>NW_026555306.1:3792714-4424833 GCF_021234165.1 Pteronotus mesoamericanus
CTCATTTATGTCTTGAGCTGCGCCCAGACAGCTGCGGGCTGCCTCACAAGTTCTTGCAGAACCAGGCTCACTCACTTAGAAAGCCCCCTGGCCACATCCCTCGCTGCTAACAGTCACACAAGCATTTTGAGATAATTGTAGGTTCACTCGCAGTTTTAAGAAATAATGCACTTGACTGGTGGGTCTCAGTTGGTTGGAATGTCATTTCATAAGACTGAAGGGCCGTGGGTTCTATTCCCAATCAGGGCACACGTCCAGTTTGCGGGTTTGATCCTTTCTGGGACATGTACGAGATGGCACCAGATCAATGTTTCTCCCTCATTCTCTCCCACATCGATGTTTCTGTCTGTCTGTCTCTCTCTCTCTCTCTCTCTCCACCCCTCCCTTCTTCTCTCTCTGAAAGCAATGAAAAAAAACATTTTCAGGTGAGGATTAAATTTTAAAAAATTAAGAATACAAAGAAATCTTGCCCTGGCTGGGTGGCTCAGTTGGTTAGAACATCATCTCGACTTGCCAAGGTTGCAGGTTCAATCCAGGGTCAGGGCACGTGCAAGAATCTGGCAATGAATGCATAAGTAAGTGGAAAAACAAACCAGTTTTTTCTGTCTCTCTCTCTTCCTCTCTCTCTCTTAAATCAATAAATAATTTTTTAAAAGAGATCTTTTGTGCCCTTGGCTCAGATTCCCCCAATAGGAACATCTTATAAAATGATAGCGCCGTCGATTCTCCTTACTCACAGCAGTCCTGCTCCGGAAGGTCGCGGCGGACCCTGAGTTCCGGGAATGCTGGGCCACCGCTCCTGGGGGGGCGGGGCAGGGCAGGCTTGGGTCCCTGCGAGCTTCTGGTGACAGTTTCAGGGACCAGTTCATCAATGCATGACTTTGTTTCATTTGTGTTTCTGCTCAAAGACACCTTGTACGGAGTCAATGTTGATCGCTCCCACTGAACTCAGGCCAATGAAGGAAGCTCACCTAACACCTAAAAAAAAATCTATGTATTTTCTCTGTAAGGCACACCGCCGCCTTCTTGCACTGAGGAACGCTGGATGGCCCTTTGGCACTGCGCCTGTGGGCCATTTTAAACAGCGGTCACCCACAAAAAGCCCAGAAATGTGAAAAATGTGGCACTAAATTGACCGTGAAAAGGACACTTGTTCTAAGTGTGAGCGCTGAAGGGAGAAGGCAGGGCTTCACCTTGTCCGACCCCAGCTGGGAATGTACGTGTGGGCAACTCAGGTTTTTTGGTCACTCTGTACACATCTGCGCATGACCGTTAAAGTGCCCGGCACTGGAGAAAGTACGGCAAGTATTTATTTTGGGATTTTTTTATGTATTTGTCTCATAAATACGGAATCCACAAATGATGAGGATCGACTGTCTCACGGGGTGTCCAACCCGCGGCCCGCGGGCTGCATGCGGCCCGGGATGCCTATGAATGCGGCCCAACACAAAATCGTAAATTTACTTAAAACTTTATGAGATGTTGTTGTTTTCGTTAGCGTTTGTGTATTTAATGTGCGGCCCAAGACATCTCTTCCTCTTCCAGTGCGGCCCAGAGACGTCAAAAGTTTGGACACCCCCTAAATTTCTAGGATTTTCTCATGTCAGAATCTTATAAAACGGAATTACATGCCATTTAACTTTTTGAGAGCCAATTGAAGTGTACAATTCAATGGTTTTTAATGCATTCATAGAGTTGCATACCACCACCATAATCACTTTTAGAATATTTTTATCACCCCAAAAAGAAACCCTGCACCCCTTAGCCATCAAGCCCCAGTCTCGCCATCCCTCCCAGCCCCTGGCAAATACTAAGTTGCTGTCTTTATAGATTTGTCTATTCTGGGCATTTCATAGAAATGGAATCCTACATTATGTGGTCTTGCAAGTCTGGCTTCTTTCACTCAGCATATTTCCAAGATGCACCCGTGTGGTAACATCAATCAGAACTTCCTTCCTTTTCAGGGTTGAATAATATTCCATTGCATGGACGGACCATGTTTTGTTTATCCATTCATCCATTAACGGATCAAGCTTGACTCTTAAGGTCTGAAATAAAGCAGAGAAGATGAAGAAGATCAAATGCCATCTTTCTTTTTTTCATGCTAAAATATTTGTATTAAGGATGGCATTTTTGGCATCTTTTCAACATACGTCCTGAAATGCTGGTTTCGTCATCTTTGCTGGTAGTGTCATTGCCGATTGTGCTCTGGCATCTGTATTCAATGATCCCTGGGAGTTTTATAGCTCGAAGAGGTGAGGATTTGGAATCTTAAAGACAAGTACTCACTAACCCTCATGAACTGTGGATGCTGTTTAAGTACTGGGCTCATTGAACCCTCCCAATAGTCCTGTGAAGAGGAACTGCTATTGTCGCTCCCATTTGACAGGTGAGAACATTGAGGCTCTCTCCTGAGGCTGTATAGGCGGTGAGTCAGGAAGCTGGATTTGAACCCAGGCCACCTGGCTTCAGTGGCCTCCCGGTTGGTCCCAACTCTAATAAATCCCACATAGTGAGTCAGCCTTGAGGAGCCCATGCATCGCCTTGCAGAGGTCGATATCTGTAATTTCATGATTCTAATGTTCGAAGATGGACAATTATACTTCCTGGGTAACAAAGGACGCGTGGATGGGTGATATGACATCTGGGATTTGCTTCAAAATTGATGCAGGTGGCCCTGAACGGTGTGGCTCAGTTGATTGGGTCTTATTCCGCCAAGCAAAAGGTTGCCAGTTCAATTCCCAATCAGGGCTCATGCCTTGAGGTTGCAGGTTCGGTCTCAGTTGGGACGTGTACAAGAGGAAACCAACTGATGTTTCTCTCTCACGTCAATGTTTCTCTCTCTCTCTTTCTCTCTCCCTTCCCCTCTCTCTAAAAATAAATAAATAAAACCTTAAAAAAAAATAAATGCAAGTGTGGGCATTGGATGGGGTATGAGGGCACAGGGTCAGCCAATAACAAAAGTCAAACAACAAATGAAATGAGGACGCGCAAGCTTCCAGTTTGGGCTTTGGCACAGAGACTCTCCTGGGACTAAAGGCGAGAGGACGCCCCGGCTGCCGACAGAGCTGCCGCCTCCTGGCTGCACGGCCCCAGCTGAGTCATTCCACCTGTCTGGGCCTCAGGCTCTCCACCTGCCCAGCGGGGAAGACAGCCCGGACCTCCTCTGAGAGCCTGCACATGCCGGACTGAATATAGAACCGACCGGCAGCAAGAACTCAGTGAACGAGAGGGAGGTGGCGTTGGGTGGGTGACTTCACCTGTCTGTGCCTCAGCTTCCTTATCTGTAAAATGGGATAGTCATAATACCTAACTTTTTAGGGCTATAGAGAGGATTCTTGCAAAGACCCTGAGGCAAGACTATAGCTGGTTCATGTCCCCGGAAAGTGACCGGACTGGAGAGGCTGTGCCTCAGGCCAGCCCGTAGTGTGAGTTCTTGGCTTCCTGTAGGAAAGACGTCACATCACAAGGCCAGGTGATATTGAGAGTACATTTATCGAAGCTGGGGACAGTGAAACAAGGAAGGGCTTAGGGTAAAAGAAGCAACAGGAGAGCCTGGGCGGGGCTGCTTTGGCTCAAGGAGAGTCAGAGAAAAGGAGGCCTTGGGGACAGAGTCAGGGGTTTAGCTGAGGGCAAGCTGCCACTGCCCGCTGCTCCTCTGGTTGCCTGTTTCACGAGAACCCTTAGAGTTTAGGAAAGGAAAGCAAAGATGCGCATCCGAAAGGGAAGGAAGGCACAGGTGTGCTCCCGAAAGAGCCAACCTGGGTCTTTGTCTTGAGGGTTCTTACCTGTTTTCTTTTTTCTTTTTAATTTATTGATTAGAGGGAGGGAGAGAGAGCAAGAAAAACCAATTTGTTGTTTCACTTATTTATACATTCATTGGGTGCCTCTTACATGTGTCCTGATCGGGGATCAGACATGCAGCCTTGGTGTATCAGGACGTTGCGCTAACCAGCTGAGCTACCCGGCCAGGGTTTATCTGTTTTCTAAAGGGAATCTTGGGGTGGGGTGGGGTGGGGGTCTCAGGAGAGGATCTCAATAGAATATTGATCAACTTTATGCTGATGCACCAAAATGAAAGGTTTTCCCTGACTTCGTCTGTCCTTGGGCGTGGTAGGCACAAGTGACACTAATTGGATTTCTGCTATCCATCTCCCTGAGCAGGGCCCTGGCCAGCGTGGTTCAGTCGGTTGGGTGTTGTCCTGCAAAACGAAAGGTCACCAGCTCAATTCCCGGTCAGGGCACATGCCTGGGTTGTAGGTTCTGTCCCCTACTGGGGCACTTGTGAGAGGCAACTGATTGATGTTTCTCTCTCACATCAATGTTTCTCTTGTTCCTCCCCCTTTCTTTCTCTTTTTCTCTAAAAATAAATGAATAAATATTTATCTCTCCAGGTACAGTGATTTAAGCTATTTATCCTCTGGTTGGGAGCAAGTGTAAACTCTTTACTCTTAAGCGTGCCTGGTAAGAGAAGACAGGATTTTGCGATTTACTAGATGGCTGCAAACTGCTTGGCTGTTCAGCTACCTGCCTCAGTTTCCCTATGCCACGTGTCCTGGCTTTCCAGCCTGTCTTGGTGAGGTCAGACACAGCAGAGAGGCCAGCGTGCACGGAATAGGGTGAGTGAGCCCGGGAAGGTGGGAGAGGAGGTTAGGGAGGGGAGGGGGACCTCCCGGTCCGGCTGAGTGAGGCGGGAGCCAGGAGAGGAACGGAGGAGGGCGGTGGCATCACTCACTACTGTAAAAAAAAATCCTGCTGCCATTGTGGGACCTTCTAAAGGGGGCAAGGGCAGAAGGAGCTGGGAGGCAACTACGACCATGCAGGTAGGAGAGACCACAGCTGGCCCTGGGTGGTAGCTGTAGGGGCAGGACTTTCAACACATTTTTAGCTTAATTTTATTGATTTTTAGTGTTCATGCTGTTACAGCTGTCCTGCTGCCTCCCTTTGCCCACCTCCACCCAGCCCCGCGGCCTTGCCTTCCTCAGTCAGGCCCCACCTGTGTGTATTTCCCTGGGTGGTTGGTTAATCCCTTGGCCAGATTTCCTCCAGCCCCGCCCCCTCCCGCAGCTGTCAGTCTGCGCCTTGCCTCTAGGCTTCTGTTTCTGTTTTGTCTGTCAGTTTATTGTGTTCCTTAGATTCCACTTATATAAGTGAGATCGTATAGCATTTGTCTTTCTCTGACTGGCTTATTTCACTTAGCATAATACTCTCCAGAGCCATCCATGCTGTTACAAAGGTAAGAGCTCCTTCTTTTTCGCTCCATTGCGGACACGGACCGTGGCTTTTTTCTCCACTCATCTACATTTTGAAGGTTAAGCGAACAGGATTTCCTGCTACGGGGGATGTGGAGTGTGAGAGGCAAGCAGGGCTCATGAATCCCTTCACAGCTTCAGCCTGAGCGCCGGGAAGGATGGCGGTTCCCACACGGCCCGAGGAAACAGGCTCCCCCATGGGCTTAGCCTGCAGCCGAACACAGGCAGTGCCTGACCTGGGCTGTGTCAATTAGAGATGGTGCTGTCAGCCCAGGGCGGCCCTGCACGCAGGGACAGAAAGGCAGGGCTGAGTGGCTCATCTTGAGAAGACTCCGGCTCAGGGCCAGTGTTGCCTGTCACCTCGCATTTCCCCTCTGGGATGGGCTGGCTCCCCCCCCGCCCCCCCCCACCGAGATCAGGAAGAAATTCTCTCTCCTGTCTCCGGCTTTGATTGATTGTCAGCCAGGTTGGTGACGCCCTCAGGCCTGTCTGCGCTCAGCTCTTTTGAGTTTGGTGGGAGGTGCAGATCCAATCTCCCCTCCCCCCGCCGCGCCCCCCCCCCACCGTGTGTTACAGTGATGGGTGACGCAGGCTGTGAAAGAATTCACAAATAGAAGGAAGTGCAGAGAGTAAAGTTTGTTTGTTTTTTTAATAGTTTATTTATTTATTTTTCGAGAGAGGGGAAGGGAGGGAGATAGGGAGGGACACATCAATGTGTGGTTGCCTCTTGTGCGCCCCCACCTGGGGGCCTGGCCTGCAACCCAGGCACATGCCCCGACTGGGAATTGACTCAGCAACCTTTCCATTCACAGGCCGGCACTCAGTCTACTGAGCCCTGTATTCACTCTCCCAGGAAGGCGAGGGGCCTGGTGTGGAGAGATACACCACCATCGAGGGGTGGGGCTTTTGAGTTTTTATTGGATTATAATTGGATTTAAAAAGGGTGGAGGGTTGCTGTTGGGCGGCCCCTGGGTGGCTGGGGCGTTGTAAGTGGAGGCTGCAGTTTGTTTCAATGTTATCTTCTGTCTGTGGCTGTAGGAAGTGGTTAGTCAGGTCCTGTTTTTGCTTTTCAGTAATTTCCAGTCCTGGGGACATAAAACGGCAGTCCTGCTTAACAAGGTCATAGGCCCGCTCGGCAGATGGTGCCACCAAAGCAGGTGGCGCTGACTTGATCCTTTCACTGTGCATAACCTGCCTCCTTCCCCATCTTCGAGGACTTCTGAAGCTGTTTTCCTCTCCCTCTTTGGACCGTTTTCCTATTCGGTTCTTTGTCTTTTTCTTATTGATTTCCAGGAGTTCTTTATATATTATGGCTAAGAATCACTGTTAGTTACATGTGTTGCAAATATCTTCTTCCAACTTGTGGTTCCTCTTTTTGTTGTGTTTATGATCTCTGAAAGGGACCTGTGTTTTCTTCTCAACATTTTGATTTGCACCATTAGGTCTTTGATTCACCTGGGGATGACTTTTGTGTACGGCATGAGGTAGAGTTTCCATCTCCCACCCTAAGCAGACAACCCACATCCTTGTCCCATGATCTATAAGGTGACTTCTGTCTCCTAGCAAGTCCCCATGGTCTCTCTCACGGGCATACCTGTTCCCCTGTCCTCCCCCCAGGCACATATATTCTCGCTTTCTTTCCCCTCACCTCGGAGGGCCCTTCTTTTGACTCTGTAACTTGTTTTCTGAGCCCACGCAGCTCAGCTGGCTCACTTCTACTTCTGTGAACTTTCTAAATAAACTTTTGCTTGTTTTAAAAAAAAAAAATCTTCGTGGAAAGCTGGGTGTTCTTCTGGGCTTTCTGGGCTTTTATTTTTTATTTTATTTATTTATTTTTAGAGAGGGGAAGAGAGGAAGAGAGGAGAGAAACATCAATGTGTGGTTGCATTTTGTGCACCCCCTACCGGGGACCGGGCCTGCAACCCAGGCACGTGCCCTGCCTGGGACTGAGCTAGCGACCCTTGGTTTGTGGGCCAGGGCTCAATCCACTGAGCGGCACCAGCCAGGGCTCCCTGCTTTTTTTTGCTAATGTGCTCATCTAATGTTATGTAAATACCGTGGTCTCCTAGGATTTCTGGTTGGGCCAGTCCCTTGTATTCATCCTCAAAACTGTCTTGCTTTTTCTTGCAGCTCGGTTTTTCCACATGTACTTGTTTACTAAGTTGCTGTAAGGAATCATTCAAACTTGGTTCTCTCCCCCGAGGGAGCACCTTGCCCTCCCCCCCATCCCCCCAGGAAGTGACCAGTACCTTCCTGCTAAGCTCCAAGGGCCCTTTTGCTCTCTAACTTGTTTCCTGGACCCATTTCTTCTATGACTCACTTCTACCTCTGTGACTTTCTAAATAGACTTTTGTTTATAGTTAAAAAAAAAAAAAATTCCCACAAGCTGATTAGCTTAAATCACAGATACTTGACTCGGTTCCAGATGCTAGAGGTCCAAGATCAAGGCTGGTGCCTCCTGAGGGCTGTGAGGGACACTCAGTTACAGGTCTCTGTCCTTGGCTTTAGATGAAAGAATTCTCCCTGTGTCTCTTCACTTCCTCTTTCCTCTGAGTCTGTCTCTGTGCCCAAATTTCCCCTCCCTAAAGGACACCGGTCCTACTGGCAGGGGAGCCCACCCTAATGACCCCATTTTATTGTAACATGATTACCTCAATAAAGACCCACTCTCCAAACGACAGCACATTCTGAGGTCCTGAGGGTTGGGATTCTAATTTTTTCTTTTTTTGGTAGGGGGACATACTTTAACCCGTAACATCGCATCAACTTGATAATCAGCTTAAGTTTGGAAAGATCTTCTGGGGGTCGGGGGTTGAAGGTGGATGTGGAATTGAATTCTATGAAATATAAATCTCACTTCATCTCTGAAACTATTTCTTGCTTCCTTTCTTACCTTTTGGAGGGACCTCTTTCAAACACCTGTCCCCTTAAAGCGAGTGCAAAATCCTGGCTCCGGCATTCTGGAAATCTGGATTCCAGTCCCCTCTTCTCCCTGTGTGTTCTTGGGCAAGTGACCTTCCCTCTTGGAACCAGTCTCCTTAATGGCTGGTGATGATAATGCCAATAGCTACTTCACAGCATTATTATAAAGACTAAATGCGATTATGCATTTAAAAACCTTAGAAGCTGTGGCCGGGTTGCTCATGTGCTTAGAACGTTGTTCCAATACACCAAATTTGCGGGTTCGCTCCCCAGTCAGGGCACATACAAGAGGCAACCAACTAATGCGTAAATAAGTGGAATGACAAATCAATGTTTCTCTCTTTCTCCCTCTAAAGTCAATAAAGGTAAGAAAAATCTTTATTAAAAAACCTTAGAACCTGCTGGGCCTCCGGCAGGCTCAACATTAGCATTTCAGAAGCTTCCTTATTGGTGGCTTTATCAGGTTTCTCTCTGTCCCCAGTTAAAAGCTGGAGTTCCCGAGAAGCCCAGCTCAGCCCACGTCTGTGCTTTAGCCCACTTGCACCAGGAGGTGCGAACTTGAGGCTGAGGGCTCAGTCTGACCACTGAAAATGTTTCTTTGACTTCTGTGTGTTAGGAAAAATAATTTTTTTAGAAGCAAACTTTATTTATTTATTTTTTGGAAAAGAGTTTATTTATTTATTTTGAGAGAAATGGGAAAGGCAGAAGAAAGAGGGGGAGAGAAACATCAACGTGTGGTTGCCTCTCACACACCCCTCACTGGGGACCTGGCCCACAACTCAGGCGTGTGCCCTGACTGGGAATCAAAGTGGTTTTGGTTTGCAGGCCGGTACTCAATCCACTAAGCCCCACCAGCCAGGGCTATTTCTTTGTCTTTGATGCAACACTGCTTCCTAGGGGTTTATGGGGCTTACTCTCCATTCCTGTCCCCCAGCCTCTCCAGAAGCCCCGCTGATCGGTTTTACCCTCACCACTACGCCAGCCCCGCCCAGTCCCTGCTGACCACGCCCCCTACCAAATCCAGGGCCTTCCTCAGCCCTTCTCTTATTTGACCACTCAGAAACATTGTACCTTTTTCTTTTTTAAAACAGATATATTCACATACATACCATAAAAGGCACTTTTTAAGGGTGAACAATTCAGTCATTTTTTTGTGTATTTGCTCAGTTGTACAACTACCATTGCAATCTAGGTCTAGAACAGTTAAAAGCTTTTTAGAATTTATTTATTTTAGAGCCGAGAGAGAGAGAGAGAGAGAGAGAGAGACACTGATTTGTTGTTCCACTTACTTACACATTCATTGCTTGACTCTTGTATGTGCCCTGACCAGGGATGGAACCCACAACCTTGACACAGGAGGACAAAGCTACCTGGCCAGGGCGATCCAGGATGTTTTCGCTATCCCAAAAGGAAAGCTTATTCCTCCCTGCTAACCCAGCCTCTGGCAACCACTGATCTACTCTCTGTCTCTGCATTTGTCTGTTCTGGATCCCGTATAAACGGGATCCTACAATACAGTCTTTTGTGTCTGGTTTCTCTTACTCAGCATGTTTCCAAGGTACATCCATGTTGTGGGATGGATCAGAACTTCATTCTCTCCTTTTTTTAAAAAAAGATTTTGTTTACTTTTAGAAAGAGGGGGAGTAAGAAAGAGAGGGAGAGAAACATCAATCAGTTGCTTCTCACACACCCCCAACAAGAGACCTGGCCCGCAACCCAGGCTTGTGCCCTGACTGGGAATCGAACTGGTGGCCCTTTGGTTCACAGACTGGTGCACAATCCACTGAGCCACACCAGCCAGGGCCAAACCTCATTCCTTTTAATGGCTGAAAAATAGTTGTATTGTATTGTGTGGCTATAGTCTATCTTATTTATCCAACATCAGTTAATAGACATCATGTTGTCTCTACCTTTTGGCCAGTGTGATTAGTACTACTATAAACATTCTTGTGCAAGCTTTTCGCATGAAGCTTTTTTCATTTTCTTGGGTTTACATACAGATTGTGTACATATATTTTATTTTTCTTGGCTAAACAAGTAGGAGTGGGACTGTTAAGTCATAAAGTAGGTGTAATGTTTAACTTTATAAGAACTTTCCCAACAGTTTTCTGGGGAGGCCGCACCATTTTGCGCGCCCACAGGCAGCACAGGAGGCGCTGGGCTGGGGCGGGGGGGTGGCAGGGAGGGGCAGGCCAGTGGCACAGGTGGTTTAAAGGGGTCACTCTAACAGGGGTACAGTGACCTCAATGGCATTTAAGGCATGACTACTCTCGCCTCCTGAGCCCTTTTCCAGGTGCTCCAAGGACACTTTTTCCTTTCTCATTGGCTGTTCTCTCTGTTTCGTTTTCTGAGTCCTCCTCTTTTTCCCCACCTCAGGCACAGACTCTCCTGGTGGTTCCTGCTGACTCATGGCCGTAGATACCATCAGTATTCTGGTGACTTCTAAACGTCTATTTCCAGCCTGCACCTCTCTCCTGAGCTCTAGACCCCCGTAACGCCCGCCTCCGCAGCATCTCCCCTGGGAAGCCCAAGAGCTCAGGCTTGGCCTATTCCTCCCACCATCTCCTCGCTCTGGACAAGGAGACTCTAGTCTTCCAGACGCGTGGGCTGTAAAATCAGGAGTGACCTTCGACTTCTCTCCCACCCTACAACAAAGTGTCGGCAAACTGCCTCGGTTGGTTGGAGCGTTGTCCTCTACCTCAAAAGTTGCACGTTTGATTCCTGGTCAGAGCACGTACCAGGGTTGCAGGTTCAATCCCCGGTCAGAGTGGGTGTAGGAGGTGATGGATCTCTTTCTCTCTAAAATCAGTAAACATAGCCCCAGCTGGTTATGGCTCAGTGATTTAAGTAACGGCCTACGAACGGAAAGCTTGTTGGTTCAATTCCCAGTCAGGGCACATGCCTGGGTTGCGGGCCAGGTCCCTGGTTGGGGGCGCGCGAGAGACACCCAATTGACATCTCTAGCACCAATGTTTTGCTCCCTCTCTTTCTCCCTCTCTTCCCCTCTAAAAGTAAATAAATAAAATCATTAGAAAAACAAAATCAATAAACATCCCCTTGGCTGAGGATGTTTTTTAAAATTGTCAGCAAATCCTACTGATTCCATCTTCAAAGTGTGCCCGCAATTGGACCCCTTGTCTCTCCTTCCGCCGCTTTGCTGGGGCCCAAGCCGGCGTCACCCCTTAGCTGGGTCATCGTAATCGCCTCCTCTCTGGGCTCCCAGCTCCCACCCTGGACTTGCTGGTAGCAGACCTGGCAGATCCCTGTCCCTCCTCAGCTCATAGCGCTCCTGTGCTCCAGACATCGTATGATTCCGTATGAAGCATTCAGAACAGTCAAACCCAGAGGCAGAAGGTACATTAGTGGATTAGTACATCACCTAGGGCCAGCGAAGGGGATGGGGGAGTACAGGGGTGACAGCTAAGCACACAGGTTTCTTTCTGAGGTGACACAGATGTTCTAAAATTGGTTGTGAGGACGGTAACACAACTCTGCGAGTATCCAAAAAACCCACTGAATGGTACACTTTTTTATTTTCATTTTTTAGACAAAGAGAAAATCTCTTTAAAAACGTTTATTTACTTATTATTAGAGGGAGGGAAAGGGAGGGAGAAAGAGAGAGAGAGGCATCGATGTGTGAGATAAACATTGATCGGTTGTCTCTCATAAGCCCCCTGACCAGGACCGAACCTGCAACCCAGGCATGTGCCCTAACTAGGAATTGACACGGGAACCTTTCACTTTGCAGGACGACGCCCCAACAACTGAGCCCCCTTAGTCAGGGCCTGAACTGTACCCTTTAAATGAGTGAATTGTATGGTGAGTTATAATTCAATAAAGCTGTTACCAACCTCCCCTGAACCCTCCAACAAAAAAAAGTCCTTCCGCTGGCTCTCGCCTCACTCAGCGAACCCAGCGTCCTTGCCACAGCGGGCCTGGCCCTGTGCTCCGCCTTCCCCCTTCCCCCTCAGCCCCGCTATTTTCTGAACACATCGCCTCCCCTCTCCATTCTGTTCCCTCTGTTTCAGCAATGGTAGCCTCCATTTAAAAAATTTTATTGAGACAGAGAGGAAGAGAACGAGCGAGAGAAACATTGATTTGTTGTTCCACTTATTGATGCATTTATTGGTTAATTCTTGTATGTGCCCTGACCCAGGATCGAACCCACAACCTTGGTCAGTCAGGACGATGCTCTAACCAACGGAGCCACCCGGCCGGGGTGAGTAGCAGCCTTGTGTGATCTGCCTCAGGACCTTTGCACTTCCTGTCCCTGCTGCTCGGGATACTCTCCCTCTAAAAGTCCCCATGGTTCTTTCTCTCGCCTCCTTCAGTTTCAGCTCAATGTCACCTCCTCCAGAGAGGCTTTCCCGACCATCCATCCAGAACAGCAGTGCCCTCTGCCAGGCCCCCCTCCCTCTCGCTCAGCTTTGGCTCCATAGCCCCCTCCTCACGTCCTGTCATGCTGGGCATGGACTTGTAATTGCCTCCTCACCCTCAGGAAAATGCGAGCTCCCTGAGGGCAGGGATTTCTCCTGCTCACTCTGTGTCCCCTGGTACTAAAACAGTGCCTGCCACCGAGTAGGTGCCCAAGAAACCCTTGTTACGTATGCAAATAAGTGAATGCTCCTTGTGTTCTTCCCTCTCTGAGCCTCGGGCCCACATGTCCAAGGGCCTCTTGATTGCATTTCCTGGCTGACCGATGGCTCACACTCCCATTAGTGAGTTGATGGTAGCCCCTAAAAAAGATACGTCCAGGTCCTGGAGCTTGGAACATGACCTTATTTGGAAAAAAAAATGGTCTTTGCAGATGTAATTAAGTTAAGGATTTTGAGGTGAGATCATCCTAGATTATCCCGGTGGGCCCTAAATCCAAAGGCAAGTGTCCCTACAGAACACAGAAGAGAAGATGCAGACATAGAAGAAATGGCCATGTGAAGGCGGGCATGGAGATTGGAGTGACGCAGCCACAGGCCCGGCAACGTCAGGAGCCACAAGAAGCTGGAAGAAGCAGGGAAGGATCCTCCCCTGGAGCCTTCAGGGGCAGCACATCCCTGCCCACACCTTGATTTCAGACTTCAACCTCCAGGCCCGGGAGGGAACCCGTTTCTTTCAAGCCACCCAGCGTGTGGTCACTTGTTACAGCAGCTACAGGAAACTAATACAGTCCCTGTGCCCTAATCGCCTCAGCATATTCCTCAAACCTGCTCTTCCCCGGGGCCCATCTAAGGAAGGGCCTCAACCTCAGCTCCCACTTATCACCAGGCTGCAGACCCAGGCCTCAGCCTGGAGCCTCCCCTACCCTCATCCCTCCACGAGCGGTCGGTCTCAAAGCCCTGCTGCTTCAAGCCACTGAGTTTGTGGGAGTTTGCACAGCAGCAATGAGAACAAACACCTTGATCATCTTTATAAAGGAATTGCCCCTCACAGCCTCGGCTCCCACGTGCAAAATAACGATCGTCCGAGCTGGGGCTCCTTGTCCAGCTCCGCAGACGTCTCCAGTGTCTCTCATGAGGCTGTGCACACAGCAGGCACTTAATGTCTGTCCAGCGAAGGTGTGCTCACTACCCTGAACTTTCCCACAATAGACTCATTTAATCCCCACGCACACCCTGTGCGGTAAACGCTATCAGCCCATGGTCCAGACGAAGAGGCTGCGGCAGGAGAGGTGAAGCGACTTACCCAAAGCTTCCCTGCGTGCACGTGGCTGCGCCGGGAGACACGGGGAGGCTGGGCAACACCAGTAAGAGCTGCCATGACGTGCCTGCGGTTGTTCTCCGCCTGCCAAGGACGCCGGTCACGGTCGTGGGTGGGGCTGGCAGCCGTCACTCTGGTCTCGGTGGGCATGGGGGAGGGGCATTGCCACCAGAGGGCACCAGACACGCCGAGGGTGTTTTCTCATCACAGGGGCCAGGAGGCTGACAGTCTGGCCGTGCCTGGGACAGTCCATCACGAGGAAGAATTGTCCCACCACGGGTGCCAGCAGTGCCATTGCCAGAAGCCACTAAACACAAGGCTCAGTGCCCGCCCTTGCAACAACTGTCCAGTCTAGTGGTAAAAAAAAATCCCACAAAAACAAAACAAAAAAACCCCCCCGAGGATGCTAGGGCCACCTGCCTGGGCTCAGAACTAGCTCAGAACAAATGTGGCTCAGCCACCAACTAGCCCTGTGACCGTGGGCAAATCTGAACCTTCCTGAGCTCATCTGAAAAACGGGGATGCTAACCATCCCCTCCTCATAGTTTATGAGGATTAAGTTAAGACATGTCAATGCTTAGAACAACGCCTGGGCACTACTCAGGGCTATTAAGTGTTGGCTATGAATATTACTGTTTTAGTAGCACATGCTTGGTTTCTAAACCTGCCACCCTTCCAGGCTTGGGAGCCCGCTGTGGGCAGGAGCAGGTGTGAGTGGGCCTCTCTCAGCACAGCGAGGAGTGTCTGCTGACTGACTAGCCGTTGCACCACTGTCGGGGAGTCCCGAGCGCCCGTGGCTCCCAAGGAGAACGGACACGAGGCCGGGTGGGGACCACAGGTTTATTGGGGGCTCCACTCACGCACATTCACAGCATCACACGACGACGACACAGTTACTCAAAACACGCAAGGTGGCCTCTGCCTGCAGCTGGGGCCCAGAGGCAGTGGGGTGCAGTCTCCTCCCTCATGGCTCAGACCCAGCTGGGTGCCTTCCTCCTGGGCAGCTGGGGGAGGGGGCTGCTGGGTGGGCCCCAGGCCTGGAACGGGGAAGCGGGCGGGCGAGTCCGGGGAGGCCGGGGCGGAGGGACCGCTGCCCGCTCTCACTCCAGGGACTGCAGCATCAGCAGCTGCTTCAGCACCTTCGTCTGGCTGGTCTCTCGGATCTCACCGGCCAGGAACATCTCGTCCACGACCGTGTAAACCTGAGTGAAGGGAGGTAATGAGAGAACCTGGTGTGAGCAGAGAGGCCCAGGGAGCCGGTCTGAACCTGCGAGCTGGGGGCTCCGAGGCTGAGAGCCAGGCCGTGGGCACCAGCAGAAGCGCGGAGGAGGCCCCGGGGTTGTGCGCTCCCCCAACCCCCCTTGTCTCGTACAGCCTTGTCCTCCCCGGGAGCCCACCTTGTAGAAGTTGAACACCAGGTCCAGTTCACAGACATTGTGGAAATATTCGTTTAAGACCTGGGAGGGGAAGAGAGACGGTGAGAGATGGGCAGGGAGAGAGAAAGACACACACAGACAGGAACACAGGTCATCAGACAGGGATGGCAGAGGCCCAGGTGGGGAGGGAAAGGAGAGGGAGAGACCGGGGGGGCAGGGGGGACAGAGACAGAGATGGTGAGAAACAAGGAGAAACAAGCACAAAGATCAATCAGATGATGACAAAAAGGTGGCAAAAAGGCAGACGGAGGCTGCGGGAGAAAGAAGAGAATCGCGCGGGCAGAGAGGGACAGACAGATGGTGGCATAAAGGCGATCGTGGGCCGGTGCAGAAACAAGGAGAGACAAAAAGAAGCGGTGAGGCGGGTGGGGAGAGACAGAGCGGCCGCCGCTGGGGGAGTCTGAGGAGGGTCCGCCCTCGCCGTGAGAGGAGACCAGGGCCGGCTCCCTGGGCCAGAGGCCGTCGGGGCAGCCCGCCCGCCGCCCGCGCACGCACCTCCACGAAGTTGTGGATGGCCTCCAGGTAGGCCAGGTTGTTGTCATTGACGTCCACACAGATGCAGAAGTAGAGGCCGGCATAGCGTCGGTAAATGATCTTAAAGTTCCGGAACTGCGGGGCAGAGAGGTTGTCAGGGACGGGGCGTGCCCAGGACCCTCGTGCTAGGCAGAGTGGGGACAAAACATTTAACTCTTCATGCCTCTCATGGTCCCTGACGCCCTGTTCTGTGTCTGGCCCTGTGCTGGGGACACAGTGATGACCAAGACCAGCCTGGCCCTCTCCTCCTGGGGCTCAAAGTCCAGTGGTGAGAGATTCATCCTCAGACATCCCCAGAGAGGGCAGGGCTGGGTCTCGGGGGGCCTAGGGGAGGGGGCAGCTCCCTCAGCCTGGGAGCCATAGGGTTTCCGAGAGGAGGGGGCACCTGACCTGAGATCTAGAGGATGACCAGGAATGGAATTCCTGCAGGCAGGAATGTTCCAGGCAGAGGGAACAGCTTGGACAAAAGCCCAGGACCGAGAGAGCCTAGCGTGTCCCGCAGCACCCATCCCACCTTTTCGTGGCTTCCTATCGCCTCTGAAGAGAGTCAGGCTCCTTAGCCCAGAACCAAGCCATTCATTCATTCCACCAACGCCCACGGGAGCACCGGTCACGGGGCAGCCTCTGTGCTGGGCAGCAGAGTCACCCCTTGTAGTCACGGCCATCCCAGCCTTGCCCTTAACTGAACTGTGATATAACTACAGTAACGCACACACGACCCAGGAATACATACGCACGGGTGGGGGACGCAGACTCTAATTTTACGTGTGTGTAAGCAGATAGGGAGATAGGCAGGTATAGTCACAGATACACAAACTGCACCGCAAAGCACAAAGCCATGGGCCACCACCGGGAACCTGCAGCTGCCGGTTGGGTAGCGGGTGGCGCCACCTGGCAGCAACTGCGAAGGCCAACACTAGTCCTTGATTTCTGTTTTTTTCCAGTTGATCCTTTTGTTCATTTCTAACGTCATTACAGTAATGCCTGCACATAGTTCACGGATTAATAAGCATTTATCAGGGTGCATACTTTGCTTTTTAAGGAAAAAAAGATTTTATTTATTTTTAGAGAGAGGGGAAGGGAGGGAGAAAGAGAGGGAGAGAAACACTGATGTGAGAGAAATACATTGATCAGTTGCCTCTCACATGCCCCCCAACCTGGCACGTGGCCCGCAACCCTGGCCTGTGCCCTGACCCCCGGCTGGGAACTGAACCAGTGACCTTTGGGTTTGCGGGACAATGCACATCCCCTGAGCTACATGGGTCAGAGCTCTCCTTCTTTTTTTAAACAGATATAGATTGTGATCAAATAGTTGAAGACTCCTGCTCTGCAGGCCCGGCGGCAGGAAAACTTTATCTGGAGACATTCCCAAGTGACTGTCACAGCTGGTGTGTCCTCCGTAGGACCTGACCCTGAGCAGCACTCCCTGCTCCCTGAGACCCTCCCTTTCCTGCTGACGCTTCCTCACTCCTTCCCCCCCCTCTGCGAATTGGGCCTCCAGGTTCCCAGGGGTCCGCCCTCCACCCACACACCTTCTGCTACCTACTCAGATAAGTCTCTCCCCCTCCGGCTGGGGCGCGCTCCTCTCTGAACTCCTTCGGCCACGGGCCCTGTCCCAGCCCTGACCACTCCAGGTGACACTGTCTAGAGAGAGGTCTGTCTCCCCATGGACAGTGAGCCCCAACGGGGAAGGCTACGGCTGCCACCACTGTGTCCCCAGCACTATCCAGCACCGCCCTGGACACTGACGAGATGCTTCAGGGCACAGAATGAAGTCCCCGTTCCCCCACCCTCAGGGAAACCCACATCCTAACCCTAGGAAGCTGTGAACTTTTCCATGATGTCACGTGGTGAAAGGGACTTTGTAGATGAGAGTAAGCCAAGGATCTTGAGGTGGAGAGACGACCCGGGACGTCTGAAGGGGCCCAGTGCAATCACAAGGGTCGTTACAAGGGAAAGGGGGAGGCGGGGAGTGTGAAGCAAGAGAGAGGTTTTAAGGTGCTGCGCTGCTGGCTCTGAAGACCAAGAAGGAGCGGTGAGCTGAGGAACCCAGGCAGCCTCGCAGAGCCGGACAAGGCAAGGGAACGCCTTCTCCCGTGGAGCCTCCGGGAGCCAGCCAGCCCTGCTCACCCATTTTGGACACCTGACCTCAAGAACTGTAGGACTAGTTTATATCATTTTACACCACTGAGTTTGTGGTGATCTGTTACAGCAGGAACAGGGAACTAACACACGGGCCAAAGAATGTGCATTGATGAATACACAAGAGGAAGAAAGTTTGGACGGCTGAGCCTTCTGGCTGGCTATTTGTCTCTTTGTTCCCCCTCACAAGTGTCTTCCTCCAGGAAGACCTCAGTCTCATAAGAGAGACGTTATTTAATGTCTCCCCCTTGTGATTTGCCCCAGTTTGTTGGGGGAAGGATCGATTCTCTCACCCTCCACTGCACCTCCTCCTACAGGAAGCCCTCCCTGACCCCCCGGCTGGGTCAGGTGCCCTGCTCCTGTCAGCCTGCTCCGTCCTAGCCCGGCCCATTCTGGGCTGTCACTGCCTGGAGACAGGCCTGTGTCCCTCACTGGGCTGTCTCCGTCCCCACTGTGAGCTGAGCTCAGGGCTGGCTACAAAGGAGGCACGTAGGGGGTGGTTGGTAAATGGGTGCATGAATGGGCAAATGAGCGGGTGGGTCTGGATCGGGAGGAGCCTAAGATCTGAGGGTCAAGCCCCTTGTGTCCCTCTGACCAGCCGGCCTCTCTGGCCGCTCCTGCCTCCTCAGGCCTCCTGGAGTCCCGCTGTCCCAGCATTCAGCGTGGGGCCCGGCCCCGTACTGGCATCGGGCGCCCAGGCGTGGCACCCCCGATGTCCCTGCTCCTCCTCTCCTGGACCTACCTGCTCTCGACAAGGCCGCCAGTGACCTTCACTGGCCGCCGCCAGAGGCCAGTCCCTGTGCTCCTTCTGGACACACTTTCCCCTCGGCTGCTGCGACCCCCAGCTCCGCTGGCTTCCCTCCTCCTCTCCCGCCTTGGGCTGTGCCCTTGCCTCGCCTTCGCTCACCTCTGTCTGTCCTCACCCCCTGGTGAGTCCCATGGCTGTAGTTGCCCAGAACCTTCTGCGATGCCATATCCTGCCCAACCCTCTCCCTGAGCTCCAACTTGCCTCCTGTCTCGGATGTCTCTGCTGGAATGGGGACAGGCAGACACCTCACTCCTGATTTCACCTCCACCTGCTCTTTCTGAAGCTTGTCCTGTCTCAAAAAATGACGGTGCCTCCTTCCAGTGGCTCTGCTTTCTCTTACACTCCACATCAAATCCTTGGCTCTCCCTTCAAGTCTTCTCGCCACCCCTGCTGCTTCCATGCCCGTTCCAGTCACCAGCGGCTGTCACCTGGACCACAGCTGTCACCTGCTGTGGTCTCTCTGCTCCTTCTGCTTTTGCCCCCTGTAGAGGGATCCCTGGGTCGGCCCAAGGCCCTCTTCGGCTCAAAACCGTCTGTGGCTGCCACCTCACTCCCACAGCACCCAAGTCCTCCCACAGCCCACAAGGCCCTGCGCCATCTGCCCGTTACGTCCTTGTCTTCGCCTCCTCCCTGCCCTTTGCTCCCTCAGACGGGCTGGCCTTCCTGCCATTGCAGGCATGCCCCGGTGTGTCCTCAGTCGGTGTGTTTCCAGTTCCCTTGGCTTGGAATGTTCCTCTCTCAGATAGCATGTCTTTTCACCCCTTCAGTTCCTTCCAGTCTTGGCTCAAATGTCACCTCTTCAATGAGGATTTTCTGATCAAGCCACTCAAAGCTGCATTCCAACCCCAGGGCACACACCACAGCACGTCTGCCCCCACAGCTGCTGCCTTATGCTCCCCAGGCCCCTGCGCCCACCTGACGCAGCGTATCTCTACCGTCAGCTGTCTGAGGGTGGGGACTCGGCTGTGTCCGTTACATCCGCTGCAGGAACCCCAGCGCCTAGAACAGCGCCTGGCACACAGCAGGCTCTCGGTAAATATTTTTTGGACAATCAGCCTGGTCTCTTGAACACCATGGCTAACACCATGGGAATTAAAGATGGAGACCTCTTGATGAAGAGACCAAAGAGACACAGTAACCAAAGCAAGGCGACACCCCCAACTGGCTTTGGACACTCAGCATTGACAATGTAAGGGAAATTTAAATATTCATGGCGTGATAGAGTAATATTAAAGAAGGATGACGAATTTTATCAGGTCTGCTAATAATATTGTGGCAATGTGCTCTGGCCAGGTGGCTCAGTTGGTTGAAGCATTGCCCTGTACACCAAAAGTCTGCAGGTTCGATTCCCAGTCAGGGCACACACCTAGGCTGTGGGTTCCATCCCCAGTCAGGGTGTGTACGGGAGGCAAGCAATCAATGTTTCTCTCTCACATTGATGTTTCTCTCTCTATCTCCCTTTCTCTCTCTCTAAAATCAACAAACATATCTTCAGGTGAGGATTAAAAAAAAATTGTGGTAATGTACAGAAAGGCCTTTATTTTCCAAGATACATCCTGAAATATCATGTTGACTATAACTTAATTTCAAATGCTACTGTAAGGGATGGTTCATTACAGTATTCTGTATAGTTTTGGGTGTTTAAACATTTTATAGTGACTCTTTAAAGGCACCCAAAGGCCCTGGCCAGTGTGGCTCAACTGGTTGGAGCATCATCCCATAGACCAACAGGTAGCAGGTTCGGTTCCTCTTTAGGGCACAAACCCAGGTTGCAGGTTCAATCCCCGGTCGAGGCACATACAAGAAGGAAACCAGTCAATGTTCCTCTCTATCTCTCTCCCTCTCTCCCTCTCTCTCTCTCTAAAAGCAATGAAAAAACTAAATAAAAAATACCTCAAAAATTCTTCGGCCCCCCCAAAAGAGAAAAAGAGCAAAAAGGAAAACTATTAATACTGATTAAATATGGGTAGTGGGGGCATGAATCTTCAATCAGCTTTTCCCTTACTGTGCTGGTCTGTATGTCTGAAAATTTTCATACTGCAAAGTACTCAAAAAAAGGAAGACAGCAAGCCAGAAGCGTGCTGGGTGAGTGAATGAATGCATGAACGTGGGAAGGAAGGAGGGTCCGAGGCGCTACTGCAAGCAGAGGCTGGGCAGGAGGCTGGGAAGGGGGGTTGCCAGGAGGCAGGGCAGCCTGTGGGGGTGAGGGGGCAGGGATCCGTCACCTCCACAAAGTTGGTGTGCTTGGCATCTCGGACAGTGACCACGGCGTGCACCTCCTCGATCAATTTCTGTTTCTCATCATCATCAAACTGCATGTACCACTTGGCCAGGCGCGTCTTGCCTGCCCTGTTCTGGATGAGGATGAAGCGGATCTGAGGGCAGCAAAAGGAGGAGGAAGTGAGAGGGGCAGGGAGGGAGGGAGGGCCATTGCTCTGCACTCACCAGCCCCGCCCATCACTGCTGGGGAGATAAGGTCCAGGCGTCCCCGCTGGCTGCCTTCCCCTAGCGCCCAGCCAGGCCAGCATGGCCACAGGCTCAGTCCTGGGTCCCTCCCACACCCCTGTAGAGCGATCCCTCCTTCACAGAGCAGCCAACTTGGAACTCCAGGGCCCCGAGTCAAGGTTCTCCACCTCTTGCCTTCCTGACCTTGGACAAAAGATCTGCCTCCCCAAGTGTCCATCTCGCACCCTGGCAAAACAAGTTGCCTTAGAAGATCCATCTTATCAGGCTGTTCTGCAGGTTAAATAAGTTTATTAAAATAGTTCAGTGGCTGGCACATAGCAGGCATTCAATAAGTGCCTGAGTTTCACACTTCTTTGGTATGAGTCCTGGCAATGCCAGCTTCTTTTTACTTATTAATTTTTAAAAATTGTGGTATAATTCACATACCATAAAGACACCCAAAACATATACAGTTCAATGGTTTTTAGTATATTGATACAATTGTGCAAAGGTCACCACCATCCCCCACCTATTAGCAGTCACTTCCCCCACCTGAGCCCTCAGCAACAACTAGTCTTTCTGTCTCATGGATTTGCCTGTTCTGGACATTTCATATCAGTGGAATCATACAGTGCGTGAGCTGTATCTGGCTTCTTTCATGCAGCATGATGTTTTCAAAGTCCATCCACATTGCAGCATGGATCAATACTTCATTTCTTTTTACGGCTAAATAACATTCCATATTATGGATAGACCTCATTCTGCTTATCCATTCATCAGTGGATGGCCACTCGGGTTGTTTATATTTTTTGGTGATTATGAATAACGCTGCTATGAACATTGATGTATAAGTTTTTACGTGAACATACGTTTTCATTTCTGTGGGACAGATACCTAGAAGTGGAATTGCTGGGTCATATGGTAACTCTATATCTAACTTTTTCAGGAACTGCTAAGCTATTTTCCAAAGCACCTGTCACTTCTTAAGTGACTTAACTGCTTGGTGCCTTAGCTTATCCACCTAGTAAATAGGGCCACATACAGGTGCGATGAGGAGTAAACAGCATATGAGAAGCACCCCGAACAGTGCCTGGCTCCGATTATGTACTCTGGGTCAGCCACAATTATCATCGGTGATGGCTAGAAATTTGGGGGTTTTTTTGATTCTGAAATGCCAGGTCAACTATCATAGGGCTACTACGAAAACTGAATGAGTGCTTAGCAGAGTGCCTATTACATACCGAACGTTCAATAAAATTAACTCTTATTATGACCGAGGGGCATTTGACCCAATGGCTAAGAACACAAACTCTAGAGTCCAAATGGATCCTGGCACTGCTTGCTGTGCGTCCATGGGCAGGTCACTTAACTTCTCTGGGCCTTAGTTTCTCCTTCTGTATAATGGACATAATGAGAGTCCCTCCCTTATAAGACTGTTGCATAGGTTAGTAAACATAAGGGTTGTAGTGCAGTGACTAGCACATATTAAGTGAAATGTAAGTATTAGTTCTTAGTAGTATTGTAATTCATCATCATTTGACTGAGAAAACCATGGCCCATGCTCATCCAGGTAGGAAGCCTGCCTTTGGGCCCGGTTCTGCTTGAGGCAGGCATGTCTATGCCCATTTTAGAGATGAAGAAACCGAAGCTCAGAGAAAAGAGCCTCACAGCCAGCAAGCAGAGCTGGGAATCCAATGACTTGGCTCTTAACCACCTTACCCTGCCTTGTGGGAGCCTCTACCCTTTCAGGACCGTCTACTCTCTTTCCTAAGCCTCCTTCTCCACATGTCCGCCCCCCCTTGCCTAACCAAGCAAGCTGGCTGGGAACAGGATATTACACTCTCCTTCCAAGAACCCCTTCTGCTGAGCCAGAGAAAACCACTTCCTAGCAGGGCAGGGGTTGGAGCAGAAAGGAAATGGGCCTGGGTCAGGGTGGGGTGGACCCACACCAGGCAAGCTGTGGCTTGACACAGAGAGCAGGAAATGTATGGGGCATTCAGAAAGGAGAGCTAGAAGCAAACCTACAGAATTGAGGGAGAGCTGTTCTGACACCCACCCCCATTCATCTCTTTTCCCAGCTCCCTGCCCAAAGAATCCTTTCTTATGATCCAAAGGCCCATCCCGGGGATCGGGTGCCAAATCCGAGGCCGAGTCCTTGCTCCAAAAGCCCCATCCATCTCTCACTTCCACACCTACTCCAATCCCCCAACTTATCTCCCCCCATGGAAAGATCTGTTACATTGCACCCCATTCATTTCTAGTATCCATTCCCTACCTACAAGCCTTCTTTCCCTTGCAGCACATCCCCTGGCAGCACACTTTCCCCGACTCTGAGGGCCCATTCCCTACGGCGGTCCACTTCCCGTCTCCACTTCCCAGTCCCTCCTCAGCAGTATCCCGCCCGTTTTTAACACCCCCTCTTTGCCTGCAGTGCCAGCTTCCTGCCTCTAGAGACCCCTTCTCTTCCATCCCGAGGTCACTCATTCTTCTCCCACGCTCCTGCCACACTCCCAGAGGGCCGTCTTCCTGGGAATCGCCCTCCCCACCTCCAATTCCTTCTTCCTACCTCCAAGATATTCCCTCGCCAATTGCCTCCCTGTTTCAAAATCCCTCAGTCATCTCCAGCGTCTCCCACTCGCACAGACCTCTCCCCTTGCCACCTGATCTCCAACGACCCCTAGCCTTCGGATCCCCGAAGTACCCCCGAGCCTAGAATCACTGTTCAGTTCCCCGGTTCCCGGCCTTTGATCGGCCCCAATGCCGAGAGCCCGCGCCCGGCCCAGACTATCGCACGACGATGGGGGCCCTTGTCAGTACGCGACCGAGCCTCCTTTCTGCACGTGGACCCACCCTCCTTCAGTCCCCAACGTGAGCGCGCCCCCGTTACCATGGCGACCCCCGTCCGGACCCCAGCTGCCCTGGTCCCTCGGCGACTGGGCGGCTCCGGCTCTGCAAGCAGATCGGGGACCCAGGGCTAGAGCGGACTTCCGGCAGAAAAATCCTCTTGCCCTCTCGCGCACAGCCCGCTGGGAATTGTAGTCCCAAGAATGGGTTTGCGCGTCTGGATGACAAGCTGGGGTGAAGAGGCGGTCCTTCCCAACGTGCTGACTGACTGTCCGTTTTCCACTACACGGACAGGCGTGCTAGCAGTTGGGGGCGGGGGGGACTACAATTCCCGAAATGCTTGGCAGCCAACAAGGTGAGCGTCGCATTCTGGAAAATGTAGTTCTAGTAGCCCCGCCTCCAAGGTGAGAAGGGCATGCTGGGAATAGTAGTTTTAACTAAAAACTGCGGGCTGGGGGCTGGAATAGTAGGGAGAAATGCAACGGTCTTTTTTAAAGATTTTATTTATATATTTTTAGACAGAGAGGGAGGGAGAGAGAAAGACAGGAAGAGAAGCAGCAATGCGTGGTTGCCTCTCAGTGCCCCCACTGGGGATCTGGCCTGCAACCCAGGCATGTGTCCTGACTGGGAATCGATTCTGCGAGCGTTTGGTTCGCAGGTTGGGGTCAACCCACTGAGCCACACCAGCTAGGGCTGAAATGTAACTGTCTTTCTGTTCTTTGTTTAAAATACGTTGAATGTTTCCGTGTGGGAGACGGAGAGTAGTTTACCACTGTGAATTTGGACGCTAGAATTGCGTGCAAATCTTGCCGTTGCATTTCCTAGTTGTGTGACTTTGGGCCAACAGCTTCTCTTAATTTCGTCTGTAAATTATGAGAGATAAAGGGGTCACCTCGGTATGATCGCTTTAAAACTTGGATGAGTTTCAGAAGTACCTACCACAGTGCTTGATACATTGTAAGGGCTCAATAAATATTAGTTAACATCATAAATGTTCATCGCTAACATATATCAGGTAATGCTGATCTTACTTCCTATCTAGAGGAACACTGTCTTCTTTAAGCTACTCTAATAGGCCAAGGGCTTTCCCGCCTCGTGCCTTTGGGCTTGCTCTTCCTTGAAAGGCCTTCTCGGGTTCATTCTAAGGCTGACTTTTTTTCTTCCTTTAGTTTAAACGCCACCTTCGCAGACCCTGTTTAGAGGACCCTACAAACAAAGTTTCCCTCCGCTATTCCCTAAATTCCCCTACCCCCAAAATTAAAAAGTTAGTTCACTTTTTTATAGCCTTTATTACAACTTGTAATGACTTTGGTGCATGTGTGTGGTTGAGATCTCCCATTAGGTGGTAAGCTCTTGAGGGTAGGCATGTTGTTTATCAACTGTATCCACGCTACCTAGAATATGATGTGGCACATGGAAGCACCTAACAAAGCTATTACTGTTGAAACTGAGGGGAGACTTGTCCTAATAAAAGCAAAGCATATCCTAGAATAATGTAAATTTAAAGTGTAGCATTGGCAGAAGGACGAACACAAAACTATTGAATAATTGCAATGACAAAAAGAGGTCAGTGGTCATTTCTGTCCTGTGCACTACTCAGTCTCCAGTAGGGTTGGGACCAGGATAAGGTAAGTAAGATGTCCAGGGTGGAAAATTTTAAAAGGCACTCACACTTAGGTTCTGATTGAGCCCTTGCGTGAGTCTAAACATGGGCACATCCTTGAAGTTTCTTCTCTGGGCACCTTGCTTGCTTCACATTAGTCCCAGCCCTGATCTCCAGTGCTTAGCTTAGCGCCTGGCACCAGTCTGGTGTTCAAGAAACATATCCTGAATAAACGAATGAACAGGAAGACAGGTACTCTCCCCACCCCAGACAGCATTCAGGGGAAATAGTTAAAGACATTATGCAGATAAAAAAGTTACTTGGTAAACAACAATTGACATTTTTTATTTCACACAGTTCCTGTGGGTCAGGAATGTGGGAGCAGCTTTGCTGGGTGGCTCTCGCTTAGTCTCTCATGGAGTTGCTCACTCAATAGGGTTGGTTGATTAATGCTGGCTATTTGAAGGCCTCAGTTCCTCACCAGCGGGGCCACTCCAAAGACATGCAAGTGTCCTCGCATGGCAGCTGTTTCCCTCAGAGTGAATGATCGAATGAAGGGCAAGGAAGAAGGTGCAATGCCTTTTATGACCTTGCCTCAAAAGTAACACCCTGTCATTTCCACAATATCTTATTGGTACACAGATCAGCTCTGTCTAACGTAGGAGAGGACATGAACACCAGGTATAGATCATTGTGGTTCATCTTGAAGGCTGGCTACCACAATTGCTTATAGCAAGGCCCCTGGCCTAGGTGAAGACTAAGGGAAAGAAGGTAAGTGTAAATTAATCGGGCAGAGTCTGGCCAGCGCAGCTCACTTGGTTGGAGCCTTGTCCCATAACCGAAAGGCTGAGGGTTCAATTCCCAGACAGGGCACATACCTAAGTTGTGGGTTTGATCTCCACTCTGGGTGAGTGTGGGAGACAATGGACTGATGCTTCTCTCCTGCATCAATGTTTCTCTCTCTCCCTTCCTCTCTTTCTAAAAACAATGAAAAAATGTCCTCGGGTGAAGATTTAAAAAATTAAATTAACCAAGCAGTGATTCGTGTGTTGGGGGACAGAGTGCTCAAGCAGGCAAACAGACGCTTTCTCTGCCCCTAGGAATCAATCACGGCCTGGGTGGTTAGGAGTCTAAGGTGACATCCCACAGATGTAGACAGAAAGGACCAGTCCCAGTACTTTAGTATGGACCCTGGACACAGTGTCCCTTTTGCAATGTCATTATAGCATGCTTGTCATTGGGAAATGTTAGAAAAGAGAAAATATGCATCAAGAGGGCAAAAGTCAACTCGTCCATATTCAGTCACAGAACAAAATCTGGTGCAGTAGTTAAGATGAATGAGAGAGGTCTCTGTGCACTGATCTGGGTGATCCCTGAGATGTGCTGTTGGAGAAACAAAGGGAGATGCAGAGCGATACCTACACTTTGCATCGTTTGATTTTTCTTTTTATTTATCTCTCCAGCTTTTTATACAGAAAATGTTTATATCTACAAATTTGATATTGCTCAATGAACTCCGATATATTACTCATCTTAGATTTGCTAATGGCTGGCATCCTATCACATTTATTCTCTTTCTATATATACATATTTGATATATATGTTTATTTGAACCATTTCTAAGTGAGTTGCAGAGATTGTGCCACTTCATCCCAAAAGGCTTCATGCTTCAACGTATTCATCTTAAGAACAAGGATGTCTCCACCATCGACGCAATATGATGGTCACATTCAGGAAATTTAATATTAATTCTACACTATGATCTAACGTAGGTCCATATTAAAATATCCCTGATCAGCTCAGCGATATCCCTTAAATATTTTTCTGTTCCAGAATCCAATCCAGGGTCACAGGTTGCATTTAATTGTCATGTCATTTGTCTTGTCCGTATTTCAAGACATTCATGTTTTTAAAGAGCCCACACCAGTTATTTTGCAAAATGTCCCTTCATTTGGGTTTGCCTGACATTTCCTCACAGTTATATCCGGGTTTGACACCTTCTGTCAGGAATATCACAAAAGGGATGCTATATCCTTCTCAGAGCCTCCCGCGAGAGGCATGGGATGTTAATTTGTCTCATCCTTGGTGATGTTGAGTTTGATCATTTGGCTAATGTCTGTTATGCTTTTCTTTTCAAAAGTTATATGATTTATTTATGTTTTTAATATTCTATTTATTTATTTTTAGAGAGAGGGGAAGGGAGGAAGAGAGGGAGAGAAACATCAGTGTGTGATCAGTTGCCTCTCGCACACACCCAACTGGAGACCTGGCCCACTACCCGGGCATGTGCTCTGACTGGGAATTGAACCAGTGACCTCTGGTTTCACAGGCAGGCACTCAATCCACTGAGCCACACCAGCCAGGGCAAAAAAGAAAAAAAGTTATATGATTTACATGATTCTAAAAGCATAAGCAACAAAAGAAAAACTAAATTAAACTTTATGAAAACTTAAAACTTTTATACACCAGGGGACATTATCAAGAGAGTGAAAAGACAACCCATAGAATGGGATAAAATATTTGCAAAGCACATATCTGATAAGAATTAATATCCAGAGTATGCAAAGAACTACAACGCAACAGCAGCAAACAACTCATTTCAAAAATGGGCAAAGGACATGAACAGACAATTCTCCAGAGAAGATCTGCAAATGGCAATAAGCACATGAAAAGATGCTCAACATCACTAGTCTTTGCGAAACTGCAGATCAAAACCGCAGTGAGATACCACTTCACAACCATTAGGATGGCTATTATTCCTTTCTCTCCCTCTCTCTCCCACACCCACACTCACAGAACACAAGTGTTGATGAGGAAGTGTAGTAATTTGAACCTTCATACGTTACTGGTGGGAATGAAAATGGTTCAGCAGCTGTGGAAAACAGTTTGATGATTCCTCAAAAATGTTAAACATAGACTTGCCATCTGATCTAGCAATTTTATTACTAGGCACATAACCCAAAGAATTGAAAACAGGGACTCAGATAGATACTTGTACACCAATGTTCATAGCAGTGCTATTCACAATAGCCAAAAATCTAAACGTCCATCAACAGGTCAATGGAGAAACAAAATATAGTATACACATACAATGGAATATTATTCAACCTTAAAAAGCAATGAAATTCTCATACATGCTACAATATGGATAAACTTTGAACACTTCATGCTAAGTGTAATAAGCTAGACACAAAATGACAAATGTTATACGATTCTATGCATATGAAATATCTAGAATTTATAGAAGCAAAAAGTAGAATACAGGCTCTTAGGGGCTGGGGCATGGGAGGGAGGCAAAAAGGGAGTTACTGTTTCATGGATACAGTTTCCGTTTGGTGTAATTAAAAAGTTCTGAAAATGGACAGTGGTAATGGTTGAACAACATTGTGAATGTGCTTAATGCCACTGAACTGTATCTTTAATAGTGGGTAAAATAGTAAATTTTATGTTATTTGTATTTCAACACAAAAAAATGTTACACAATTCATGTTAAAAAAAATAACTTCACATCTCAGTAGGAGCTCTCACCAATATAGCGTGTACTATGTTCCAGATATTTTTCTAAGCCATTCATTTATTGAAACCGCAGAACAACTCTGTAAGGTAGTACTAATGTTAGCAACCCCATTTTACAGATGAGGGAATAATTTAGGTACCAAGAAGTTAAGTAACTTGCTCAAGTTCATACAGCTTGTAAACAAATGGTGGAGCTGAGAGTCTAGTCCAGGCATTCAGCCTCCAGATATGATGGCTCTAGCCACTATACTATGCTACATTCATGTAAGTGTATAGAGGGATCTGGAAGGAAACACACTTCTGGAGAGGCAAGTGGGACAAGTTTGGGTTGTTCAAGGAGACTGTATTTTAAATTTTTGCAAGGACAAGAAATTTAGGCACTGTTGTATAATTAAAAATAATTAAATCCTGGCTGGTGTAGCTCAGTGGACTGAGCGCCGGCCTGTGAAGCAAAGTGTCGCTGGTTCAATTCCCGGTCAGGGCACATACCTTGGGTTGCAGGCCAGGTCCCCAATAGGGGGCGCATGAAAGGCAACCACACATTAATGTTTCTCTCCCTCTCTTTCTCCCTCCCCTCCCCTCTAAAAATAAATAAATAAACTCTGGGGAAAAATAATTAATGTAAAGAATATATAATACAATAGAAAAATGGGCAAAAGATTTGAACAGAGCCACAAACATGCTATTCAAATGGATCATATATAGTATATATGAAAAGATGCTCAACCTCATTAATCATTGGGGAAAGACTAATTAAGGCTATAATGGGACACCACCACACAGCCATTAGAATGGCCAAAATTAAAAAGACAGAGGCCCTGGCCAGGTAGCTCAGTTGGTTTTGGTGTCCTCTCAATACAGCAAAATTGCGAGTTTGATTCCTGGTCAGGACACATAAAAGAATCAACCAGTGAATGCATAGATAAGTGGAACAACAAATCGATGTTTCTCTCTCTCCCTCCCTCTCTCTCTCTCTCTTCCTTTTCCTCTTCTTAGCTCTCTAAAATCAATTAATAAATAAAAATTTTTATTAAAATAAATAAAAAGACAGACAATATCAAGTGTTTAGGAAAACATGGAGCAGCTGAAATTCTTATGCATGACTCTGGGGATGTAAATTGTTATATTCACTTTGGGAGATCAGTTAAAGAAAGTGAACACATACCCACTCTGTGACCAGCACTCTGAGGTGCATACCTGGCAGAAATGAGTCCATATGTATGTTTATGAAAAGACAGGATATAGGGCGCTCACAGCAGCACTGTCCATGATCGCTCAAGTGTGGTAACTACACAGATGCTCAACAAGAGTAAAATCGATAAAGACACCGTGGTTCATTAACACAGGGGAATACGTACTACACAACATTGAGAATGAATGAGCTACATCTACACCAGTAACATGGATAAATCTAGCGAACAGTGTTGATCAAAAGAGGCCACTTGGTATATAATTGCATTTATATAAAGTATAAAAACAGGCGAAATTAATCTATGGTCAAAGAAATCAGAACAGTGATTCTTGTTGGGGGGAGGGGAAGGACTGGCATGGGACACTGGAGGAGGGAGCTCCAGAGACATTGGTCATACTGTTTCTTAACCTGGGTGCTGGTTATAGGCATGTGTTCTCTTTTTGTACACTTGTGATTTGTGCCCTTCTCGGTATGCATGTTATATTTCAATTTTTAAAGTTTATGGACATTGATAGGGTCATCATCCATTCTTCCACCAAGTATTTAGTGCATCCCCACTAAGTGTCCAACAAGCACTGGTAGTCAGGCGCTGGGATAAAGCAGTGAATCCGAGCCTTCCCGCCTCCCGTTCCTTTCTGGTGATTGGCTGACCTTCTGGCCAATGGCGGAAGAGTTCATCGCTCTCAGACTTCTGCGGTACCAGCGAGCTGTAGCTTCCTCAGATCGGTTTGTAGGCGGCGCTGTGAATACACCGACGCCTTGGTCAATCTCAGACTTGGTCCCCACCCTCTCTGATTCTTTCTCTCTTCCTTCCTCTTCCTCTTCTTTTTCTTCTTCTTCTTTTTTATTTTTTAATTTATTGATTTGAGAGAGAGGGAGAGAGAGCGAGAAGAGAAATACCAACTCCTTGCATGTACCATGACCAGAGATTGAACCTGTAATCCTGGTGTATCTGGACGATGCTCCAACCAGCTGAGCTCCCCGAGGCCTCTGATTCTTTCTGATTCCAAGAAATGGAGAGAGAATATGCTCCAGCACCTCCACCCTCTTTACAAAATTCTTTTGTGGGTTTTTCTTCCTGTGCATCTCTCCCATGCAGGTCAGGAATCCCAGGTCACAACTTGTACCTATTCTGCCTCTCTGGTTGGTGTGACCCCCTGTCCCAGTCATCAGGGCCTCCGGGGCAGCGCTTAGGAAATCTTGGCAGTAGGCACTTCTTTCTGTCGGCTAATTGTTTATTCAGTTGTTTATTTATTCTGGACTAGAAGCTAGTGGGGTGTGCAGGACGGCTGCCCCCAGGGAAGCCTGCTTCCTGTGGTTGGCTTGCTCAGCTGACACCCGCCCTCTTGCGCACTGGAAAGAATTGCAGAGCTGGGAGGACCTTCGTTCATTCAGGGAAATCCTGCTTGAGGCCCTGCCTTGTGCCTGAACCTGTGCTGGGAACATTAACGGTGACCGAGAGTCCCTGCCCTGTCCTCATGGGGCTCACAGTCTGGTGGGAAAGAAAAAGACCCATCACTAGACAGGAACGACCCAGGGTGGTCAGGGCTTGGGTGGAGGACTCAAAGGGGCTGTATATCAGAGCCTAGACAGGGAACCTGACCCAGCCTGCCAGATCAGGGAGTGCTTCCTGGAAAAGGAACATCTGAGCTACCATTTGAAAGGGGTAGGAGTTAGTCATTGGACAAGGACTGTGTCTTTTTCGATACTATGTATGCCCCCAGTGCCTGCCATCATCCCCTTTACTTAGCCTTGGATTCTTTCATTTATTCATTAACTAATATTTATTGTGGGCCATTGGCTAGCCTGAGGACTAGCCAGAGCCTCTCACTTCAATTAGCTCACATATAAAATGGTGATACCAACATAGAACTTCAAATTCTGACGGAGTGCTACGAAGAATAAAGACAGTCCTATATCCAATTGTCTGGGTTTGAATCGCAAACCCGCCATTAACTAGCTGTGTAACCTCTCTGTGCTGTAGTTTAGTAAAATAGTAACTATTGCCTACTCAAAAGGTGTCGCAAAGGATCCAGTGAGTTGTTTAAAGTGCTTAGAATGTTGCCTAGCACAAAGTGCCCATTTTTATCAGAGAATGAAGAGTCAGTACAAATCCAGCCCACCCTGAGGAAGTGATTTCAAGCTGACTAGAAGGATAAGTTGGAGTTGACGGGCTTCAAAAAAGGGGAGTGTCGACGTCCAGTGAGTGAGCCCAGTCTTCTCTCTTCTTTAGGTGCTGTCAGTTCACAAATTTCCCAAGGTTGGAAGGACCTGGAACACTGCATTGGAGTTACAAAGACATTAACTGGAGGTAGGGGAATCCGGTGTCCTCTCTCTCAAGTCTCTCTGGTGTTTCCTCAAGTAATCTCAAAATCACTTGCAAAACAGGGTTTGTAATGGCAGCCTAGAGGAAATCTAGCCCACACACTTGTTTGGTCCCCAGAGTTTAAAACAAACTTTAAAAAAGTCACTAACATCTAAAAATCAGATTTCATGCATTAAAGTGCTAAATTAAAAAAAAAAAAAGGGCCATGGAAACTGTGATCAGTCATCAGAAAACTTTTATTTAACGGGATGTTTTAAAACTTCAGCGCATGTGATTTTATCATCGCTTATAGGACAAGGGATGGTTTTCGGCGCTTTACAAATATAACTCATTCAACTGTCACAGGTCTCTACGAGGAAGGAAAGATGATTATTCCATTTTGTAGATGAAGAGACTGAGGAAAGAAACGCAAAACGCAATAGGAAGTACAGGCTTTCTTCATGCATTCCATAAACACTGACTGGGCGCCCGGAACGCTCACCTTCCACGATCCAGGCTTCCGGAGGGGTCCCAGAGGAACCCTTCCTCAGCTCAGAGGAACTCAGGTGTTAGAGCGGGTAACTTCCCATTACTGCTATTTCCCCTCCGGTCGCCCAAACTGACATTTGCAGTCATTTGTATAATGCTGACTTGGAGGTCGGGGCGCAGCCAGGACAGGGCCCTCGCCCCTCTCCCGCGCTTCTGGCGGTCACAGAAACCAGACCAAGTAGTATTCATTTGAGCGTTGTCTAGATTTCCTTCACTGCCAGGGCAAAGAGCACGCGCTTCCCAGCCCCGCCCCTTCTTCGGCAGGGACGAATTGAGGCTCAGTTTGGGCTGAAGCGGACCACGCGTCCTCGTGCTCCCCAGTCAACTTCCTTGCAGGGTGCGCTCCCTCCTTCTTAGTCCCTCCCCACCGCCCCACGTTACGTCTTTCCCTCTCTCCTCCTCCGTTATCCCGGGGGCTGCGGCTCGCGCGGCAAACCCACCTTCCCTTGCCTCCCATTGGCTAGTCAGGTCCCGCGCGAGCGGAATCGCGCCCCTTGCCCCCGCCTCCGCAGAACGGGCCTCTCCCCTTCGGATTTCTCCTAGAGCCAGCACGAGGAGGGGGTATAGACTGCTTCTGACGCGCGCGCCTCCGGCCTGCCACTCCCTCCGCCTCGTGCTAGTAGCTGCGGCGGCTGGCAGTCCTTTCCGCGCATGCGCACTTGCCCACCCCTCGCTGCCCGGTCGCGGGTCGCCTGGAGCTCTCTCTCGCGCCGCATTCACTGCAGTAGTGGCATTTTCTTGGGGCGCACGCGCACTGCGCCCTCCGCGGCGGTTCCCAGCCACAGGCCGCGACGGTGACAGTGAGCCCCTCAGGCGCGCACGCGCTCTCGCTTCTCATCCTACTTCACGCCGGCTGTCCCCTCGCGGCGCGCGCCCAGGGGCCGTTATCCTGCAACGGTCCCAGCGCCACGCACGCGCAGTAGCGAGGGGGCGCGCGCGAGGGAGCGGCGGCCGCAGGAAAGGGGCGCCGCCGCCGCCATTGCGAAGGAGGGAGGGAGCGAACGAGCGAGGCTGGTCCGCCCTCCCCTGGTTCCCGCCCCTCCCCCTTCCCCTCCCCGCCCCCCCGGCCCCGAGGGAGAGCCGCGGCGCGGCGGGAGGAGGAGGTGGAGGAGGCGGAGGAGGGAGTCCGCGAGGGAGGGTCCACCCGGCCCCCCGCCGCCGGAGCCGCCGCCACCGCCTCAGCCGCCGCTAGACTAGGAGCAGCAGAACATGGCGCCGGGGCCGCCGTCGCCGCTGCCGGGATCCCGGAGGCCGGGGCCGCGCTGAGGGTGCCCAGCTGGTGAGTGCACGAGCTCGCGGGCCCCGGCAGCGAGGCCGGGCGCCGCCCCGCTGCGGGGTCCTGGGGGAGGCGGGGACCGCGGGGCCCGGAGCCCGCGAACAATGGAAGAGCCGGAGGGGGAGGGGAGGGAGCGGCCCCCCAGCCCCCCGGGCCCCGTCGGCCCCGCAGCTTCGTACTGCGGCCCGGCTCGCGGGGCCCGCCGGCCCATCGGACAAGCCCCTGATTGCCCCGGCCCTGCTGTCCCCGCTTCTGCCCCCTCCCTCCGATTGGGATCTCGGTATCTGCTTCGTCCACCCCTGCACTTCAGCCGGTGTGCTCCCAATTCTGCGCCCCCCCTTCCGCCTTCGCCCCTCCTTGTCTCTGCAGTGCTCATGGGACCCACTTCCTCAGTGACCCTTCTGCATCCCTTAATTCTGGACCCCTACTTTGAGATTCTTGATCCCCCTGCCTCCTCTCCGATTCCACTCTTAGCACTCTTTGCATCTGCCCTCTTTTTTGACCTATCTACTCTTACTCCTTTCAGAATCTGTTGCATCCCCAGGAGCTGTCCCTCTAGGACCTGCGATTCCACCTCCTTTGAGAGCCTTCTGAGACCCTGTTAGTCTCGCACTGCTGACCCAGGTCTTCTCCTTGGACTTAATTTCACCTCCGTCTTCGGCCGTACTGCCCACTCACACAGCACCTGCTGTATCCTAGGGGTGCCCCTGGCTCTCTGACCCTCCCATGTCTTAGTCCTGCCACCTGCTCCCTCGTGCTGTTTTCTCCCCTTCTCAGGTCTTGCTTCTCTGCCATTCAGACCCTTTCCTCTCTTCCGGACTTTTCTGCCTCCCTGCTCTGCGCCTTCCCTGACCTCAGCTCTTGCTATGCCCCCTAACCTGCTTGCTTTCGGACTCTGCCTTTCTTGAAGCAGCCTCCTCCCGGCCTCTGACCCTGCAGGTCTCTCATTTCTGCCGGTCACTTCTCTGCCGTCTTTCCCCTGACCCAGCCACTCCGCAGCCCTGCTGCTGCCCTGAGGACTCGGTCTGCCCCAGTGTTCTTAAGGTTTTCTCTTCTCACCTCCTTAATGCCACTCTTGAGCTATTCCATTCATTTGCTCCTCTTTTCTTTGACCCGTCTCCCCACTTCAGTTCTCTGCTTTAGACCTGTTTTCTAGCCTCTTTGCTCCAACTCCTCTTGTCTCCATTTTGGCCCTTCTAGATTGGACCCTTGCCTCGTTAAACCATCAATAACTTCTCTCCGACCCATCACCCCCTTTCCTTCCCGTTTCTCGTCTCACAGACCTCCCCCCAAATCCTTTTTGCACCTGCTGTTTCATGTGCTCATTTCTGCCCTCTGTTTAGTGTCTTCCTCCCAGTTCTGTCCCTTTGGAGCTGTCCACTTGCTCACCTATTTTTTTGGATTCATTTCAACTTTTCCTACTGCTCCTCCCTGGCGGAGGGGTCCTCTTTAACCCTGGTCCTCTTGTAACTGCCTCTCACCTCTGTTGCCTCTCAGTTCTAAGATCACCACCTGACCTTCCCTCCCCCAGCCATTGTGATTCCCCTCCCAACCTGCACTCTCTCCTTTCTTGTATTTGTTCTCTCCACTTTGCCCTGTCTCGTACCTCTTGTTTGAGTCCTTCTTCCCCCTATTCTGCCCAATATTAGAGATGCTTTCTCAACCATTCCTTCCTATCATTGCTGCCTCCCCACCCCAGTCACCCTCTTAGAGCCTCCTGAGTTCTTGGATGGATTCTTCCTCCCTTTTGAAACACCTCTCCCAGTTCTGTTCCTCATGGACTTCTTTTCTCCCTCCCCTTTTCTTTCCCTTTGCATTTTGCCAGCCTCTTTCTCTCCCCATTTACTTTCTCTCACACTTGCTGCTTCTACAAGCTCCCCTCCCTTGACCCGCCCCTTCCCTACTGAGTGCTCCCCCTCCTCAGGCGTGCCTTCCTCTGGTCTCCGTCCTCAACTTTGGAGAGGAAGGGGCTGGGTTGGGCCTAGGGTTTTCTGATTTAGACTGTGGATTCCCTTGGCTCCCTGATCCTGAGGGATCCTGTGAGATCTGGGCAAATCGGTGGGGGTTGGTTGACTGGTTACTGCTCTCTGGAGTCTGGGAGTGTTCCCCCTTCTCCCCACCCCCTTTTACCAAGGTTGGGTGGTGGGGGGATCTCTTTCTGCTGCCCCATTTTCTTTCCATCTCCCGTTTTGCTCCCTAGCCTCTTCAGTTCCCTGGGCTTTGCTGCTTTGTGTCCTTCAGAAAAGGAGAGTGCAGCTGCTCACTGGTCTTTCTCCCTTTCCCTCCTCTCTCCTCTGCTCTGTTGTAAAGAGACAGTTGTACCCTCTCCCTCTTCCACCTCCAGCTAGCACCCCTTGGGAGAATGTAGGAGTGTGCTTTTCTGTTTTGTTTTGTTTTCCAGCTGACAAGGAATATTTTTGTCTTACCCTTGGCTGGGGAATAGCCCGTTCTCAAGTTCTCCCCAGTCTTACCAGGGGTTATGGACTCACTTGGTGTTTTACTGCCCTGGGTCTGCAGGAGAGCCTTGCCATTCCTAATTGCCTCATTGCCTCTGGTTTGCAGTGTAACCTTTGGGAAGGGTGGGGGAAAGTGGGCTTATTTCTTTTTCACCTCTGCCCCAGGAAGGCTCCAGCTTCCTGGTCTTCAAAACAGTAAAGGCCTGGCTTTGGAAAGCTCTTTGTGGTTGTTTGTTGAAAGAGAGAGTGCCAAGTGTCACTCAGATTTCTGCCCTCTGGTATTGCAGGCGCTCCCACCCACAGGAGCTCGGGGCCTCCGGACAGATCTGCGCTGGAGTGTGGGGGAGAGGGGCTCACCTGTGTGCAAGGGCTTATGCGGGTGAGCGCTGAGCTTCCCCAAGCCTTTGGAGTGACCTGAATTGATAGAATGAGAAACAGGTACCAGGAACTGGCTAATTTGGTTGGATTTTTGGTCTTAATTACCTGGGAAATGTACCTTAGCTACCTTTCCTTGAGCTGTTTTCTTCAGTGATCTTACCCTGGGGGTGGGGTTTAGGAAATTCATTCAGAGGAAGAGGTGGTTTTCATAAAAACCCATCCAACTATTTTCCTTCCTTAATTTAGGAGAGGGGACCTTTTGCATGTTCTAGGTTTATTTATTTTATTTCCTAAGTAAATCAAAAGCCTGATTTTCCCCCCTTAGGAATTGGCCTAGGGCAGTTGCACATTAAAGCATTCATCCAGCTGTGAAGGAGATTTACTGGAAGGATGTATTTCTTAACTGAGCTATGATCAAACTTTATTTACTTCAGCACTTATTTAAAAATAGTTCTGTGTGAACACATTTAAAAAAAATACATTTACTGTCATCTTCAGAATTGGGCCATTGACTCAAAACATGTTAGGGCATTTGTATGTAAGACAGTGAGCAGGGCTGGATAGTAGATCCATATGGCTCTTTTAGCTTCTCACTTCTTAGGACTTTACATTTTTTGACAAGCAGAGGCTGGTAATTTTAATTATGTATGGCATGTGTCTTCACCATTATTGACTTAATGAATTTTTGATTCATTTCCACTGGTTTCTGTTCATTTCTGAATTTTGGCCTTGTGAATCATGATTCATTCTCTGAATTTTAGAATTCATGTCCCCCATGTTGGTATAAATAGTTTGGTGTTTTTTGTTTTTTTTTTTAATCCTTAATGTGAGAGTGGCAGCTAATTAAGAATAAAAATAACTCTGTATGCAATACAGCTTAAATTTGTGTTCCAGAGTTTGAACATCACTGGACAGATAGAAAGTTTCTGCATGCCCAAAGCCTAAATTTACATAAAAGGAAGAGAGGAGACAGAACAAAGAGCCAGTTTTTCTGCCTAACTGGTACCTGGTGTTCCAAAGACTGTTGGGTTTGTTTCTCTGGTGGTAGTAGAGGCTCTAACCCCAGTATCAAGACTTGCTTCCACGATGGAATTGGCTGCTACAGAAAATCAGAGGTGGTAGCCTTGGCCCTCTCTAACAGTTAATGTGCCAGGTTTTTGGGGGGGCGGGGGAACGGGTGGAGCAGGAGATGGTGGCAGACGACTGTTTTCAACCTAGTGACATGTCTCCAAGGGCTCTTGTCCTGCCTAGAAAAATCTTTGTAATACTGGCCTGATCAGGGTCCTGCTTTTTTTTTTTTTAACCCTATCTTTATGGCTATGACCCTCCTCCCTTATACATCTCTTCTTTTTTTCTTGGCATGATGTATTTTTCTTGGCATGACACATTTAGGACAATAATAAATGAAAAAATATTCATTTCATACTGGACCCATGGAAGGAGTTGTCCATGGGCAGATCCATCCATAGGCTTGATGGTGGCTTTTGGCAAAGGACAGTCTGAGAAGAGCGAGGGTTGCACAAATGACCATAAACCACAGCTTCATAGGTCAGTCTGTACATGATTGGGAAACATACCAGGTCAATACAGTTGGAGATTGCAAAGGTAAGAGTGATTTTCCCTCTGCAGTCTCCTCTGCTTTCCTGTCTGCTGTGGGGTTCTGAGAGGCGCTAGGCCTCTTGCAGGGCCGCCTTGTGATGTGCTATGTTGTCATTCACCTCCTGGTGGTCTAAACAGTCTTAATTTTCCCAGTCAGTGGGACATTTTATGGATCATCTAGTCCAGTTAAATTAGCTTTTCCATGCTATATAAAATAGATACACTTGGAGATTTCTCTGCTTGAAGGGGAAGGAAGTAGACTAGCAGAAATCCCTTGGGTTTGGAGCAACACAATTTGAAAATCAGTGTCTGGCCTGGCCTCCTCATTTACAGATGGGGAAATGGACGGCTTGCAAAAGGGGCATGGCGACAGGCTTCCTGTCGTAGTTGAAAGACTACTGGACATACAGGTGGGAGACTTTCTGGTGTAGGCCTTATCTCAGTTAGTTGGAACATTGGACAAATCGCTTTTCCTTTTCAGACTTCACGTGTCCTAGTCTGAAGTGTAGTGTGCTGTCGAGCAGGTTGGAGATTCTTGCTTTCCTGGGTCACATACCAGGTTAGAGCTTGGACTGGCCTCCTGGTGGTACTCTAACCACCTCCCTTTTAAATTATGTTCTGTACCCAGAATGGGGGTAGGGCTCTTTCCTGGGGGATGCCATAAAATGAACTAGATTACCTTTGCTGTATACTTTTTCAAATGTAAAATAAACATTGCTTTGCAGCCATTTGCATGAAAATCAGTTTATAATTTAGGGGCAAGGGGTGTCCAGGTTGTTCTAACTATATATAACTAAAATCACGTAACTCTTTTGAAAATAGTATGGAGCCCTTGCTCGTGTTGCTTAGTTAATTATAGCCTTGGCCCATAGACCGAAAGGCCACAGGTTCAATTCCCTGTCAGGGCATATAACCAGGTTGTGGGTTTGATCCCTGCTTGGGGTGCATACAAGAAGGCAACCAGTCACTGTTTCTCTTTCACATCAATAGTTTTTTTCTCTCTTTAACCCCCTACCCCTCTATAAGAGCAATGAAAAAATGTCCTTGGGTGAGGATAAATAAATAAATAATGAAAACAATATGGAATTTTTTGAGCTGAGTCATTGTTAACATAGGCTCTCAAATAGCAATGGTCTGAATAACGCTTGAATTGCTGTTATTAAGAAATGCAAACAAATCATTCATATTCATTTTCCTGAAAGTTTATTTCTTTAAAAAATTTTTTTACTTATTGATTTTAGAGAGAAAGGGAGAGAAACATTGATTTGTTGTTCCATCTATTTATACATTCATTGGCTGATTCTTGCATGTGCCCCGACTGAGGATTGAACCCACAACCTTGGAGTATTGGGACGATGCTCTAACCATCTGAGCTACCCAGTGAGGGTCTTCCTGAAAGTTTATCTCTATTTAAATTTTGATACAGTGCTTTATCAGGATTCATCTTTGAGGAATTCTTGAAAATAACTTTTGGCATCTGTCACTCTAATTTTCATTTATTTGTTTCTCTGATATTAAGAAACACTATTAAATTGATATATTAGCATAGAACTAGGTACTTCCAGCTATGAAGCATCATCACAGGAGAGTAATACTTATTTTAGTTGAAAATACCTATACTCGCCTATCTCCTATCTTTATTGAAATGAATGTTTTCATTTTACGAAATTTTCAACAATTATGAATCTATAGGTATTTCGTCCCTTTTTTTGCTCTTTTAGTGTCTCTGCATTCTTATTTGGAAATGTCTGTTGCTGTTCACTATAGTAATATTTGCACTTGGTAATAGAATTTGAACTATTAAGAGGCAGCTAGCTTCCTGTGGTAGAAAGAATGTTGAACTGATAATGAAGAAACCAGCATCCCAGCCCTAGTTCTGCTGTTTACTGGCTGCTTGACTTTGGCCAAATAATTTTCACTTCTCTGGGCTGCAGTTTTTTCATTTAAGAAATGAAGCAATTATACTGATTCCCATTCTGCCTTATTTTATAACTACTAATACTCGAATGTCTTCTCTCTCTACTTGGTAGACTCTTTGAGGAAGCGCACCCTCTCATGTATCCTCTACTTCCCATCACACCTAGCAAAATACCTTATATATAGTAGGCCCCCAGTACATAAGATTGATTGAATCCAAACAGGTGCCAAATCCTTTTTTATCCCTCTCTCCCTTCCTCTCTTCCTTTCTTTGATTGGGGGGTGGGGAGCAATGTGTGCACCAACTATAAGGCCATTTTTAGGCTTTCAGCTCTTCAAGGGCATGCCTTCCCTGGTCAGCATTTTGATCTTCATCCATATATACACACGTACATTACAAGTATCTTGTCCACAGTTCCACAGCTAATAGGTGGTAGAGCTGTGTTACGAATCCATGTCTGTCTGATTCCAAAATTTGTGCTTATTTTATTAGGCTGCCTTGCTTCTCTGGGATATATGAAGAAGCTATAATTCATCCCCTTGAGGAATTTATAGTCACTTATAAACAATTAATTGTGTGTGTGTGTGTGTGTGTGTATAAAATACAGGGTGGGGTGAGGGAAGTAAATGTCATAGACCAATCTGATTAATTTCTGGCTCCTTGGGAGGCAGTCCCATAGTAATAAAGATTTTCATATTCAGAGACTGAGCACGCAGTGTGTTCCATATCATAGTATTTTGAGAAGACTCTGTAGCCACAAGTACCAGCTTATCTTCAATAGCTAGCATATTGAAAAGGTTGAGCATTTTATTTCTGAACTGAATTCAAATCCAGGTATAACAAAACTGTATGTAAGTAAACTTGTCTAACAGAAAGAATTGTTTGGTCATGGAATGAATCTTGAATCTATATTTTCTTTCATAAATAGAAAAGCATATGAGTACCTCTGAATTGAGAGATTTTCTTCTTATGAGAAAACTCTAGGCAATTAGAAATATGTAGATAAAAATACATTTTGTTCCTTCACTTGTTTGTGTGGAGCTCACTATAATCTTTTTTTTTTTAAACTGCAAATCAAAAAAGTTGTTAAGTAATGTTGGGGGATGTTGGCCAGCTTCAGTTAATAGCTTCCTGAAATGTAAAAAATAAATTTTTAAAAAATATTCTTACATTGTATTTCTCCTATCTCCATTTAAAGAAAGGTCAAAACCATGGCTTCATCTATTGCAGCCTGCACTACTTCGGAATAAGACAAAGGAAAATAATTACCCTTAATTGCCACAGGCAATTAAAAAGGATTCTTTGTTCGGTAACAAATTGATTGTGTACAAATGAAAGTCAGCACTGCATTAATACAAGATTATTACATTCTTGAAATCTGCATCTTCAGCTAGAGTGGCTTTCACTTGAAGGGAATTGTTTCACTGGGAATGGGGTGCCTAAATGCATGGCAATAAAAGTAGCACCTGGTCTTTATTTTTCAAAAATGTTTATTAAATCTGTAGGTGGGAAGGCTAGTGGATGCTGCTTTTGCGGTACCATTTTTAATGGCCTGGAATCGTTGAATACTTTTTTTAATGTTGCTGGCCTATAGGAAATTTCTCCCTCTGATTGGTCAGTCAGTTGAGGAATGTAGATAAAACCTTTGATAAAAGAGGAGCAAGGGGAAAGGGCCCCTGACTGCTTCAGGAGTGGGGCTCAGCTGTTGGCATATGTCCAGAATTAGTGAAGTCACAAAGGCTTAAAAATGGCAATGTTTGCTAAAGTAGTTGTGATTTGATATTGTGTGAGTGTATACAAGGAATACGTATATTTTTTTTGTGTACAGATCTCCTTTTTCATTTACTCTTTTTAAATAAAGGTACAACTTGCATGTAGAAAAGTACATAAATCTTAAGTGTATATTTTTGAATTTTCTACATGTTGTACAAACCCCTCTTTCATATGATGGAACATAATTTCCTTTTCCACACAATTTTTAATAAGTTGGAAATTATTTGAGAGTCTCTATTTGGAAGGCACAAATATGAATGTGTAAAGTGATAATTTATAACTTTTCTGAATTTGTTCAAGATTACATATCTGATAAAGAATGGGATAATAGTGATCTGGTACAAATTACCGCAAGTGTCGAAAGCATTCTTTTGATAACAGATCTTCCCTATCTGAACTGATCTTCCCTATCTTGTGTTGTAATTCCAGATTTTTTTGGTTACTGCTGATGGTATCACAATGGGTAAACTGTGTGAACTTTCTGGAAAGTTGTTTGGCAATGTTTTAAGAGGTATACAATCTTTGATCTATTTCTAGGAATCTATATGGACCAAAAAATAGAGATGAAGATGAAGATTGTATACAAAGATGTTAATTTTAGTGATATGTATTTTTAAAAAAAAGAAACAACCTACTGTAAATGTTTTAGCCCCAGGGCAGCGATTTTCAACTGGTGTGCCGCAAGAATTTTTAAAACATACAGTACCTGACTATTTAGTCAGAGGCATTGACCTCTTCTCTCTTAGACTGTCAGATAAAAAAATGACAACAACCAACACAATAACAGCTGTCCGGTGTGAATGAATCAAAATTATACCTTTTTTTTGTCAGATTGGCAAAAAATACATTTTTCAGTGTGCCGCAGAATTCTAGTACAGAACAAGTTTGTGTGTGCTGTAAGATAAAATTAGGTTGAAAATCACTGCCCTAGGGGAATGGTTGCTTTATGGAAAAGTATGGAATCATTAAAATAGGATGTTTTGGAGAATTCTTGACATGGGAAGGTACCTATAAAATAAAAATAAGTATGAGAAAAAAGAAGGATATAGAACTATAAACAGTAAGATTTTGGTTATTTAAAAATATATATGGCAAGCCCTGGCTGGTGTGGCTCAGTGGATTGAGCGCCGGCCTGTGAACTGAAAGGTCGCCGATTCCATTCCCCACCAGGGCACAGGCCTGGGCTGTGGGCCAGGTCTCCAGTTGGGGGCGAGCAAGAGACAGCCGATCGATATTTCCTTCTCTCCCTTCCTTCCCCTCTCTCTGAAAGTAAATAAATAAAATCTTTAGATGTATTTATATATGGGGGAAAGTGGAAGAAATATGCCAAAATGCTATTACTATTAATCTCTGTGCTGTTGAATTTTGAGTGATTAAAAAGTTTTTCTCTGAGTTTTCACAGCAAAGATTTCACTACTTTTGACCCAGAAAAGAAACAAATTATTATTATTACCATTTTTTTTTTTTTTGCAGTGTGGTTGTATTATGTTGGGTTTTCTTATAATTACATGAGGGAAAAATTGAGCTGAAAAGCAAAACATTAGTAGAGACCTGTTGGGCTCTGGTACCTGTGCAGGTGAGGCAATTACTGTTCCTTGGAACAATAATTGGATTAATCATTAGCAATATTAACAAACTAATAACAAAAATATGCTTATTGTGCATCAGGAGACTGCTGAGTGTTCCCTTATATTCTCCTCATAATAATCCTCTGAGGTAAGTGGTATTTTATTTTCTAGTAGGGGAACTGAGGCTTCCAGAGGGCACATGCCCAAGGCCATGTGGCTGCTGGGTCCCTGAGGCAGTTTGGGTTGAGCCTTGTCCCTGAGCTGTTGCTCACTGTCACCTTCTCTGGTGTGCTTTACCCTGTGCAGAAGGGAGGAGTCTACTCTGTGGCTGACAGCTCCAGCGTAACCCTAAGTTCCCTTCTCAGGAAGGTTCCCTCCTTTCCCCCACCATATTTGTTTTAAGAGAAAGAAGCTGTTAGGTATTACTTTTTCCTTTTCTTAGTCAAAATCAGGAATGGACATGAAATTAGTTATATCTTCTTCCCTTTCATGAGCCAAAAATCTTTAAATAAATGATATTTAAATACTCCTGTTTATTTGATATATCTAATGTTATTTAAATATTTAAATAATTAAGAGCTATTAAGCAGCAGAGGAAACAGACTAGTTCTTTGTAGCTCCAGAGGATTATTTTTTTCCTTCCCATTCAACCAACATTTGCGTGTCTGTACTGTTTAGAGTACCAGTTACACAAAACATGCCCCCTCTTCTCTGAGCGTTTATACACCATTTCTAAAACAAAAGCAATTCTTCCCTTACAGGTAACACAAGGAACACCCTGTTTCTGCACCAGAAAGTAAAAAATTCAGAAGACCAGTGGCCTGATTTTTTCCCCTGATCTTATCTTAAAGAATTAAGTGTGACTAAACATTTCAACTCAAGAATGCATTGACTAGGAAGATAGATTTCATCTTATTATGGGAAAGAATCTTTTAAAAAAGTGGTCCAAGTTCTTGTTTTATCTTGTGTAAGAAATAATTTGGAGATTTAAAAAATTTACCTTGTTTGTTTTTATTGTTTTTTTATCAAGGCGTTTGCATACATATATACAGCTCCCTATTTACTGGTAATTTCTTTCATGAGGAAAAGTACCAGCAGAGCTGATATTCAGAGACATTCAAGTGCAGTGTGAGGGGGTTTATATTCAGACATTAGGAAGAAATTGTGAAATGGCTTTGGAAGCTTCACAGGACTTATTTTTTTGTTTTATTTCCCCCATGTATTCTAGAAAAACCAAGAAAAAAATTAAATGTCTGAGTCATTCACTCCTTAGATTCTTGGATTTCCTCAAGTGATATAAAGAACCCTTCCTGCTGTTAGTATTCATTTTGCTTCTCACCATCCTTGTGACCTTGGACAAGTCATTTATTGTAATTTGAGTTCTTGTCTATAAATAAGCCTAAATACAGAGTCTGCCTGCCACAAGGCCTTTTGTGTTGCAATTCCAGATTTTTTGGGAGAACTAAATGCCAAGAATGAATGTGGAAACTCTGTAAAGTTGGAAAGCCTTTCAGTTTTCTGGGAGAATGAAAGAACAATTTGCTTGATTAAACTGTTTAGGTAAGCCAGCATGATAGAGTGCCCCAAAGGCAGCAGGGTGGGCTTCTGAATCCGTAGAGCAGCACAATGCTATTGATCTGTTGTCCTGAAACTTGCCTTCCGGTAGCAGTCACTTCTAGGGTCTGATCAGTGAGTGTCTCACATCTAAATGTTATAGGTCATTGGCCAAAGAGCAGTTGTTGGGATCCATTTGGTATTCACAGTGTTAGGACTGAGGCCTCAGTCACTTTTTTGCTCATCATGACACTTGATCACGGTTTGAGTGCTCAATTTAATAGGGATTGTTATTCTCCAAAGGGAGGTTAGGTATTCACTGGGTGCCCGTTCAATGAAATCCACTATGCTCCCTGCCCCTGGGAATTTCAAGAAGGTAAGGTATTATGCTGGCCTGCAGAAATCTTTTATAAGGTGGCTTTCTTTCCCTTTACCTGTTTTTTCTCTTGTTTTTTCCTTTCTACAGATCACTGGAATCACTGAACAAAATTCTAACTGTGGGCTCCGCTGCTTGGAAACTTGCTTTTCTGTTGCCCACAAGATAAAGTTCAGATCCTTAGTGTGGCCGTAGAATCCTTCATAGCTTGGCCCGTCCTCCCTTCCCAGCCTCATATTTATTGGTCTCCAGAACATGCTGTGCTCCTTTTTCTGTGTTTGTGATGAATCTGCTTCCTTTCAGGAAGGCCCTTACCAATCCTTTTCAGATTGGTCCGTTTCCTACTCATCCTTCAGCATCTCCTCAAGTATCTACTGTTCCGAGACCTTCCTTCCTGGATTCTCTTCAGCTCTGTTCCATAAGCACTTTGCTGGCAATGTTAGGCTTCGTGCTTGTTTTTGTGTAGCGATACGGTTCTATACCAGTCGTCACAAAACACCCGTGCTCTTCCCTTACCCCTGTCCCCCAGGCACTCAGTTGCCTGCCTCAGTGTTTTACCAGATATATTTTTCCTTCCAGGGATACTTTGTGCACATACAAACCAGCAAATATAAATATGTATTTCTCCCCACCCCTTTACAGAAATTGTAGTGTACTATAATTACTGTTCTGTGTCTTCCTTTTTTTCGCACTGTTTTGGGAGATCATTCCATGTTAGCACAAAGGAAGCTTCGTCACTCTTTTTTGCAGCCTCATGGTATTCCATTATATGGATATACCATACCTAGTCAGTCTCCTGTTGATGGGCATTTGATTTGTTTCTGGTTCTTTGCTTTTGCCACCAGCGCTGTAAGGCAGTCTTGAATATATATCATTTTCTCCATGTGAGATTATACCTGCAGGAGAAATTCCTAGAAGTGGGATAGCTGTCTTCTACTTTTTGAAGCTAGGAGTTTGTTGTTTTTTGTTTTCCATTTTGCCTAATAAACTGCCTTACATGTCATGGGTGCCTAATTAATGCCTGAATGAAGGATAGATGGAATAATCTAGTTGGGCAGACATGGCAGATTTTGGAAAAGATTGAATACTGATATCCTAAATCCTGATATCAGGGGTCCATAGCTAAATCCGGAAGCTTGCTGCAGTTCTGGTGGCTGTCCCCCACGGTTTTGGGTGTTCCAGTAGCCCATAGGACGTGCTTGGAAGGTGTCTGCTAGCTCTCTCAGCTTGGGACATTTGGGGCTTTTCGGAACCCCTCTCCCACTATGACAGTCAGTGTGGCGTGGCTCGCCCCTGTGAGCCCACCCTAGGGAAACCCTTGAGCTCTCCATCAGTGAAACTGGGTCCTCGGAGACTCCTGCAGTAACAGCCAGTGCTTCCTTAGTACTTTCTATATACCAGGCACTGTTTTATGCACTGCACATGGATTACCTTGTACCTGTTTTGCAGATGAGGAAACTGAGGCAGCACATATTAGGTAGTAGTAGGCAGAGTCAGAGAAAAGATAGTAATCTGCCCCCCCCCCCGCCCCATCCCCACCGTATTAAGTACCAAATTGTTATACAGCTGTACCAGGCTCGTTTTGTGCGTGTGCTCTCTTCTCCCCATCTCCCTCCTTCTACTCCTCCCTCTCCCTCCTCCCTTCCCCCTCTGCCTTCTCCCCTCTCCCACTTGGGTTAATAACCTGTGATTTCACATATTGACCTTGATTATTGGGAAATGCTTCTTCAGTGAAAGGTATTTGGGTGAGCATAGTGCATTCTTTGATTTGTCCCCTTGATCCCTAGTTTAGTTTACCTGTTAAAGATTTCCAGAATGATCTAGCAGTTAATTAGTTTTGTTTTCCTCTCCTCCTTTTTAATGAGGTCCTAGTTTGACTTTAGAGTCTCATTTGTTCATTGTAGGGTATTTCACCTAAGCTTATCTCAGCAAAATATAATCAAAGCCTATTGCTCAATCTGTTTCTATAATGCCTCCTTGAAGTGTTTTGCTTATGGTTTGGGGAGAGCAGCCCTAGAAGTTCTGGTATTGCATGATGCTGAAGGGAGGGGCCCGTGGCATGTGTTGACTGTCATCAGCCAGCCTGGAATGCTCACATTAATACCCATTTCAAATGTATATCTGCCCAAATCCTCCCTTTTTATTTCCAAGGCTAAATTGGCACCAGGGCTGCTTTTTTGGGTCAGCCCTGTCTGCTAGGACTTTCTGCAGTGTCCTTTACAGTAGCCCCTAGCCACATGTTTCTTACTTGAAAAATAGTTGGTGAGCCTGAGAAACTGAATTTTAAATTTTATTTAATTCTGATTAAACTTTTTCATTTTTTTTGGAAAGATTTTATTTATCATTTCCAGAGAGAGGGGAAGGGAGGGAGAAAGAGAGGGAGAGAAACATCCACGTGTGACAGAAACATTGATCAGTTGCCTCTCTCATGCCCCCAGCCAGGAAGCTGGCCTGCGACCCAGGCATGTGTCCTGACTGAGAATGGAACCGGTGACCTTTCTGTTTGCAGGCCGACGCTCAACCCACTGAGCCACACCAGCCAGGGCTAATTTCAATTAAATTTTAAATGGCCAAAGTATAAGGGAGTACACTTTTAGATTTTATGTGCCACAAAAGAGATTTTTCTTTTCTCTGTCTCTCCTAACTGGCATAGGACTGTGCTCTTTTTGTATTTGTTGAATGTTGGATAAATAGCCCCCAATGACTGAAAAATGCAGGGTCTGGTCCAGAAAATATCCAGCCATGTCATATGAAAAATGGAGACATTTGTTGAAGAAAATACAAGAAATATTGTACACAGGCAGGACAGTGATACCCCAGTCCCCTTCAAAGTACACACCTTGGAACCTCACATAGTTCTCCTAGTTGCCATCAGCTGCCCCGTTGTATTTTCCTGAATTATATCAATGGTCTCTCCTTTCGAAGGTGATTCTAGTTTTGGGAAAAGCCAGAGGTCGCAGGGCGTCAAATCTGGGCTATAGGGGGACTGAGTCACCTGGGTAAGTTGATGTTTTGCCAAAAAACGGCATGAGACGTGATACGTGAGTGGGCGCGTTGTGTTAGGAAGCTGCCAATCAACCAGTTGCCCAGATCTGTAGCCTTTGGAATCATCCGAATAGCTTCTGTGGAGGAATGTTCAAGCTTAACACAAAAAATTTTTTAAAAAGATTTTATTTATTTATTTTTAGAGAGAAGGGAAGGAAGGGAGAAAGAGAGGGAGAGAAACATCGGTATGTGAGAGATAACATGGATTGGTTGCCTCTCACACGCCCCCAACTGGGGACCTGGCCTGCATCCAAGGCATGTGTCCCAACTGGGAATTGAACCAATGACCTTTGGGTTCACAGGCCAGCACTCAGTCCACTGAGCCACATCAGCCAGGGCAAGCTTAATGCAAAATTTGATGCAGATTTGTTGCTCTACTGGTTCAGTCTTTTGAATGTGACAACCACACAGTATACATGCTCACTCAAAATCATCTACCACCCCAACTAAGTACAGCAAAGTTGTCATTGTTCATGCATGTGCATTCCAGTCTATTCTCCTTGGCTGCCAGGTCACATCGATGTTCTTGTTATGTTAACAGGGGTTGGACTTTTTCCAGACAGACCTCGTATAAGAAAAGTTAAAATATCCCTTAAATTCTACTTCTCAAAGGTAACCATTGTTAACAATTGTGTTCTAGTGGTAGAAAAAGATTCCCATTTTTTTGACATTGCAGTGATTTCTGCACAGGGCTCATCTCTGGTTCTAGAAATTGACATCACTCAAGGCAGTTGCAGGTTTGGGAATTTTAGGAGATGGAAGCTTAGAATGCAGGCTGCAAATGTAACAGAAGTCTTACATTAGTCAAGTGTCTTTATAAAGATTGTTGTGACATAATGGAATTTTGTCTTAATGACTAGAGTCCGTAGTGAAAGTCTGGGAAGGACAGGATGAATCACAGCCCAGATAGATTCTGCCCGCGTGGTTTTTTTTTGGAGGGGCAGGAGGGATGAGTTGGGTATTTTGCCTTGCCTCCTTCTTGGGGTGGTTAGGTTATTTAGAGAAAGAATCAAGGGGTTTTATTAAATTGCTGGTAAGACTGAAGAAGCAGAAACGGGTCTGCTTAAATTTCTTTTCTCTTCCATAGTGGAAGTAGTACCATAGGCCAAGTTCTTTCTGTAAGTGGTGTGTTAGCGTCCATACATGTGTGTGGACATATATCTTTGTTGTTTAAAGATGCCTCTGACATCATTTTTTTTGTTAAATTTCCTTGAATCCCTAATAATTCTTCCTATTCCAAGTCATCTGTTTTGGTTGATTCTGTTCTGAAATGATATATTTACCTTTGAGTGGGCTGGTGGTATTGGGAGATGGGAAGGCATCAATGGAGAGACTAATGATAAATGATAAAATTGTGGTGCTCAGAAATAAAGGAAGGAATTTTTAAAAGTCTTTGTATTAAGTGACTGTGGGATCTTGGATTGGATCCTGGAATAGAAAAGGGAATGGAAAAACCGGTGAAATCCAAATAAAGTTTATAGTTTAGTTTTTTGTACCAAAGATAATTTCCTTTTTTAAGAAAGATTTTATTTATTTATTTTTAGGGAGAGGGAGGGAGAAAGAGGGACAGAAACATCAGTGTGAGGGATACATCAATTGGTTGCCTCTCTCACACCCCCAACTGGGGACCTGGTCTGCAACCCAGGCATGTGCCCTGACTGGGAATTGAACCAGTGACCTTTTGGTTTGCAGGCCAGCACTCAATCTCCTGAGCCACACCAGCCAGAGCTAATTTCTTTGTTTTCACACTTATATCATGGTTATGATTAGAGGGTGCTGGGTAAAGGGACATACGGGGACTCTCTTGTAAGATCTGCCATTTTTCTATCCATCTTAAGTTATTCCAAAATAAGTTAAAAAAAAAAAAAAAAAAGGCCAGGAAGAGCAAGAGCATTTAAGGGCTGTGACTTGACCAAGTAGGGAGGGGTGTACATAAGTCTAGATTATATAAGGGCCTTCCAGGAGCTCTGCCCGTCTTTGTCCGCTTCCTTCCTTAAGCGCATCGTTGCAGCCGTGTTGGGTGACTGGAGCTCTCCAGAGGTCCTTGCTTCTGGGCCATCTCATATAATTTACTTTCTTAATGGTATATTCTCCTGTCACCCCCTGCCCCACATCAAGCCAAATAACAACAACAACAACAACAGACCCCTAAAAAGCCAAAAAAAAAAGGGGGGGGGGAGCGGAGGTGAGCTTTGAAAAAAACCATAACTAATTTTCTTTTTAAATTCTTTAGGTCTGGCTTAGATTTCGTTTTCTCTCAGAAAGCCTTCCCTGACTCAGTGTTCAGCCCCTTGCCTGTCTTTGCCTCCTGAATCGAGTCCTAAGGTGGTACTTGTTACTCTGTTTGAATTGCCTGTGTTCTTTTCTCTGTCTCCAACTACATCTTAAGCTCCTTGAAGGCAGTGGCTGTACTTTTATCTCGAAGCATATAACTCAGGAATCTAGGCATCATTGATGGTCAGGAGCTGCTTCTTGAGTAAATAGTGCCACGGGAAGAAGAAGCAGGACTCCAGCTCACACCCTCTCCGGCTCCACTGGCAGTTTCTGTCATGCCCTTAGGGAACGGTGGCCGCAGGTTGCTACAGACTAGCCGATGTGTTATAGATGGCCAGGTCCCTGCCATTGGGAGAGAGAAATCAGGACTACAGAGATGAGAAAGCACTTTTTTTTTATAGGCTTATTCTTGTATTTCAAGCTCCCAGAGGCCCAACTTAGGAAAATACCTTAAAATCTACTAGTCATATAGCATTATCTTTTCCTGCACACATGAATTTGTATCTCACTTTACCACAAGAGGTAAAGTGTAGGTTGTTTTCAGTCTGTTCTTTAGTAAACTAGTCAGCAGTGATTAATTATCTAGAATGTGTACAACCCTAGGTGAAATACATAATACTATCAGATATGGCCCCTGCTTTTGAATTTCTTATATTGTAGTTGGGGGCGATAGAGCATTCTTACTCCACATGGATCAGGTAGCAAGACGAGTAGGGGCCTTCGTGGTGGCTGGTGAGGCATTGCAAGTGCTAACACCATCTCCTCCATCTTCAATTTCCCTTAAAGGCAGATGACTTGTAAAAAACAAAATGGTTGGTGAATTTGGGTTTCCTCTAGTTAGACAAGGCTGGAAATGTAGATTCTAAGCAAAGGTTATGAACTGGAGTGTCTGTATACTCTTAAGGGCCAGGTTGGGGGAGTGTTCATGACGCTGTCAAGGCTATGAGCTGAATTGTAGTTCTGTTTCTTTTCTGTGGAGAGAGGATCTGTAGCTTTCATTGAATTCTCAGTGGGATCCATGACCCAAAAAAGATTAGAACCACTGGTTTAGAGTGACACCGAGACCTGTGGCCTTGTTTTGTCTCCCTTTTACTTCACCGTTTTAGATTGGGCGCTGTTTTGTTTCTCTCCAGTACATGTTAGGAGAAGTCCTTGGTGTAAAAAACCCTACTGTTGAAGATCTAAGTGAGGAGTGTGTAAGGTTTTTTTGTTGTTGTTGTTGTTTTTGGAAGCTTGCTATTATGGCTCTTAAGGCCTCATCTAGTGGCCTACTGAGTAGTAAAAAAAAAAATTTTTTGGTTTGCTTTATATGCGTTGTGAAATAATTACCACAATAGATTGAGCTAACATCCATCTACTCATGTAAACACCATAAAAAGAAAGGGAAAAAATGTTTCTCCTTGTGATGATAGCGAAAATGTCTTTATATTTGAAATCATGATGACTGGTTTCCTAGGTCCAAGTAACTGAGAGCAGTGGTCATATAAACATGAAAATGACTAGGTCCTGGCCCTGACTAAGCTTTCAGAGGTGCACGTGTAACTGCTCAGAAGGGTAGCTAGTAGTCGTATGGGAACAACCATCATGTAGGATCATGACTACCGTGTTGGAGACGTACAGGGGAGAATGGGAACACGGGGAAATTATCTAGATTTTGTTTCCTTGAAATTTCACTGTTGATTCATCTTATTACCTCACTGATATGTTGCAAACCTTTGCATGCGAGGGTGTAACACGTTAGGTGCTTAGGACCACTGCCAAGCTGGAGAGGTCCAACAAGAAACGTGACAGAGAGTGACTGAGCCCTGAGCCTCAGTCATGAAACTCTTTTAAAGACTGTTGACACCGTTTCCTCCCCTCCTGCCCCCTGTGGACAAGAGTACAGTCATGTGTTGCTTAATGCTGGGGATACATTCTGAGAAATGCCTTGTTAGGCAGTTTTGTTGTGTGAACATGGTGGAGTGTGCTCACACAGACCTGGAAGGGACAGCCTGCTTGCTGCACACCTAGGCGGTATGGTACAGCCTGTTGCTCCTGGGCTCCACACCTGGACAGCACCTTACTATACTGGATACTGTAGGCAGCTGTAACACAGTGGTTAAGTATTTATGTATATAACCATGGAAAAGGTACAGTAAAAACACAGTATGAAAGGTAAAAACTGGTGTGCCTGTATAGGGCACTCACCATGAATGGAGCTTGCAAGACTGAGGCCTGCTCTGCGGAAGGTGGTGAGTGACTGTGAAGACCTAGAACATTACTGAGCACCAGTGTAGACTTCATAAACGCTGCACATTACGCTACACTAAATCTACAAAAATATTTTTCTTCTAAAATAAATTAACCTTAGCTTACTGTAACTTTTTTACTTTATAAACATTCTATTTAAAAATTTTTTTACTGATTTTAGAGAGAGAGAAAGGGTGAGAGAAACACTGATTTGTTGTTCCACTTACATATGCGTTCTTTGGTTGATTCTTGTCTGTGTCCTGACCCGGCGGGGACAGGACCACAGCCTTGGTATAGTGGGACAACGCTTTAACCCACTGAGCTACCTGGCCAGGGCTAAACATTTTATTTTTTTTTTAAAGTTTTTGACTCATGTAATAACACTTAAAACACAAACACATTATACAGCTGTACAAAAATATTTTCTTTCTTTATATCCTGTTCTATAAGCTCTTTTCGGTTTTTCTTTTTTTTCTTAAGATTTTTATTTATTTATCTTTAAAGAGAGGGGAAGGAAGGGAGAGAGGGAGAGAAACATCGATCTGTTACCTCGTGCACACTGTGTGAGGCCGCAACCCAGGCATGCGCCCTGACTGGGAATCGGATTGGTGACCTTTTGCTGTGCAGGACGACACCCAACCAGGATGCATTTTCTGTTTTAAAATTTCTATTTATTTAAGCTTTTTTTTGTTAAAAACCAAGCATAAACACACTGATGCCCGCACAGTGTCAGGGTCCCAACATCGCTGTCCCCCTGGAAGGTCGTTAGGAGCAGTAACGGGCATGAAGCTGTCATCTCCTGGGGTCACAGTGCTTGCTTCTGGAACACCTCCTGAAGGACCCGCCTGAGGCTGCTTTTGGAGAGGTGTCACTCTTGAGAAATATGTCCGTAATGGTTTGTTTTTTTGGTGTGGGTGTTTTTTGGTTGTTTTTTTTTTTGGTTTGGTTTTGGTTTTTTTAGGGTTTTTTAAAAAATCATACAATTGCTTGTAAGCAAATAATAAACCATGAACAATCCTTTCTATTAATGAAAACCTTTTGGTGTTGGAGTCCATGTCTTCAAACTTTTTAAAAAATCTTCATTTGAGGTCATGTTTATTGATTTTAGAGAGAGAGGAAGGGGGAGAGAGAAACATCAATGTGAGAAACATTGGTCAGTTGCCGCTCGTACACTTGAGCCCGCAACCCAGGTAAGTGCCCTGACGGGGGGACCCCTCTTGGTGTACAGGCCAGGGCTCTACCCTGCTGGGCTCCAGCCACCCAGCCAGGGCTTCCCAAACTTTTTAAGGAGCTTCTGCGTAACCCTTCCCTGAATTTTCTTGGGGGTTCTTTTTCTTCTGCAGATTCCTCTTGCCTCTTCTTTAAGCTATGCATTCCCATTCCAGTTCCAACTCGTTAGTCAGTTCCTCAGGAACCACCTCCAGGAGCTCCTCAGTGTCATCCTCATCCACTCCCAGGCTAAAATTGGTTTCCACCTGAACTGTAGCTTGTTGATTTTTGCATCCTCCTTATCCTTGACCAGTCCTTTGAAGTCACAGGCTACAGCATCCCTAGTGATAGGAATTTTTCAGCTTCATTATAATCTTATGAGACCACCATCATGTATGTGGTTTGTCATAGACCAAAATGTCATTATGCAATGCATGACTTTTTAATGTTCGTTTTGCCCCTTAGTACCTCAGCAGGTATTTATTGGACACCCAGAGTATGTGTAAATCTGAACTGGACCCTTGGACTAGACTGTTTACTTCGTAAGAGATAGCAATATCTTTTGATGTCTCCTAGTAATCAATATGCTCACAAGATCCTCTATGCTGGGAGGCAATATAGATGGGCTTTGGAAGCCAAAGTGCCAGAGCTCAAGCCCAGCTCTGTCATCTTCCCGCAGGGTAGCCTTGGGTGAGGTCAGCTGACCCCTTCGCGCTTCAGTCATCTGAAGTGTAAAACGGGGATAGAAGTGTTATGTGCCATGCTGGACTTCTGCACCTCATTCTGCAAGCAGCTGCTTTGCGGGGGGCCTGTCACATAGTAGGGCCCAATAAATGGAAGCTGTATTGTTACTCGTGAGCAAGGATTAGAAATCTTGGAGAAGTCCCCTCATTTTATTTATCCACTAAAGATAATTACTGTCACCCAGAAGAAAGAGTATTCTACTTACGTGCATGGGGGAAGTGGACCCTCCCGGTTAGTATTAGAATCAGGGCTAAGTCTTTAAGGGGGATAGTCTTCCATAATTGTTGCTAGGACATAAGTTCTTAATGGGGGGGATTCCTGAATTTTTTGTGTAAGTGCATTTTTCTGAGGGAGAGGTTCCAGATTTTCATCAGATTGTCAGAGGGATCCTTAACTGCCAAAAGAAGAGAAGGTAGTTCATTGGGTGGCTGTAGAGCTACAGTCGGTACCCTGGATCCTGAAGTTGTCCATCGTAACAATATCACTGAGAAAACTACTCTGAATAGAAAGGGCATAATGAGGATATGGAGTGAATACTTAAAAGGGGGGGGCGGGAGAGAGAGAGAGAGAGAGAGAGAGAGAGAGAGTGTGTGTGTGTGTGTGTGTTTGCAGGAAGGAAGTGGGACAAGTAGTAAAGAAAGAGGGGTGTCAGGAGGGAATAAGAAACTGCCTGAAGAATAAAGGCCAGCTTCTCGGCCTGTTACGCAGTTCTTCCCCGAGGTTGATTCCCGTCTGTCACCCAGCCGCCTCTCCCGTGCCCTGTCCTTCAGTCAGACTGGACCACTTGTTTTCTCCTAAATACCTGTTCACATTTTGTCAGCTCATGTTGGTCCCTCTGTTTGGCTTGACCCTTCCATATTTTCAGGTCCATTTCTCTGTGCTTCAGAGTCCTTCCTGATGCTGCCTTTCTTCTCTTTCCCTTTCTTTTCTCCTCCCTTCCTCCCTTCCCTTCCTTTCCTTTCGATGCTGCCTTTCTTAATTGTTATGGGCTTGTAAGTCCATTAAGAGTACTGACTCCTATTCATCTTTTATCCTCCACAGGCACTGTCCTTTGTAAGGAGTTAGACACTAAATAAAGGGTTGTGGAACTAAAGTGAAGAATGATGCATGAGAAGGAACTAAATACCTGCTTAAGGGAGGAAAAGGATGTAGGTGAAAATATGAAAAACGATCACGTGCCAGTATGAGTTGTGAGTTTTGGGAGAGTTTAGAAACCCTTTTAGCACCTCAGTGACAGCTGGGTTGGGGAAAAACCCACTCAGAGTTAGGAAGCAAGAATGTGGGGAACATACAGATGGCGTTACGGCCTCGGCCAGGTCCTGTTACTTCTGGACTAGGGTTATCGTCTCCAGGAAGCGGGTTGGGCTTTTTGAATATGTAGTAGCGGTGGTATTAATGAGCATCTGTAATGTGGCAACCAGCATTCTAGGTCCTGAGAATAAAATAGGGAACAGCCAAATAAGGCCGCTTGCTTCTGTTCTAGTGGAATGTGTTGGGTGGGATGTTAGTCCCTTCGCCAGTCTTAAAATTCTGTGATCTGGAGAGTGGGCCCCAAACTCTGCTTGGGATTGTTGTGAGGATGAAATGAGAAAGCACTTCAAAGATTATAAAGTTCCCTTCTCTTAGTTGTTATGAATACTGCCACCTCTGTTACCTTTGACTTATAACTTGAACAGATTAAAAATTAAAAAAAAATATGTACACTTACTGATTTTAGGGGTGGGGGGAGAGAAACATAGATTGGTTGCCTCCCATTCATGCCCTGACCAGGGATTGAACCTGCACTGGGAATTGAACCCCTAACATTTTGGTGGATGAAACAATGCTCCAGGCAGCTGAGCCACACTAGCAAGGGCAAAAATGTTTCAAATGTGTAGCAAGGTAACTGCCAGTGTTTTTACATCAACTGGTCCCCAGTGAGGTTTCCATACTACGTTGTAGGCAAATTAGTGTAGGAAGATTGGGTAGAGCTTTTTATACCAATAGGAATATGAAGTAAAATCTCAGGGTTTAGGTAGATTCAGGGACTTAATTCTTTCCATTGTAAGTGAATCCCTTAACGGGGTTGGGGTATAGATTTCCACTACCATCTTTACTAACTAAAAAGTATTTGAGGAGAGGACATGTACTTACAAGTATTTTTGAAGTGTTTCTACAGTTGGATTTGTTTCTGCCTTTCTACTGAGGTCTTCCCTTTTTTTTTTTTTTTTAAATTTCAGACTGACTGGCTCTTAGATTCTTAAGTACAGTTTCACATTGGTGAAGGCTGCACGTGGGGAAAACCAGATTCTCTACTGATTTGGGGGGTTTTTGACCATAAATTTAGGGTGCACTTATTCTCCAAGTACTTCCGTTTTGTTATTAGGCAGAGTATTTTTAAGCTCAGCTCTGTTGCTCTTAACAATTGCTCCAAGTACCCTGAAACAAAAAGCAAATGATGCAATTGGGTTGCAATCCAGTGCCTGTGGATTTCAAGGAAAATTATTTTCCACACAACTTAGGAGCTCATGGACAAAGTCAAGCTTCCTTTTAGATCTACCAAATTTATCAGAAATGACCTGATAAAGTGAAATTCTTACATTGAGGTTTGAGTTTCTGAGTGTGAAGCAATGATGTATTTATTTCTAAGGTGGTTTTAATTTATTAGTAAAATGTGACTTATTGATTCTTTGAGCTTGTTCATTTTTTTCTTTGAGACTTGAAATGGAATGGACATTGTTTACACTGTATCCTGTCTGGTCTTTTTCAGTTTTAGTGAAAGGAAGGACGTGGGTCCTTTCCCCTCTGTCACCTGTGTCACATCTGACTCTGCTGTTTCATGAGTTTGAGATTGAGATAAATGGATTTTCACCTACTCACTGATTTTTAGTATAGGTATTTTAATTCCTTTAAATTTGAGACTGATTTTCTTCCAGTAGTAGTCAATCTTATGATTCGTTCTTATGAGGGGCCAGCCCCCTAAGGATTCATATGCATAGTGCTGTCTGATCATTAAGAAGGAGATCATTTCTCTGGAGCCTCGAGACAGTATTTCCAGAATAGTGAAGTCACATAATTACTTGTTTTGGTGATTTTTTTTTTCAGGTATACTTTCTGTGGGAGTGGGATAAGAAAAATTAGGTTAAATTTAAGGGGTAGAAACTTACAGCATCTTTCTCCTTCCATAGTTTGAGAATAGAAGAAAAGTACAAATTAGCATTTTCTCAGGCCATTGAAGTTATATTCTTAATTGCAAATTACTGAATTTTAAATACAAACATTTTTCATCAAGTCTCACTTCAGAAATGATCTTTGTGGTTAAACCGATGACAGACACTCTGTTTCTTTTGTGAGTCTTGGGTGACATCAGTGTGCCATCGCAGAGACAGCTGTTGAATCCTCTGACCCTGAGTAAGTCATTCGATCTTCTTGTCTCAGTGTTCTTATCTATGGAGTGAGGAGAATACCTCTCCTTCCCAGGTGGGTTTAAGAATCTATAGGGCGAGTTATAGAAAAGTGCTTTGAGCAACATTAGGCACTTAGGCATATTATGTGGAGAGTATATTGTCAGAGTTTTGCTTCTGGGTAGGTAAGAGGCTGTCCTTGCCCACAGTGGAGAGCTCTGCTAGGAGCCAGTGGATTATAGCAGTAGCAGCTTCTGTTTGCTCCAGAACTCACAGCTGTTTGCATCCATTCTGTCTTTGTAGCAGCATGGTTGGGGTTAAGCCAGGTGCATAGGCTTCAGAGGCAGGCAGCTAAGGCACATGAAGCTGGGTGATCTAGAATGAGTCACTTGACCTCTCTGAGCCTTTCTCATCTGTAAATGGGGGTTATAATAGTGTTTGCCTTTTTCAGTTATCGTGAAAAATGAAGTGAAATCATTGTGCATATTGTCTATTTGGTACGGTACTGTGCCTGGCTCATGAATATTTGTTGATCTTTGAGAGAGATGACTAAAAGGAAAAGGAACTAGTAAGTGTTTGTGTAAAGCCAGTTCTATGGTGTCCTCTGTTCCTTCACTTATCCCACTTACAATGACAGGGCTTTACATTGGCCTGGGACTCCTGCTTTGATTGCTCTTTCATTTTCTTCCTGGCCCCACGAAGGCCCTCAGTGAGTGTTAAGTAAGTGATGAAGCTGAAGCCCTTCATTGTGAAGCACTGGCTTAATTATCAGAGAAAGATGTGATTGTCTGGTAATTGCTAGGTTTTTGTATATTCCAATTTTTGAGAGTTGATTATTTTTGGAACATTAAGTAAATCCCATTTTACCAGACCTTTTCATTTGCCAGTTTCTGGAAGAAATTTATTGTGCCTGATCCTTGGGCATGGTTTCCTATGCTAAGTAATACTGGACCAGTTAAAAACGTTCCGGCACTTATCTATTAGGCATGTTGGCAAACGAAATATGAAAATGATGGCAGCTGATGGCCCACTTTGCTCAGCCTGGAAATCAGAAAGAGTCAAGCTTCTTCATGCTCTTGCTGGGATTTACATCTTCTCTAAGGTTTTCCATTTCTTGAAACATTTTTTGTTAATGGAAAAGAAAACTGGGACAGCAGATGATGTGATGAAGGGCCATAGGTGTGATTTTAATAGTTATTATCCTCTGGAGTTAGTCGTTTTTACTTAGCTTTTTAAAAAGTTTATACCTTCTGACACTTCTTACCTTTATCTTGGTGTGATATGGTACTGGAAAATGAATTTAAGGGAAAAATTATAGATATCCAGGTGATTTCTGAACAGGTTGGAGATGCACACTTTGAGGAGTCAGGTTTGAATCTGCTCTAGATGGACTCAAGTCTTCATCCTTTCAAGAAAGGAAAATTGTGTCTGGGCAGTTTTTTATAGTGGATTTTCTGGCTAGATCTTTAACTGAAAGGTTTAAGAGTGGCTTCAGCAAGGAAGAGGTAAAAATCCCTGCCCCTTGCACCAGTTAGGATCCTTTGGTGAGTTGTTTGGATGAGATTTGTTTTCAAGGTGCTTTTTAGAGCTAGAATGACTAGTTGCTTGGCTCTCACTCCCAATCTCTGAATTCCAAAGCTTTATAACAGTTATAAGCCAGAGACACCAGGCACCTAAGAAGCACCTACTTACTGTGTAGGAGGTTCTGGGGACACATTGAAGGAAACACATATAGATGGATTCTCCCTACTCCATAGAAACTCAGGTGTGAAATTTACTTTCTTTTTTAAAAACTGTACAGCTAAATTTATACTATAGGTATATAGTTAAATACACAACTAAACTAGCTTTAAGTTTTTAGAATTCAAAAATTACAAGGGAGTATATTTAGGGAGATACTTTCTAGGTTTTTGTTTTATGGGATATTGCTTAAAAATGGGTGGTCCTCATTCTCCATCTTAGTTGATATTGCTGTTTTTGTTTCCTCATTGTGTCCGTTGTATCAGTTATTGTCCAATGAGGAAAGTAGAAACTACTCTGAATACTTAAAGCAGAGAGGGATTTAAATGCAAGAGGTTTGTTACTGAGGTGTTGGAAGAGCTGGAGGAGCAAAAGGAGGACAGGAAAGGGCGTGTGGAGAAGCAAGAGGGAGAAGGAGTTTGTCACCCAAAGACCAGGAAGCTGCCTCTGGGCGGGAGCCCAGGAGTCTGCCCTCACAGACAGCTGCGGACTGGCTGCTGCTGCTGCGGAAGGCACAGGGCTGCACTTCAGCAGGAACCCCGCAGCCTGCCACTCTGCTCATGTGTCCGGAGCCCATGGTGTGTGCAGTTGCCTGCAGTCCTCCACAGTTGGTCCCCACTGCTGCTGCTGCTGCTTGCACACAGACCAGAAGCAGGGGGAAAAGTGTTGTATCTCTCTCCCTGACATCCAGTCTCCAGCCTGGGGCATAACCTGAATGGAGACCAGTGGGCAAAGGAGTCTTGGAAATATATAGTTTCAGTCTTTCGGTTCTGATGATACAGAATATAAGAAGTGCAAGTGTGACAAAGCAGTGGTGTTAGTTGCTTGGGGATGATGAATGTGTCGTAGCGCGGATGGACAGAGAAGGCATTATTTTAAACTAATGGCATTCAGATAGGTGGAGAAGATGCGGAGTGGCGCGGTGTTCCAGATAAGGGGTAGAGCCTGTGTGGAGGGGGCAGCAGCAATGTCTAAGGCATGTGCAGGGAACCGTTTATTTAGAGCATGAGTTGTTGGTGAAGGGCAGTTGGAAAGGTAGGTCAAAGTCAAATTGAGGTGGCAGTGTTACAATAAAAGCTTTTAAAATCAACACAGAACACAGTACACAGTGATTTGGCCTGGGAGAGACCTGTGAGGCAACTCACGCTGTTCCAAGCTTTGGAATGAAAAGGGCGCAACTAAGACTGTGGTAGTGAAGTTGGAGAGGAACACTCCCTCCAGGGTAGGCTTTTTTTTCCTTGAATCCTCACCTGAGGGTGTGTTCATTGATTTGTGAAAGAGAGAGAGACACAGAGACACATTGACGTAAGAGAGAGACATCGATCGGTTGCTTCCTGCACATGCCCCAACCGAGGACCGAACCCGCAACCCAGGTATGTGCCCTGACTGGAGATGGAACCCACGGTCTTTTGGTGTATGGGACAACACTCCAACCAACTGTACCACCTGGCCAGGGCCAAGGTAGACTTTTTCACTGGGAGCGCTGTCAGTGGGTTGGGGCAAGCCATTGGAATAAATACATTTTTCTACATCAATTGAATGTAATGATTGCATATTTTACCGGGTGTAATATGCACTTTTTTTGCCCAAATTTTTGAGGGGAAAAAGGAGGAGGAGCGTTATACATGGGTATTACTAATTCTGTATCTATATCAATGTTTTTAATTCTTTTATTTATGCTTATGCGTTAAAAGTATAACTCAAGAATGCAGTAACGACATCCATGTGCAAAATAGTACCCTAGAATATAATAGTTGGTTTTGTTTCTAAATATAAATAAATAAATAATTGAATAAAAATATTAAAACAAATAGTTTTTTTTTCTTGAAAGTTTGGGCCAAAAACGTGGGTATGCATTGTACATGGCAAAATATGGTACTTTATGTTCTTTGAAGGTTCTCTGCTTTTCATGCTTTTTGCCTCTCTGTGCTGATACCTTGGTGACTAAGACTCATCATGATATTGTCAGGATCTCTCTTGAAGTGGCACTAAAGTCACTTTGATCATAAACTGTATTAGTAAATCTGAAATCTGTGTAACCTCTGCAGGGACCTTGATAACTTTAGGTTTCACTTGAATAACTCAGTGTCACCTTTTTAGTTTTTTCTTTAGACATGAATTCATTTATCCCATTTAGCAGGTAATTATCGAGCCAGGTACTATGTTTGGTGCAGAGGTTGGATGGAATTAACAGTTAAACAAGAAACACATTAAAGGAAAAACATTACTTGGTTCGGAGCCTTTGCCAGTTGCTTGTCATCCTGCGTGGAAGGCTCTCCTCCCAGATTTCCACGTTATCAACTCCCTCGCCTCTTTTTTGTTATTGCCCGTTGCTAGAATGTGGGCTTTCTGAGGGCTAGGATCTTTGTCTTTTGTGCATTCCTGTATCTGTAGTGCTTGCTTAGTGCAGTGCCTGGCATGATAATAGAATTTGCAAAAATTCAGTAAGTTCTTGTTGAATAAGAAGAAGTGAATGGAGGGTCCAGAGAACTGAAGGGAGGCCACACTGGCTAGAGTCTAGTGCGAAAAAGAATGGTGGAGGTGAGCCCTGGCTGGGGTGGCTCAGTGGATTGCGTGCTGGCCTACAAATCAAAGGGAGGCTGTTGGGGTCCTGGTGATCCAGCTTCCCTGGTAGCAGATCTGCCTGCTTTCTCAGCCATTGAATTGGAGTGTCCATTCCAAGGGCAGGAATTGATTGTTATCAGTCTAGTTATAATTGCGTGTGCTTAGGTTATCATTAGCCCCAAGAGACCTACCTGTCTCCTTGAAGAACATCATTGTTTAGTGATCCTACTGATGGATGGAATCTGTCAAGATAGCTTGGCTGTGAGATGCATTTAACTGGTTTGTATCTGTGTGTGCCTCCCTGCCTCCTGCAAGATTTAATGACCTAGTTAGGGAGAAAGTCCAGACCTCTTGGCTGCTCTCCAGGTGTTCTACCACTAAAATGTTAATATTACCTTTCTCAGACTTCTTCTGAATCATTTGCTGGCACTGTAAGTGGCTTTTTAAACTTTGATTTTGCCATTTTTGAGACTGTTTGTGCGGGTACTTTTCATTGTCGAAATTTGAGTTGCTTTGGTTACTTGAAGTAGGCCTTCTCCTTGGCCTTTGCTTTTTACAGGGGGATGGAGAGTCCCGCAATAGGTGGGAATGCTTCCACCTCCTGACGTGTTAGCTGGCAAAGCAGTAGAGGCTGCCGTGATAAAGGTCACTTTGGAAGAATATTAGTTGGGTACTTAGCATTCTTGGCATTCTTGTGGAATGATACAGGTTTACGGCCTTTTTATTAAGTTCTTAAAATTGAATGGTCTTTAATTAGAAGCAAGCATACATAAAACTTTGTGACTCCAGACAACACTGGCCTTACTGTATTAGATTACAGAGTGAGGTTTGCCCCTGTAGGAACACGGGTTTTGGAGGGGAATTGAAAAGGGATGTGAGATGGCTGTATCACACACATCCACCTCGGTCCATGCCATGCAGCCTTAATAGCGTGGAATGTGGACATGCAGCTTTTAAGCTCAGTTGCTTTTTGATTGCTCCTGACTAGGCTTTTTAGCTCTCATGATTCAACTGGTTGAGCTGAGCTTTCTGTGAAATAGTCAATCTGGAAAATGGAGTTCAGTAGCCTAAGCTTTTTGAACTCATGTAATTATAAGACTTGACAAGCCATGGTACATAGATTTTAATCGCCATCTTTGAATTAGCCCACTCTTATGTTTTAAGTAAGACTGGAGGAATGTATAAATTCAAGGACTGACAAGTTATTACAACCCCTGCTCTCCAAAAAAAAAAGAAAGAAAAGAAAAGCAACAGTTTTTCTACTGTGTATGATTCTTCACTGGGCAGAAGGAGCTCAGAAGAATGTGTATCATCTCCTTGTCCTTGTGTGTAACCTAGGGTGTCCTTAATGAAGAAGACTTAAGGGGTGGTATGTTTGATACCATTTTCGTATAAACAAGTTATACAAGTTTATGTGCTCACACCTGTGCTTGTGAGGGTACCCAGAGAGATTGTCCTGTTAAGGGCAGCAAAAATAAGACTGATAGGCCCCTTTACAAAGCAGGTTTTCTGAGCAGAAAGTCAAAGGAGCAGATAGACACCGGCGCAGGTGAGCGTTCTAAGCAGTTGGGAAGGTATATGCAGAAGTAAAGCAGCTGGGTTGGATAACCTCTGCTCATCACCAAATTTTCTTTCTCTGTAGACTGTAGTGGTTACGTTAGCCATACTAGAAAAGTTTTTATTTAAGATTTTAATAGCCGATCTGGTGGGTAGACAAAGTCAGACTGCTGATAAGGTTTGTGAATTGTGGTTCACATTCCTATTCTGTTCTTTCTAACGTGAGTTAGAAATCAGCAGCTATTTTTTGTACATTGATTTTAAGACTTTTTGAAAGAAAGTAGCTGTGATTAGTTCCTAAGGCCATGTGTGACCAGGGGGAGTGGGAGAAGAGGTCACTGAGGGAACCACTCAGGGGGGTTATATTGGGGCGAAACAGTGCAGTCGTTTTGTGCATATGTAACTGAGAAAGGCATGTTCTGTCCTAATACAAGATATTTTTGATAATCTGAACTCAGAGACATGGTTTTCTGAATAGCAGCCAAATACATGATGTCAAGGTGACTTCCTCTAATACAGGGGTCCCCAACCCCTGTGCCACGGGCTGATACTGGTCTGTGGCCTTGGAAAAATTGTCTTCCGTGAAATGGGTCCCTAGTGCCAAAAAGGTTGGGAACTGCTGCTCCAGTAGACAGGACAGCTGTCACGGAAGAGTAGTCTAGACCTGTTTTCCTTCGAAGATTGAAGACTGACGTAGTGGTAAGAGGCTGACTGTGATCTTACTGAAAATTATTGACCAAGAACTGTCAAGGAATAGTGGTTGATAAGAAAGAAGGAACTGGTTTCTATTCTGGTGTGTTATCTAAGGGAAAATCATGAAGCTAGCATTTTATAGAAAATGCCATTTGTTCTAAATTCCTTATATGATCACAAGTGTTGTCTTAGTTATTTCTGGACTCCCTAGCAGGACATGTTACTTGTGTAGTTTGAAATTTATCTTGAAGTAGTGGGTGGTAGATAGGTATTATATAGAACATATAGCAGAAGCTCATGAAAGTATACATATGGTGTATATTGTAGCTGTAATAAATGATACTGGCTGATTGTCTCTCCCTTTTGTCCCCTTCCCTGTCATTGTGATTCTAGGGTCTTGATTAATCTTGCCATCTCTGCCTGGCTGGGGGTGCGCTGGGGGAGAGGCCTAACTGCAGGTCCGACAGCAGCTTCTGTGACTGACGTCCCTTCTCTTCGCTTCCACATCTGTCACCTGAAGGAGCTGGCTGCCCACTCTTCCCCTCTCTGCCTTCAAAGGGAAGCAGATCAGTTCACCTAGAAGTTCTATTAGTAGTTAATTCCAAGGAAAATCTTAGGAATTTTTTTCTGATTGGCCCATTTTCTCCAGATTTTGCTGCTTATTTATCTGCCCTTTCCCCTTGGCGGACTCCCTTGACAGTGAGACACGGGGTCATCGGCTTAAGTATGGGAAGGAAATTATGGCCTTGAGCACAGTCAGAAAGAATCTGGCTCTCAGGCGTTTCCTGTGCCACCACTAAATTACAAAGATGGGGCCCTGACAAGGTTTTTCAAAGGGGCATCTTACACCGCCACTGTGTCAGCGTTTCCATTGTGAGTGGTTGTTTTTTCACAGTACTTATTATGATGAGGTTTGAAGTGGCCTTTACATGGGAAACATTTACCTGGTGCGGTGAGGATGAAAGAGCAGACGGATATAGGGAGGGAGGGGGAGAGTACATGGGTTACTTTCAAAGTCCCCTTTTCAGCCCAGACCTGACTATGCCATTCTTGCTCAGTATCCTGGGAGTTCCTCAGAGGATGAAGTCCAGACTCTCCTCAGTGAGACGGGGCCCTCCACAGATTTGCCCCCAACTCTCTCGCTGTACTCTGTACAAGCCTTCTTGCTCTCTGTTCCAGTTCTCTGGCCAGGACAGCATGGTCCAGTGGGAAGATGGGAACTGGGCGCGGGGAGCTCTGTGGGGGAGGTGGGAGTGGAACGGAAAGGCTGGGATGGTGTCAGGAGACCGGGGTTCTGGAGCGGGCTCCATCTCTCACTGGCTGAGTCTTCCTTTCTGTCTCAGCAGTCACTGATCTGGGCGCGTTTCTGGAATGAGAGGAGAAGAGCCTTGGACAGACTGGGAGGCTCTTTTTTTTGACTCTTGTTTCTTGGCAGAATCTTAAGAATCAGATCACCAAATATCTTATTAAATGGCTTTTTGAACCATGAAGTTTTTGAGCTTTTTAAAACTACAGAGTTAAATTTTGTTTTGTTTGTTTTGCTTTGTTTTATGTGGGAGCCCAGCATATAAAACAGATCAAATTGAGTTGCTCTATTTTAAGGCTGGAAAGTTTGGTGCCTGAGTCCCAAAGAACTGCCAGTCACATCCGGGGCCCTCCAGGGCCCTGCTTTTCAGTGTTTCTTCTCACTTGTTCCAGTGAGGATGAGAGTCACCTGTTTGATAAGACCGCAGGCAGAGGCCTAGTATAGGAAGGGGCAAGTGCATCGCTGTGGGCGATCCGGAGTGCCTGAGAGAAGGCCACGTTCAGGTCCTAGCCCTGCCTGCTAGTTGTGTGAACTTGTGTTCCTTCATTTAAAAAACTAGCCTTTAAAAAAAAAGAAAGAAAGAAAGAAAAAACTAGCCTTTTAAAAAACTAGAGAAAAGTCTACACAGCACATACAGGATGAACACTTCAGAGCTGAATACCCATGTAGCCAGCCCACGTCAAGGCAGAGAAGGGAAGCTCCGCTCGTGCCCCTCATCCGTCGTATCTTCTTTCCTAGCCTCATAGCAGGAACCTCAAGTAGGCTTTTAAAATATTGAGGTGATAAACCTTTGATTAAGAAATAATATTTTTCATGGTAAGTTTGTTAATAGTGCCTACATGTACGATCTTTTCATTCAGACACTCTAGTTTGTTTTAAACATTTTAACTCGTATAGTCATCTCCAGAAGCAGGTAGTCACAAAAACCTCAATTTAGCAGATTTCCACATTTGAGCCTAGGGCACAATTTAGTGCTGATTCTGGGCCCGTTTCCATGTTCTGTCTTGTAACTGTTCATTTTTTTACCTCTCTCAGACCTCTTTTTACGTTCATTCAAAACAAGGCAAGTGTGTAAGTAAATGTGGAGGCCAGGAGATGGGAGGGGGAAACTGAAAATTGATTTGGCTGGTGTAAGTCCTGAATTAGTTCTTTAATCTGTGGGTCTGAATGGTTCCCTGCTAAAATTTGCTGGATTTAAAGTTGACTTTGTTTGTTCTGTTGCTGTATGACCATTGTTCTTATCATCAATACAGGTACATTAAATAAAATAAAAACATTTCTTTAAAATTTATGCATGTGGCATAACTTTTATTACTTGGGATTGCCTGTTTTAGAACTGACAATTTATAGAATAATGCAAATTAGTAGTGAGGAATAATTAGAAATAATGGGATGAAATTCTTGTGTCATCTTAGAATGCCATCAGGGAATAGAATAGTAAGGCTTACTGTTGGACTTGAAAATAAGCTGACCTATTTTTCCCACTTGACAGAAATGCCTGTTTCTTCAGCACTGTCATCTGTTTGCAAAGCACATTTGGCTGGACAGTGCCTCCACTCTTGCATATTCAGAGAAATTTTTATGGAGAACAGTCTTTCAAAAAGAACTTCTTTTCTACTGAGAATTAAAAACAAAACAAAACAAAACAGTACATCCTAAGTGCTCCGAAATAACAACTGAAATAATATTATAAATTTTCTTTACCATTTCAAAAGTCAATATAAAATTTGTCTGAATACCAGGAAATTCAAAGGTAAAACCCATCTGTGTTTTTGTGTCTTGGTTTGGTAAGAGCCTCAGCTCATTGTGTTAATGGTAGACAGCCCATGATACTGAGGCTTATTGTAGTGCCTTCATTCTCAAGTTGGTCTTGGTTTTGCCTCTCCTTTGGTGTGGAATGTTTTTACAGCTTATCAGAAATCATGTTGCGTTGTTGTTTTTCTTAATATAAGTAACCCAGAGAAATTGTGCTGCATCAATGAGAAGGATTTCTCAGCCTTTGGGTTCGTCTTTGTTTCTGGTTGCTTTGATCAGATAGCTTGATTAGAACTCCAGAGCTACCTGGTAGAAAGCTGCTGAGGATAAAGTTCAAGGAAGTGCTTTTGCTGAAAGCAGCCCCCTTCATTCATCAGGGGAATTTGATTTCATCCTGTGAATAACTTGGCTTAGAAATTTTGTTTCTCTGAGACCAGCTTGTAGTTCTGTACACCTCAGAGTATGAGAACTGTGTCAGGGTGAAAAGTGGGCTGCATGCTTTATTCTGTTGGGGCTGGCTAGGGTGGTAAGATAGCAGAATTCTCTTTTTCTCTGTTGGAAATCAGAGGTGATTTTACCAGGGCTTGGGGCGGGGGCGGGGGCCGGAATGAATCGAGAGGAGCAGGAAAGGACATTTGCAAAAATTATAAATGGCATGTCAGAGCCTCTTTCCTAGCTGCTCTTTAAAAAAACTAACTGTAGGCCAGCTTATTATCAAACCAGACATCTGAGTTATCAGTTCTTGAAAATTGTTTTTGAGCCCTTGTGTTTGTCTCACTGGGCTCTCTGGAGAGTGCCGTCCATTGAGTTAGCAGAAGGTATAGTGAGAGCCGAATGCACACACGTGCCCAGTGTCCAAGAATAGCCCATCTGTTGCGTGAGATTCCATGTTTCAAGACCAGATGGTTAAACACTTAAATCGGTCTTTCCAAAGATCCAGATGACCCATTTCAGAGATTTCCTGTACCCTGAGCCCTAGGGATAGCGTGAGATTCCGTGGCTCTGAGGAAACCCTCCTCCTCACACTGCATGGGAGTAGGTGTGTGTAGCCCGCACTGGTCCGAGCAGCCGTCGGGACTGTTCTGGGCAAGCATCATTTGCTCTTTGCTTCCTTTGTAAATCCATGGTTTCTGCTCCCTTCCCCATGTTGTTGTTTTAATTTGCATTGGACTGAAAGGTAGAATTGTAATTGCCTTATTCAAATAGCGCTTTCCTTTTTGTAAATGATCCACTTCTTATAGACTGTTGATTTGTTGGGTGAAGAGTTGCAGTAGCAGTGATACCACAGTACATAACATTGCTGGGATGAAAGATTATTTTCATAGTAGATTCTCAGGCATAAAAGTACAGCCTGTTCATAGTCTGAGCCTTGTCTTCCCTTCTTCCCTCCTACCTCCCATGCATGACAACTCTGTTCTAGTCTGTCTGTCTCCAGACACGTCTGGTGCTATTCCATCTTGGGCGCCATTATTCATGCCCTTTCACGTTTTTAGGCTTGGGCTCTCTCTCCGAGCGGGCCAGTCTTTTATGCACCAATTCAGATTTTACTTCAGCTCTGACAGCTTCCCCAACTGTCCCGGAGCTTAATCTCTTCCTTTCTCTGGACCCCAGGAAATTGTCTGTGCCGTTTATTGTCTTGTGATTTAGTTATTTTTAAGTAAAAGTTTTGCATCTCAAGTAAATAAGATCCTCACCGGTGCCCCATTCTTTGTTTCATCGCACAGCTGAGCTCTGTAAGTCTGTGTTTGATTTGGTTGATGGATAGCTCAGTTTTCAATTCTAAACGGTTAGAGACCAGAGTAATAGAAAAATGCTTAACTCCTCTGAAATATCTTGAAGGAAGGAGAGAATTTCGTTACTCTGTCCCTGGGACCATCAGTTCTCTTCTGTTCAGGAGAGGCCACATTGTGCCTGCTGGAAGCTGGATTTGATGTCATTTCACAAGACACTTCTCATGTGATGAAGAGATGAGCAGAACTAAGGATATTGCTTCACATTCTGACAGAAATCACACAGAAGAAATGAAGACTCTGTGCCAGTCAGGTCCATAACGATGGTAATTCCTACTCACAGCTAAACACCCTGACACATCATTTGTGCACATCACTAACTTAAAGGTTTTTATATATTAATTTGAATTTCACAAATGAATGGATTGGGTGAATAAGGACCTTGGACTGTACTTCCAGCTTTTCATTTCTAATGTGTCTAATGTTTTAACATGAAAAACAAACAAAAACCTTAAGAAAATTTCCTTTAATGCTTATTGATATGAAAATGGATGCATCGGGACTAGAGAATACTTTGCTTAAATTCAGCGGTTCAGCAGACCATAGAGTAGTGTTCTTCTCTTACTTGAGCTTTTATATTCCATCCTTCCTGGCTCATTTGGAAAGTAAATTCCTCTAGAAAATTCTCCTTAAGGAGTCTCTGTTACAGGGAAAATGTTTTCCAATAGTTAGAGCCCTTGTTTTGTTCTTCCTCTCTCTTGTAGCTCTGAATCTTATCATGTATCTACTTAATGAAAACATTTTAGCCAGCTGCTGATGGTAATTCAAAGCTTTGAAAACCCATGCAGAAATTTGTGTTAAGTATGAGGTTTAGAAAGCACTCTGTTTTGTTAGTTACAATGCATGTAGTTCCATCCTTTTGCTTTATTGGGATTAAGAAAAATTGTGGTAACAAGTATTTTCTTCCTTTGCTAGCTGCTCCCTATGAAGTTATTTCCTTATTATATAATATTATAGTATTATTAGTTTGGTGGTGTTCTAAATATGGTTGTTTGGAAATAAATGCATTTTAGGGATTTATTGACTATTCTCGTAGGGAGCGGTTGTAGTTTTGGTTATGGACAGTGGTGGTGGACCTCTGTGTGTATCACCAAGCATCCCAGATCACAGAGCCCAGAAACGTTTCCTCCTGGGCCGGGGGGGGGGGGGGCATGAGGTTGCAGGGTAGGAGGGTAAAATACCCGGATGGAGTTGTTGACAGTACGCACTGCAGCAGCCCTAGTAATGCTGGATCACAGTGGCAGTTCTGTGCCCTGTGAAGTGTGCGCTGTCTTGGGAATGTTACCACTTCTTGCCCTGGGTGTTCCGACGAGGTGTTAAAAGAGAAAATGTCCCCCTCCTGCCTTCCAGTTGAGGCTCCCTTTGGGGAGCTGGTGTCTTGGTCAAACAGGTATATAAACAACTCCAGGAGTTGGTGACAGGTTCCAAAAAAGCTCTCATATGTTTGCATTATGTTTTTGTGACATATACTTGTGACAACTGAAAATACTGAATTATTTTCCTTTCTGAAGTAGTTGACTTATGGCATAAAATTAACTAAATGTTAAGTTATATGTTTTTATTTTTTTAATACAAGTAGCTCTGTAAAGCCCAAAGATAAAAGGAGTTACTGTTTTAAAGAATACTTTTCCCCCTTCTGCTGTAACTCTTTGGTTTTAAAAGGATTAGTATTGGCAGATTATTAGAATGGAGATTTTGCTGTTTGAGAAGCTTAGTTGCCTGCTAAGAATACCGGTTCCCATCAGATTTAAATTGAAGACATTGTGAAGTCTCAGACATGCCTTGTCTTCTACTTTCTCTTTCTTTGTGGCCTTCAGTTCATTAAATTCAGTGACTCAGCTTATTTTTTTTTTATTCTCCTCTTTAAAAAGTTGAATGTGTTTGTGACCAAGTACTTAAGGTTATTTCCTTTAAACCAAGTGTTTGAGACGTTTTTAGATTTATACCAGGCTTTGTTTACTGTGTAATTCAGTCCAATTGAGGAACTAGTAAAACTGCATTATCCAGACATCAAAGACAGATTTGTAAGAAGAGCATACTTATACCAGGAAACCTATTAGGTTTCTAGCAAGTAGAAAGTTACCGGGTGTCCAAAACTTAACCACTCCCCTGCTAGCTTTTTTTTCTTCCCTTTTTTTTTTTTTTTTTTTTTTTTTGGTAGCTTTTAAAAGTCAGTTAGCATTCTAGGTTTAAAATAATCAGTTGCTACATTCCTGAGTCAAAAATGTTGCTTTCCTTTTTTTAGCTCCCTTCAGGTGACTGAGACTTTGACTTGAATGGACTACATAGAGGATATGCCACTTAAAAAATTATAAATAAGTGTCAAATGGATGATAAATACGTTTTAGTTTAGTTCAAAATTGAGCCAGTATCTTTATTTCTTGAGTTTTATGAGCAGATTTCCTGAGATTTCTGTGAAGGGAGGTTATTTGGCCCACTTTACAGAGAATAAGTGGACTGATGTGCAGGGTACATGGAGCAGTCACTTGAAGTAGGACCCATGTCACCAAGTTGCATTTCAAGATTGATCAAGTGGGTGGCCTTGAATCCTGCCAGAACCTGGGATGAAGAATTGATAGAGAAGGGCCCTGTTAAGGGAGCAGCACCCTTGACTTCCTGAAACCTTTCCCATCTGAGGCTCTGTTAAACCAGGTCTCCTCGTGGGTAGAAACAAAATTACATATGTGCGCTATAGAGTAATGTGCAAAAGCGCTTAGACTTTGTTCACAGCTTTCCTCTTCAGGTATTTCAGAGGATGTATGTAAACATGCTTTATTTAGATATTGATAAGCATCTTATAATTTTACTTAGGTAAGCAGTCCCCTAGGGGGTTGGGGGCGGGGAAGGTTTGATTTGTCTCTCCCATGGATGCCTGCTTGCTCACGCCGGAGTCTGGAACTTGGCTGCTTTAGGAGCACGCCACTAGGTGATCAAGAGGTGATTGCTCTCAGTTGCTGAGCTTTCTCTTTTGAATATGGTCGCATAATTTTTACATGCCACACCTAGTCACATTTTGTTTTCATAGAGAATTTGGCTTTCTGGGTTATCAAAGGAAGATATGGTTGTTTGGGAAAGACCTGTGAAGTTATTATAGGGGACAACTGTGCTCCCCCATTCATTGTCCCCTGTCTCAGTCAGAATAACGTGTGGTGGTCTGGTTTCCTGTGCCATTTCTTATGAACTAGGCCACAAAAACATATTAAGGTTGTAGAGATACGGGGTTCCTTCATAAATGAGATACAAAAGAAAATTGCTGTTTGTTTATTTTAAATTCTCCTCTTTGGGAGATCTCAGGAGACTTCATTTGGCTGCAGGTTCAGCAGTTGCAAAGTCATATTTGCACATTGAAGTAGATGACAGTGCAGTATAAACAGTAGTATCCAGGCCACGGCTGTTGTGGTTCAGTTGGTTAGGTGGTGTCCCACAGACTGAGGGGTCGCCGGTTCAATTCCCAGAAAGAAAGTCAGGGCACATGCCTGGTTTGTGGGTTTGGTCCATGGTTGGGGCACATCCGAAGGCAACCAATTGATATTTCTCTCTCACGTCAATGATTCTCTCCCTCCATTCCCTCCCCTCTTAAAAGAAAGAACAGTAGTCGCCAGAAGACCGTTTCTGTAGGGGCAGCCAAAGACTACACATTTGACTTACTTCAGCTGGCAAGTTGTTAAAGATTTTGTTAAGACATCATAGCATTGCATTACTTCGTCTAATCAAACTTTACACCTTGTGAGGTGCCACTTTTCAGCCACTGTCTGTGCTTCCATAACCTTCAGGGAAAAATCCAAACTCTTTGTAAGTGGCTCACTTGCCAGAAGCAGCTCCCCCATCCCCTCCCCACACACACTTTGTTTCACGCCTTGTTCCCCCACGGGCGTGCTTTTTTTTCCCCCCGAGGAGAGAGGAGTCTTTGCGCACTTTATTTCCTCTACTTCACGTCTCACCTGGGGTGGAACTTCTTTCAGAAAGGCTTTCCTGGATCTGAAAGGGTGGGCTTGGGGACTCTCTAAAGTCCTCTAATAGTCACTCATTTATTCAGTCTTTCAGTAAGTATTTGTGTCAAGTACTGTGTCATAGGCTGAGTATGCAGAAGTGAACAAGGCAGGAGTGGGCCTTGTCCTCGCGGAGCTTATTTTCTTGTCAGGGAAACCATTCCATATTTACATCCTTTTAAAAAAAACCTTTTATTTGGAAATAATTACAGACTTGTAGAAAGTTGCAAAAATTAAATTAATACAAAGAAACCTACACTTTGCCCAAATTCACCTATTGGTAATTTTTTATCTTATTTGTATTCTTTCTCCATACACACCCAACCACCCACCCACCCACCCTAATACTGTTTACTAAGAACGGGGCTGTTTTCTCACATGATAGTTACCAACTTTATAAATTTATATTGGTAAGGTACTTTCATCTAATATTTCATTATAGTCCAGTGTTGTTACTTGATCCAGTAATGTCCCATATAGCACCCCTCTTTCCCCCTACTGGGGCCAAATTCAGCTTAGGGTCAGGTGATTGCATTTCTTAACAATGTCTCTTTAGCCTCCCTGAATCTGTAATGTTTACATAACCATTCTTTGTCAATTATGACACTGATATCTTTTGAAAAGTATAGAGTGTCCCCCCTTTTAAAACAGAATCTTGCTCATTTTGTGTTTGTTTTACATCTCCTTGTGAGTCAGATGTGCTCGTGGATCCTAGGCCGTCATACTGCAGAGCGATGTGCCCTCCCGGGGGATCACATCTGGAGGTTTGTGATGTCCTTCTAGCCCTGTTTGGTGATGATAGTTTTTATTACCCAAAGTATTGCCCACTTTCTCCACTGTATAATTGGTGGATTTTCCAAAATTCTTCTCTTTGTAACTAATAAGTAGTCTTTCAGAAGACACCTCAATTCCACACAAATACCCTACTCCTCATCAAAATCTTCCCCCTATTTAACGTCAAGTGACGATTCTTGTCTGATCTGGTAGTATGACCTGAAAGTTTCTGTTTGTTAGTTTCTGTTTGTTTGTTTGTTTTTGCAATGGGTCATAATTTGTTTCTATACTTAATTACTTCGGTGCTCAGACCACCCCAGATTTGACCTTAGGAAACCCCTTTGATTGGCTCCTGCATCCTTGTGAGGCACCCTACATTTTTTTGAGCGCTTCTTTTCTTGCACAATAATATATTTCAGGCTCATCTTGTACCAACCCTGCTCTGTCCCTGGAATCAGCCACTTTTTCAAGGAACCCTCAAACCCTTGCTTTAGCGCTTAGCACACCTGCTTGCTTATGTGTCTTCTTCTGTTAGATGACATTGTCTCTGAGGGTATATCAGTGTCAGTCTTATTCAGTCTTACATCTTCATCCAGCATTAGTCCTGGCACATTCACTGTTTACTATAAGTATTTGTTGAAAAAGAAAGTCAATTTTTGCTATAGTTCGTTGATTATAATTGGGTTCCAAAATGATGGTGCTGATGGACTTTCTTTTTTTCCCCCATCTAGGAAGAAATGTTGGCTCTTGGGCGATGAGAAGTGACAAAAACTGACCTCATACTGGTATACAAACACTACGGGACCTGATACTTCTGCTGCGTGGGCAGCTGGCCCCCACTGATAATGTTGGGAAGCCATCAGGCCCAGTGGAAAACACTACTAATCTGATCTTGGAAGTGGCTGATTGTGGCAGGATGTGTCGACGATGATGATGGCAAGAAAGCAAGATGTCCGCATTCCCACCTACAACATCAGTGTGGTGGGATTGTCTGGGACAGAGAAGGAGAAGGGCCAGTGCGGCATTGGGAAGTCTTGTCTGTGCAACCGCTTCGTGCGCCCAAGTGCTGATGAATTTCACTTGGACCATACCTCTGTCCTCAGCACCAGTGACTTTGGTGGGCGAGTGGTCAATAATGACCACTTTCTCTACTGGGGAGAAGTTAGCCGATCCCTGGAGGATTGCGTGGAATGTAAGATGCACATCGTGGAGCAGACTGAATTCATTGATGATCAGACTTTTCAACCTCATCGAAGCACGGCCCTACAGCCCTATATTAAGAGAGCTGCTGCCACCAAGCTCGCATCAGCTGAAAAACTCATGTACTTTTGCACTGACCAGCTGGGGCTGGAGCAGGACTTTGAGCAGAAACAAATGCCAGATGGAAAGCTGCTAATTGATGGTTTTCTTCTTGGTATTGACGTTAGCAGGGGCATGAATAGGAACTTTGATGACCAGCTCAAGTTTGTCTCCAATCTCTACAATCAGCTTGCAAAAACAAAAAAACCCATCGTGGTGGTCCTGACTAAGTGTGATGAGGGCGTTGAGCGGTACATTAGAGATGCACATACTTTTGCCTTAAGCAAAAAGAACCTCCAGGTTGTGGAGACCTCAGCAAGATCCAATGTAAACGTGGACTTGGCTTTCAGCACCTTAGTGCAACTCATTGATAAAAGTCGGGGAAAGACGAAAATCATTCCTTACTTTGAAGCTCTCAAGCAGCAGAGTCAGCAGATAGCTACGGCAAAAGACAAATACGAGTGGCTGGTGAGTCGCATTGTGAAAAACCACAATGAGAACTGGCTAAGTGTCAGCCGAAAGATGCAGGCCTCTCCTGAGTACCAGGACTACGTCTACCTGGAAGGGACTCAGAAAGCCAGGAAGCTGTTTCTCCAGCACATCCACCGCCTCAAGCACGAGCATATTGAGCGCAGAAGGAAGTTGTACCTGGCAGCCCTGCCGCTAGCTTTTGAAGCTCTTATACCCAATCTAGATGAAATAGACCACCTAAGCTGCATAAAAGCCAAAAAGCTCTTGGAGACCAAGTCAGAATTCTTAAAGTGGTTCGTTGTGCTTGAAGAGACCCCGTGGGATGCCACCAGCCACATTGACAACATGGAGAACGAGCGGATTCCCTTTGATTTAATGGATACAGTTCCCGCAGAGCAGCTGTATGAGGCCCACTTAGAGAAACTACGGAATGAGAGGAAAAGAGCTGAGATGAGAAGAGCATTTAAAGAAAACCTGGAGACTTCGCCTTTCATCACTCCTGGAAAACCCTGGGAAGAGGCCCGTAGTTTCATCATGAATGAAGATTTCTACCAGTGGCTGGAAGAATCTGTATATATGGATATCTATGGCAAACACCAAAAGCAGATTATAGACAGAGCAAAGGAAGAGTTTCAGGAGCTGCTTCTGGAATATTCAGAATTATTCTATGAGCTGGAGCTGGATGCAAAGCCCAGCAAGGAGAAGATGGGGGTCATTCAGGATGTTCTGGGGGAGGAACAGCGATTTAAAGCATTACAGAAGCTCCAAGCGGAGCGCGATGCCCTTATTCTGAAGCACATTCATTTTGTGTACCACCCAACAAAGGAAACGTGCCCTAGCTGCCCAGCTTGTGTGGATGCTAAGATTGAGCACTTGATTAGTTCTCGGTTTATTCGGCCATCTGACCGGAATCAGAAAAATTCCCTCCCTGACCCCAACATCGATAGAATTAACTTGGTTATCTTGGGCAAAGATGGTCTTGCCCGAGAGTTGGCCAATGAGATTCGAGCCCTTTGTACAAATGATGACAAGTATGTGATAGATGGTAAAATGTATGAGCTTTCCCTGAGGCCAATAGAAGGGAATGTCAGGCTTCCTGTGAACTCTTTTCAGACGCCAACATTTCAGCCCCATGGTTGTCTCTGCCTCTACAATTCAAAGGAATCTCTGTCCTATGTGGTGGAGAGTATAGAGAAGAGTAGAGAGTCCACACTTGGCAGGCGAGATAATCATTTAGTCCATCTCCCCCTGACGTTAATTTTGGTTAACAAAAGAGGAGACACCAGTGGAGAGACCCTGCATAGCTTAATACAGCAAGGCCAGCAGATTGCTAGCAAACTTCAGTGTGTCTTTCTGGACCCTGCTTCTGCTGGCATTGGTTATGGACGCAACATTAATGAAAAGCAGATCAGTCAAGTTTTGAAAGGACTCCTGGACTCTAAGCGTAACTTAAACCTGGTCAGTTCTACTGCCAGCATCAAAGATCTAGCTGATGTTGACCTGCGAATTGTCATGTGTCTGATGTGTGGAGATCCTTTTAGTGCAGACGACATACTCTTTCCTGTCCTTCAGTCCCAAACCTGTAAATCTTCCCATTGTGGAAGCAACAACTCTGTTTTACTTGAACTACCAATCGGACTACACAAGAAGCGCATTGAACTATCTATTCTTTCATACCATTCCTCGTTCAGCATCAGAAAAAGCCGGTTGGTCCATGGGTACATTGTTTTTTATTCAGCCAAACGTAAGGCCTCCTTGGCTATGCTACGTGCCTTTCTTTGTGAAGTGCAGGATATTATCCCCATTCAGCTGGTTGCACTCACTGACGGCGCTATAGATGTCTTGGACAATGACTTAAGTCGGGAACAGCTGACCGAGGGGGAGGAGATTGCCCAAGAAATCGATGGCAGGTTCACAAGCATCCCCTGTAGCCAACCCCAGCATAAACTTGAGCTCTTCCACCCATTTTTTAAAGATGTGGTGGAGAAAAAGAACATAATCGAGGCTACTCATATGTACGATAATGTTGCCGAGGCCTGTAGCACCACAGAGGAGGTGTTTAACTCCCCCCGGGCAGGCTCTCCGCTCTGCAACTCAAACCTGCAGGATTCAGAAGAGGATATTGAGCCCCCTTCTTACAGCCTATTTCGAGAAGACACATCACTGCCCTCCCTGCCCAAAGACCATTCCAAGCTCTCTATGGAACTGGAGGTAAATGATGGGTTGTCTTTCATCATGAGCAACTTTGAGAGTAAACTGAACAACAAAGTACCTCCACCAGTCAAACCAAAGCCTCCTGTCCACTTTGAAATTACAAAGGGGGATTTGTCTTACTTAGACCAAGGCCATAGAGATGGACAAAGGAAGTCTGTGTCTTCTAGCACCTGGTTACCTCCAGATGGGTTCGATCCTTCTGATTACGCCGAACCCATGGATGCTGTGGTCAAGCCAAGGAATGAAGAAGAAAACATATACTCAGTGCCCCATGACAGCACCCAAGGCAAGATCATCACCATTCGGAATATCAACAAAGCCCAGTCTAACGGCAGTGGGAATGGTTCCGACAGTGAAATGGACACCAGCTCTTTAGAGCGAGGCCGCAAAATATCCATCGTGAGCAAGCCAGTGCTGTACAGGACGAGATGCAGCCGGCTGGGGAGGTTTGCTAGTTACCGAACCAGCTTCAGTGTGGGGAGCGACGATGAGCTGGGGCCCATCCGGAAGAAAGAGGAGGACCAGGCATCCCAAGGTTATAAAGGGGACAATGCTGTCATTCCGTATGAAACAGATGAAGACCCAAGGAGGAGGAATATTCTTCGCAGTCTAAGAAGAAACACTAAGGTAAGACGCCAGTTTAGAAACGAGTCATGGGAGTGGCTCGAACAGTGTCTCGGTGAGAGTTGATGATGATGATGATTTCCAGGGACAACTTATTTTGGTAAAAATTAAAAATCTGCTCTGTGTATGTACTCTTTGACGTATCATTAAAAAAGTAAGCAGTGTTTCTGATAGCTACTACTGGCGGCTCTTAATAGTAAAGGCCTTGGATAGACAGCCCAAGTTGTCTCTGTTCAAAATGATACTTAATTAATCACCAAAATGAGCAGATGTGTTGAACTTGCCACTGTCCTGACAGGTAGCCAAGTCCGTGACGATATGCTTGCTCTTCTTTCACTGAAACACCAGAATCCCAAATTGTGTGCCTCAGTCTACTTGTTCCCCTTCCCCATAAGGTTACTGCAATTTTTTTAGGAAAAATTGAGAATTATTTTATTAGCACACACAAATCATTAAAGGGTTTTCAAGTACATAAATGAAAAATAAGGACCTTACCACTGCGAGTTCTAAACCTGTCCCACGTTTCCAGTGTGCAAAAGGGGCAGGACAGTATCATCATGTGTTCTGTTCCCGTCTCAGTCTGAACTGAATATCAATAACTGTAGGCATTCTCTCCTGCCTGATTTCCCCTCCATTTGGTTTTTCCACTTGGATTCCTCCATCCACCTTCAGTACTTTGTTCTCTGAGGGTTGGCAGTAGACAGACCCATTAAAAACATGAAGCCAGAGAGAAGCCTGACCTGCCTCCCAGTATTTCTTTAAGGCTCTCCTGTGTAATGACACTGGGACCCAGGCATTCTGACTGTTTTTGTTTTCTCTTCCTCCTCCACTCCCAGGGTTGCCAGAACAGCTTATCTAAATGCTGACGGTCTTCTAATTTGTGGGGGTGTTTGCACACCTGGGAATTAGGAAGGTGGCATAATAGCACGCTGTGAATTATAACTGTTTTCGTGACTTCTACATTTTTAATACCTGTTGAAAATAATGCTTTTAAAACACATTCCCAAACAAGCCGTGCTTTAACGAGCTTGCACTGTGTAGGCTCAGCAGAAAACAGCTGGGTTTGGTGAGCCTCAGAGATAGCTGCACTCATGCTGGTAATGAGCACTTTTTACCTAAGAACTTTGTTGCTCAGGGTTGCTGGGTCAGCATGCAAGACGTGATTGTCTTCCCGTCTGTCTTAGTTATGTGGGCCACACCTCTTCAAGTCAAATAAAAATGATACCTCTGGCCCAAGAGCAGTAGCGTGCCAGAGTCAGTTTAGGAGTATCCTTTGGAAAGAGTGAGTAAAAGGTGAAATTGTCTTTTCCTGCCTTGGAAAATAGTGCTTTGAAATGAGTGTAGTTGCTTTGTCATCTTAATGCAGAGATAAGCAATGCTTTGATTCTCTTCCTGGTTGGAGCAAACCTCCAATTAAAATTGCTGCCATTAACACAGACTGACACTTGTTTTACTGGAAAAGCAAGATACCATGGGCCAGAGAATGTCATGCCAGCCTCTACATGGGGGATTTGGCCTTTGATTTTTATTGGCATGACAAAGCAATAAGTATTTATTTGAAGTGAGGGGGAGCCAGCCGGTAATGGAAAACACACCTAGTGCTTCCTGCATGCCAGACGACACCGGGGGGCATGGCACGGCTCCTTCTTGCCAGACCAGCACTCAGTTGAGGCAGCAAGACCTACGCAGATCATGACAATAGGTGGTCTCCCCAGGGAGCGCTATGTCAGGGCAGAGGAGATCCCATGCTGGGGGTGATGAGGGTGGTGCAGTGTGTGATTAGGAGCCCAGGCTCTGGGAATGGAAAGGGGTGGGGAGGCTAAATTCCAGCTCCTCCACTTCCTCACTGGGACTTTGGGCACATGATTCACCTCTCCACATCCCTTCTGCAGAAGGAGGGAACGAACAAAGTAGCACCTTCCTCCTAGGGTTGTTAGGAATTGGATGAGATTATGTATGGAAAACACTGAGCGTACTGCACGCTGGATAAGCTTTAGTTACGATATTATTTAACTAGATCTTGAAGAAAAAGGTATGGAAAGTCTGGGAGATGAAAAAATGCATGTCGTATTCAAAGAAAGGAGAGAACTGGTCTGGTCTAGCTGTGGGCTTGAGGGACCAACATTATCCCTCCCCTTTGTGCAAGTTTTAACCCTATGTGTTACTTAGCTGTTTTTTCAGTACTTAGCAACCATCCCAACAACAACAAAAAAAGCTGTGCTCTGGGTACCGGATTGATGTGGAGAAAGAGAAATTGCTCAGCCTCTTGGCTCATTTGCTAGATTAGCTCTTTACTGTAAAATTGGACTTGGAGTGAGGGACTCGCTTTCATTTTTACTAATGAAAGTGCAGACTGTAGAGCTGACTCTCATTCCGGGTCCTTTTCCCAGCTGAACCATTTAGCAACCCACCCTCATAGTGGGAGCCTTCCGCACTCAGCTGAATGAAATTGAAAATCTACGATTGCACTTCAGTGGGGTCTATGAATAGATGCTTTGTCTGTAAAGAGTTGTTGTTGCACATGGTCTCTGTCTCCCAGTGCCATGCGTTTGCAAAGAGGAGATCAGGACCGGCAGGGTCTTATTTTAAAGCCAAAAACCGGCTGGGGTGCCTTGTTCCACAAAATGTGCCTTTTGGGCAAGCTCGAATTGCTGAATTTAGTGTGTTTGACGACGGATTAAAGAGAAGCCATTATTGGTTATTTACCCTTCTATCTTATGTGCTCTAATTTTTGTGTTTAAAAAAAAAACAATGATAAAGAAAATCTTTCACTCACTGGAGCTACCACATGACAAGACAACCTATTGAAAAGCAAACCGATTCAATCACGCATTGTTTGGTCTATAAGGCACCAAGTAGCCAGTTTGACAGTTTGTGTGTCCCGTTCCCCCCCAAGTGAATTGGCTTATTTCATTGGATTCAGTGAATTGGCTAGTTGTTGTGGCTTTGTGTGGACACAGCTCTCATTTTGTGAGGCCTAGAACGGGAGTTAAAGTTTCTAGTGTGAATAAAAACCAGCTGGGGAATTGGGCTGCTCCCTCCCCAGGGAGGGATGTTACATTTTGACAGACAAGCTGAATGGTATGAAATATGATCTCTTTGTAACCTACTCAGGGGCAGACTCAGTGTGTGCTTCCAAGAGGCTAGTTCTACTCAATGAGCTTTAAAGCCAAATAAATACCTTGGATTTTCTGATTCCTAAATGAATTTTAAAAGCAATACTTCTGCTCCAGAGCTCATTCATTCTTTTAGGAAGGAAACAATTCAATGCATAGGTGTTTAGTGAGCACTTGTGTTCATCTACTTCAAGTCACAGGGGTGACAGATGTTAAACATGTACTTACGTGCATTTTGAATGTTACCAGAGTACTGTGGAATTGTGTAGCAAGGCGTTTTAACCTCAACTAGGTTATCTGGGAAAGCTCCCCCAAGGAAATGACATATAAATCTGGGACTTGCAGGGTGAGGCAGGCAACGTACATTAATGAATATGGAGCTTTCCTGGGGAGAGCTCTCGAGAAAATAGTATGGAACTCAGAGGTGCAAAAACAGAGCATGTGCAAAGAGTTTAAAGACACCTCGAGTGGCTCCTGCAGAAAGTGAGAACCAGGCCAAATAACAGGGCTCTGAATATCATGGGAAGGTTTTGTATTTTGCTGCCTTTATTGAATACCTACCTGCTGTGTGCCAGGTACTGTACCAGGCATTTTCATGTCATTTTTTCATCTATATCTCTTGTGAGTCTTAATGAAGTGATTTTTTTAAATTTTGGGTTTCAGAGATGACAAAACAGGCTCAGAGAGATTAAACACCCTGCCCAAGTTAGTGTAGTTACTAAGTGGAGGAGCTGAGATTTTGAAGCCCCGTCCACTGACTTACACTTCCGATGGATTTTTAGACTCCAGTCCACAAGAAAGATGGTAATATTCAATAGCCAGGCATACATTTGGGCCACTCAATCAGTCCAGTCAATTTCTTCCTTTCAGACAGAGGACTTTGATTATTATCTGGAAAAAATCCATTTCCCCACACTGCCTCCTAAGAACAACATGGTGCTGTTTGTTTCCAGCTTCAGAGTCTAGTTGAGCAGAGGACGAAAAAGACACGGAGACACTAAAATAGCAACTGGAACTTTGAGAAATTGTTTTCGACTGGTATCATTTGTTTCTCAATTTATTTTAAGCCCAAAGCACTGCTGTAGTGTGTTTTGGTGACAAAAAAATAGACTATCTTTAACTATCTGCCTTAGTTTACAGCACACCTGCTTTGCAAAATATAAATATTACAATAAGCAGCCCAAATCTATTTTCAAAGAACAGGGAATTGCTCTGATCATAACTGAGCCACCTTGCTCTCCTCCAACATCTAGTGATACTGAAATGTCTTTGTAAAGACCCAGATTATTTCAGCTCAAGTAAGGAATGATCCCAACCTCCATAGATAAAGGCCTTCTGAGTGTGGTTTATCCCCTGCTGGTGAGGAGGCAAGCAGGTAAAAACTGACGTGTAACTCTGGTTAGTCCACATTCAGTGAGCGTTGAGTCAAGAAGGAGGTTTGTAAAAACCTCTCTGGAACTAGTGGACAGACGCCACCACCCAAACCCCCCCGTCACTGCCCTCTTAGCTGCCTATTGCATTGGCCATTTGGCCTGAAACAGAAATAGGGATTGACCGAGATTTGCTAGATGTTATGCCTTTATAGAGCATAAAGCTATGGTTTTAGTTTATTTGGGGTCCCTGAGCAGATGAAAGAAAGACCTGCCTTTCTTCCCCCCTCCCCCCCATCATGTGAGAGGATTAGGGATGCTAGGAAAGCTGAGGCTTCATGCTCCTTCTTGCGCCCTCCCTAAATAAAGGTGCCCTGAGCTGGGGGGTGACCGGGTCAGAGTCCTGACTGCCAGGCTTGAGGAGACAAGTCTAAGCATTTGCACTTTCATAATAGACTTTGCCAATAAGAACAAACATCCTCAGGTTTTCTCTTAAACCTGGGCTTCAACTTTTTCAAAGCCAGAAGGGGGAGCACCAGTTAACCAAGAGTACATGTGGGGCATGAGCAAGTAGCTTAATAGGAAAGGTCTTTTTGAAGCTCTGTTGGAAGTATGAGGGAATCGTTGCCAATCAGAAAGCCGTAACATTGAATATGGAGTGCAAGAAAGCGCTTGGGGCGGAGGGGATCCTGCAGTCGTGTAGTTGATGGAATCTTTCGGTTTTTCTGTCGTACCAGCTACAGTCAGTCCAGGGCGTGCAACCACGCAGCTTGGCAAACCATGTGACAATGCTTGTAACTGTCTAGGGCTTTGCTGATAATCAGATTCACTCTGGAAAGGGGGAGTTGTCCCCATTCAGAGGACACTGCCCCTGTTCCAGATTATATTCTGTATGTGTCATTCCTCCTTTAAAAAAAAAAGAAAAAGAAATGGAGAACCCAACAGCCTGGATTTTTATTTCCTTTAGCTATTTAAACCATTTTTAGCTATTTAAACCAATCATTTAAAAGGACGTGCTGGGTGGTACAGGGGTAGAGACCATATTTTCTGACCCTAAAATCTGGATAAGTTATTTCACGTGTATAAGGGTATTATTCATGGAGACGAGGAGAGACTAGTTGAAGTTGACAGTTGGGCATCACTACATAGCTGTACCTGCTGTTCTTGCAGAAGATAGAATACTCTTTAGCCAGAAAGGGTGGCTGACCTCTCCGTTTTCACCATGGGAGACTTCTTTGTGGCTCAGTTGGTGCTTGCTCATCTGATACCTGGATAAGCTTTGTTTGCTGTAGATATATGTCTTCTCTTACCAATTAGAGTGTAAGTTCATTGAGGGCAACAGATTACTTTGGTTCTAGTATTGGCTCTACCTCTGGTTTGCTATGTGACCTTGGCTATGGTGCACTTAAAAAGACCAACATTCTTGTCCTCTAGGAACTTAGCCCAGTAGGAGAATGGCTGTGCGTGTATGTAAATGACTGTCCCTGCTTGGTGCCCACAGGGAATTGATTCTCTGTACATACAGGGAATACAGTATTATTCATATGAACAAGACCTTCTGAGCCCCACCTCTTCATATCCTAGTGAGAGCAGCACTGTGTTAGGAGAAGGAAAAAAACCCTCTGGACACACAGAGAAATTCCTCATCTAAACTTAAAAAAATATCAAACGTTGGCCCTGTGCATTATGGAAAACTGGTTTTGTTCAGGAAATTTATTAAGTGCCTACTACATGTCATCAGGCTCTGGAACCTAATCGCTGTATAGTTTGACAGAAAGGATCCTTCTCCAGCCTGTTTGTTACTCCTTGGCTGGCATTCTAATCTTTTTCCTGCCCCCTGGACGTGGAGGGGGAGTGGAGTGGGCTTACCACCATCCCATAGGCAGGCGAGAGACATCTTCTCACCCTGGGAGAGTTGGGACTTTCCCCTTAATGCTCTTTTCTCATTTGAGAAACGCCACGAGGCCAGAGACAGATCGCAGTCCCCGTTTCTCCTCAGCACACTGCCGTAAACTAGCAGCTCATCTGTTTCTTTTGCTTCCTGGCCAGTATCAGGACTTAAGAACCAGGCATGTAGTTCTTAGGGAAACTGAAGTAAAGAACAAGCGACTGTTATTCATTCAAAAAATATTTATTGAAAAAGACAAGGTGAGGATGATTCAAGCTGACCCAGTCCTTTGTTTATGTCAGTGACATTCGTCATGGAGATAGTTCATGGAAGGGAAAGACCCTTAGGCTTTTGGCATTCCCTGATCACTGGCCTCTGCATCCTGGCTCTCTCAGTGCTGGGTATGAATCTCTCCAGGCCTCTGGTTTTTCATCTGTAAAATGAGGCTAATAACCCTTACCTTGAAAACTGAGATTTCAGTTGATTGTGCAGAGCACCTGGCACAGTGTCCTGCATATGACCAACTCCTAATTAATCACTTATTTTCCGGTTTTGACTCAGTCAGACTCTAAACTTGGAGACACAGATGTGTTGATTGTTCTCAGGATTTGGTTTCCTCTGGCTAGATACGTACTCCAATTCAGCCTGTTAAGTGAGTGCCCCCGAAAGAAGATAGATGTTAGGATGGTGTTATTTTCTCCTCTCTAAGCATCTGCTGCTGAGAGGGCTGCAGTGACTCCTAATGAGTGACACATGTCTGATCGAGAATTGAGACATCTGGCAGGCTACTCAGAAAAATGGCATTTCCACCTGACATTTGCCCAGTAACTCTTCAGGTGCCTGATGGGGTGCTTGTTCTATGAGAAATCTGGCCCAACTTTTGACATGCACCACAAAGTCTGATTTTCTTACCAGGAAAGTGTAGAATGAGTTGTGCGAGAATTCCTTACCCTACAGAGCCTTTAGTTACTCCAAGGGGGTATTTGACGTTCTGTAAACCAGAGTGTACTTAAATGAGAGAGGTCAAGAGTGAAGGAGGGGAGACGGACAGAGAAAGAGAGAGAGAGAGAGAATATCCACGTCACTGAGCAAAGGGAGTTGATGCTGTTGCTAAAGCTTACTTTTCATTTCTGTATTTGTAAGTTGAAGTGCTGAACTAGATCTCAGATGCTTCAAGGTGAGAGCTATGAGCAGTTGTCTGATTTAAAAGTCTTCCCTCTAATGGCAGAATCTCCTTGACTGTGAGTACGGCAGGTAGGTTGCAGCCTCTTTGCTTACGCAGCAGTCCCTTCCTTTTTAAACATCTGGGTTGTTTTGTTTTTAAATTTCTCTTTATATTGGCCAAAATTGCCTTTCTGTGTCTTCCTCTTAACCTCTCCCAACATGACCCTTTGAAATTATACAAAAAAATTTGTTCTTTTTCCGTGAAATAGTCCTATAGCTATTTGAAATAGCTCTAATAGTGCCCCAGTCTTCCCTTCCTCCAAAACCCATGCTCATAAACATCATTGAGATATTTGCTCTGAAATTATTCATGTCCTTTATTTTGAAACACATGAGGAAAAAATGCTCTAAACAAATAGGAAATTTCCTAAAACCACAGAAATACAACAGAAATTTTTGGCCTTTGTTAAAATATCTACTAAAGAGTAGGGTAACCAAATAGGATCAAGATAAATGGACCCTGGTGTATCTCCAGCAATTTGATTCATTTTCAGGTTAGTAGGAGCAATCTGGAACGTTTACTCACAGATACATACAACCTATAAACTTAAAAGTATTTAGGGATCTCCGCATGAAATCCACTAACCTGGCTTCTACGTTGGGGTCAACTATTCCCTTCCTTATCCTGCCCACTCTCATTCCTTTTGGTACCCTTTATGTGGGAACAGATCACTTCCTGTTTAGTCTGAGATTCTTGGAGGACTTCCTGTGCATGCAAACAAGTGGCAAAAAAAGAACAGCTGGGAATTTTTTTAATATCTACATATATACGCGTGCGCGCGCATGTGTATGTGTGTATGTGTGTGTGTGTAAATGAAGGAAGGAACAAGCCATTTCCCGACTGCTGGCTGACATCACCCGAAGTGAAAACCCAAAGGCCAAGACAACCCACCCCTCACACGGCCTGCTGACAGCTGGCCGAGTCAGTATGCAGGCCTGTAATGCGATGTGAACGGGCCCTCGGGTCCCAGAGAACAGCCACACACGCCAAAAGCCTGGCCCTGGCCCAGGCCCGCTGCAGTAGGCCCACTCCTCGGGGGACCAGTGGCACAACTGCTCTGGCTCGGGGCGGGGGCGCTGCTGCTCTCCTCTTACCGGCTGCCTGAGGCGAGCAGGCTCTGACTTTAGAGTTTTTGCAAAGAAGTAAGGAAAAACAAATTAATGATTTATGATGTGTTTTTATATGAAATAACCGATCTAGACTGTCTTTCTGGCATCTTCTACTTATATGAAGTACAACATAAAGAAGCTGAGCTTTGGCCCTGGCTGGTGTGGCTCAGTGGATGGAGTGCTGGCCTGCGAACCAAAGGGTCACCAGTTGGATTCTCAGTCAGGGCACAGGCCTGGGTTGCGGGCCAGGTTCCCAGTAGGGAGCATACGAGAGGCAACCACACATCGATGTTTCTCTCCCTTTCTCCCTCCCCCCCTCTCTAAAAATAAATGAAATCTTTTTTAAAAGAAGTAGTAGTTACACTTTAGAATCTAATAGACCTGGGTTTGAACCCTGACAGGCACTTCTGACATTGGTCAGTGATTGGGTATCTCAGGGACAGCACCCTGCTCTCAAGATGGTCGTGAAGGTGAAATGATGTGATGGAGGGGAAGTGGCTTTGCGCCTAGTATACAGTAACCCAATGAAGGGAAGCTGTTGCTAAAGGAAAGAAAGGGCTGAGTGCTTTTATCATTACATGTGGTTGTAGCCGGATAACAAGGAATCAAGCAATGGTCTCTCCATACTGTGTAACCTGTTAACTCTAGAATCTGAATATAGAAAGAAGACTGTCTGGATTTCAGTGACATTCTTTCTTCTTTTTGCTGACCCCAATATGGCAGAGTTTGCCTGTCAAAATTAACAGCAACAACTGTTCTTCAATAAAACTGAGACTGGTATTGAGGAATAAAAAATGGAATTTTTAATTAAGAGAACCTGCAAGGAAGTTATTTCTGATCACCATAAAGCCTTCTAACCATACTAGTAAATAGACAATAAATTTTAATTTTATACTAACTTCCCGCTCTGAGTACTAGAGCAAGATGAGGATGTGGCCTAACAATCTTAGTTAACTAGAAAACTTAGGCTCCATCAGTTGAATACTCATTTTGTATTAAGCAAACGCTTGCTTAAATTCTTGATATGCATTATTTCATTCCAGATTCACAACAGATCTGTGGGGGGGGGGGGTGTTAAAAACCCCATTCTACAGATGAAGAAGCTGAGTCCTAGAAAATTCAGTTACTGTCCATATCAGTTCTGTCTGACTGCAAAACCTGTGCTCTTGACCCACTGTGTTTCATCGCCTTCCTCAGAAAGTTCATGGAATAGGCAGACGATAAGTGGACGATTGGATAAATGATTAAGAGTACACTACAATCTGGATAACTCTTAATAGTAATAAAGACCCACTGACAAAATACCAGGGCCTTTGGAGACAGACCGTCCTGGGTTTGGATCTCAGCACTGTCGCTAACTAGTTGTATCATTTAGGCACGTGACATTTTTCCTTTGTAAAATGGAATGTCAGTAAGATTTAAGAGAAATAATATTTGGGTAGAGGGCGGGAAGAGATTAGCCAGAGAACCTGTATGCATAGCCCGCAGACACAGACAACAACGTGGTGAAGGGGAGTTGTGGAGGTGGCGGAGGCGGTGGCTGAGTAAAGGGGGGGAGATGGAGGTCATCTGTAATAGTGTCAACAATAAATATTTTTAAAAAACAAAAATAACATTTGGGGCTTACCTGGTACATAGTCAGCTCTGAAGTAGTTGCTGCAGCTGCTACTCCTGCTGCATGAGGAATGTGCTGGAGCAGAAAAGACAAAGAATTATCTTCGTCCCATTTGATGAGATAGTTTTACCCTTTTCTAATGCAGAGTCTCTAACACTAAGCTGGTGTAGAAGGAAATTCTCACAGAGAGATTTATACCCTAGCAAGAATACATGCCTCTCTTTTTCTTTAAAGAGGAAATTATTAGTTTTCAAATCTATCTTTTATCTTTTTAAGAGTTTAACCATCTTTGAGAGTATAACATCTATTACCCATTCAGTGGGTTTGGAAAACTTCCTGTTTACACTGGGGTACCCCTGATAAAGGATGTAGATAGTCATCTCATTGTTATTAAGCAAACACGGCCTGCTTCTTATAAACACCATTGTTCTGAGAATGCAGTCTCATGGTCAAGGTGTGATTATGTGATAGCTTGCTGGCATCTTGTGTGATATTTGGAGGCTAGAAAATTCCAAATTAGATGAACAAGTGGGTCTCTTGCTTGGAACCTTTCCAACAGTTTCCACACCACCGTGAGTTCCCTTCGGGACGCCTTCCGGACGTGTAAGTGTGCGATGAGACTCACTTTGTTTTTCTGCTTTCTTTTCTCTTTCCTGGACAGAAACCAAAGCCCAAACCCCGGCCATCCATCACGAAGGCAACCTGGGAGAGTAACTATTTTGGGGTCCCCTTAACAACTGTCGTGACTCCAGAGAAGCCAATTCCTGTTTTTATTGAGAGATGCATCGAGTACATTGAAGCCACAGGTAAGCGTGTTACCTCAGAGCCAATTACAGCTTTCAGTGTCTCCAGGATGCTTTCCAGAGGGCTAAGCCATCTGGAGATTCTGGAATCAGCTCTCGTCTAGTGTGCGATGCTTGCTGAGGAAGGGCTGAGCAGTCCCAGCGGCTCTCGGCGTCCCCCCGGTGTGCCCGCAGTTGTGAGGCTGTGGTGTGCGGTCTGGTCGAGCTTTCAGAACAGGGGAGCAGTCCTGTCCTCGGGGCTGCGGTTGTAGCTAATCCGGGTACCTTTTCTGTGTCCCCCCATCTCCCTGTCATAGCAGGCAGCCTGTTTGTCAGCCGCTTGGGGGTAAGGAAAGGGTTTTATTTCTCTTTGTGTCCTCGACACTAAACTGGACACAAATGGTAATACATTTTGGCTTGGTAAAATGAATAATTGTGACTGTTATAGCCTTTAACCACTGATCAAGTGCCTGAGAGTCTTATATTGATAGTAGTAGTATTGTTATGTATTTGTTTGTTTATTTCATACTGCGGTTAGAAACCAGCTTGGTGCTTGGGTATCTTCTGGTCAAGCAGCTGCATTTCAACTAACCTGGTAACTCAGTGTCATTGCAAAGGCCGACTACCTTAAAAATGCTTCTGCATTGTTCTTGAAGTGACACAATTTTACCTGTGTTAAAACATTTATTTCCTTCATTAAGAGCTTTCATAACGTGTCTTCTGGCCTCTCTTTTGAAACCCCTGGAGCATCCAGTTTCATGCTATTATTTCCCATGTTCTTCTCCTGGATGCTTTCTAAGCTGATGAACTTTGAGGAGAAGGAGGTATAGCATGCACAGGGTTATGCAAATCCTTGAGCATTAATAGTTGAGCCCAAGAATATAGGCTTAAACCGATGTGAAACCAAGGTAGGGGATTACAGCCTTCCTATGTGTTCTTCTTGATTACAGTGTTATCTGTAGTGATATTAAGTATTGTGTTGTGTGGAAAGTCTGTCAGGCTCTGCTGATAATTTCAGCAGCATTTTATTAAGCTGACTGACTGGTATTAATATTTCCTTAGGATGTGCGGAATCGGGGAAACTAGGTTTCAAGTTGAAGCCCGGTAAAGACTGTCATTATTTCCAGGGTTTTCTCTGCAGCACTCTAGGGTTGAATCAAAGCAGGCAGTTTGTATATTCACAGCAGACCTGCAGCTTTGTTTATTAGTCCATTCTATACCCAAGGCTGCTTCTGAATGTCCATCTTTTGGACACTGGTTTTGTATCCGTTTCTTCCTGTCACCTCTCCCTTGGGCGAGGAGGAAATCTATACAAAGCAATTCAGTGATTGAAGCCTCTCTTGTTGACCCAGCGTTTTAGAGAGACAGTTTGTGGCATTGGGAGGAGGTCGGGGGCTGGCACTTTTTCCCTTATTTTTTTTTTAAATTTATTTCCAATTTATAGGAAAGTTACAAAAATTATAAGTTGTAATAAATTGAAAGTTACAACGAATTCTCATGTTCCCCCAATGTTAACATTGTACTACATTCCCTGTATCTCTTTCCCTATATATTTGTATCTTTTTTCTGAAATGTTTGAAAGTTACAGATAAGATGCCCCTTTACTCTGAAACACTTTAGTGAGTATTCCCTAAAAACATTCTCTTACATCACCGTGCAACTTTGAAAACTAGAACATTAGCGCTAATGCAGTACTAGCCTATCTAATCTATAGACATTTTCATTTCATTAGATGTTCCATTAATGTCCTTTATAGCAAAAGACAGGTCTTGTGGGGTTTTCTTGTTTTGTTTTTTTGGTCCAGGATTAATCCCAGACCACATGTTACGTTTAGTTGTCAAGTCTCTTTAGTCTCCTTTTATTTAAAACCATTCAGTCTGTCTGATTTTCATGGTCTCGATAATTTTAAAGAGTACAGATGAATTATTTTGTAAGATGTTCCTCAACTTGAGTTTTTGTTTCTAGTGGAGTTTTTTTTTGTTCTTTGTTTTTTTAATGTTTCCTCATGATTAGATTCAGGTTTGCGCTTTTGGCAGCAACCACAGCGAAGCAATGTTGTGTCCTTCTCGGTGTATCGCACCAGGTGGCATGTGATGTCAATTTGTCCCATCACTGGAGATACCCACTTTGATCCCTTGATTAAGGTGGTGGTGTCTGCCAAGCTTCTCCGCTATAAAGCTACTCTTTGCCCCTTTGTAATGAATAAGCATTTTGTAGGGAGGTGCTTTGAGATTGTAAGTATCTGGTTTCTCCTAACACTTTCACCTACTAGTTTTAGTATCCACTGATGACTCTTGCCTAAGACAGAGATCGCCATCGTTCTTCTAGCTCTGTGATTCTTTCTGCATTTATTAATTGGGATTTTCCTGTCTGGGAGAGCCTCGCCTTCTCAGGAGGGGCCTTTTGTGAGCGGCCTCCTTGAGTGGCTCACCTGTGGTAGCACCAAGTGCCAGAATGTTGCCCGCATGCCCTTAGCTGAGCACATCAGCGGTCTTGACCTACCCTCATCACCTTGCTTCTCTCGCTCTTGGATTGTGATTAGCTTTTTTTACACCCAGTGGCGAAATTTTGCTTCCTCTTGTCCTTCTACTTGTGAATCCTTTCAGGTATGAAGACCTTCTCAACCATCCCCACGGTCCACTGCCAAGCTGCTGCTTGTCTTAAAGCTTTGTTAGACTGCGTCACTGTCCTCCCTGTCACCAGAAAGCTTGGAGCTTCAGGGACATCTCTGACTCATCTAGTCAGTTCCCAAGTGTGTTGCTTCTACTATGAAATCTCTTGGGTCTGCTCCCTCCACGTCAGCTACACACTGCCCCACTGTCCCAGCCTCAGCCCTCCTGATCACGGGACAGTTCTGCCGAGAGCCTCTTCTTGCTGCCTCGTTGCCTGTCAGATGCTGGCCGCGCTCTTGGCGCCTCCCTCTCGCACGCAGTGCCCTGCCTGCTTGTCTGCCTGCCTGCCTTCCCCCTCTCTTTCCCCCTCCCTTCATTCTTCCTTTCTCTTTTTACCCCTGCCTTTCTGTTTGCTACTATGGCAGGCATTAATTTTTAAATTGTTTTACAAGAATACAAACAATACATTAGACGCACATGGGCCAAGCAATATTTCTTTGCTTTGTATGTATCCCTCATATGTCTGAAATGTGTCCCACGTTCCTCCTGCCTCTGGAACTTGTCTTATTTTTCAAGACTCCCCTACAACAGCAGCACTTTGATGTTACCTCCCTGATAGTTCTTCTCAAGCACATTTCCATTTCCTGAGAACAGGATTCTCTGTTCTATCTGCCTAGAGCCTGGCACCCAGTATACGTTCAATTGTTGATTGAATGAGTGGTTTTCAGCCTGGAACACCTAAATGTTATTGTTTTCTTCTCTCTTTGTCCTTTTAAAATTTGGTCATATACTTCCCTTCATTGGCATTAATTTGTACTTTTATAGAATTTCAAAGTGAAAATTCAACCTGGTATCTGTAAACTCTGTGTGTGTGTGTGTGTGTGTGTGTGCGCGCGCGCGTGCGCGTGCGTACTGGCAGGTGGTCCTTGTGTATTCTGTTCCCTCCCTCCCTCCCTCCTCACCCCAGAACATGCTCATTGATTTTAGAGAGGAGGGAGGGCGGGGGGGGAGAGAGAAACATTGATCAGCTGCCTTCCATGTGCTCCCTGACTGGAGACCAAGCCCGCAGCCCAGGCATGTGCCCTGACCGGGAACTGAATCCGTGACCTTTCCCTTTATGGGACATTGCTCCACCAACTGAGCCCCACTGGCCAGGGCTGTACTCCATTTTCTAAAAGAACTTTTTTCCTAATTATATTATTAAAGTATGTTCCATTTGTAGAAATTAAACAAAAGACTATGAAAAAGAATTTAAAGATTCGTTGATCTCCACTTAGTGAAGACCACTGTTAATGGTTTGATCTATTTCCTTACAATCTGCCTTGTCTGTACATATGTATAAGTTTTTACTTTTACATAATTTAACGTAACGGTGTGATAGTTCTCAAAATTTTTTTTAGCATAACTTAGATGAGGCAGAAGAGCCCTGAATTCTCCCACCAACTTACCTACTCTTGTTTTCCTGCAGCAAAAGAATTCAGTAACCAAGAGTTGGGTTGGAGGACCATTGTTTAAAAAGCACTGCTTTTTAAACCAGACATTGTTTTGTTCGCATGCGCCAGTCATCAGATACTCTTTGAAAACATAACTTTTAAGTGCTGCATCTTGTTCCATTAAATGGTTCCATTACAGATTATTTAACTATTCCTCTGTTGTTTGGTCCGTGTAGCATTTTCTTCTGGTGTTCTTAAAATAAAGAAACAGTTTAGCTAGGGGTCATTTTAGAATAGTGATACAGAGCTTCAGATCTAGTTAGACTGGAGTGCAAATCTCTGTTCTGCCGTTTGCTCATCTGTAAACTGAGGGCGATGGCAGGACCCGCCCCCCAAGGCTCTGTGAGGGTGCGGGGAATCTTCCCAGTGAAACGCTGCGACTGCACCTGGACCCGGGAGTGCTCGCTGCCTGCTGGTCGTCGCTGTGAGCTTCGCTCTCTGGGTATTTGGCCTTTCTTTCTGTTGTCTGTCAGACTTTACTATTAAATGTAAACATCCATGACTTTTATCTTTCTCATCTTTTAAATTTGAAAAATTGTAAAACCCATTGCAAAGTTGAAAGAGTAATACAGCAGTTACTCAGTACTCTCCAGTAGTTGACATTTTGCCACATGTCCCCCTTTCCCCTCATTTTTATAGTTGAGCCATTTGAAAGTAAGCTGCTGGCCCTGCGTCACTTCACTCCTAAAACTCTCAGCTGAGGTCCCTAAGCTTCAGGACTTTCTCCTTCATGACTGCAATAACATTATCACTTTTAAGAATGTTAGCATTAATTCAGTGGTATTTTATATAAATAGTCTGTGTTTAAATTTACACATTTGACTTAAAACTATCTCTAATAACTGAACTTCTTGTTCTAGGAGCCAGTCAATATTTGTAGTGCATTAGGCTACTACCCCTTCATCTCTCTTAGCCCAGAAGAGCTCTTTCTGGCCCCCCCCCCTTTTTTTAATGATGACCGTTTTTGAAAAGTCCAGCCAGCTGTCTTGTATAATGACCCTTTGTGTGGTGTGCTGTCTGTGCCTCTCCATCACCCTCAGCCCCTTCTGACACCGTCCATAGCCACCTCACCTTGTGGCTGCTGTCTGAGCAGAGGGCTGGGACGGAAGATGCAGTGTTTCTCCTTGGACACAGCACACCTGTGAATTGGGCGTGGGGACACTATAGGATTTCATTGGATGACGAATAAATTATGGGTTAGGTTTTTTCCCAGCCCCCAGTGACTTGCACTTTCCTTAGGGAAACCCTGTGCTGCCACCCGACTGCCTCCCCCGCTTCCCATCTCTCCCTCTTGTTCTCGGTAGAAACTGCCATTGACTCCATGGCAGTCACTTTTAGCTGACTGCAAACGATACTCCAGACGAAGCTTGTTTGGCAGGCCTGCCGCAAGCAGTTCAAAGTTGAAAGTCGTTTCCCTGTTTTTGTGTCTGTCTCATAGGCCTTGGCACTTTGCTTGTTCTGGCAAATGACATATTGCATCATCAGTTTCAGGGGCAGTGCTTGGGAGTTACACTCGTGCAGGCAGTGGCAGGGAGGAAAGCCGGTGTCCCTCTCCCTGCCTCAGGGCGCGCCTTGCCACCCACCCACCCACCTGGCCAGTGTGACAGCCCGAGGCACTGTCGAGAGCAAAGCAAAACAAAACCTTGTGGTGGAGGACGGTGGCATGGCCATTAAGATTTGTGACAGTTTGAACCATTCCATCACCTTACAAATATTTTTCTAGTTACAAGAGCAATAAACTTGTTTACTCTTAAAAAATCCAACCTTATAAATACCCATAGATGTTCTACAGGAATATAACAGAAAGTGAAAGTCCCTTATAATCCCAAACTCCAGAAGTAATCTGCAGTAATAGCTGGAGCATCTTTGCTGCTAATACTGCCCCCCAAAATGCTTAAAAAGTGAGATCATGTACATACTGTTGTGCAGCTTGTTTTCTGTTTATTTTAACTTAATACTGTATACCTTGGGCATCTCTTTTATTTCATAATCTTTAATCTGAGTAGAGCACGACAAGATCTGGTGTCAGAAAGGGTCTCTGGAAGTGTCAGGAGAGAAGCTTTGTTTTCAGGTACCTCTAGGGCCCAGGGGTGGCCTGCGGCAGGGTCCTGTGACTGCCGTGTCCCCTCCCCGTAGTTTGTGCGTCAATTGCTGATTCCTCCTAAACACAGACCCCAGGGAGAGGACCACTGCCCTGTCTCCTGAAAGTCTGCAGCTCCGCGCTCTACTACCGAGACTGTCCGTTGGAGCTGCTCCTTCACAGCCTGAGGTCAGCCCAGACGGAACCTTGGCGGTGGACGTTGGCTCTGGTTTGCACCTGTCTTTTTTCCTGAGCTTTCGGACCAGTTTATTTACCCTTGTTTTGTATTTTTTAAAACTGGGAAGTGTTCAAGAGATGACCAGTAGGCAGAAGAGTTTCCCAGTTGATTTGCAGATGCTTTTAGCCCCGGCCCAGGGACAGCCTTGGTGCTCGCTGTGGTAATAGGGTATTAGATTTTCACTCCCACAGCTCTGGTTACACAGAAGGGTTGGAAGAGGCCATGTAACCACCACAGCTGCTCTGGGGTCACCACTGGGAGGGGGGTGCTGGCAGTCAGACGCACTTTATCTTTTGGCTGGAACGCTTTTTCCCCCAGTTTCCACCCACGTGGAAAATTGGTCGGGGCCATGTGACTCCTGAGAGAGCGAACACTGGCCCTGCTACTCTCAGCTCCCCGTGCGTGGCAGGAAGTAGGACTGTTCACTTTGGTCCAGAGTTCATCTCACTGGAGTCCGGGTGAGTCCTTACTTTAGAGCCCATTCACAATCCTCCTGAGAATAATTTCTCAGGAAAAGTACTTTGTCTTTCCACCTCACTGTGGTCACAAAACTAAGGATTTAAATCCTGGATCTCTGGGACAATTTTGAGACAAGGCTTTTTCCCCACAGATGGGGGAAATATTCTTGTCCTTCAGTGGAGAAACCTCCTGAGGGAGCTTCCGGGTGTCGCTCCTGCCCACCCCAGGAGCCCAGCACCCAGCAGGCTGAGCACCTGGTGCCGGCTCATCTGGGCTCCGCCGCATGTGCTCTGCAGGCCCCGCTCGTCAGTCATTTAACTAATAACAGCGCTATCTCTAAGTGGGTTTTTTTAAATAATGTGTGAGACCAAGTCTCCTCTCCCTTTTTCTGTGATTTCTTAACTTTTTCTATTGACAGGAGGCGGGGGCAGGGCAATAGGGGCCTTTCTGTAATTGCTTTGCTCACCGAGAGGTCCCCAGCATCTCCAGCAAGCACTGCAGAGGGCCAAGAAAGCAGTTGTTCCCAGGGAGAAACAGAAGGCCCCCTCGTTCCCATCTCGACTTAGAACGTATTCAGACCATAGCATATAAATAACTGTAGGCCACAATTTTGTTAGTGCGTCTTAATTTCAGTTAGTCCTTATGGAACAGAAAACTCCCTGTAGTCAAGGAACCCTGGCAGCTCATTAAAATAATAATGCCAGAGATGGCCTCCATCACATTGACCCTCCGTTTTCTATTCCTGACACATTTATTGTGTGCTTGCTATGGTCCAAGCGTTGTCGGGGCACTTGGCATATGCGCCCTCATTTCACAGGAGGCTTACTGCTCTAAGATACCAGGTGTGGTGGGAAGCTGGCCCTTGGAAAGGGGTCAGGGTACATCGCTGTGGGGAGATCTTGGTGTCATCAAAGTTCAGCGTTAACCTGGCCAGAGAGAAGGTGGCAGCATTTATATTCTCTTCCCTACTCTATGGGGAGGAATCCCCCGCAAAACCTGGTGATAGAACCGGGGCTTGGTCTTCGGGGCAGCATAGCACCTACCTGGACACAATAGTGCAGTTGAAATTAACTATTTTCAAGGCCTTTTGCTAGAGGGTATAAGGTTGAACCACACAGCCCTGCCTTGGGGTTTCAGTGCCTACACTTGGCAGGCTGCATGATGCAGGAGGGGCCTTTACCTGTTTGCCTTCTGGGGTACTGTCTCTTGAGAGGCAGCAGAATCAGGTCAAGTTTGACCTCTCATCTCTGGTTAAATGGGAGGGAAAATGCAGGATCTAGCACCAAATGGTCGTAGAAGAACTTCCTGATAAATCACTGTTCTACAAATATTTAATTTACCATCTTTTCATTGGAGAGGTGGCAGGTTTTATTCATTCAACAGATATGTATTGAATGTTTATATTAATTAAGCATCTACTATATGCTAGGCACTATGTTGAACTAAAGTTTTCCCCCATAAGATCCAGGGGTGATGGAGATAGACATAATCACACAAATGCATTACACATGCGTGTAAAGAACCTCACTGGATTTTAAAATCACTGGGGAACAAAACTACAGACAGGAGGACCAAGTGAGGATCTGGGGGAGTTGGAACCCTTGCCCGCTGCTGCTGGACATATAAACAGGTATATAAGCTCACTTTGGAAAACTCTTTGGTAGTTTATTAAGAGTTAAACAGCCCTAGTTGGTGTGCTCCAGAGGATTGATTGCTGACCTGCAGACCAAAAGGTTGCTGGTTTGATTCCTGGTCAGGGCATATGCCTGGGTTGCAGGCCAGGTCCCCAGTTGGGGGTGTGCAAGAGCCAAACAATTGATATATCTCTTGCACATTGGCGTTTCTCTCCCTCTTTCTTCCTCCCTTCCCCTTTCTCTAAAAATAAATAAAATCTTAAAAAAAAAATAAAACCAAAAACGTTAAACATACACTTAACATTCCACTCATAGGTATTTGCTTAAGAGAAGCGAAGGCACGTTCACAGAAGGACTTGTGTTCGGCTCTTTTTAACAGCTTTATTCTTGAAATCCCAAACTGGAAACCACCCATCCACTGGGGTTAATAAACGAGCTGGTCTAGCCATCCACTGGAATACTACTCAGGAGCCAAAAGGAATGAATTCCTGCTAGATACTCCAACATGACTGAAGCTGAAATCATTAAAAGCTGAAAGTGATAGAAACCAGACACAAATGACTGCAAGTTATGATTCTAGTTATACCCAGCTCTAGGACATGCAAACTAATGTATAGTGACAGAAGGCATATCTGTTGTTGCCTGGGAGCTGGGGGTGGCATGGAGTGCAGAGGGGCATGGGAAAACTTCTGGGGGTGATGGAAATGTTTTATATCTTGGTTGTGGTGATGATTTCACCCCTGTGTACATATTTCAGTTACCAAATTGTGCGCTTTTTTTTTTAATTCATGTTTTTCATTAACCCATATACAATTACTTGTCTTCTGGTTTGTTGAAGCAATAGGTCAGACAACATTTGCCACAATAATGTCTGCCAAAGTGGCTGGCCGTAAAAACTCCAGCACCACATTCATCTGAAGGGCACTCCTGATGAAGGTGACTGATTTATGCCATCCTCATCCACTTCATAGTATTTCAGGACAGCCAGCTTACCTTCTTTCTCTTATGTTTATTCCTTTTGGGGGAGTGGTGTAAAACTTCTTCCTTTTCTTGCCGTACCATGAAGTCTCAACACAAAATGAAGAGTGGACTCCTTCTGAGTGCTGTAGTCTGACAAAGTGTGCCCATCTTTCAGTTGCTTGCCAGCAAAGAACAATCTTTGCTGATCAGGAGGAATTCCTTCCTTACCCTGGATCTTGGTCTTTACATTTTCTGTTCAAGGGTTCAGCCTTGAGAGTGGGGCCTTCTTCGTAAGGGTTTTCACGAAAGTCCGCATCTTGGCGGCAACTCCACTGCGGATGGAGAGTTGGGGAGCCCAAATCGTGCACTTTTACTGGATACAGTTTATTGTACAATATATAAGTTATAAGTTATATATTGTACAATAGTTGATTTTTTTTTTTTTTTTTTTTAAGATTTAGGGGAAGGGAGGGAGACAAACATTGAATCACTGTGGAAAGGTTTTCTGGGAACTTGCTATTTACATGGTTTCAGAATATCAACCAATACATTAATTACCAATTACAAAAGAGAAACGTACCTTTATAATGGAGAGATAGGGAGGTCACTGCCTTAACAAAGTGATGAGCCCCAGCACCGCAAATAGCGGGTCAGACTAACATTGTGTGCCTCCTTGCCAAAAACACTTAATCCGAATCTTATCATGAGGAAACAATCAGTTAAATCCAGAATGTGATACAGGACAGCTGGCCTAGACTCGATAAAAAGGTCGGGGTCATGAAAAAAAATTGTGGGGAGGGTGCCTAATGCAGCTTCTGCATGTATAACAGGAACCCATTTCCCATTTAGATAGCCAGCTCCATGGACTTTGGAGGCACCCTGGCATCCTGACTTACGCATGAAGTAGCTGGCCTTAAACTATCTAAGCCTCGTTCTCTTGTTCCTTCAAATTGGGAGTAAAAATAATAGCATCTTCAAAAGGCAATTTTCTAGAATTGAATGAACTCCTTTTTGTGATGTCCTTTGAATACCTGGTCCAGAGTAACCACCCAGTGAGTGCTGGCCATCATTCGGTGGCTCCTGTCACTGATTTGCTGTGGCTGTGGAAATACAAACAGAGCATTCCTCCAAGCAGTAATGAATAAGATTGGACAACGTCTGTAGGCAGTATTTAAAAACTTCTCACTTAAGTGTAGCATCCATTAGGAAAGTATACTCATCATAGGTACAGCTCAATGAATAGCCACAGATGGAACACACCTGTATAACAAGTAAAACAGATCAAGAAACAGATGCCCAGCCCCAACCCCTCCCCAGAGTCCTCTTACCAGGCATAACTACTACCTGGTGTCTAACCATTATGAAATAGTTTTGCCTACTGTTTTTTTAAATTTATTGACTTTAGAGCGAGAGGAAGGGGAGAGAGAAAGAGAAACATTAATTTGTTATTCCAGTTATTTATGGTTGATTCTATTACGTGCCCTGACCAGGGATTGAACCTGCAACCTTGGTGTATCAGTACAATGCTCTAGCCAACTGAGCTACCCAGCCAAGGCTAGTTTTGCCTAATTTTGTTCTTTAAAAACAAGCTGAGACCAAATGCAATTTTGGTCTGGCTTCTTTTATTTGGCATTCATCTGTTGTTGAATTTATAAATTTATCCTTGGTTATGTGTGGTTGTAAATTATTCTCATTGCTGTATACTATTCCGTCGTGTGAATAACCCACAATTTATTTATTCTAACTTTTCATGGACATTTGGGCACTTTCCAGTTTGGGATTATTATGAATAATGCTGCTAAGAACATTCTTATACATGAATTTTGGTGCATTTGTGTACACTCATGGACTTAAGATATATAGCCAGGAGTAAGACAGTTTTTAATAATTAATTTTAGCGTGTTGAACATGGTGGTTTAAAAGATGTCTTGAAACACATGTCAGTCCCTGAGGGTTAATAATTTACGAGACTGAGAGCTAAACTAGTAAGGGGATTTCTGCTACCTATTTGTGACTTTGTATTTCCTACCTTTTAAGGGGTACAGGGGGTCCTGGCAAGGGGGTATGTGGGTACACAAAACTATCTCACCCATTCTTTGAGCAGCCGGATTTTTCCCATTTGCAGAGTGTGCCTGGCTGGAGTAATCTTGAATTCTTCCAGGACCTTGTGGTGTAGCTCTGCTCTGTGCTAGGGCCCTTCCTGTGGTTTCAGAGTTGAGACTGTGGTTAGCAGAGATCTTGATAACCCCACGGTTTTTACTTGCCCAGTCACCATAGGGCATTGCTCTCTGCTTGAGTTTTGGCCATCGGTAGCACAGTTAAGTTGTTCTTATTGACAACTGCCAGTGAGGCTGCAATATGAAAGGTTCAGCCCTGTGGGCAGTTTGGGAGGGGAGGGAAGATGAGGGCAGAGTCCAGAAGCAGGCCCTTACCCTCCTATCTCTGAGGGCAAAGCCCGGCAGCCATGACTAAGGGCTGTGGCTGTAGATCAGCTTGTCCACATCGTTTGCAGGTCAGAGGTGGCCCTCGACTCCTCTACACAAATGGAAGCCCTGTATAAAAATGGTCTTTGACAGAATACTTAGAGCTGTGACCTTCCTTCTGGTTTAGCTCATTTGCCTGGGTAAATGAGCAAAGTGCTTTCTGCATGGCAGATTTAAATTTCACCACTAATTGAGGGTAGCATCTTCAGGGAAAAACGCTTGCCATTAGATCAGAGGCCTTTGGGAGACAGCCAGGCAACAAACACATCAGGGCAGATCAAAGCAGGAGGTAGAGATGGGGAGAGTAGAGAGAGTGCAAGTGTTATGGGTAACATGGGATGGGCCACAGAGAAGCCAAGTGAAGACTTTTGCCCCGTGCCTGTGGGGGGACCGCGCGCCTGTGCGGGGACCGTGCGCCTGTGCGGGTACAGGTTATGTTTTGGTGGCCTTTCCCCCTTTATTTTCTTGCCACTGAATAATCTGCTCAGGATGAACCTGGAGCCAAACTGCCTGCGTTCAGAACTTTGATCTGCTGCCTCTGAACAAATGTTTAACCTCTCTGTGACTCAGTTTCCTTGGCTGTTCAGTGAAGATAAAGAATGGCACTTTGAGTCATTGAGATGATTCAGTATGTAAAAGACCTTATTAAGAGTACCTGGCAGGTTATAGTGTCCAGTTAGCATTTGCTGCTGTTACCATTATAGACACTGCCTGAGACGCATCTTCCACTCTAGTTGAGCCTCTCAGCTGGGGGGCCCCCATTTGTCACGCCCTCTTAGCCACTGGGCTTTGTCCCCTTAATGCCTGTGCAGAGGCCCCAGCCCTCCTTCAAGGTCCAGCCCAGGCTTCTCCCTTCAGGAGAGTGACTCCCCTTCCTGAGTTCTTAAAGGGCCGAAAGCAGGGCGGTCAGGCATGGCCTCTGGAGCCAGCAACACTCCGTTTCAAATCCCTGCTCTTCTACTTCTCTCAGCTAAACTCTTTACATCTCTGAGCTCAGCTTCCTCTTTAAAACACAGCTAACAATGACAGCTGTCTTGTCAGGACTATGAGGATTGAGTGAGATCATGTGTGCGATCACACGACGCATAGTGGACACTCAGAAGGGGAGGGAGCTTGTTACGTTGAGGTGAAATTTTCAGTGTTAATGTCTTGCTTATCCTCGGATCACCTCATAGTTGATTTTGAATTCCTATTTAGACGTTCACTCCTTACTGTCGGAGATCTTTGTTTCTTGTTTTAGATCTCCCTGCTTACTTGGCCTGTGATAAAGACTTGGGAATCTTTTTTCCACAGAGCTATCTTCATCTCCCTTCACCTTACTCTTTAGATAAGTAGTCCTTTGTGCATTTATTTCTTTGCCTGGTTCCAGAGGGCCAGAGGACCGGAGGGCCTGGAACTGTGAGGATACTGTCACTTATTCAGCACACAGCTATTGAGCACCTTCTATATCATGTGCCACGCACTGCTCAGGATACTGATGGCGCAGTATTAAACAGAACACTAGAAAGCCTTGTCCACATGCAGCATACATTACAGTGTAATGGAGGGGACAGGCAATAGTAAGTCAAATACAAAGAATCTTAGTGATCAGTGCTCAGGAGGAAAAAATGAAGCAGGAGAGTGGGTGTGAAATGTCTGGGGCGAGTGTGAGTGTTTTAGATAGGAGGGCTGGGGCCTGAAGGAAGCGGAGAGAGGGCGCCATGCCATTTCCTGGGAAAGGACCTTCCAGACAGAGAAACAGAACAGTGGGTGTAAAAGTCCTGCGACTAAAACATCCTTGGTAAAAACCTTGGCTTTTTACTCTAAGTGAGGTAAGAAGCCAATGGAATGTTATGAGTGGAGGGACAATATTTGGCCTTTGTTCAATAAAATAATAGTGACCATTATGTGGTAAACAGTCTGGACCCTTGAGGACTTGAATGCTCTTCATCTGTTCGTTTTGTGTTGTTTTGTTTTTTCAAAGACTTTATTTATTTTTAGAGAGAGGGGAAAGGTGGGAGCAAGAAAGGGAAACATCAATGTGTAGTTGCCTCTCACGTGCCCCCTGCTGGGGACCTGGCCCGCAACCCAGGCTCGTGCCCTGACTGGGAATCAAACCAGCGACCTCTTGCTTTACAGGCTGGTGCTCAGTCCACCAAGCCACACCAGCCAGGGCTGTTTTTTGGCAGGTCTCCCTGCATTCTTCCCTTTGTTTCTCTGGATATGTACGCGGTCTCCAATATTGTTGTCATGGGTTTACCTAGACCCTTGGTTTAGACCTGAAAGGATGGAGGGGTATAAATCATCATGATGGGCTGCCTGGGTTAGAGTAAAACTGGGAGAATGCCAAAAATGGTAAGCGGAGGAGCCAGCTACTGGTCCCAGCTAGCCTTTCAAACTTCATCTTTCATCACACTTTTTAGCTTCATGCCTCCACTTCATTGTTTATCACTGTTCATATTGCCTCACATGTAGTTTCCTCTTCTACCTGACAAATCCCTACTGTTTCTGAAGCCTTCCCACTCTCAACGTGCCTCCATTGTAGCACATTCTCTCTTGTGTTAAGGTTAAATGAGTTTATATGGGTGGGGCCATTATCTGATAGGATTAGTGTCCTTATAGGAAGACCAGAGCTCTCACAAATCCTCCAGCACATTGATTTGGACTTCCTAGCCTCTAGAACGTTGAGAAAATAAATTTCTGTTTTCAAGCGACCCAGTCTATGGTATTTTTGTCATGGCAGCCTGAGCAGACAAATACAGATGGCAGGGCAATTGACGTGGACATCAGAACTCCTGAGATCCTTAAGGTGCGGGCCAAGCCTCTCTTCATTTATGTGTCCCCAGGGGGCCTGGCTCTCCAGAGACCTCAGTCAGGGATCTTTATGTACACATGACCAGAACAGAGCAATTGGGTCAGTAGGAATGGGAATTGAGGCAACAGAAAGCCAAAAGGCCTGAGACCGGTGGAAGGAGACGTGGAAGAATACCACTTGAGGATCCTGGTCTAAAAAGATAAGCTCACTCTTTTGTGTAATACTTGGCTCTCAGGTAGTTTATTTGTTTGAAATGTAAGATGACTTGGGTATCAGACAATTCAGTCCCACTTTTCAAACAGAGATGTGCAAGGCCTTGTGATTTCACCCCAGTTTACGTTCTTTCACTCTTGGCTAGAATCCTTTGGCTATTTAAATTTGGTGGCCTCCCAACAGTTGTTTTTTTTTTTTTAAACAAACACAATTTATCTTTTCACGTAAGCTGCAATTTGGTTGAAACAAGACCTTTGTAGTATGTAGTCCAGAGCTCCTGATAACTGGAACTACAATCAGTGTTTCTGTTTTTGTGATCTATTTTTTTGTGTTTCAAAAGCCACAACAGAAAACTCTTTCTTCTGTTGTGGTTGTCAGGAGCCAGCATTTGGGCCCTGGCAGCAAGAGAGTGTTTTTGTAGAAACTTAATCTATAAAGAGCTATTTCACTTCCTGGGCTGGGCTCTCTACAGAGGGCACATACTCCTCTATAATGGATGAAGGGAATGAAGGACCTCGAATCTTAATTCAGAATTTTCCTGAGCCTTGAAAAGTGTGGGTTACGTATTTGTCGTTGATGTTTTAATGTCACTAGGACTAGAGGAAGAAAAAAGTAAAGTAAAAATACCTAGCCCAAATTGACCTAAATAGAGCAGTTGTTGATTCTAAGCGTCCCCTTGTTTCTAAGCCGCCCCCCGTCTTTGTGATACCAGCTACTGGAGAAAGGGTTGTGGGCAGTACAGTAAGTATAGGTATAACTGATCATCTAGCCTAGGCTGGAAAAATGAGCAGAGATGTACATCATCAGCTAGAGGGAATGTCATAGTAGCTGTTTCAACAACAATAATGATGAGGATAATTAACATTTAGGAGGCCTCATCCTAAGCTCTTTATAAGCATGATTTCATTTTGTCCTCGCCGTTAGGAGCAGAGCACCAGAGGAATCATCTCGTGCCCACACACAGCTAGCCTTTCAACTGCCTTCTTGGCAACAATTATGAAAGGCCGACAGTATCTTCCTAATCTGAACATCGCTATTTCATATTTCCTGTATTTTGGGTAAGGAAGCTTTATCTTCAGAGTGATCTTTGAAGGGAAGGACTTACGGAGCATTTAAATAATATAAGCAAGATTACGGGGAACCCCTTAAGCGATTTAAGAAAAAAATACTTGTCTTTTTTACAAAATAGAAATTGCTGTATTATTGTCATACTTGTCTTCTTGAAAAATATAAAGAAGAAAGAAAACAGTGAGCCTTCATGCTGCCATGCAGTGTTTAGCGTCATTTAACAAGTGAGAGAATTTAGCAAAGTGGTTAAGAACAGTCCACTGGGGCCACTCTGCTTGGATGCCAGGCCTAGTTCTGCCACCTCATTAGCTCTGCGATTCGGGGCAAGTTACTTACTCTCTCTAAGCCTTATCTGTTAAACGGGAATGATGATGACAACAGCATATTGACGTATCCGTCTATCCTCCTAGATTTAACCAACTCCTGAGCATTTGAGAAATAATCATTTATACATCTCAGCATACTAATTACAAATGATTCTTAATCTGTTCTTAAAGCAAACCTTCTAACACTGTGAGTCAGATGTTACCATCCTTCTGTCTTTAAGTGTATTTTGGACTGTTAGATGTATAGCTCAACTGTTAGATGGTTTATGCATTCAAATAGGTTTTCTCAGTCACTTCACATTTGTGAAGTTGGGCATAATGACCATTTTGCTACGGGGGCACGGCGATTGATGTGGGCATCTGAACAACTGACTCAGGCGATGAGGATGTTTAATGAGCGTCTTCATAGTCCAGAAGACAATGACTGTGACATGGTCCCTGCCGTTCAAAGTTCAGAAACGAGAATGGGGGAATGGGGGTGGGAGGAAGGATGTGCCTGTGTTCAGAAAAGACTGAGGACCTAGAGGAGGGAGCTCGAGTCATTTCACCTCTCATGTCCTTAATTCCTTCAGTGCAGAGTGGAGTTCACGTGCCTCACTCATGCTATAGGATGGGTGGTATGAGAGATCAGAAGACGGACACATGGAAATGTGTGTAAATTATAAGATTTCTTTGCAGCCGTGCTTGTCTTGACGTATGTTGGTCACATAATTTGAAAAGTAGAAAGTTTTCAGCTACTCTTGGATAGGTATGTACTACCAGTTGTACCTCATCTAATCTTGACAACAACCCTGTGAGGTAGACCTTCCAGTAACTCCCTAAAGATGAGAGGCGATTGGCAGCCATGCTTTCCCGGTCAGGAGCTGGCTCATCACGACTTTGGTCTCATTTCTTGCATAGCTTGCCTATTAAGTTTGTCAACTTTATCTTGACCTACACTACAGGGGCTCCCAGACTTTGATTTAGTAGCCCAGCACAGCTACCTTTAGCATTTTGGGGGTCACAGAGGAGTGCCAGCTTTTCTGCCAAGCAAGGACTTTAATTTTTTTTTTAACTTTTTTTACTGTTATTTCACAAAAGAGAATACTTTCTCAACTCCAAAGTAATGGAAAACATTATTTCAGACAAGACACAAGCCCAGCCCACTATTTTTTAAAACCTATTTCATTATTTATTTTTAGAGAGAGGGGAAGGGAGGGAGAGAAGGAAAGATGTGTCAATATGTGGTTGCCTCTTGCACGCCCCCCTACTGGGGATCTTCTCACAACCCAGGCATGTGCCCTGGCTGGGAAGCGAACCCATGACCCCTTTGGTTTGCAGGCCAGCACCTTAATTCACTGAGCTACACCAGTCAGGGCCCAGCCCACTATTAATTTTTTTAAATCATGTGTTTGATACAAAATTCAGGACAATATGCAGTGGAAAAATACATCTCCACTCTTAGCCTTCTACCGAAGTCCTCTAAACTAGTAGTCTCCCTTTGTCTGTATATAAGCTGCAGTTATCTTAGTTTGTTGCTTGGCTTTATTATAATCTTCCTTCTATATAGAATTTATTCCTTTGTTTTTACAGTTGAATTTTCCATTGTTTCTTTTGGCTTCTGGGCTTTTGATATATTCAGAAAGGGTTATCCCACTCCAAGATTATTTGTGACAGTCTACTATAATTTTTTCTTAGGATTTCATGGCTTTTTTAAAAATTGATTTTTAGAGATGGAGGAAGAGAGAGATCAAAACACTGATTTGTTGTTTTACTCACTTACGCATTCATTGTTTGGTTCTTGTATGTGCCCTGACCGGGGATCAAACCCGCAACCATGGCATATCGGGATCATGCTCTAACCATCTGAGCTACCCAGCCAGCACGATGGCTTTATTTTTATCTAAGATTTATTTTGTGGATGATGCAACATTATTTCAGTTGTAACGACAGTGTTTATTGCATAATCTGTCCTCCCTGCCACTGACCTGAAAGCCACTTATAATATAGACCAACTTCCTGTGTGTATTGGGATGTCTTTCTGAACCCTCTCATTTTATTTATCTAGCTGGCAAACCACCGTCCATCGATGTGCCAGAACGACATTGTTTTAATTCCTTCAGCTTTATTGGTAACCACTTTGGAAATTTCTTGGCTTTGTTGTTTGTTTATTTTTCCATATGAATTTTAGGATCTATTTGTGTAGTTAAAAAAAAAAACTTTTGTAATCCTACTGAGATCATATTAAATCATACATTAACTGTTGATATCTTTATGATGTTATGGCTTTTGTGTCCCTCAGTACCATTTTAAAGTTTTTATATAGCACTGGCCTTTTTTTTTTTTTGATACACATTTAAAAGGGACTAATAGGGTGTTTGTAGAGATGAAGGTTTTTGATTTCTGTGTATTAACTTTGTACCCAGACTCTGTATTGGTTTTTTAATTGTTTATAATAATTTTTCAAATGATTTAGTCAGCATTATATACAAAAATCACCCCTTTTACATGTACACTCAGTGAGTTTTGACAAATGAATACAGTTGTATAATCATCACCACAGTCATGATAGAGGTTTCTTGGATTTTTTAAATTCAGGTAAATATAACATCTGTACTAATTATTATGTACCTCCTTTCCCCATATTTATTTATCTCATTTGTTTCCCCTCCGGGACTCCTTATATTGGTTGATAATACCTGCAGGGCAACATTAAATAATGTTAGTAATAATAGATCTTCTCAGCTTGTTTCTTGTTGGCTTTGGGAGGAGATATATTGTTTTTATTTTAAGGATTTACTTATTCATCCATCCTTTTTTACTAACAACTTTTTGTTTTTTTTAATCAAGAATGGAGTTAAATTATATCAAATAACCTTTGAACTTTTATGAAGATGCAGTCGATGCAGTCATAATTTTTGTCTTTCGATCTATTTAGGAACACATTAAATTACTATTGTTCTACTGTTGACCCACCCCAGCAGTCCTGGAATAAATCATACCTGGTGTGGTATAATGAGAAATAGATATTTGGTCTTCATCCCCAGGCTCAGGCACAGAGCTCCTAGAACCCTTGGGATCTCTGGGGTGATGAGTGTCTTATAAGCCAAGGCATGGCGACTCGAGGACTGGGACTTCCAGCTCTGCCTCCAGCCTCCTGGGAGGGACAAGAGGCTGGAGACTGAGCTCAAGCACCAGCGGCCAAATGATGTAGCAGCCGTGCCTGGGTGGTGAGGGTGGCGCACTCAGTGAGGACAGGGAAGCTCCATGCCTCTTCCCCCGTAACTTGCCTTCTGCATCTCTTCCATTTGGCTGTTTCTGAGTTGTAAGCTTTATAATGAAACCGGAACTAATAGTAAGTAACATGTATTCTCGTGGAGAAGGTTGTGGGGAACCCCAAAGTACAGGAGGCCGGTACTGGTGGTCGGCATCTGAATTAAGACCAGTCTTGTGCTCTGAATCCTTAACCTGTGGGGTCTGGGCTAGCTCCAGGTAGTGCCAGAATTGAATTGAATTGAATTGAATTGAATTGAATTGAATTGAATTGAATTGAATTGAATTCTTGAACACTCAGCCGCTAGAGTGCTGGAGGGCTGGTCAATGTGAGAAAGAACCCACACACATTTACTGTCAGAGTCTTGTAAGTAAGATCACTTGGTCATAGAATATTATTTTTAAATGTGCTCCGTAATACTCTTTGCTAATGGTTTTTGCACTGTATTCATAAGCAGGGTACTCTGTAGAGATTTTTCCTGTTGAATGTTCAAAAATGTTTACTGTTATTATCTGTTTACTGTTATAGTCAAACGGCATTTTGGCTGGACTTAAAATTCTTGGGTTAGCCTTTTTTTCCTTGAGGACTTTATAAGCACAATTCTGATGTCTGTTAGCATGGTCTGTGCATTTTAGAAATCTGAGGCCACTCTGTTTTGCCTCAATGGCTCAAAGATTTTTTTTAAGTTCAGTAAGTCTACCATGACATGTCTTGTGAACTGAACTAAGTCTGTTTTCCCTGGCACATGGTGTGATCCCTTTAATCTGTAGATTCAAGTCACCCTAACTTCTGTTCTCCATCTCCCTTGCTGGGTTTTCAGCAATGTCTTATCTATTCCACATGAGGGTTTTGTTTTTCTGTAAGGGAAAAAAATACCATTTTTCTTTTCTATTTCTCTGAGCTCTGCCCCTAAATGTTTTATCTGCATTTGTTGTCTTCTGTCCTCTTAGGTGCTCTTGACTCTGCTTGGCACAATTTGTTTCTTAGAAAGGATTGCACTATCTATTTGGTTTTTTAATTCATGGGGATACATTTTCATTTACTACATGGTAACATTTTTTTGATGACTTTTCTTTGCAGTTGGTTTTTTCTTGTATCTTCCCTCTTTGCTGCTAGTCTTCCTGGAGATCTTGAACATTAAATGTAAATGTACCACAGAATTTAGATGTATAGTTCAGTATGTGCTGGCTCCTTTTAAAATTATCCTTCATCTTTGAAAGAGTTGATTCCTCCCTAGCCTTAAAATTTGCAGAAAATTCTTTTAGGGAGGGTCTAGCTTAGCAGCAGTTTTCCTTCAATATTCTATGTGTGGATGGGGCTACTGGCCTTGGAGTTGGCCGTTGTAAGGCCCCGGACAGTCTGTCTCTTTCACCCTACCTCCTTGATAGCCTGCTTCCTATAGGTTTGACTTGTGTGTCTGATGATTCGTGCCAGACTGGGTCAGAGTAAGCCTCAGTCGTCAGTCCCTGAGCCAGTTCCCACTGTTTGGAACAATGGATTGCTGGTCTTGTCCCCTTAGAGCGAAGCATTTACTTTGTAGAAATGGACTCACACGCTTTGTCCAGCATCTGTACCAACAGGCATTCTCTTTCATCGCTTTCCCACACCCTTATTTGACCTTTATAGCATCTAGCAGTTCTTACTCACATATTGGGGTTCGAGGTCACAGATGTCCCTGGTTTTGTCAAAGACATGATGTTTCTGTTTCGCATTCTCCTGGTTGCTTTTGTGTGACTCTCTAAACGAGAAGGGGTAAAGTCATTTTTATTCTGCCACTTTTAACCTAAGTACAGTCTTCTAACTGAAATAAACTGAGCGTTCTGAAAAAACTGCGCCCCCCCACCCCTTTCCGCTACTGAAAAGAACTGCCTTACTAGCACTGGTTGGGAAATTGCTGCTTTTGTTTAAAGGTAACTTGATCTTGTCTCAGGAGTGGCTTGAGGGTTTAGTGAGAGGGATGTGCTTAGATGCTTTCCTGCCCTCTATTAGCCTGGCTATTTCTGTCTCCCTCTGATTTTATTAGTATTTCAGTTAGATCCTTGTCCTCTGGTACAGCTTCCTGTGTATGGCTGTCACTCTGCCCCACCGCCAGGCAGTGTGCTGCAGGAGCAAATACAGGCAGGACCGTAGTCCTGAGGACAGGAAGCCACTGGTGAGCGGGTAGGTGACAGGCCCGCAGACCGCTGTGGCTTCCTTAGGTCGTGTACTGTGGAGAACTTCACTGGTTTTCATTTTTGAGACTACATTAAAAAAAAGAGAGAGAGTTCCTTTTTAGACGACTCTTTTTTCACCACAGTCTTCATTATTACTCATTACTTCAGCTAATTTTTTTATCCCATCAGCTGCAGTATATCAGTGAGGTTAGGCCAGATTAAAATTTCAGTGGCTGAAAAGAGCAATGATTTCTTTCTCACCCATGTTTGTCCTGGGGACTCTGCTCTGCATTGTCCTCACACAGGGACCCAGCCGAGGGAGCAGCCCCCGCATTGAATGGTGCTGGGTATAGGGGGCAGAAGACCTCTGGAGGGGCTCATTCCAGCAGTTAAATGCCTCAGGCTCACTTCACTTCAGCTCACAAGTCCTTGGTCAGAACTGGTCACCTGGTTTCACCCAACCATAGTGAGGGGGACAAGGGAGTTCATTCCTCCTTGTTCCCGGGAAAGGAGAGTGGGACATTGGGACAGCCACAGCCACCTGTCAGTTGTCTCAGCAAACTCGGCAAGTGTTCCGTTTAGAATTTCTAGTGTTTGGATTTGTACATTTTTCTTTTAGCATTCCAGCGGATCAGAATGTCCCTGCCCAACTCTGTACAGACTTCCTGGGTGACCTTACAGAAGGAAAAAGCTCTAAGCTAATCGCTCTGTTCTTACTTAATTCTCATATAGTCCTGTGAAGTAGGGACTACTATTTTCCTGTTTTAATGATGAGCTAGTATTGAGGAAAGTTAAATCATTTCATCAAAAGTGGCTTAACTAGCCCTGACCAGATGGTTCAGTTGGTTGGAGCATCGTCCTGTACACCAAAAGGTTGCAGGTTTGATTCACATACCCAGGTTGCGGATTCGGTCCCCTCTCAGGGCACCTGCGGGAGACAGCCAGTCAGCACTTCTCACATCAGCGCTTCTCTCTCTCCCCACCATTGCCCCTCCCGAATCTCCTCACCCTCCCTCCCTCTGTCCCTCTTCCTCTGTCTCTAAAAATCAAAAAACATATCCTCAGGTAAGGTTTAAAAAAAAATGTGGTTTAACTGATAAATAGCAGACTCAGCTCAAATGTCCATCTATCCAATTCGAAAGCTCAAGCTCTTAACCTTATTTATTTACACCTTAAGGTCTGAGTGTCCCCAGCTTTAAAATGAGAGGTTTATTAGACTAGCTCATCTACAAGGGCCTTGTAAAAATCTGCCTCACTTCCTATAACTAGCAGCCCTGGTTGTGTGTTCTTTGAGTGGTAGCCCTCACAAGATTTGGCCTTCCCTTGAGCTGGGAACCAGGGCCTACAACTGAATAATTTAAAGTGGAAGTCTTCATATGACAGAGAAACATGAGTCATGGCAGCATGAGATTTACATCTCTTGTCTGGTTGTAACACAGACCTTACCAACCAGCAGTCACATTGGGTTGTTGTTTCTGATCAGAATATCTGGAGCCGGTGTTCTTTGTAGTGGGGACATATGCACAGCAGTAAGCCAGGTTTTCCTTTGGCCTTCTCAGTAAATCTGGCCATTTGGACTAGTTTTTTAAATAGTCCCCAGCTATTAAACTTAAAGCTGGATTTTTTTGCTAGGGCTTTAGTTTTTGAACTCCTTTTAAAACTTTTGCTGTTCTTGTAAAATAGGTACTCCTTGTTAAAAAATAATCAGAGACGGAGAGTTTAGAAATTGGTGCACTCATGTCCTGTTAGTGGGAAAATAAATAGATACAGCCATTAAGAAAAGATGATTTGTCAGTATCAGTTAAAAATTTATAAACTCTTCTGCCCTTGAGTCCTGGAACTTCTGGGAGTGTGTTCTTTGGAAGCGGTGGCACACGTTCACAAAGGTGTATACAGGTAATTTGTTAACAGGAGACTTGTGCATCCATACAGCAGCATACTAGGCAGGTGTTAAAAAGATGATGTTTACTTATATACATACCAATATTACAGATAGGTCCACAATTTATCGAAGTGAGAAAAGCCAGCTTCAAAATAATGTGCGCAACATGAGCTCATTTATAAAGTGGAGAAAACCTGTGTATATGTTTATGATTTGTTGGAAACAGTGAAGATTTCAGAGGTGTCTCTAGGTGGCTCTGGAAGGATGGATTTGAGGAAATAGTAGTGAAAAATAAGGCTTTTACTATTTAATCTCTACATAATTATTTGTATAAGAAAGAATTTAACAATACATGTATATTATTTTTTTAAAAATTTTAAACTGCATAGCATTGTTTAAAATAAAACGTGAAGTTGCTTGCTTGCTTTCTTTTTTTAAAATTCTCACCAGAGGACATTTTTTCATTGCTTTTAGAAAAAGGGGTAGGGAGGGGGAGAGAGAGAAAGAGACATCAATTGGTTGCCTGTCATAGGCTCCCCAGTGGGGGATTGAACCTGCAACCTAGGCATGTGCCCTGACAGGGAATCAAACCTGCAATCTTCAGGTGTATAGAATGATGCTTCAACCAATTGAGCCACACTGTCCAGGGGATAAAGTTGCTTTCTCCTTCCTCAGAGTTATCTGCTGTTAGGGGTTTGAATTGTTCCCTTGCAGATTTCTTTTCTATGTATATACATACACATGATACACAGTACATGTTACTTGTTTGTACACAAATGGCACCACACTAAACATATAGTTCTATGACTTCCTTTTTTTCCACCAAAGAATATATTGTGGATATTTTCCCATATTGGTAGGCATAAATAAATTTCTGCTGTTAGTATTATCTCTACTTCCTTCTCCTGCTTCCCTTGTATTCATCCCCTTCACTGCATAGTATTTCTCGGTCTGGATATGTCATAATTTATTTAATCATCCTTCTGTTGAAGGACATTGTTTCTAGTCTTTTATTATAAACAATACTGCAATGAGTATCTATAGACATGTGTATATGTGTGTGTATATATATATATATCTGTAGGATAAATACCTCAGAATGGACTGAAGGGCATATATGTTTTATATTTTGGTGGATATTGCCAGAATACACCCTCATCAACAGCATTTAAGAGTGACATGGTGTTTTTAAAATGGTAATATGTTAGAATTGGAAGCTGCTTTAAAAATCATCTAGCTCAACTTTCTGCAGTATGGATGAATCTAACAAACATGTTGAACAAAAGAAGCCAGAAACAAAAGAATATATACTTTATGATTCTATTTATATGAAGTAGAAAAACAGGTAAAACATATCTATGCTATTAGAAATCAGGACAGTGGTTAATCTGGGCAGGGAGCAGAGAGACCGAAAGGAGCTTCTGGAAGGCTGGGACTGTTCTGTATCTTGGTCTGGGTGCTGTTAACATGGATGTGTTCAGTATGTGAAAATGCATCACTGTGCACTTCTTATAAACTTACTAATGTGTGCTGTACTTTCATAAAATGGGTTTTTGGTTGGTTGGTTAAGCATCTAGTCCCACTCTTTCATTTTCCAGGTAAGACCCTGCAAGTCAAAGGGCTTCCCGCTCTCCTGCCATATGCTGCTGGGGTTTCCTGGGAGCCTTATGCGGGAAGCCCAAGCCCTGGTCTGTCCTACCCAGATCGGACTAGCAATGCTCTTGGCACTCGGAAAGGCTGCGACTGTGTGACCGTGTCTCTCACCTTGAGGTCCTTGGAGAATAATGGTGTCTGAGTGCCAGCTGATGTGTCAAACGGAGTTTCTGGTTTTCTAGCTCACATGTTAGGAAGAATCCAGCACCAGGCCTCACACCCAGTCAGTAGACAGACTTGGGAAGCTTTACTGCTGAGGAAGAGTCCTGTTCTCTCTCATTCCAGCCTCCTCGTTCATGATTTCTTTTCCTTGAGGTTGTGTGTGTGTTTTTTACTGCATCCTAATCTCTACTCTGCTTCTTCTTTCTAGTCATTTTCAGGTCAGTCCCAGTTTCAGATAATTTTCTTCTACAGTAAAATTGTTTGCTCAGAATGAAAAGGAAACAGACCCCTGCTTCACCTTTCCTGGCCCACTCTAGGAGGGAGGCGGAGTGGGGGTTCCAAGGAATTGTTCGCATGGAGGTGTGACTCCATGGTGGGGAATTTTCAGCAGCCAGGATTCCTTTATTTTGCTCTGGAGGTTCTGTCTGGAAACGTGTGAGTCAAAGCATCTTTGGCTGTTTGAACATTTCCTCTGGTCAAAAATTATCGCCTTCGATGAGGAATTGAGATGTATTCTGGTCACTTGCTGGCACACGCACACTATTGACCTAGCTAGTGCTGATAGCATATCTTTGTGGAACGCACTGTTTTACCCTGAGTTAGAAATAAGGGCTAAGTTACAAGAGCCAGTCCTCTTCATATAAGGGAGCCTCAGTGGCATGGTCTGCTCCATGTCTTGACAATACCAAGAGATTTGTGTAAATGTCAGGTAAGTGTGTATAGGCCTCCTTTTAAATCTTGCACATCCTTGACACATGGAGGAAATGTTGAAGAAAGGCAGTGATTTCTGAGAGGGCCCTGGTAAATACAGCGCTGGGGGGAGACATTCAAGAGAGGGTACTGAAGAAACACCAAGTTGGTTAAGCCCTTATTTTGAACCGGACTGGGCCTTCTATAATTGGGCACTCTCTCGCTAAAAATTCCCCTAGTCCCTTCACCCTCTGCCTTCCCTCCTCCACTCTGGTTGCAGCAGGTGCATCTGTCATCAGAGACCCAGCTGGGAGCGCGCCTTTTCCCTGCTGACCCCCCTTATTAGGATTGACCTCGCCGTCCCTTCTCTAGACTTAGGCGCCAGTTACTGTCTATGTGCTCTGCTTAGCGGTCTCTGTTCTACCTTGTGGCTTACCTTTTATTAAGTTTAAGTATGACTTCACCTTTCGTATCTTTACATTATCATCTCCCTAAGTCATCAATTCTGGAAAGGACACGATTGTGTGTTAATTTTTGTATCCCCTTTCTACATGGGATTTAGTATAGTGTCACCCAGATAGTGTGCTTTCAGTAATGATTTATTGCTGTGACGCTCTCACCCCAGTGCCACCGTATGTCCCTACCATATCACGAGTAAGATTATTATAAATTGAAACTTTAATTTCTAATTTGTTTTATGAACTTGAGTAGGCCGCATCTTTAAGTCTTTTTCACACCAGTGATTTTCAACCTTTCTCATCTCATGGCACATATAAACTAATTGCCAAAATTCTGTAGCACACCAAAAAATACATTTTTTGCCAATCTGACAAAAAATAATACGTATAATTTTCATTTATTCACACCGGACGGCTGTTGTCCTGTTGGCTACTGTCTTAAGACTGTCATTTTTTTTATTTGACAGTCTTAAGGAAAAAGACATCAATGCCCTTGACTAAATAGTCAGATGTTACATATTTTTAAAATTCTTGCTGCAAACCATTTAAAAATCACTGCTTTATGCGGTAAGTCAACCTCTACTGAAAAACTGACAGAATCACTGCTAAGTTCCAGCTGACTCAGCCGACCCTCTGGATTTGGGATAGTGTTTGCTTGCCAGGGCAGTTTCAGTTCAGCAGAGGGCTCGACATGGCTTGTTGATGCTTAGTGGAAGTTTTGACCTGAGTTTTAAGGTCAAGATGGGATTTCTTTGAGAAGAAAGAATAGTCACCAGCCAACATGGACCCATGATAAGACTAAAAGTTCTCAAAAACTTACAGAAATGAACAGCCTTGTTAAGTCTTCGGTAGCGTGGCTCTAAAGTGATTTGTTTCCTCTTCATATTTTTATTCGGTTATCATAACACCACCTTTTGATATCCCTCTATATTTTGTGACAATTATTTTATCAGCTACTAAATCCTAAAAACTGGTAATTATCTAATTTTTGTTTTGTTTTACAAATTCCACTTTCTTGTTTTTATACCAAAATCTTGTTTCTTAAATTCTTAGAGCTGGTAGAATTCACCCTTTTCATCACTGCTCTCTTTACCAGGATGTTTTATAGCTTCACAGTGTTTAGTTTTCACTCCTAAAAGAGCAATGAGCCAGTTCCCTTAGATGCTAGAGGTTCATAGATGAATAGGACAGTTCATACTGGTCTAGAAGGGCACTGAGGTCTAGTGAGGGATCTAGTCAAGGCCAAGTCAGTAAAGGGAGTACCTGGTTGGAACCTTCCTCTTTCTGCAGCCCCATGGCCCAGCGTCATTGATGCGCCCGGCAGCTCCAACGTCCGCTGGGTGATCTTTCAGCCTCCTTGTTTCCTGTTGGATCTTTTAAAGATAGTTTTACTATTTTTTTTTTCTGTTTTGCAAAATATCTGTGTGGTTTTTTTAAAATCATTTTGTTTAGTGAATTTTAACCACTACATTGAGATTTTTATTTGGTTTATGTTTAAAATGCAGTTGAAAAACATTAAAATAAAAAGCAGATGAATGTCTTTGTAATATATCAACATTGAATGTTTCAATCCAAGGTTATGACTCCTCTGCCCTCCCCTCACCCCATTTTTAGTCATTGATGGGTTGGAGGCATGTAATAAGTTAATTTGTCCGCCTATAGACATTTCTGAGCCCATTGAAAATACAAGGCATTTTCAATGCCGAGGAGATCCTGAGGAAGCCTAAGTCCAGGTCACATGGGAGAGGTGGCCACATGGAAGAGAAAATGAAGTTACTATTTCACAGCTGTGAGTTTGCCCAGTGTTCACAAGGCTGAGGCATTGGGTGGAGGTCAAGGAAGGAAGGAAATCCCTTGAGTTGACTTGGGATGTGCCTGGGCCGGGGGCTGGGTCTGAAAGATAAGTTGAATTCTGTAACAGAGAGGATGTAGAAGAATCTTCTTGGTAGGGGAAACAGACTGAACAAGAGTCGGGTGTGGAGGTGAGAGGCACCGTTGACCACAGGGCTGTATTGCCCTAGAGCCCTTTGCATGTCAGGATCCAGTGTTTGGACCTGGCCAGGGCTGTCAGACCCTCTCTTGGACCCTTAGGATTCGAAGTAAGTGCTTCTGCATGGGGCCGGGGAAGGCAGGTCACCAGGGCTCGGGGCCCTTTTCCTTTAAGGTTCAGTTTAAGATTTCATTTGGAAAAAGGATGTCACTCCCCAGAAGGCTCATCAGCCATTGCTATCATCTGTTGGAATGTGGGGTTTGAAGGTTTTCGTCCAAGAGCATTTGCTGAACTCTATCAGCTGGAAGCTCCCTGAGGCCGTGTGCCTTCCCACATCAGTCGACCTAACTAATAAGTTCTGTTGTTTTTACTATCTAAATGGGTCTCAAATCTGGCCCCTGCCACTGCATTTAATGTCTGTCTGTCTGTCTGTCTGTCTCTGTCTCTCCTGGTTACAGTCATTGCCTCTTGGTAATTGGTCTTTCTGCTTCTGGTCTCATGTCCTTTCCATCCCTTATTCACACTGCTGCAAATATCTTTCTAAAATAAATGAAATCACATCATCTTCCTTGGTTTAAAATCCTTCAGCTGCCCCCGCCTCACCTTCAGGAAGAAGCTGAATGCTGTTGCCAGGCCATCTTCTAGCCTCACTTCGGCCACACAGGTTAGAGCTACGTACAGCCCCCTCAAGCTGTCTTGATACTGCTCACCCGTAGCGCCTTTGCTTGCGGTTCTGGGGAAGTCGTCCTTCTCTGACCTGCGCTCCAAACAAGGCCACCCCCCACCCTGTGCTCTGCAGGGTTCTGTGCAGCGCGCCGTGAGCACTGACCACACTGGACTCCGATTGTCTCCCCTCCTCAATGGAGCCTAAGTTCCGTGAGTGAAGGGACCGGGTCTTCATCATTGTATCCTCCAAACCGAAGACACAGGGCTCTGATAAATGACTGTGAATGACTGAATGGTATAGGGACATTCAAAAGATCTCTCCCCTCAAAAGTTCCATTCAGTGGAAACAGAAAAAGAGAAGTAGAAAGATGCATATAATACTAAGGTCTTAAGCAAGATTATAACATCTGAGTAGGAACAAATTTCCCTGTGTTGTTAGTGTGAGCAATACAGGGCATCTTGCTACCAGCGCAGGGAATGTGTGTGAGATGTCTGAGGTAGGATATTTAAGTAGAGGGCTCGGAAGGGAAGGAGCTGCGAGTCAGCAGAGCCCAGAGGGGAACGCACGAGCACCGGGCTGCCAGGGCTGCTGGGAGACCTGGTGTCCCGAGGACGAGCTTGGCCACGAGCTTTCAATGCACCTTTCCCAAGTTTGTCAATCACTTTAGAATTTAGGGTCCCAAATAATATGGAGGCGGCATTATTTATAATAGACAAAGAGTTGTAACAACACGTGTCCAACCAATGATGGTATCCATACCATGCAGTCTGTTACCGTGAGGCAGTACAGTCATACATACCTCAGTTCTAGTCAGCTTCAGAGCTCGCAAACCCTGTACTCTTCACATTCTGATGAGAAAAAAATGTTTCAGTACTCGGTGCTTTCTCGCCGCTCCGCGCTCTTCTTGCGATGAAACAGAGGTCCACACATCAGTCTCATGGTAGCTCATGAACAGTTCAGTCCTCGTCGGTTTTGGCACTCGTCACGTGTTCTGGAATGAATTAACAATGAGATCCAAGATACCACTTTGTTATTCATCCATAAAAAAGAACAAAGTTCCTATACACTCAGCCGTCCATATCCGTGGGTTCTGCATCCTTATTTCAACCAACCACGGAACAAAAAAAGTTACCGTATTGCTGACATGTACTATGTAATTAGGCATATGATGGGATGTGCCTTTACTGAACATGTACAGACTTTTTTCCTTGTCATTTTTCCCTAAACAATACAGTATAACAACTATTTACATAACATTTACATTATATTAGGTATTATAAGTAATCTAGAGATGACTTAAAGTATATGGGAGGATGTGTTGGTTATTTGAAAATACTACACCTTTTTATATAAGGGACTTGGTCATCCATGGCATTTGGTATCTGTGGGGGTCCCTGGAACCAATCCCTAATGGGTAGCACGGGACGATTGTACATGCTACAACGTGGATGATTCTTGAAAACATGCTATGTTGAAAGATGCCAGTCACAAAAGATTACATATTGTAGGATTCCATTTATGTGGAATGTCCAAAATAGCCAAATCTGTAAAGACAAAGTAAATTAGTGGTTGCCAGAGGCTTTGAGGAGGGAAGAATTTGGAGTGGCTGCTAATGGGTACAGAGTTTCTTTTTGGGTTGATGAAAATGTTCAAAAATTCATTGTGGTGATAGTTACAGAACTCTGTAAATTTACTTTAAAAACAATTGTATACTTTCAGTGGGTGAATTGTATAGTATGCCAATAAAGCTGTTTAATAATAATAGTAATTTGAGGATAGATGAATAGATGTCTTGCTCCAGGTTTGGTACTTAAAATTGTTCATTCCACAGCAGCCTGTATTAATTCAGGGGTAGATTCTTAGGGGAGAGACCTTGTCTGACAAAGATTCCTCATTGCCTGGTGATTTCTTTTTTGCCTCCTGCACCCTGGGACAGCTTGAGGCACTGAGGCGTTGTTCGATGGCAGGAGCACGCAGGGGCCGGGTGAGACAGTGTTGGAGCCTCGGTGACTCTGAGCGGACGTTTACATCGGGGCTAATCTGAGCAGCAGCGGGCAGACCATTAGAGAACCGCTCTTCCTTGAAGGGCCTAAAGACGAAAGCGCCTGACCGTCCTGTCCTCAGTAACTGCTGAGCGAACTGTTGTCTGTGGGCTGTCGCTGGCCTCAGAGAAGCAGTACATTTTCCCTCTCAGTGCTCTGAAAGAGGTCCTCTCACACCGTTGTCAGACCCCGCGCTACAAGTGTGCCTGCTCTGCGTTCAGCCTCTGCGCTGATCTCCATCTTCATTTGTCCTCTCCGTCTTCAGGAGCCCTCCCCTGCGCACGTGTTCCCCCATCGACCCCAGGCCAGGTAGGCGGCGCTGCAGGAAGAGCCGTAGGTTCTCACTGGCGTGCAGCCCTGTCGCAGTGTCACCCCTCTGCGTTGTCTTTGCCACTTTGCTTCTCCATTTCCTGCAACACTGCCACACTGTAAGGAACTCGGGCAGGAACTGGCTGTTCGTTGCCATCACCTGGCACAGCACCTGACCATAATAAGCACCCAGGTATTTATTGAAGGCGTAAGTGATTTATTCTTCCTCTGTACGAAATTAGATTAGGGCAAATAAAGTTACTAGATTCAAGATGATCACTTAGAGATCTCTTGTTGGCTAGAGCCTACCTCCACTTTGGCTTCTCCTTTTCCTTGCCCAGATTCTTATACTGCATACAGGTTTTGTTTCACCTTTGAAAGCTGTCATGCTCCCTGCCACGAGGGCTGGCTTTGGAGGTGGCTTAAAGAGTTGTTGTTTGAGGGACCGAGGGCAGTTAAAGCAGTAGCCTGGAGAAAAGCAGAGACCCTGGGAGTCTCTGACTTGAAGAACTGTGCGAGCAGGTGGATTTACTTAGAGGTGCTTAACCTAGGGTCCGTGGGTGGGCTTCGGAGGTCTGGGAACCCCTGAAAATGACTGCGGAGGGTTTGCGTGTACATGGGTGCGTGCATACTCTGTGGGTGGAGCAGAATCTACAGCCTTGGTTGGGTTGTCGTGGGGAGTCTTCTCCCAAGTTAAAGGCTACTGTGCGGCCCTGTGTGGAAGGAACGCTACCGGTGATTCAGGGCACAGATGGTGGCACACCCTTGTCCTCAAGTTTATGATCCAATAAAGGTAAAAGGATTTGGCTCTAAACCACTTGGAACTTGCAAAGAGGGATTGCTGCGGGCTGGGAAGAAGAGTTGCTGGGACTTTAAGGGTGAATAAGATTGAAGTGATTGAGCCTAGATCAAATAACTCGCTCTTCCCAGCAGTCCAGACAGGAGACCTCATAGCTTCAGGGTGGATGCCGTGACCCTAGTGGCCCAGCGTGGTTATAGTCCACCTGCAACTTTACAGTGTGCCCTTCCCCTCCCATCGGATCCTTTGCACGATGCAGAGGCACTGATCACGTATACTCATGACAAACAGCAGTAATAGCAGCCAGTAAACCTGTTTTAATGTCGTAATGTTAGCTCCCAGCTTTATTTCTGGTGTCTCACCTCCACATTATAGACTGAAAAGAGACAGCCATTGGGGTGCTGGAGTTAAACGACTCCTTCGGCCTCCTCCTCCCTGCGGAGAGACGGCCGAGCGCAGTCCGGCCGCCCTGGTGTTTTCAGCGGTCATGAGCAGCAGACATTCCACGTTCGAGAGCACTTTGACGGGTGGTGCTCGATTCTTCAGAAAACACCAACCCAGTCTTTCCTGGAACTGCCCTCCCAAACCCCGCCAAACTCATAAATGGAGAATGGCGGCTAAGTGTTTGGGATTAGTAGTATGCATATATTTTTCAGCTTCATAACTAAGAGTAAATAATAACGTTCCCCTGATTGGAGACAGCAGGACAAAAGGCCAGACTCTTCCCCGGGCTGATTTCCTGCAGCTGTCAGTGAACTCCCAGATTGCTTCATCTCACTGGCAGGGGCGCTTTATTTAGCCCTGGCGTGCGGCGCAGGGCCTGTCACGGAGGGGCCGGAGCAGCGTCTGTGGGCGGCGTGGCAGGTGTGACCCCGGGCAAGTTCCTTCATTTCTCTGACCCTCAGTTTTCATGACTGTAAAACGAAGATGAAAATACCTCCTTCGTAGGGTAGTTGTGCATGTTAAGGAGCATAGTGTGTCCCGAGTGCCAGCTGGGAGCTCGCATTGCTGGGCCCAGTGCTCAGTGTTTCCATGAGCCCCGTGTCATTCTCATAGCAGGGCTCTGAGGTCAGTGTAATTTCCGGTTTCTGATGAAGAAAGTGGGGTTCAGAAAGGTGAAGATGGGAGCTGGCGCTCTGACCCAGAGCCACCGCTGTCTTGGCCATATTGCCTCCCTTCACTGAGGTCATTGGAAACCTGAAGAAGACAGATCAGGCAGGGCCCTGGCAGCTCACGGGGCAGTGGAGTGAGGCCGGCTAATGTCGGGCTCTGCTCCCTTGCACCGGGTGTCTTTCTCTCTGCCTGCATGAGGGCGTTTGGTTTTTTCCTCCTGACACCAAATATCTGGGGTCTTTTCCAACACCACTTCTACACTGACAACCAAGTAGGGGTTCTACAACTCAATTCCGACACTGCCCAGATTTAGCCTCGGCCTCTACAAGGCCAGTCCCACAAGACTAGCCGCGAAGCTGGGGGTTCCCACACAGTCCCCAGGTTCAATAACTTGCTAGAATTACTCACAGAACTCGGGGGAAATGCTGTGCTTACCATTACAGTTTACTATAAAGGACACAACTCCAGAACACCCAAACAAGAGCTCCTTCGGGCCGGGTAAGGGATAAAGATTCCGTGCCCTCTCCGGGCACATCACCCCCCAGCTCCTCGACGTGCTCACCACCCTGGACGCTCTCCAGACCCCATTGTTTAGCTTTTTATACAGGTTCCATGACGCAGGCATAATTGATTAAATGATTCACCATTGGTGATTGAACTCCACTTCCAGGGCCCTCTTTCCTCCCTGGAGGTTGTGTGGGACTGAAGATCTTGATTAAAGTTCTAACCTTTTAATCAAGACTTGGCCTTTTGGTGACTAGCCCCTCTCCTGAAGCTATCTAGGGGCCCCCAGTAGTCACCTCATTATCATAAACTCCAGTGTGGCTGGGAGGGACTTCTATAAATAACAGAAGACACTTCTGTCACTCAGGAAATTCCAAGAGTGTTAGGAGCTCTGTGCCAGGAACTGGGGACAAAGACCAAATATCTATTTTCTGGTATACCACACTGCCCCTGCCCTCCCCACAGGGCCCCTGAGCCTGAGACCTTCCCCTGCCCCTAGGAGGGCTGCTCGGGCTGAGGAGGCCCCGTCCTCTGAGGCTGGGAAGGGGCGGCAGGAAGAGCCCAGCCCTGGGCCGGCACACGGGGAGAGCCCTGTGCTTCCCAGAACACCTTGTGCACTTCCACAGGAGGTCAGCTCCTCCTCACAGCAGCACTGAACCCTTTTTGCAAGGGGGAAACAAGGCCCGTAGTTCTCCGGACAGAGGCCTCTCACAGCCTGTCAGAACGGAAAGGGCCCACATTCCAGCCCTTTCTTCTGTGAAGCTGTGAGCCTCATGCCATCAGACCCAGCTGGATTCTGAAGTTTACCAAGGGTGCTTTTCCCTCTCGGGAGCACGCCCGGGCTTTTCTTCATCTCAGATATGCGTCTTTAGTTTTCTCTCCTAACTCTGGGGATCCCTGGGAGGTGTGCAACCCGGGGAGCGATGGGCAGCGGCAGCTCCTCCCAGGCTGACCCCCGGGACGTGTCTCTCAGGCCCCCTTTTCTCTCTGACTTTTTGGTGAGCCAACAGCAGCCCTGCCTTGGCTCGCTTCTGTCACTGTGACTTCTACCTGCCAGTGAGCCAGCAGCAGTCCCGCCTAGGTTCTCCAGTTGCTGCTTCTACCCTAAGTCCTCCCTTGTTTCACTGTCCCCAGCTTTAATAAACATACTTTCAGAATCACTTGGACTCATGTTGTGAAATCTTTCCTGCACGAGGTCAAGAACTCGCTAAAAAAAAAGAAAAAGAAGTTTACCAAGTGTATTCATACTTGGGAAGGAGCTGTCCTTAAAAAAAGATTCCATATTTTTATCCACATTCATCGTAGGCACTTTCTAGAGCTGCCGTGGAGGAGATTTGGTGGGGCTGGAGCTGTTCAATCCAGTCAGTAATTTCCCGGCCGTCAGCCTCGATTTCTGTAATTCTGTCGTTCAGAGAAGGCAGCTAATTTCAGAATAGATACTCCCATCTATCACTTTAACAGTTTAATGGGTGCAGTTACAGCTTGAATACACCAACAGGCTTTATGTGAGTAATTGCCATATTTATACTGCTTTGAATTGATGACAAAGTGCTAAAATATGAGGTGTGTAGTTTCATACGCCGTGATTTTTATGGGGGCTCTATGTTACTTAATCTCTCCCTCCCCTATAATTCCAGGTTTGTTAGCGAGTTGCTTTCCCATTATCCAAATAGTTTTAAAACAAAGCTTTCTTTACTGTGTTTGACTACCTCCCATGTGCCCATTTTTCACCGCCCTCCCATTCTCCGCTTGCTGGTGTAGTAAACACAAGCCACTTGCCTTCCAGAAATGCCCCCGTACCATCGGAGCGGGCGGGCAGCTCCCCTCCTGCCTCTTGCATATAAGCGGAGTTCACGGAGCTTGTGACTCAGCACTGCTAGCAGATTTCCACAGGACCCAGTGCCCTGATCGGAACAGCATGGCCTGGCAGGCTGCCTGGAGAGCCCAGCAGCCAAAGAGAAAGAAAGCGTGTTCCACAGAGTAATCCTGCCCTTCCAGCCAAGACAGAAATAGTCTGGGTAGGAGCCCAGATCCCCGCGACAGCTCCGACAGGCCCTCCTGGCCTGGCCGCTCCGCTCGCACTTTCCCTCAGTGCAGTGGCGAGCTCAGCGAGACAGGCCACTCGCCCTTGGCCAGCTGAGTGCACAGGACACTGCGCCACCCCACAGGCAGGGCGGCAGGCTGTCCGGGAAGAGAGGCACAGGAGGTAGTAGTACCCGCAGTTGGCTGCCGGTTCTTCTCTGGCCTTCATGGGGTTGGCCTGACTGCGCTGTCTAATTGTTACTTGGGGGAGCTCCTTTGGCCTCTTCTCCTTCCTTCCTTGTGTGTGTGTGTCCAACTTCCGGGGAGGGGTGCACCCCTCTTATCTCTGCCAAAGCCAAGCCATATCCCTGGCCTATAGAAGTGAACAAACCGGCCCTGGCTGGGTAGCTCGGTTGGTTAGAGCATTGTCCCAATACGCCAAGGTTTGTGGGTTCAGTCGCCTGTCAGGGCACATATAAGAATCAGTCATTGAATGCATAGATAAGTGAAACAACAAATCGATGTTTCTCTTTCTCTGTCTCAATCAATAAATAGAAATTAAAAATAATTTTTAAATTTTTTCAAAATAAATGAAAGTGAACAACCGCATCTGGAGAACTCACATAGAAGAGCAGACGCCGGATGAGACAGCGAATTATGAAGCCCCTAAGTAACTGTGATTTCACTAGTGAGTAGCTGGGGCAGCGAAAGCAGCCCCTTAACTAGTCCCTAAAGGGAGGTTGTACACTTGGTGAAACCTTCCCTGTGCTGGCCAGGCCCAAGCTTTCTCTCTCTCACAGGAGTGGGTGAGTGGGCCGGGAGGGCCTGCCCTCATGCCATGAGGCACCAGGCTGGTTGAAGACCAACTTCAATCCATTCCCTCCCTCCTTCGTGCGGCTGGCTACAGGAGAGCAGCTTCCGCAGGCGCGAGTCGCTCTGCCAAGGCAGGGTGCAAAGGAGGGCCATCAGAAGGCGCTGCGTGCCCTCGGGGCCTGCTGGGAGCAGCAGGCGGCAGATAACCACAGAGCTGTGTGGTGACTTCCCAGCTTTGCCCAGTGCTGTATGCAACAAATGTGGAGGAGGTGGGGCGGGGTAGTTAAACAAACGTAGGCCCTGGAGCCAGGCTGCCTGGGCTCAGGTAGCAGCCCTTCCATTGGCTTGCCATGTGGCTCAGTTTCTTCCTTCGTAAATCGGGAATAATTGCCCTGACCAGTGTGGCTCTGTTGGTCAGGCGTCGTCCCCCAAAGTGGAAGGTTGCTGGTTGAGTCCCCAGTCAGGGCACAGGCCTAGGTTTTGAGTTTGGTACCTGGCTAGGACACGCACAAGGAGCAACTGATTGATGTTTCTCTCCCCCCTTCTCTCTAAAAACAAGTTTTTTTTTAATGGGAATAATATAACGGTGGTGCACCGCGCATTGGGTTGTCCTGAGATAATGCAGGTGAAACGCATACCGCTGTGCCTGCATGTGGTGTAAGTGCTGCGCAGATCTGCGCAGTCGTCGTAATAGCCTTGACTTAGCTCTGGGGGTCAGGGGAGACCTCCCTGAGGGAGCGGCATTAAGCCAGCCAAAATGTGGAGGAACGTGTCAGCACTTTGTGCCCCTGAAAGGCCATGTGACCGGAGTGAAGCGGGTAGGGGGACGGCCTGGGCCGGGGCAGTGATGCCGGCTGCCCAGGCCGCATGTGGAGAAGTGTGCGTTTTATCCTGGGTGCAGGGGGGAGCATTACAGGCCGGTGGGGCCGTGATCACTTTTTCTGCCAGATGGTTATAGTCTTCTAGCCTGTAAAAAGTGATCTTTCTTAGTGAAGGAAGAGACCAGAAAAGGAAGGACACTGGGCTGTCTTTGGTGACAGTGTTGTCCCTTTCATGGTTTGTTGGCTGTCCAAAACCTGAAGGGTGTGAAACTCCACCCTCACTCACGCTTGGGCGCTGCTGTGGGAGGGAAGCTGGTGGGGTGTGCGTGGAGGTGGTCATGGCGGGGGCAACACGCCGTACCCGTGTGCTAGTCGGGACTGTTTCTTTGTTGGTCGGTCTTTGTTTAGCCAGTGAGACTCCTCGATGTAGCAGCACCAGCTGGTCCTGAGAGTCCCACTGCCATTCCTGGGCTTGCGCTGGTGAAGTCACACTCAGAACCCAAAGGACACTGGCACCCTTGGCAGGAGGGCCCCCCAGCTGCTCGTGGCTTTGAACATTTGTGGATGCACTGGAGGGTGCAGCCTGCTCACCTCAGTCACAGGTCACACTCTCATCTGCCCTCCATCCCGGGCTGCCCAGAATGGGCAGCGCCAGCTCTAGGCTGGTGTGAAGTTCACTCTGTCATTGTGGTTTCCTAAACACATCTGTCGGGGTATGCGTTTTCCTGAAAGTCGGGAGAAAACAGAGCCCCTTGTTTGGCTCAGCAGGGTTCAGAAGCCCTTTCACAGTTAATGACAGTAACTACATGGGTAGCTTATAAAGGATCAGCCAGATGCTAGAGCCATATGATGCCCCAGACCTGGTGTGATATTTTCATCTCTTCCCCTCCAAGCATCTCTCTCCCTTCCTCCTCAGCCTAGAGATTTATGACATGGCTGTGTGTGTGTACAATGGCGCTGGAACTGTATAAAGCCACAGTGCCTAGTTGTGGGGCTAACACCCGGTCAAGCAATCATAATGGAGCGTTAGTGGAATTCTGTCATGGGGAGAAAGGAGGTCTGGCATCGCCAGAAACAGATCTTGATTGACGAGGGCATTACTGAGGGAAGGCGGCTAACAAAGGAGCCCTGGAGGGGCCAGAGTGACCCTAGTGTTCAAGCAACAGAAGAGCCAGAAAAGCATTCTGAGCACATCCAAAACAGGAAGGCAACCGGGGGGCGGGGGGGGGTCTAGTGCGGGCTCTGTGATGTTGTCAATAGTAGAACTTTATCATAGGGATAAAGGCAGGACACTTTCCATCGGCTCCTTTCTATATGGAGAGGAGGCTGCAGTTTTCCTCCAGCTCTTCCTATTCAATCCTCCAATTGACAGATGAGAACATTGAGCGTGTGTGAATGAAGACATGAATGCGTATGACTAAACAGCGGAGGAATGGAAAATCCTTGTAACCCATAATGAATCTGGCATTTGTGAGGTGTACCCTACATACAGCATTTAAGGGAGAAGAGAACAGGGAGTTAACATTGGAGGTAGTAGCACATTTAAATGCACAGGCACTGAGACACTGGAGTGAGCCAGTTCAGAACCTGCCCCCACCACTTACTCAGCTCTGTGGCCTCGGGCGAGTGGCATAGCCTCTCTGAGCCTCCATTTACTGTCTGTAAAAAGGGAATAAAAATAATAATATTTACTTCAAGGATTCATTCACTATGACAATTCTAGTAAAGAACTTAGAAAAATGGCTGAGTGCCTGGCTTTTTTATTCTTATTCATATTATTATTATTTCAGAGTTCCAGCCAGTTATATTACTTCCTTTCCTATGTGTTACCTCAGTATTTACATCTCAACAAAGTCATTAATAACCCAATGTTCAGCAAGGACCCCAGGCTCTGAGAGGTGGCCTGAGTTGTCCCCAGTCACACAGCCAACTAGCTATACGACAGGGCCAGGATCAGAACTGAGGCCACTTTGCATGTGTTTAAATATTTTTCTGTGGACTGGCTTGTTTTGGCTGAGCCCTCGGTGCAGTCCCTGTTTACAGGCAGGCACTGCTGCTGCAGCTTGTTTTAAGAGCATTTTGGGAAAAAATAAAAGGAAATGGCAGGCATTGTGCTGCGGCCTGTGCCTAGGGTATCTCCCTCACTCTCACAGTGGTTGAAGAAGGTAGGTGCTAATCCATTGTCTAGTCAGATGACTCGAACCCATGTCTCCCTGACAACAAAACTCCTCCACTTGCCAACTTGCTTTCCGCGTAGGCCGTTAGGACAGTGTCTGCCCCCCCAGGCCTCTGTAAGGTCTGAAGGCACACCGCCAGGGCGTGAGATGGGGACTTCACTCGCTGTCGTGCAGAGAAGGGAGTATAGAGGCGCAGTTGGCCCGGTGTCTTTCAGCCAGCAAGTGGCTTCTGCTTTTGACCTAAATGCTCTACTGTCCCCTTCTCTTTTCAACTTCCACTGAGGCTGGGGTGCTGCCTTGTGATCCTCAGGCGGCAATAGACTGTAGATACGCAGTTGGCATTTGACCCAAAAGGAGGGCTTCTTACTCTAGGGTTCCCCGAGGTCAGTCCTCCCAAGACAATTTGGGTATTTGGATTTTTTTTTTATGCTCAAGGGAGTTTCCTTCTCTCCTTGAGTTCCCAGCACCTCTCTGGCCTCAAAAACTGGCCTGCCTGAGACTTAACCTCTTAGAGGCTCGAGAGAGAATGAGCATGGTTTATCAGAAGCACTTCTTCAGACAAAAGTTATTTAGTAGTTCAGACCTGCCTGGTGCGGGGCACTTCAGAGCTTTCGCAGCACCAATTAAGTTTCTTTAAAGGATTATTAAAGTGCTGAATTTTTATATCTAAACATAGAAAGTTAAAATAATAAACAGGCCAGAGTTTGTCTTGGAGGAAGTATTGATTTGTACTAGAAAGGAAACTTCGGAGGCCCCATATGACTGAGCAGAGGCCCAGCCTGGCCCGGGCTGACCGCGGAGAGACTTCTGGCCAAGAGCGCTGGTGCTGAGACGTGGTGCTTGAGATCCAGGAATAAAAGCTTGTTTGGGCATTTCAGACAGCCAGACACATTCCAGGGCAGGAGGTGATTCTCCCCCTTGAGGTCCAAACTCCTGCTGGTCACCCATTCATTTTCCTAATGCCCCTGGCCTGCCAAGTAAGTGCCACAGGCATCTCTCAGGGCCCAGGGTCAGCGGCACTCGTTCTGATGGGAAACTCAGGGCAAAATGTGCCTGTTCTTAGCCCATGGGAACACCCTGTGGCTGGCATCGGTGGGCCATCTAGCCTTCCCATGTCATCCAAGTACTTCTGAGGGAGACCACACCTGAACGGCTCTGGAAGGGAACTTTCCTGCCATGTGGGTGCTAAGTAAATATTAAAAGAAAGAATAGGTCTCTTTGCTTTTTCTTTTTACTAGTTTTTAACATTTTTATGAAAGTCATATCTGGCCAAGGTTAAAAGTTTCAATAATGCATAACAGCTTGCTTACATACAAAAAGCAGCAATTTTAATACTTTTGGGAAATGCACTGTTCCTAAAATATCTGGTATTTATTTTTCCTTGTGTATCGTGCCTCCCCCCCCCCCCCCCCCCCAATTTTATTGAATGGTAGAATTCAAGAGTCAAAGAGGCCTGAGAGGGCTGGGCCGTCTCCTAGAGCGGCAGCTCAGCGTGTAGCCCCTTGCCCGCCAGCATTGGCGTCCCCTGGAGTGTGTGAAATGCAGGTCCTGGGGCCCGCTCCAGACAGGGAATCAGAAGCTCTGCAAGTCGAGCCCTGAACCTGTATTGTAACCAGCCCTTCAGGTGATTCAGAGACGTGTGTGATTTTGAGAACCAATGTTTTAAACATAAAAGAACACAGGCCGTAGGATCAGATGGGGTTCAAATCGCAACCCACTTGCTCTCTAATCTTGTGCGTGTTACTTACCCCTTAGCCTCTGCATGCCCATCTCTAAAATGGGATTAGTAATAACTCTGGGGCTGTCGTGAGAATGAATATAAAATGCATGGTAAGCACTTAGCATTATGTGCCTCACACATAGTAAGCAGTCAGAAAATGGTTTATTATTGTTATTAACTATCTTCCCAGACCAGGTATTAATCTTTTTGAACAGCATTCTAGGCAGATGGCTATCCATTGAGGGGGGAGTTCAAAAGCTCTGGCCCATTCCAAGGAATGGTAGCTGTAGCTATGCACAATTATTTTATGTACTGAGAGAGTATTTGCCTTCTTGTATTTTCCATTCTTAGCTGGAGCTCTGTTCTCTGGAGCCATTGGAACAAGACTGTTCTACATGAAAGTTCAGATATTTTAAGGTAGTGACCTTGGCCATTCTGAACTTTCTGTTGTTCTATTCCCAAAGATTAACTTAAACATAAAACCAGTAAGTTGTTTGTTGTTGTTGTTATTGTTGTTTTTAGAAAAAGTGGGGGGAGGGCCCATCACTGAAACTCTGCTTGTTAGGGGGCCTTTGGCAACTTCTGGCCTGTAGAGGTGCCTCAGAGTTTAAGGCTGCAGCTTCCCCGGGTGGGCTGGGGCCGTGGAATGCACATGATGGCCGGGGGTTGCTGTCGGCGGGGGCTCGCCTTGCTGCTGGCAGGCATGAGCCAGTCATCCCTGGAGCTGCTGTGTGGCCCCGGGGGTCCCAGGACACACAGCCCTTGGAATCCAGCCTCTCTGTCTGCAGGACCCCAGCCCTTCCCTGCTCTGGTCTGGGCTCCTTGGCAAGCTGCCCGTGCTGTCGGGCATCCGGGTTCTCGCCCGTGTCCTCGCCCGTGTCACTAGCCCTCTGTTTCACCAGCAGCGTTTGTGGCATTTGCAGTCTGCTCTATACTGTTTTTATTTAATAGATGTCTAATTAGTAGTTGTGAGAAGTTGTACTGACCAAGCAGATAATACCTTTCCTAAATTATGCTGTGGTGTTGTGTAGGGCAGCAGGGGAATTGCTTTTTTAAAATGAGATTTCATAAAATAAACAAGTGTTCACATGACAGGAAATACTAAGTTGGCGATTAATTGATGCTGAGGAGCTGGCCTTGCATTTTCAAATGCTTTCCTTTATGTGATCATGGATCTAGTGAGGTTTCAGCAGGCCCACACCTCTGGTGATTTCCAGATAGCTAATTTGCACTTTGTTTTCTGCTCTGTAATGCTGAACAGGCGACCAGACAGTGCGCCTCTGTTAGAGCTGAAAGTCAGGGTTGCCAGGGATGAGGGAATGGCCCAAGGCTGCCTCTGCACAGCGGGGCTCGGAGCTGCGGGCCGTGCGTCCTGGTCGGGGACTGGGGAAGCTCCCGCTGCTTGTACCATTGTTTTCTCTGTGTTAGCAAAGGCTGGTAGTCATGGGAAGAGTATTTAGAAAACGGTTATTTTTTTCACCCCAGGAGTGAAGACTTGCGCCTGCTGACATATATGCACCCAGGGCTTGCTCAGATTGGATGATTTCATGTGTAAGCATGTGGTATGTGTCACTTGAGATGTGAAATAGGTAGGAAGTTTAAATACATCTGAGAACAGTTTAGAGGAGTCACTGAGAAAAGAGACCATTGTAAAATTCCTGACTTAGAGATGGTGCACAAGGTCCAGGCAGCAGCAGTAGGAGATGTTCCGTCTCGACAGCTACCCAGAATGTAGAGGACGAGTGGACTGCACTCAAGTGTCCTATTTCTGGGAGAAAAGACTGGTCTGGACCTCATCCTGGTGAGTAGATGCCAAGTAACTTCCAGAACAGCATGGAGACAAAGGGTGGGAAAAGCCCTGGGCTTAGACCACTCTACCTCTTACTTGCTGTTCAGCTTGAGCCAAGGACTTTGCCTTTCTGAACCTCGCTTTTCTCATTTGTATTCTCTTCATCTGGTAGCTCCTACCATTGGGGACTAAGGAACTGATGGCGTCGTCATTCTTTAATAAACGAATGCGTGGGTAGGATGGGTGCAGGAAAGCACCTTCCTTGGTCAGTGCACAGTGTAGTGACCACTCAGGAAATGCGAGCTCCGAGTGGAAGGGCAGCGGAAGGGCCCCCACTGCGCCAGGGTGCCCCCGGGGCCTCAGGTTTGGAAAGCGTCTGCGCTCCTCTCACCAAGTGCGGTGATGGCAGCTCCTTTGTAAGCTAGACACTGCACAATAGGGTGTCCTTGGGACCGATCCATTAACCCTCTTTTCTCTGGGGTGAAAGGCCTGTGTGCAATTAACAGCTTTTAAGTCAGGGAATTGATGACTTTTGCTTCAGTGTTTTTCAAAGTTCACCTGCCACTAATCTGGGGTCCCAGAAAACAGGCAGGCTGACTGCTTTTATCTCGCCTGATGGGTGCCTCTCCAGAGGCAGCAATTACAGTGATAACTGACGTTGAGAACTTGGCTCTTAGGAGCCTACTAATTGACTGCAGGGTCTGCTCCTCTCCCCTCGGCCTGCACTGCCTTCTGGTGTTTGGTGGGAGCGCAGGGCGCGTCCCCAGGGCCCCGTCGGCCAGCCAGAGCTGCTCAGAGCCGGTCTGCAGGAGGCACAGGGGTTGCTTTGGCCATGAGATCCCATCTTGGTTTTCACAGTGATTTGACTGTCCTTTAGACTGTGATCCAAAGGGGGCACCAGTGGACTTTGCTTCCCCGAGAGGGGCCGATAGCATTGGGGGACGTGCTTAGAATCTACTCCACTGCCGAGGGGTCGGGAGTGAAGGGTGGAGGACGTCACTGTCACTTGGTTCTTTATATTCGTCTATACTGTTTAATCGAGGTTTAGTGTTAGTTTTTCCTTTACCCAACACGGTATACCCAGTAAGTTCCAGAAAATCATAGAGTTAAATGTTTGTTTGTTTGTTTGTTTGTTTGTTTGTTTTTTAAAGGTATAAAAAAAACAAGAAGGGAGACATAGAAACTATCTCACTTAAGAATAGGAAAATTCATTCTAGGCATAAAAACAAAGGAAGGTATCATAAGAAAATGACTGGTCTTAAAAACCTAAAACTTTCTAATTATGTACTTCAAAAAATCATACAAAAGTAGAACACAGATAATGAAATGGGAAAAAGGTAAATGTTTATAACATTAATACAGGCAATTGTTTAATATCCTAAGACCTCTTTCAAGTACAAAATAAGAAGAACCACTCTTATAGGAAAATGATCAGGAACGTGAACAGGAAAGTCACAAAGTAAGAAGTACACACGGCCAAGAATCTGTTAAACTTACTAGCTTACATAATTTTGTATTATTTCTAACAGTGAAAACTTGGGAAAGCTGAACTGATTAACGGTAGGACTATTTCTAAAGTTATATCTTTTGATGTCTTTAAAATCATGTTCTTAAGCAAGAGTATTTAATGATTAGAATAAGTCAACAACATACTTTGTAAGTGCCGAGGGTAGGTTAAAACAGTATTAAACTTCATTTTGTAAAAAAAATAAAATTCAGGAGTATCTATCAAACTGTAGACAAAGTTACCTTTGGCTGATGTATTTACATTATTTTAATTTTTACAAATTAAGTATTTTAAAATTTTAAGTGAAAAATAATACGGGGGAAGTGGGTCGAATCATATAGGAAAATGCCCAGCCCCTTCGTGTCCCACGGAGGCTGCCGTGTGGCTCTCTCCTTTCCTTGACCCGGCCCTCCTCGTCCTCCGCCCTCCCCTGCCCGCTCCTGACACGCCCGCCCTTTCTCCTCAGGACTGAGCACTGAAGGCATCTACCGGGTCAGCGGGAACAAGTCGGAGATGGAGAGTCTACAGAGACAGTTTGATCAAGGTAAGACCACAGCCCGCTGAGCATCAGAGGCTGGAGCCAGCCAAAGTGACCGCGACAGCGGAACTACCAGTGGAGTCCCCTGGGGGAGCTGCAGCTGGGCTCTGGGGACACTGCTGCCACACACAGCCCCAAAGCAAGAGGTGCTGGCTCGGTGGCTGAGAAAGAGAAGGCACTCGGTCCCAGTTAGCATTGCTTCCATGGTCACGCTGCCACAGAGGAGAGGGGAACCGGCCCTGTCAGCAAACGGAAACGTCACCCTGCCAAGCCTGTGTCGGCCTGTCTCCACCTACAGACACTCTTCCGGGTCACCGCGGTCCATGCCTCATGCACCACTGAAGGACCTTGCTTCCCTGGGACTGGGCCACGCAGGAGTAATTACACGCATAGGGCATGAACGGTCGGGTTGAGAAGACAATCCTGTGTGGCCCCAGAAGTGCCCTCACGAAGTCCCTGCACAAAAGAAAGAGAACAAGGGGACATGCGATTAGCTAAGCCTTGGGACCCAGGCTTCCAAAGCTGAACTCCTTGTGAGTTAGACTTACTCTTGGCAGGGACTCCTGTCCCTAAGCTAGGGAAGCTCTGAGAGGCCACACCTATTTCACCCCAACCAGTGGCCAAACTCTACCTCTTAGAACTGAGCACACTATGGGACAAGAAGTCTCACCCACTAGTGCCAGAAGCAAATGAGCCAAAGCAATCAAAGTTCCCAGATATCACTGGCCAGAGAGGAAGGTAAGCTAAGGATCACAGTAGGATTTGACCCAACACAGAGCAGGGCCTGAAGAGCCCACGCCAGGCTCAGAAGCCAGGCAGCCCGTGCGGGCCTGTGTGACAGAGCGGCCAGCCAGTGCCTGGCCGGGAGCAGGCACCCTGCCCAAGCACCCGGGGCCAGAGCGCTTTGCAACACCACAGTCAGCCTCTGCTAGCCGTTGTGGGAGGAGGTGACACACAAGAGAAGGAAAACGCTTGTTAATCTTGAAGGATAGGAAGCATGAGGTCAAAATGAGGGTACAGCCATGCACTAGTGTGTGCACTAATACTGTAATATACAAGAATCTGTAACACAGCTTATACCCCCCAAATTGGAATATCTAATGACTATCAGTAGCTGATTTCTTACAAATCAAGAATGCAGTAAAGTTTGAAAAGAGAAATTAGAGACAGCAGTTGGTGTCGTAAGCTGGGAGGGGCCAGAGAGAAAAAGGAATGCGTCTGTGTGTCCTACCACCATGAGGGACAAGGGTGGGGGCAGCAGTCATAATTGTTGGAAATGTATTTGTACCCCACAGTGAAAAGTAAGCTGGCCTTTTGGGAACCCCCCCCCCATTCTCCTCTGGAGGGCGACGTGCCAGGAAAATAGAGCAACACATCCTCGCAGGCATGAGGAGCTCCCTGCATGGCCCGGAAGGGCTGATTTGGCTCCTCTACTCTCAGGATAACCTTGGAAGGAGGCACTGGCTGTCGGCCTCGGTCCGCGAACCTGAGAACCTTTCCTTAGCAGCACCCAGGGACGCTGCTGTCCAGACTGTGACAATCCCAAGTCCCTGGCCAGGCCAGCCGGCTCCAGGCAGCGTCCCAGGGTCCTCGGGGTTTCTCTGACTTCCCCCAGGCACTGAGTTTTCCTTTTGCTTCTTCCCAGGTTAGATCAGTCCTCCCTCACTCTCCCAACTTCCTTTCAGACCACAACCTGGACCTGGCAGAGAAAGACTTTACAGTCAACACTGTGGCTGGTGCCATGAAGAGCTTTTTCTCAGAGCTGCCGGACCCTCTGGTCCCGTACAGCATGCAGATTGACCTGGTGGAAGCGCACAGTGAGTGCTGGCCACGCAGCCCCCGGCCCGCGGGCCCCAGGCGCACCCCGCACCGTCCTCGCCGCACGGGTGGTTTGGGCGAGGTGAAAGGGAGGGGGAGGGGCGCGGCAGCAGGCTCGGGTCCTGCCCTCGGGGAGCGGGGCCCTCTGGCTCTCAGAGCGAGTATTTGAAGGATGTAAAGAAGGGGACCTAACAAGATGACACCAAAGGGACTTGCAAATGAGGCACCTGCCTTTGTAGACCAGAGGTGCTTTCTTGAGGATCCCCTCAAACTCCATGACTTAGGAGCCTGGTTTGGGTGTCAGACTGGTTGAATCCCTGCTCCTTTGCTTGTGCATCGTGTGATGTTCTCTGTCCCTTCCATTCCTCTGTCACTGTCCCTACTCCTGTTTACAAAGTGAGATTAGGAAGCGTCTAGAGGCGGGGCTGCAACAGACCTGGTGAGAGGTAGGTGTTACTGTCTTCCCCCCACCCCCACGCCCCTCTTCTCCCATCTCATACAAGGACGTTAACGTGGAGCCCGGGGCCAGGCAGCCCGCCTCTGCAGGGAAGCGGACGGCGCCAGCGGCCCCAACCGGACGGTCACTCGGGGGCTGCAGCAAGTCAGCACCTCTGGTTTTAAAGACCACCTCTGCGTGTTGTCCCGCCCTCCCAACGGCTGTTTCTGCCCTGCTCTGCGTCTCTCGGGAGGCATTGTCCATCCAGTTGGGAGCCTTCCCACTGGGCCACCTTTCCCAGCCTTTGTGTCGTGCTCAGAGCTTCCTGTGTGTGTGGCACTTCCTACCTTTTTTTAGCCGCAGGCGGCCTTCTCAGTCTGCACCTCTCGTGGATCAAACCCCCAGAAGTAGCCATTGCTCTGCAGCAGAAGGGAGTGTCTTTGCCAGTGACCGAGGAGGCGGGGGGGGGGCGAGAGGAAAGGGAGCCATGTTTCTCGGACCCGAGGACATCAGTCTCATCTTGTCACTGCCCTACTGAAAAGAGGGATTTCTAAGCAAGTACAGTTTAGTTACAAGCCTGATGGTGTGGGCAGAAATTTGTAGGCAGGACTTTAAGTCCTGGGTTACAGACTCTGGTGGCTTCAGGGAATAGAGGAGCTGACAGAAGCCACCCCTGCAGTCACCTCTCCATGGCCTGTGCCTCTCGTGGTGTTTGTTTCCACAGCCTGGTGCCACCTTCACATTTCACCCGCAGCCATGGCGGATTAACTTGTTCGCAGCTCCTGATCCTGCGGGAGCCCAGCAGGGACCGGGCAGAAACAAAAGGGAGCTGGGACTGTCACAGGCTCACCTGGCCTCCTTTCCCATCTGCCTTATCAGGACAGGAGTCAGGGCTCCTCCCGAGGAGTTAGGGGGCGGGGGCGGGTTCCGGCTTCTTCCCTCAGCTGCGGTCCTGAGGGAAGCCCTCCTAGCCGTCCCTTCCCCCGCAGACCCCGGCCGGCTGGAGGTGAAAGGCATCGGAAACCTCCACGGAGCCGGCTGTCTTTCTACCTGGGCTGGTCTCTGGGCGGAAGTTAGGGAGCGGGAGCGGGAGCTGGTACCCAGCTTGCTGGGAACTGGGGGATTCCTGTCAGCATTTGTCTTGAGCTGGCGCCATCTAGAGGCTTGTAAGAGAGTCCTGGCACCCAACAGAATCCTATTGTTTCTTTGAAGGAATTGCTGACATAGCATCTTTTTGTTTTTGGAGGGGGTGGGGGCAGAAGGGGAAGGTTTTATTGATAGGAAATCTGCTGGCCTTCCTACAGCAGCTTCCGTAACTTCCAGTGCTGAGGAATGGAGTTCCTTGCCATATTGCAGCCTGGAAAGGGGTGGAGGTTTTCTGCTTCCTGTTCCTGTTGTGTGTTTCCTGTGCCCCAAGCTAACCAGTCAGCTGGAGCTTCTGTGTCTTGAGCCTGGGGGGCGGGGAGGGGGGTCACGTACCTCGCTGACCCAGCACCTCTCACAGCCAGTGCAAGCTGAGTGAAGAGTGGGGCTGAGCATGTCCTGGGGTGGTTACTGAGCCAGGGACACCAACCAGGCAGTGCCAAGGTTCGTGTTCAGGGACATGAAACAAAGATTCTCAAGCTCCAAAGTAGCTGTTCCCAGCCTGGCTGGGTTTCCATGGCAACGTCAACTTGACCAGCTCTTTTCGCTTAATACCTAAGAACTGTTGTCTGTGTGTGTTCAGGGCTTGGAAATGGTTTCAGATCCCATCACAACAACTATCAAGCTCACTATCAAATTGTTTGTTAGCACTATAATTTCACAACATTGAACATGCTGAAAATGGTGACCACAAAGTAGAGATTTTTGTGTGTGTGTGATTACTTACCAGTTACCTTTCTACCACATTTGAGGTAATGTGCAGGAGATTCAGAAATGAATAACAGTGCCCTGGCCGGTGTGGCTCAGTGGATTGAGCTCTGGCCTATGAACCAAAAGGTCACCAGTTCGATTCCCAGTCAGGGCAATGCCTGGGTTGCAGGCCAGGTCCCTAGTTAGGGGCGTGTGAGAGGCAACTGCCAAAAGAAAGAAATGAATAACAGCATAGTGCTAGGGAGGGGCAATCTGGGGCTTGACCTTCGGTGCCAAGACCTTGCCCCTGTCCTCCCCGGATGCATATTTAAGCTGTCTGTCAGGCAGAGTGAAGCAAGCTGAGCAGAAAATGCAGTGGGGTGGGAGTAAGGTAGAGGGCTTCATGGAAGAGGTGGCAGGAGGCAGAGGAAAGAGCTTTGAGCTCGCCATTCCATCTTGTCCTTACGCCTCACCTCAGCCTCCCACTGTCCTTGCTCCACATCTACTCCTTCTCCTCCTCCCACAATACCCATGACCCCACCACCACCTCTCTGAAAGCCCTCTGGTCCACCCAGCGCCCCACACTGGCGTCTTTTATGCCAGAAGGGGCCCTGGAGCTGGCTCTTTCTCAGTGCAGAGGTTCTGAGCCAAAGGCTCTTTGACTCCAGGCTGTTTGTTATTCCCACCCTATAACTGCACGTAAGGTCCATGTGCTCATCTGAGTCTGTAGAGGTGGCCGGTAGCTTTCATCGTCGTGTCAAAGGGCTGCATGGCCCAGAATGGCTCAGGATTCCAGTTTACCATCTTGCCATCCCATTTCCAGATGCCATCGCTCAGGGCCTCAGACGCTAAATGACTGACTTGCACAGTCACCGCACAGACCAGCCTTGCTGCTCACCAGGCTGTTGGTCACGTGCTGCCTTGTGACATCGCCCATCCTGGGATTCTGCTTCCTCTTGTCTGCCCAGACAGCTGCTGAAGGGCATGGGGGCGTTTCTCGCCCCCTAGCACGGGCAGCCCTGCCTGGGTTTGGTGGGCTGGGGGGCCCCGAGCAGTCACTGCACGATTCTACCTCTAGGAGACAGACACCCGGAATCTTCCAGAGCAAGGTCTCAGCCTGGAGTCATTTCCCACCTGAAGCAGAGGTGGGGCTTGCACACGCTTGCCCAGTACCTCACCGAGGGGTGTGGCCCTGAGCTGGGTGCTGACTTCCACTGGCGGTGCGGAGTGCCAGGCGGTCGGAGGCCATCGGGGTGCTCTCCTGGGCGCTGAGCTGGGCTGCAGCAGATTCCAGCCTGGAGCCTGGGTGCCACAGATGGCAGCAGAGTGGCTCAGCCAGGGCAGGAATGGCATTTGAGATCAGGGTCCCTGGCACCAGTTTCTGTGACCTTGGACCACTATTTTTACTTCCTTGAACCTCGGTTTATCTTTATTCCATGAGGGCCGTGGTGAGCTGGGCTCTGAGGTCCCCAATGGCCTCTGGCTGTCCCCTCCTCTTCCTCCTGAGTTATTGTGGCCTCAGTTCTAAATTGCCCGGTCTCTGTCCAGACTTTGTCTTGGCCCAACTGGCCTGAAAATGCCTCTCCTGCAACGACTTACTGCCTCAGTTGACTGACACCTAATTTCAAAAGTATGGTGTGTGAGTGGAGAGGGCCCAAGCCCGGGAACCCCACAGAGGCCCGCTGAAGCAGGAGAGGGCACCGCAGCGTCACAGAAGGGGATCATCCGGAGCAGGCGTGCTGTCCCGGGTGCCAGGGCATGGGGCCCGTCCCACCTCCCCTCGCCAGCCTGGTGCCTGCCCCGCACTGCCTCCTGAGCAGGTTTCCTTCGCCAGCCTGTGGGACAGACCCAGCCCCACCTTCCCGCGGTGGTGGGGAGGGCTACACAAAAAGGGACTGAAATCCTCTGCCCACATTCCAGCGTATCCCAAGGGTCTCACGGGTGTTGGGACTGCCATGAAAAGGCTGCCGGTGCCTGGAGTAGTGCCCTCGTTGCTGGTGGGGCTTGCTTGCTTGAGGGAAGTGAACAAGGTCAGTCAGAAGGACATCAGCAAGATGGACCTTGATTTTCGTGTGGCAGACGCAGGGCCAGGCTTTGCACTTGGAGGCTTCCTGTTCCTGTCCTTGATGGCCTCCCTGCTCTCACCACACACTGGATGCTCCCCGGCACCGGTGGGCATCTGCGCCGCGCAGCTAGTGGGAGGAAGGGAGAGGGAGCCCGCGGAGGCAGCCATCGGTCCTATTCGGGCGCATGGCTGTGCCAGACCAGGGGCTGGCCTCCCTGGGAGCAGTCTGTGAACAGGCCCAGTAACCGCACCCTGCCCCCACCCCCCACCCCGAGGAAGAGCGAGAGGAAGCAGCCCGCCTCGTCGCTTCGCGGATAGGAAGGAGCAGGCATCCCAGGCAGACGGCGGCCTTGCCAGCCCCATTTCCTGCCTCCAGCCAGGAGGGCGGGCAAGGCTGGCGAGGCTGGCTCTTAGGTGAAGGTGCTGCCTGCCATTCGAGTGCCTAATTAGAACAAACACAGCTGTGTTTGTGGCACAACAGCACCAGGAGAGGCCTGTGCCACTGAGCTGAGCTCGCAGTGGGCCGCAGGCAGGGGTGGGGGGATGACAATTTTATTAAGTGAGACCCTGAGCCACGCATGTGCTTCTCGAGCTCTTTGGTACGCTCGCTCATCCTCCTAGAGCGGCTCACTTGTTTTAAAGTGAACTTTTTCTTGAAACTTGAAAGGGTTTTGAAACTCAAGGCCAGAGAGAAAATGTGCCCCTGAGATTGAACCCTTAAAATAAATCTTGGGCTTAAAGAAATGAAGCTGATAATGGCTCCACATAATTAGTTTCTGTATTGGGGTTTCTTTAGTCATTTTCTAACAGGCAACTGTTACCAAGACACATGCTTTATCAAGTCACTCTCTAGTCAAAGTGTGCCCAGTCTCGTGCTCACTGGCCTGCCAGCGAAGCTCCCCACAGCGCGTCCCGCCCACCCGCGCAGCCTGCGCTCTCACTGCTGTCCCCGAAGTCAGGCTCGCCTCCAGGCGCTTACTGCTTGGGCTCCTCATGTCTTGGGGGTCTTCACTGAGTGAGGGAGGCACTGTCATCAGCCCCTTGGACAGACAAGGAGATTGACACTCAGATGTCTCACTTCCCCGAGGTCACACAGCTGCTTGGTGTCGTTCGTACCTAGGGCCACGTGGGTCAGGTTTGGGCTCTGAGCTCCCTGCGCAGCCCTCTCTGCACCTCCCTGCCCTCCCAGCTGGCTGTTTTTGTTCCGTAGCTCAGGCCAGGCTCCTCAGGCACGTCCCCAGACTGTGGTCCTCTTGGCATGCCAGCTACTGTAGAGATTCCTAACTCGGAGGCCACAGGCTTCCAAAAGAACACATGGGTTTGGGGAGTCCGCAGACCTCCAGGTTCAGGCAGACTTGTCCACAGCCTGTTTTGGGGTGAGGGGGTCCATCACTTTTTTCCATCGCACAGGAGCCTGTGCCCCCAAACCAACTAGCAACCATGATATTTCTTAACGGACCCCTATCCACCCACCCCCACGACCCTCAGTTGTTGGGTAGCTGCCATTTTTCATGGGACAACCCTGCTGTGGGATTTCTAAGCCCTGGAGCCCTAGACATAACCTTCAGTTCCAAAGTGTAGCCAGCAGGATACCTTCCCACACTCAGAGAGGCCTGTCTTGGCCACCTGACTCCAGAAGGGCTCTGAACCCTCTTGCCTCGCTGGCTGCGGCCAGCTCTCCCAGCCAAGATGGCCCAGGCCCACTCGGGGAGGGGTAGCCTGGACCCCAGGGAGCACAGTGGTCCCCACTCAGGTCCTGCAACCTCGGCCTCAAATTCCTCATCTTTGAAATGGGGCAATACCAGCCCCGGCCTCATAGGCTTGTGAGGGCTAACTGAGGCGGGCCTGGCGTGGGTTGAGCGTTTCATTTGGGCAAGTTTGTTTCCACTGCTCTGGTGCATTAGGGTTCTGTGGTGAGCGCAGTGTGAGCGGTGGGGGAAGGGGGCATGTAGACTCTTTGGTGGACTACATGGGAATCTCCCACATGGGCTCCTCCAATGGGGAGATGTGTGAAGGGTCCCTGTGGTTCTCGGAAAAGGACAGAGCCCCGGTTCTGTCACAGTCTCCCTCCCTAGACAGTCTGTTGGCGTGGGTGGTGGTGGCGCTCACCCGTCTGGTCAGAAAGCAAGCAGGCTTTCTGCGTTGAGATGCCTGTCTCCAGGGGCAACCGGATGAGCAAAGAATGGTGTTCTTTATGGTGGAGTCTCTTTGGATCATCGAATCTTGGGTGGTGGGGGCCAGGAAGTTCCGGGCCCATAGTGTTCCCCTTGAGCGGGGCCCTGGGACCCAGAAGGAGGCCTGACCCCAGGCCCGCACCACTGCGAGGTGCGCCGCCAGGGCACCGGCTCCGGGGTGGGCCTTGTCCAACAGCCCTGGGCTACCCTCAGAGGAGGCCCAACAGAGCCCGCTGGTGTCAGCGGCAGCCTGGGACCTGGGTCTGCTTGGAGCCCCAGAACACCCCCAGCCGTGGCCATAGAAACCTTTGGTTTTCTCTTTCCTCAGAAATCAACGACCGGGAGCAGAAGCTGCATGCTCTCAAGGAGGTACTCAAGAAATTTCCAAAGGAAAACCATGAAGTGTTCAAATACGTCATCTCTCACCTGAACAAGTACGCCACAGGGCTTGCTGTTTGGTCTTCCCTCCTTTGGAAATCGCCAGTCAGGGCCAGTTAGCAGCAGAATGAGGCTGAGTGAGGCTCCGTCCTTAGCCTGGTGACGGGGGCCCACCCGGCCTACTGGGGTGCTGGTCCGCCTCGGTGGCACGCATGTGGCTCAGGTTCCCACCGTAGTTCTGTCTGAGAGAGGTCCATGCGGCCCCAAACATGCCGAAGTCCTCTCTCCAGTGTTCTTACATCTTTGGTATGTGACAGAACACCTCGCCAAGATGGGTGCACCGGGGAACAGGGAACCCCGGTCAAGTTAGTGCGGGAGCTGCGGGTAGGAAACCTGTAAACAGCATAGGTTTCAGAGTTACTCCCACGGAGCATGTCCGTGTTCCAGACAGACCTAGTTTTCATCTGGGCGAAGTGGTGGTCTGTGGAGCTCTGGCTTGAGACACACATCCCTGTCCCTGCACAGCCAGAGCATCGTCACCCACTTTGGCAGCCTGGGTGAGTCCCCGAGGCAGTGTGTTCAGCCTCAAGGCTTGGGGTGGGGGTTGGGGGGGCTCTCATGAGCCAGGGCCTCATGGCCGCTCCTCGGGGCCTTGCCGCGGGGGGCACTGGGGCAGAGGCAAGGCCCTGAGAGCTGTGCCTGGGGCCTTTCTGTTCTGGGCTGTGGGTGCGCAGGCAGCGAGGGCAGCCAGGGTGACAGTGACCGTGAGCGCACACATGAGACGGGGCAGGGCATAGGGTCTCAGCTAGGGCCCACTGCCCCACAGCGTGCTGACCATGAGTCTGGTGTCGCCTACAGAGTCAGCCACAACAACAAGGTGAATCTCATGACCAGTGAGAACCTCTCCATCTGCTTCTGGCCCACGCTGATGAGGCCCGACTTCAGCACCATGGATGCGCTCACGGCCACGCGGACCTATCAGACAATCATTGAGCTCTTCATCCAGCAGTGCCCGTTCTTCTTCTACAATCGGCCCATCAGTGAGCCTCCCGGGGCCACGCCCAGCTCCCCCTCCGCTGTGGCTTCCACCGTGCCCTTCCTCACCTCCACGCCCATCACCAGTCAGCCGTCACCCCCCCAGTCGCCTCCGCCCACCCCCCAGTCCCCAATGCAGCCACTGCTCCCCTCCCAGCTTCAAGCTGAGCACACGCTGTGAGTCAAGGCCTGGGGCAAAAGGAGGCTGTCTTCTCTTCAAAGAAAGTGGTGGCATTTGGCCTTGAACACAGCCAGGTCCACTGGGACAGGGGTGGGGAGGGTGTGCCCTCTCCCCTGTCACCTTACCAAGACCTCAGCGGTAGCACCAGCCAAACGCCCACCATAGGCTGGGCCGTCAGGCGCCCGGAGCCCGGCACTCAGACCTGGGGCTGGCTGCAGGCAGTGGCCGGGGGGCCCTGCCCTTTGACATGGACCCCTTTGAGGACTGAACTGGTCAGGCAGCGGCCCCAGGGACCCTCCACACGCTCGCTCGCTGCTCTCCAGACCGCCGGCCATGCACACTGGCCTCGGGGCGTTGGCCGCAGCTCGGGCAGAGCCTTTGGCAGCGGAAGGAGGAGGTTCTGAGATGCAGGCCACCCCAGGGCAGGCCTGGCAGCCACTGAGGAGAACACTTTCATCTGTCTCTTCCCACCTTCCCTACCTGGCACCCCCACTCCCAGTTGGTGGGTGCAGCCTGTCTAGCAACCTCCTTGGGAACATGTGGGCCAGGGCTCTGCCACCCCAAGGTACGGTGCTGAGGGCTCCTGCCCGGCGATCAGGACAGAGGGAGGTAGCTTTGTGCCTGGACCAAGTGAGAGCGCGCCTTCCCCTCCAGCGCTCACACGCCCTCCCCCCATAGGCTTCGGGGTGCATTCCCTTTGCAGCAGAGGAACACTGGAAGAAAAATGGAAAAACCCATCTAATAATTTTAAAAAAGAAAAAGGAAGAAACTGCCAGGAGAAAACTGCAGACCTCAAGATTCAGCCCTCCTCCCACCTCTCTGAGAGGCACCCAGGCGGCGCGCGGCCCTTCTCTTGTGACAGCAAAACAAGGAGGCCCAGGGCCTGCTGCCTGCGAGCCTGTTGGGGTCCCACTCACGTTCTCTCACCAGACCCGTCTTTCCCCCAAGAAGATGGTTTGAGTCCTTGTTGGGCAGAGCTGGGAGACTAGCAGGCAAGCCTCGAACTCGGTCTGCCTTCGAACACACTACAGTGCTATGGAAACACTACTTTGTGTGTGTATTTGTGTGTGTGTGCGTGGGGGGGGCGGGGTACACCTGTGAGGGAGGGCACAGCTGAGGGCGCTGGGGTGCGCTGGGGTCTGGACGAGTGTGTTTGGTGTTGAAGTAGAATCATTTCCATCCCGAGCCGCAGATGCCGCGCCAGCAGCACCGTCTGTGGGAAGCAGCCGAGCTGTGGTGGTCTGCTGCCCGCAGGGCACCCCGCACGCCCGCAGGGCCCGCCGGGACCGCAGGCACAAGGGGAGGTGCTGTGCCTGCCTGTCACACCGCACCACCCCCCTCCCCGGCCTTCCCCAGCCCATCCTGGGACGTGGCCTTCCCCTTCCCTCCGCTTCCTGGTCACTGGCCCCAGCCCGTGCCCCACCTCTGCCCCACAAACAGCTGCCTTGCCAAGGCTGCTGCGGACATGGCTGTCCCCCACTCCTGGGGCGGGGCCGCAGCCTCAGCAGTGGAGGAGCCTGGCACTAAGGCGCCCGGGGTGTGGGGGAGAGGGCCCCACGCACCACCCCATCCTCTGGGCCTCTTTGCACTTTAAGCAGCACCTGTGGTATGGCCGATGCCCTGGGTCACCTCAGCTGGGTGGCCTGACAAAGCTAAGAGGTGCCTCAGCATGATCTCCAGCCACGCCCTTTGCTCACTGACTTCTTCCTGTGGATAAGCTGGATACTTAACTGTTTTTAGTTCTTGTATGGCAAGATAAGGTGCTTGGAAAACTAAATTATCCCTGCAAGTTTTACCCCCTCTTTAGGAACACAAGTCAAAAACCAGAGCCACGGTACATGAATGCTGTGTCAGTGTTGGGTGAGGACCGTCTCTTCCGGGGGAGGCTGCTTTAGGGTGCGATAGGCTGAATGGCGGTGGTCGCGTTTAGTGATGGCCCAGGTAGGCAGACCCCGCCGGGCAAGTACGGAAATGGCTCCGTGGGATGAATTTCTCCCTTTTTCTAGGTTGTGCGCACTTACTCCCAATCAGCCCTTCAAGGGTACCATTAAAGGGAAATCGTGAGGGTGGCCTGCAGCCACTGTCCCTGGTGTGAACTAAGTAGCTTGGTCCCCTCCCATTTCCCAGTATACACTGCCACCTCCTTTGTGCTGTCCCCCCTCTCCTCCAGTCTGCCACCTGCAGCCTCGGCTCCGCACCAGGAGCTCTCAAGCCCCCACGCTCCTGCCTTCCCACGCCGCCACCCCATCCCTGAGACAGCACAGGCGCGCACGTGTTGGGGGCAGGGGCGGCAGCAGCTGTGCGGCTCGCCCCCGCCCCTGCCGAGAGCGCCTCCAGCCCGGCGGCACCCCCTGGCGGCCACCTGGGGCAGGCGCTGCAGGCCTCGCTGCCCCTGCCTCTGTCCAGCCGGGACTCTGAAGGTGTGCAGGGAGGACTGGTGGCTCTTGCCTCAGAACTGCAGTGGGCAGGAAGCGCCAGGGGTATCCTTTGCTTCTGTTTGCTCTGCTAACCTTCTAGCTTTTCTGCTTTTCCAGGCTGACTCGGGCTAGAGGACATTTCTTGGTGGTTCTGAGCTGGCGCTGCCCTAGCAGCAGTACTGGGCCCTGGGCTTCAGCTTCCAGGCGGAGTCTGCGTCCCAACCAAGTGGGTACTCAGACGGGACGCACCGGGAGGGCCAGGGTGCGTGTTGGGACACTGCCCTGAACAGATTGCATCCCCCAGCTCTCAGAACTGAGGGAAAGCTGGCAGGGATCCTCCACGGCCGAAAGGGATCAGCCAGGGTGTGAGACATGCTCCGTGTCCCTCCGCCAGCCAGCAGAGTAGTCACGTGCCCAGCACCTTCCCCCCCCCCCCCCCCCAGGCCAGCGTGCTTTTTAGTCCGCGGGCCCGCAGACCCCATTCAGGAATGGACAGCCCATGGTTGTCAGCAGGCTGATTCCGGGTGTGTGGCAGGGATGCGGCCGGAGCGAGGGAGGCGGCCCGCGGTTAGAAGCACAGCTTGTGGATCTGTCCTGAGTTCTTGGCTGTGTTGCATGCGCATCCGGTCTCAGCATTCTATCAAGTCGGTCTTCCCATCGCTTTGGAAGAGGGATGCTGCGTGAAGGATGCAGTGCTGTTTTTGGGTGCTCTGCGCCCCGCTGCCGCCTTGGTTTCCCAGCCTACAGGAAGCGTGCCTCTCTCTGGGAGATTCTCGCAGCGGAACGTGTGTCTGTGCTGGGTGGGCGGCCTGCCAGCCACAGGGCCCGGGAGAGTGCGCCGTCCCCTCTCCCTGCGCGTCAGCTCGGCGGGGGCAGGGGGTGGGGGGGCTTGAGGGAGACCGCTCTCTGGGCCGCAGGTGTTCCAGCCTGCGCCCTGAACCTTGAAAACCGGCTGCAGCATTTGTGATCTGAAGTCCTCTCCATCTGCACCCCACCCATCCTGTGAGAACACGCTACTTAGTGGCGGGGAGGGGTCTCCTAGAGAAAGCAGTAGACAGTGGCCAAGGAAGCACTGGCGCCACAGCCCTCATGTATGGTGGCCTGTCTCCTGGGGCTCCGCTTTCTGGGGACAGTCACAGCACTCTGCAGACAGTGGCCCTCCTATTGCTTGGCAGGTTCAAGCCACTTACTTTCTCTTAGGTGAAAGGTCAGGCTGAGTCGTGTATGCCAGAAACCTAAGTCACACCTGGGACTGTGCTGGGGGTGGCACCAGGAAGGGGCTGGTATCGGGAAAGGCCACTCATCTCCCAAGGTCCCGGGTGGGCCTCCCCCGGGCTGTGCCTGCGTCGCCATCTTAGACGGGAAGGACACGTCCCTCCTCTGGAAGCCAGCTTCCCGGCCTGCGGGCCCTCCCCCGAGACCAGGGGTGCCGCCCGCTCCCGCCCCGCAGCCCTCGCTCCAACGGCAGTGATGTTACACTCAATGTAGTCCCGACAGGGCACGTAAGTTATTGTTTGCATTAAAAAGAATCATGTTCCCTGTGTACATTTCCAAAAAAAAAAATGTCTCTGAATTGTATGGGAATAAAACTTGTTTGAAAATTTGGAATAGTGCTGCTGCCAGCTTATTTTTCTGGTACTTGTATTTTCACATGTTAAATGACCTTTATATATGTTGAACTAACAAATATTTTGAGTTTCCTGAGAAAAACAGAGACATTAATGGTATTGAAATGTGTTAGTAGTCTGGCCGTGTGCCCAAAACTCTGTTCGCAGCGAAGTGGAGAACTGTATGTAAAGAAAGTATAACAGTTATTTCTTTGTATTTTAGGGACTTTAACCAAGACATCCTCTAGTTGGTGTTAGGAATGTTTGCTTAATTTCCAGACTCTCTTTTTTTCTTTTCTTTTTTTCCCTCTTTTGGACACGTGGGTATTTTGAGGCTCCACCCTGACTAGTGCATGGTCAGCCGGCAAGTGAGGCTGAGGCATCTCTCTGACTGAGGTGTTTTTGTTTGGTTTTGTTTTTTAAAATCATGTATTTGCTACAAAGTATTGTACTTGTCTCAATGGGAATGGTGTAAAAAACTGAAAAGGCCTTATGTGATATGTATCATAGTTAATAAATCAGTCTTGTAAAAAACCAAACCTGAGAGAAGTGAAGGGGGCCCCTCCCGTCGGGGCCCTGCGCACACGCCTGCAGGCCGCCTGCGGCCCCGCGGGGACCCTGGCTCCCTCCCCGTCCCCGGAAGCAGCGTTCAAGGAGCATCGGGCAGGAGTAGCCAGTTCTCTGGCCACAGGGCAGGAGGGGGGCTGCTCCGGGGGTCCCTGCCTGCGTCCGGCACCTGCCCGCCCTCCTAGCAGAGTGGCCTGCTTTCCCAAAGCCTACCTGTCACCCCTGCGGTTTATTTCAGGCGATTACCCACATACCCCCATGGCGCAGGGACCCCGCAGGCCTAGGAGGCAGGGAAGGGCATCTAGCCGCTGTTGCCGCGCTCGCTCAGGACGGTGTGTCCCAAAGAAGCCTCCGTTGTCACCCAGGCTCAGTCTGTGTTGTCCCCACTCCCTCCTCACCCCCTCCTTCCTTCCAGGCTCCTCACATCCGCTTGCAGCCAGCACCCTGTCCCCACCGCCTCCATTCTGGCGTGGGCCCCTGGACTCGGACACCCCTGCCTTCTTGTCCCTTCCAGTCCACCTTCCTGCCCCACGTCTTTTTCAGAGGGAAACCTTACAAGATCCGTCTCCCCTCCTGTGCCCGTGGCTCGTTGATGACGACACTTCCACAGAACTCAGACCCGATACACGTCTCCAGGCGGCTGCTGCCAGTCGCTCCCACGGGTGCCCTCTGGGGACATGCCCCCCCGGGACCCCTCGCTCGGAACCCAGCCTCCTCTGGCGCTCCTCCGGTCAGACCCCGGCGTCAGGCAGATGGTCCTCCTCCTTCAATCGCATGTGGCCACATCCCCTTCCAGACCTGGCTGTGCGGTTCCGGGCCTGCAGCCCCTGCTGGCCACCCTCCCTCCAGCCTCGACTGCCCACTGCTCCGCGCCGCCCTTCAAAGTTTGTCTTCCCCTGGGAGTCTGTCCCTGGCCTCCCACACATGGATTCAATTTGTTCTTTTTTGAGAAGATCACCATAGTATACAGCTGGCACTCATTACGTGTGCTGACATAAACCTGTCTTTTCCTCTAGTTCTTGATGTTCAAGTCACGTGGGTTTGTATACTTTTACCTCTCAGCCACACACGTCAAGAATGCGAGGGGTGGAGGGTGGCGCCCGTGGCCCCCCCATGAGGTCTCCCAGGATGCCCAGCAAAGGGCCTTGAAGCTGGTAGGTCCCCAGTTTGTAGGTCAGTGCTCTCAACCTTAACCTTGACTGGAGCCTTCGTCTGCAAGCTGCCCTCTCCCACTAGACGCCAGCCCAGCCCTCCACTCCAGGCACCACCCTCCTGTCTGCCCTGGGGCCTCCAGTGCCGCGCCCACAGCCTTACTCCTGACGCCTTCCTCCGGACCTGCCTGTCCCCGATGAGCCAGAGACCTTGGAGGCCACCACCACTTTCCTCCTCATTTCTTGCCACCATCCTGATTTGATTCTCAGCTGAACACCTGCCCCAACCTCCTGGGCCTCCCCCTGGGGCCTCCCAGCCTGCAGTCTCCCCCAACCCCGCACCCCCCCCCCCCCCCCAGCCTTTTACTTCCCTGTGTCAGCCGGAGGGAGCTTTTCCAAACAGCACTGGCGGTGTCACCTCTCCCTGGTCACCTTCCAGGGCTCCCAGAGCCCTCAGAAGAAAGCCCAGATTCTTAGTAGGTCATGAGAGGCCGCCCCCCGCACCCCGCCCTGCTGGCTTCCCAGGTAGCCTTACATGATACCTTGCCTGGGGCTCCCCAGGGCCCCCCCCTTCCCCCCTTCCCCCCTCTCAAGGCCTTTTGCACCTGCTGTTCCCTGCCCACCCTCCTTGCTGACTCCCTCCTTAACCCTTAGATTTCAGCTCCACAGACTCAGAGAAGCACTGCTTGGCCTCAGACCAACATGGACTCCTTTGCTTTCAAAGAAATGTTCAAGAGCATTTTCTCACTTTGTTACTCATTCAGATGCTATCAGCCCACTTTACACAAGTTTCTGGAGCATTTCTCTGGGCCAGGCCCCTGGGGGCACAGCCAGGAGCTAGTATCTAGTGGAAAAGACTGAACAGCCAAAGAAGGAGTTAGGGAAGGTGTAGGCTGGTGGGGAAGACCTCTCAGGAGGGGGCGACGCAGCAGAACGGGGCCTGGGTGAGGTGAGGCACTCCACTCCCTTACAGAACCTAAGGGAACGCAAAACAACTCAGGGATCAAGACAATATTCCAGTGCAATTTTTTAAAAATCAAGGTTAAAAAGCCTATCAGAATTGTACATAAAAACAGAATCACCGACAGTGCAGAGCCATGTTGCAGCCTGAGGCAAAAAGAGAAATCGGTAAGACCGAGCCTGGAATCGGGAGGGGAGTGATGGTGGGTGGAACCAGAGCTTGGAGAGTGAATGTGGAGAAAGGAGGTAGGAGTTCGGGTATCGTGAAGGTCAAGGAGACAGATTTTGCCCAAGATTGCATCTGGCTGTGAGAGAGAGGAGATGGGATGGCTCCAGGGTTTTCATGTTAGTGTATCTGCTAGCCGTCTGTCTCCCCCGCTCCCTGTGAAGCCCACGGGGGCGGGAGCTGTGTTCCCCAGGCTACGGCCAGCACCCAGCTCCTTAAACGCTCAGAAACACCAGACCTGGGGCCTGAGGGTCCAGAATGCGGTGTTGCTCTACACGGCCACCAGGGGTCAGCAGAGAGCAGCCCTGCCCACCCTGGGGGAGGTGAAAAAGTGCTGGAAGCTGGGTTGGTGGAGTTTTAAGGGAGGGGGGCAGAAAAGCAAGATTAGAAGAAGCAGTGGGAACTGGGGAGGAAGCAGGCTCTTAGAAATGAGGTTGGAAGAGCCCCAGAAGCAGGCCGAGCAGCAAGGGGACGAGCTATTCCTGTCATTCCATCCAACTATCCACCATTCATTCATTCAGTGATTCAGTTACGGAAGGTCAGGGGCCAGGCCTTACCGCGCCTTATAGAGCCAGACAATAAGCTGAAAGTTTGTCCTGAGAGCACCGGAGGGTCATAGGCGTAGTTTGAGCAAGGGAGAGACTAGGGTCAGAGTTGCAGGAGCCGAAAGGAAGAAGAAAGTGGGATTCAAGAGACACAACCTTACACTGGCTGGTGTGGCTCAGAGGACTAAGTGCTGGCCTGCGAACCAAAGGGTCATCAGTTCAATTCCCAGTCAGGGCACATGCCTGGGTTGCAGGCTGGGTCCCCAGTTTGGGGCTCGCAAGAGGCAGCCACACATTGATGTTTCTCCCCCCCCCCCTTCATCTCCTCTCCCTAAAAATAAATAAAGCCTTTTGAAAAAGAGAGAGATACAGGCTCACGAGAACTCCTCCTCCCAGATGGGGACTGAAGATCTGTTGACATAAATGTTAGCCAGGCAAATAATATTAATAAAGCCTAACAGGTTTGGACATTTACGAAGTATCAGTCCTTGTTTTCATCCTACGTATGTATCAACTCAGTTTTTCACATGAAGTCTATGAGAGTCGGCATTATCATTATCCTCCTTTTCCAGATCAGGAAACGGAAGCACGGGAGGGCCAAGCGATTTGTCCAACATCACCAACTAGTAAGCAGGAGCCAGGATTTGAACCCTGGGCATCCCACCGCAAAGCCCAAGGCTCTCTCTGTGGCTGCCGCAGCAAGTGACACCACACTGCTAGCTCACGCCACCACCAACGGCGCTCTCACAGGCCTGGAGGCCGGACACCCAAAGTCAAGGGTGGGCAGGGCTGTGCTCCCTCCAAAGCCTCCAGGAGAGAATGTTCTCCGCCCCTTCCAGCTTCCGGTGGCTACAGGAGTCCGCGGCTTGGAGCTGTGTCTCCAATCTCTGCCTCCCTCTTCACGTGGCTGTTTCTGTCGCCTGGTGTGTTTCTCCTCTGTGTGTCCTCTTTCGTCTCCTATGAGAATACTTGTCGCTGGAGTTAGGACTCCCCAGGATAACCTAGGATGATCTCATCTCGAGATCCGTAATTTAATTACATCTGCTAAGGCCCTTTGTCCAGGTCACATTTCCAAGTTCCAGGCTTAGGATGTGGATTTATCTTTTGGGGGCAGGGGTCTACTACGCAACTCCCCGCAACTCTTCTCCATGGTACTATTATTAGATTGGCCACAAGGTCCGTTTGGGTTTTTTCCATAAAATAAGACATTTTTCATTTTCACCAATAACTTCATTGATTTGGAAATTTTGAGTGTGTCGGTTATCTCCTGCGCGGTATAACCCTGACTGTTGTCAATTAATGTCTCAATTTGATCGCTATCAACTCCAACTCGTCTTCCCGACCATGGAGCATCCATAGTGCAGCAAGAAATCTCCAGCACGAAACTTCACAAGCCACTTTTGACAAGTATGATCAGTCACAGCACCTTCCCCATACAGTGCCCAAATCTCTTTTTGTTTCAGCTGCAGAAACAGAAAAAGAGAAAAAATATTTATTTCTTGAAATAATAAAGCATAATATGCCAAAAAGCGTGCACTTTCCTCCACCTTCAATATTAAAATGGCTGTGCAAAAATTCACCAACTTTGATACGTGTTTTTAATGCACGCCGATATGACAGCTGTCAAAATGCAATCTAACACAATTGTTTCGAATGAAGTTAAAGACAACTAACTAAGCACTGTTAGAGTCATCTTACGGAAAAAACCAAATGGACTTTTTGGCCAACCCGGTATCATTATTACTCTCATTGGCATTATTCTTACCGCCTTGAAGGGCAGCTGGGGCGGCAGCGATGTGAGCGCCTCCGCAGCGGGGGAGCCCGCAGGCTGTAGGCAGAAGGCAGGCCGGCGAGGAGGGGTGCTCGCTAACTGCAGGGGGCGTCTCCTCACTGGCCCACCTTCCCAGCCAGTGCTCAACCCTCCTCCCTTCTCCAGGGGACTCCGCAGGGGCGTGGGGGACAGTCCTTTTCTCTCCAGACGGACAGCGGCCTTTGGGTTGGGAGAGGCAGTCAGCTAAGCGCCCTGAGCGTCCCTCTAGTCCCTCCTGCTGTGCCGGTCCCACGAGCCTCCCCGTCGCTGACCCTGAGCCACGTCTGTAGCTGGTTTTCTGGGTGGGGGTCGAGGTAACAACAGAGCAACCAGAATGGGTTTGTTTGCTGCTTGCTACCAAAATTAGTGCTGCAGCATCCACCCAGGCCCGTGGCCCCGCCTCGTGTCACTTGGGGGCAGGGGACCAGCCCGGCGATGCTGATGCTCTTGTACTGTGCTGCGAGTGACAAGCTTCTCGCTCTGTTCCACGGAGTTCCGTTTTCTTCTTTCCACCCCTGCGGAGAGGTGGCAGGTCAGCCCTTGCTGGGCTCCGAGGCCAGAGTTCTCCCTGACACCGTGGGCGGCCTGCAGGGAAGACGGGAGGCCACGGGAGCGGCGGGGCATGGGGGGCAGGCCCCCAGACGACACCAGGTGTCAAGTCCAGTGACACTTAGATGCAGAGCCTATTGGGTTGGTGGGTTGTGTTTTCCTCTCATGTCAGCAACTCCTTTACTCTTCCTAGCTTCTTGGGATCGCTCGTGCCTCGCCGGCCCCCCCAAAAATCGCACCTGCGCATGCGCGCGCGCGCACATAGACCTGCTGCGTTTTTCTCCCTAGCACTTGGCTCCATCTGACATACCGTTTTTCTTGTTCTGTCTCTTCTCTGACACCCCCACTAGCATGCGAGCTCGAGTATAGGAATCTCGGCCTGTTTCATATCTGCTGGCGCACAGTAGGTGCGCGATAAACGTTTGCTGGATAGATGGACTCAAAACAGGACAAGTCGGGGGCCAGCCTGGGTGGCCCAGGTCAGTGCTTCAAAATAGAACATTTTCACTCTCAGAAGGGAACCTGAGCTTGGCCCCGCAAGGAATGCGCTCCGGGGAAGGCGGGGGCGGGGAGGGCGTGCCGCACCGCGCTAGTCACCCCTGGCCACGGAACACCTCTCCTTGAGCCAGGCTCTCTGAACCTTGACCTTGAACCAGGCCTGCCTCTGGGGACCTTCACTAAGTGCAGGAGTGAAAGCAGGAGAGGTTCAGGTCAGACGCGCTGCAGGACTTCCTGAGAAGTGAGTCATGGGTCTGTCCCAGGAGGTCTCAAGGAGCGTCAGGCTCAGCTCTGAGAGGTTTCGTCTGCTGCTTCGACAAGTGCTCTCTGGGAGCTCAGGCCTGACACCTGCTTCCTCAACCGTTCCTGCCTCATCTTTTTCAAGGGCGTGTTACAGATGAGCCTAGTGAGGCACAGAGAGATGAAGGAAGCTGCCAGCTCACACCAGCGGAGCCAGACCCTGGCCGGGGAGCTCAGTTGGTTAGAGTGTCGTCCCAATACACCAAGGCTGCAGGTTCAATCCCTGGTCAGGGCACAGACAAGAATCAACCAATGAGTGCATCAATAAGTGGAACAACAAATCGATGTTTCTCCCTCTCTCTCTTTCCCTCCTTCCTCTCTGTCTCTAATATCAATCAATTAAGAAATGTGGAGCCAGATTATAATTTGAGCTCATTGAATCCCCTCCTTAAAACAACACTCTCCACCTCCCAATAGGGAAGAATGAGAATGTTCAAGCAGGAGGTGTTTAGAAGTCATTGGAACCTCCCAAACACCCTACCCCCCCCCACACACACATGACCTAAGTGCCTACCATAATCCTTGGCCCTCTCCTTGATTTCCCCTGGTGACAGGAAGCTCACCACCTAGCAAGGACACATACCATTGTCCCATCCCTTCCACCAGGCTGCTTTGGGAGTAGTGGGGTCTCAGAGCCTTGATAGGAAATGTCTCCAAAGCAGAGGGAGGTCAAGGAAAGCTGACACCTCCGAGAGCTTGGGGAGCCAGGCTGGGGCCAGAGGTGTTGGATATGAGACTGTGGAGGTCTCAGGGTCCCCTAACAGCTCCCCTGGCTACCCTGCCCGGCCCTGGGTGGAAACTGCTCGCTGCCTCACCCGTCCTGGTGCTGCGCCGCCCCCCCGGGCTCCCCGAACCCTTGTCAGGAGTTCTTCTGAAACGCCCCCGGCTCCCCGCGGGAGGCCCCTGCGCCCCCACGCCATGGCCCAGTGCTGCGCTTGCGCGCCGGCCCGGCAGCCATCCCATTACTTCCGCCAGTGTCATCGGAGCCGCAGAAGGGCGCAGGCGTCACAGGGCGGCCCCCCTTTCACTGACGCAAAGCTGAGACCCCAGTGTTGTTGCAGAAGTTTCCCAGTGATACTGAGTGCTGTCTACGAAAGGGATTCCCACCTGGGGACCTGAAGGCATATGTGACTGACTTTGTACGTGTAGGATTTTCATCAGCACATTTTTTTTTTTTTAATGTTCAATTGATTTTAAAGAGAGGAAGGGAAAGAGAATTTTGTTCTTCCACTTATTTATGTTTTCACTGGTTGATTGTCATACGTGCACTGCCTGGGAATGGAACCCGCAACCTCGGTGTAGCAAGAGGATGCTCCGACCGACTGAGCTACCTGGCCAGGGCTCTGGCCGCCTATTTAACGCCTGACTTCATTGTCAGCTTTTAGAGAGTTAACAGTAGTTCTTCAACTTTTTTTTTCTAAATCTCAGGTATTCTTATTCTTAGGGAAGGTCAAAGAGCTTTTATTTTTGTTTTATAAGCCATATCAGAAATTAGAACTGAGAATTTCTCAAGATAACACTTATTTTAAATAATAATAACCAACCTATCATTACAGGTAACCATGAATAACACAGTTGATGAAAAATACATTTTCCAATGTATTTTCCAAATACATTTTCCAAAATGTATTTCCAAAAAAGGAGCAAGAGAGTGTCACTATTTTACACTTGTGCAAGTTGTCTTTTAAATTTTTATTCATTGATTTCTTAGAGAGGGAAGAAGGGAGGGCGAGATAGAGACATGTCCATTTGTGGTTCCGCTCAACCTTGGCGTGTCAGGACGAGGCTCGACCCAACGGAGCGACGCGGCCGGCGCTGCAAACCCTGTTCAAGGCCCCCGGACCAGAGACGGCAGGCCCCTGGGGCTGCCTCTGCCTTCAGTCTGTTTCAGCATCACATGCTGTGCAGCTTCTGGAAAACTCCGCCAGACTCCGGTGGGAAAACGGAGGGAAAAGGGCAGAGAACAGCTCAGGACGCACATGGGACTGAGTGGCCCCGAGCGGGTCTCAGGAACCAGTGCCCAGGCCGCGCTCGGAGACCTGCTCGGCGAACCTATTTTAGGCCCACAATGGTGTGGACAGGCGCCACCTGCCCAGGCTGCACAGCCAGGAAGAAGTGTTAGGAGACCAGAGGCAGCGATCTGAGCTGGAACCCCTACCCCGACCCTAGCTAGTCTCTCTGGGGAAAAATATTATTGGGCAAGAGACCATCACCAACAGGCTAGATAGTCTCTCTGTGCCTCAGTTTCCCTAGCTGTAAGATGGGCTTAGTAACAGAGCCCCGCTCAGAACCTAGCGGCGGAGAAAGGATCAGCAGAACACAAGCGCTCCCAAGTCGTTGACCCTGGTTATCACGAGCAAGTTTGAGGGTGGTCGCATCAGCCAGTGCATACACATGGTCAGAGGTGCGTGCCTCGGTTTCTCTGTCTGTCCAGCCAGGGGCGGGCCTTGCCCCGCGCGAGCCCCTGCCCGCCTGCCTGTCTGCTTCTCCTGAGCCTGCGGGCCCCTTTCCCGCCGCGGCACTGGCGTCTCCCAGGGGCCGCGAAGCGCATGGACACCCCCGTGCCAGGCTGCTGAAGGGGCTTAGGAGGGGGGATGCGAATCTCCCACGGGAGAGGGGAAGGCCTGCCTCAGACGCCCGGTCCCTGCCCTCTGTGGGAGAGGCTGCCACCCCTGAGTTCCCACTTAGGATCTAACGGGGAGCCCGAATGTTAGGGTTCGCGTCTCTGCGGCGGGGGTGAGGGAGGTGGGGAGGCGCCCCCAGGATCCTGGCCTCTGAGTCTCCTCGGCCACCTGCGTCGCAGTCCCTGAGGGGTCCGACGCCAAATCCTGGCCTTAAAAGAGGGGCGGTGGGCGTGGGCGAGGGATGCCCCCCTTGCGGGGGCTGTGCTGACACCCCTGAAGTTTTCTCCTGGAGAATGAGGGTCCTGGGATTGCGTCCCTGGAGGGGGCATTGACGCCTAGGTCTCCACCCCTACAGGGGGCGGGGAAGCTCCGGTGCAGGGTGCCCGCCGGGTCAAAAGAGGTTGCTGAGGCCCCGGGTTCTTTGGCAGGAGCTGGGGCGCTAGGTCTTCCCGGTGGGGTCTATAGGTAGAGCCCGCGCTCCGGTGTTCTCTTCTCGGACTCCGAGGTTCTCGCTCTGCTGGAAGGGGGCCGAGTCCCCATTGCTGGGAACCCCCTACCACTGAAGAGGCCAGAGGGGCTGGCGCTGGGCTGGACCGAGGGGCGGAGACTCGGTGGGCGGGGCTCCGGCAGACCACGCCCCGCCCTCCAGGCTGTCCCCGCATCTCTAAGTCTGCGAGGCCGCGGTGGGCGACGAGAGCCTGGCGCCACAGCCCGCGCCCCGCCGAGCTCGGCCCGCCCCGGGGTCTATGGGGCCACCCCGCCGCGCCGCCGGGCCGGCCGCACGCCGCGCCCAGAGCCCGCCCCACAGCCAGGTAATAAGGCTGGGGGTCCTGCGGGTAGGGAACGTCTGCCGGCTGGTACGAAAAGCCGGGGAACTCCTGGGTCCTGGAGAAAGAGGAGACCAGAACTCACTGTCCTGGGGGCTGGGTTATTAAAACGCCTGTATCCTGAAGCTGGGGGAAGGGGCACACGGCTGTTTGGGTCCTAGAGAAACAGGGTGCCGGCGGATATGGACACCTGGGAGCGGAGGCTTGGGGGCGGCGCGGGTCCTGGGGTATGTAGGGGGAATCCTGAACGCCTAGTCCTGGAAGCATTAATACCTAATCGAACATGTTCCTGGTTCTAGGGTATCTGGATACCAGAGCACCTGGGCCCCGAGCCTCAGGTCGGTCCCTCCTGGGTGCGTCCGCGGCTGAGGCTTTGGCCACTGCGTCGGGGGCTGGGGCTCGCACGCCTAGGTCTTCAGGGAGGAAGTTGTGGTTGCGGAGATTTGGTGGCCGGGACACATGGCGTCACCCCAGGGTCTGGGGAAAATGCCCTAGGCAGAGCGCCGGGTGCGGTCCTAGCCCTCTGCCCCCCTACCTTCTCAACCCAGCGCAGGAAATAGGCGCACCGCGATGCGGGGAACGAGGACTCCCGGGATGGGCTTGAGGGACGGATCCCCGCGCCAGAGGGCTCCAGGGGCTGGGTCCCGGCGCGCCTGGGCCCTGGCGAGGCTCCCGCCCCACGCCAGGCTTGGGCATGCTTGGCACGCAGCGCGCGGGCCGGTCGGATCCGTATGCGCGCCGCGTGCGCCTATTGGTATGCGGGAGCCGGCCCGGCGCGGGCGTGAGGCGGGCGTGCTGGCGGGCGCGCCGGCGGGCGGCGCGGGGGAGGCGGCGGCGGGGCACGTCCGCGTCCTGAGCTGCGCCCGGGGCTCGGCAAGGTGGGAGCGGCGGGCTCTGTAGCGGGGCCTCCAGGGAGGGGAAACTGAGGCACCACCCAGCTCCAGCTCCTGCTGGGACCCTGAGCTCCGCTCGGACCTCAGTTTCCCCAGCGGCTCTCCCGGGACCCTGCTCGGACCCTGAGCGCTGCCGCCGGTTCCTTCCCGCCGCAGGAGACGCGGGTCTCGAGTCCCGCAGGCTGCTCCGAGCCCGTCTGAGCGAGTCCCCGCGGCGATGGCGGCCCCCTATCCCGGCGGGGGCGGCGGCGGAGAGGTCAAGTGCGGGGCAGGTCGTGGCGGCGGCGTCCCGTGGGACTTTCTGCCGGGGCTCGTGGTCAAGGCCCCGCCCGGACCCTGGTGAGCAAAGCCCCGCCCCTCGGGCCTGGCCGTGCCCCGAGCCCGCGTCCTGGTAGGATTCACACTCACTTCTGCCCCGTCCCCTGCGGCTCGGATGTCGTACCCGGAGTCGCTCAACCGCGGTTCTGTAACCTACCCAAACTTGTGGCGTCCCCAGCCCCTTCCTCAGAATTCACACCCAACATTCCTCATCCCGCCCCGCTTCCTCTCCTTCCCCCCACCCTCGACACCCCCTGTTCTGTGCGCACGGCCGGGTTAGAATTCACACCCAGGTTCCGCCGCCACATCCCGAGTGCGGAATCCACTTCCAACGTCCCATCCGGTCCCTGAGGCCCCCCAAGGCGGGGCCCCCTCCCCTAGGCCTCGCACCCCTGAACTCCGGGGCCCCGCTGACGCGGCCTCCGCGCCTCCCGCCCAGCCTCCTGGCGCAGCGCAAGGAGAAGTCCCGGAACGCGGCGCGCTCGCGGCGCGGAAAAGAGAACCTGGAGTTCTTCGAGCTGGCCAAGCTGCTCCCGCTGCCCGGGGCCATCTCGAGCCAGCTGGACAAGGCGTCCATCGTGCGGCTCTGCGTCACCTACCTCCGCCTGCGCCGCTTCGCCGCGCTCGGGGCGCCGCCCTGGGGGCTGAGAGCCGCCGGGCCCCCCGCCGGCCTTGGTGAGTGCGCATGCGCCTGGCCGGGGTCGGGGTCCCAGCGCTGCCCGCGGGGCAGCGGCCCGGGGTTTCCAGGTGCTCGCCCAGCTCCGCTGCGCCGAGGGAGCTTGTGTGTCTATCTCGGGAGGCTTTACCTCTCCAAGCCTCAGTTTATTCCTCTGTAAAACGGGCGTGCGAGGTAACGACGATAGCAAGAACCCTGCCTGGCCTCATCCAGGGCCTGGCGACGCCAGGGGTGCTTGTAAATGGTGTTATTTTTATTAGAGGAGATGAATCATTATCATTGCAAAGGAGACCCGCGGCTCCCTGAGCCGGTCAGAGAGGACCCGGCCTGGGCCTCGCAGCTACTAATGCGCAAGAGACATCCCCCCCCCCAGCCGCGCCCCCAAACCGAGGGGCCCCACGGGGAGCACAGTGACTCCGGACTTGGAATTCCCAGCTCGGGAAAGCGGGAGGGAGACAGTAGGAGGTGGCAGGTAAGATGGCGAGCTTCAGAAAGTCACCCGGGTCCTTGTCCCCACTAGAGCACTACCCGCAGGGTGACCCCCGGCAGGTCCCCTGGCCTCTGCGCGACTCGCGTGTGGAATGGGAATCCTGATGACACCTCCCCCGAGGGCTAGGGAGGGGTCAGCCAGGGGCTCTGTGTGAAGCCGCGGGGCTGCCCCGGCACCCAGTGGGCGACGTGGGTGGTCACTGTTGTCAGCAGCGGCGACCCGCAGGGCAGCGGGGGGCCTGTGGTTTATTGAGCATCTACTGTGCGCCAGCGGCGACAGGCCAGGCGGAAGTCCCTGCGCTGCACAGGCCGACGTCCCGACGATAACCAAATAACCAAAGAAACAGAATCTACAATATATAAATATAGAATATGTAAAACACAGATAAATATAGATATCTACAGATTTTATTATTATTCAGATTTTATTACTGATAGAGACACAGAAGTGGTATGGATCCCTCCTTTTGTGCGCTTCTGCTTTACTCTTGTTACCAGATGACAGCGAATCGTATTAACCTGAGGTCGCCGGTGACAGAGGGAGGGCACCTCAGGCGACTGTCCCGCTCCCGGTGGGTGGGGGGGCGTCCTGAGCGTGGGGTGGGGGGCTCCAATTCCCCTCCTGCCCCCGCCTCAGGGGGGAGGGGGAAAGAAAATAGCATTGATTAAGCCCGCAATAAATCACCATTTAAATTTAAATAATCCGGCTTCCCAGGCGGTAATTAGGCGAATTGACTGGCACAGAGAGAATGCGGCATTAGAGCCTCTGATTACTGTCATTACCGCGAACAACATGTGCGCCGGCGGGGGATAAACATCTTGTCTATTGTCCCTGAGCCCAGGGAGAGAAGCGGGGGTGCTCTGAGAGGGCCCCGCTGGCGTCCACCCCCACCCCCATTGCCCGGGTGGGCAGGTCGAGGGGGCAGGGGCTCACCGAGGTCACAGCACCGAGGTGGCACCTCAGACTCCAGCAACGGCCCTGCCTGTGAGCCAGGAACTGATGGGAGGAGCAACTGAGCAGACTCCCTCCCCTACCGCCCAAAGTAGGAGACTGGGGGTAGCTCCTGCGGTACAGGGTCTCCCAACAGGAGGCCAAGTGTCTGCCTCTGTAGTTCAAATGGGTAAACTGAGGATAGCCTGTTAGCAGAAGTCAGAGAGCAAAGCATTGAGCCAGCCTTCCACTCTCTGAAGAGGAGGGGCTCCCATGTCCTCCTTATAATAATCATAGTGGCCCTGGCAGACCAGCCCAGAGCTCGTTCTGGTTAGAGAGTCATCCTGATACGTCAAGGCTGTGGGTTCGCTCCCCGGTCAGTGCACATACAAGAAACAACCAATGAAAGCATCAGTAAGTGGAACAACAAAGTGATCTCTCTCTCTCTCTCTCTCTCCCCCCTCAATCAATAAATAAAAATGTTAAAAAAAAAAGAAAGAAATGCATGCAACAGTAAATACTACATTTAAAAATAAAAATAATAATAGTGATAGCAATGATACACAGCATGGGTCAGACACTGTACAGAGCACCATATACAACTAACTCGCTTAATCCTCTCGGAAATCTTAGGAGGGAGGCCATGCTGTGATTCCCACTTGATAGAAGTAGAAAACAGAGGAGACCCAGAGAGGCGAAGCTGTTTACCCAAAGGCACACAGCAAAGAGGCCGAGCTGAGAGTCAGCCCTAGGGACCTGGCTCCAGAGTTCACCTTTCCAACCATCGCTGTTGGCACGTTTGCAGGTCTCCGCCTTTCTCTGGGCCTCAGGCTACCATCTGCAAAATGAGGCAACAGAGGCTAAAGTCTGGCACTGGGCCTCAGAGTCTGGGGAGAAGACAGTCTTGATCTCAAGTCAGCATTGGTCATTCATTCAACAAACATGCATTGAACACCTTCCGTGCGCCAGGCACGGTTCTAGCTGCCGGGGACACAGCAGGGAACAGGACAAGGTCCCTGCCCTCAAGGGTGGGCCTATAAACCCTGCGCGGAGGGCCCCCTGTCTCCCACCTCCTGATCTCATCTGCCTCTCTCACCTCTTTAAACACCACCACCACCACCCTCTCCCCCACCAGAGAAGCAGGGTCTCACCCCAGGGCCTTTGCACAGGCACTCGCTTCCCTCTGGATGTCAGCTCCTCAGTAAGGCCTCTGCTGATCACTCTACTAAAAATGGCAACTGCCCAGCATCCCCTGTCTTCCTGTCCTGCCTTCTTTCTTTTCATAGTGCTACCACCTGACACTCTATATTCCTTCTTCATTGAACGTGCCTCCCCCACGGGCATCCTGTTCCCTGAGTCTAGGACACAGAAAAAGCTCACTCCTACAGCTAGGTGACTGTGGAATGGGACAGGTCAGAGAGGGTGGCATCATAACCCACAGGTCAGGCGTGATCTCCCTGAGAAAGTGGCCTCTGCGCTGAGGCTGGAAGGGGGCGAGGAAACGAGCTACAAGAAGAGTTAGAAGAGCTGCCCACGCAGCTGGAACAGCAAGTGCAAAGGTCCTGGGGCAGGCTGGCGTCAGCTTGCTGGTTTGAGGGAGTCTGGAGAGGAGTGAGTGAGGCAGGGAGCGGTCAGCAGGGACCAGGTCCTGCAGGGCCTCGTGGGCTGTGGCCAGGACTTTGTCTGTTACCCGAGTGAGGTGGGAGCCGTGGTGGTGGAGGGTATGGGGGGATCAGGGAGTCCGATGGAGAGGCAAGTACAGTGGCCCAGGCAGGGGGGGGGGGCGCAGCTAGACCAGTGTGAGGGCCATGGGGTGGCAGGGGGTCGGATTGAGGTGATGCCGTGAGCGGCAGCCGAGTCTGTAGGACTTGCAGAAAATGGATGCAGGTGTGAGAGACAGAGGTCAAGGTGTAGGGCAAGCAACTACCGGAAGGGTAGAGATACCGTGGTAACACCGGTAAGTAACACAGGTTATCCCTCCTAACACTGCTGCCAAGGGTGGTGGCAGGACTCAGGAATTAGGCGCTCACTGTGTGCATGGCTCTGTGCTGCTTCCAGGCACGAACCCATTCTGCTCCATCACTGCGCCCATTTTACATTGAGGCTGAGGACCATGGAGGCAGCCATGCCCCCTCCAGCCCTCCGGCGCCGGGACTCTGTGGTGGGGCGGCTCCCGCTCTCGGGCCTCTGATGGGCAATGAAGTCCAGCCCTCCCCCTCCCCCTTTCCCTCCTCAAATTCTCCCCCCCCGAAAACCCCCCAACCCCGAGCAAGAAACCCCTTGGGCAGTTGAGAAGGGAAGGTGGGGGGACCCCCTAAGGCCTGGGAGAGGCCCTCAGTCCCCACTCATCAAGGATGGTGTGACTGGGACAGTTTTTCTTCCCTATCAGAGTCAGGCTCCTATAAGAAACAGCAAATGTTTGTTGAATGAATGAGTGACGGCTGGGGTTTGGACCCGAGGAGGGGACAGATCTGGTGGTAATGAGGGGGCAGATATGGGAGTTACCAATTTGCGGGGGTGGGGGAAGAGGAGGAAACACAGGGGCAGGAGGTGGGGAATTGGAGAGTCTGGGGAAGGATAGCCTGGGGGTAATAAGACGCAGCAGTCAGTGATGGGGACAGACCCCAGGGCTCCCTGTCCTAGGGGACAGGCCCGGTGTTTTCAGGAACAGCCAGTGGCTGAGCGTGGCGCTCCCCCACCCGCCCGCCCCGTCCCGACGTGCCCATTAACGCCGTTAATTGCAACCGTTCAGTCTGACCTGGGCTGATCCTCTGAGAGGGAAAATGAAGGAATTAGCAAAAATGACAGGGGAAAATTGCAACAATTAGCAAGCAGCATTGTTCCCGCCTGTCACCCGGCTGGTTCGCGCTGCATCTCGGGGGAGGGGTCCCCATTAATCACCCCCCGCCCCCACTTATTGTTCCTGGAGTTCCAGGCGAGACTGGAGAAAGGATGTGTCAGCGGGGGGATGTTGGGAGCTCTCCTGGGGGGAGGAGGCGTGGCCTAGACGTTAGGGGGCGGAGCGGGGCTGGGGGCTGCTCCCCGATTGGGGAGGGGGCGGGGTTTCTCCGCCGCCTGGTGTTTTGATGGGTTGGAAATAACAATAGTAATCACACTATTAATACTCATTCTGGCTCCGTGTTTCCCCGCACCTGCTGTGGGCCAGGCCGGCCTAGGCCCTTTCTTGATCTCCCTTAAGCTGACTGGAGGCTCAACCAGCCTGGGAGGGCTGCGCTCTTAGCAAACTCACTTGACAGAGAAGGAAACTGAGGCACAGAGAGGTGACGAGACTGGCCCCAGGGCACACAGCCAGGGAGGGACAGCCTTGCGACTGGACGCGACCTGGACCAAGAGCCAGGTGCTTGGGGACTCGAGGTCACCGAGTCCTTCACGGGGCTCCCCAGGCTGGGCACGGGGCCCTTGAGGGGTCGTTCTCCACAGAATCAGCGAGGGGACCCTGGGTGGGAACAGGGTCCATGGCCTCAGCATGGGCGTCTGGAGCCCTCGGCTGGGGGCTGGGGGCCGGGGGCTGGGGCCGGGGGCCTCCGTCTCATTCACCCCCAATGCCTTCCCCCCACTTGCTCCGTGTCTCTCTCTGCATCGCGATTCCTCCCTCTCTGCCTCTTCATTTCTCTCTGTCTTTGTCTCTTTGTGTCAGTTTCCATGTCTATGTATGTCTCTGTCCCGATCTCTTTAAAAACTTTTTTTTTTATTGAGGTAAAGTTTATAACACAAAATCACCGCTTTAAAGTGTACAGTTTAGTGGCACTTAGGACATTCACCATGTTGAGCAACCGACACTTCTGTCCAGTCCTGAAACATTCTCATCATCACCCTCAAACCCTGTACCCGTTAGCAGCCACTCCCGTCCCTCCCATCCCCGCCAGCTCCAGCCCCTGGCAACCACCAATATGCTTTCTGTCTCTATGGATTTGCCTGTTCCGGACAGTTCATATAAATGGAATCATCCGCTATGTGGCCTCTCATGCCTGGCTCCTGTCACTTGGCATAATGTTCTCCAGGTTCACCCAAGCTGCAGCGTGAATCGCTGCTTCATTCCTTTTTATTGCTAAATAATATTCCATTGTCTGAATACAGCCTGTTTTCATCATGGACACTTGGAATTGCTAGAGCATGTTTTCGATTCCTTTGGGTGTACGTGTATGCCTACAAGTGGACTTGCTGGGTCAGATGGTAACTATGTTTAACTTCGGAGGACCCACCGCGCCGCTTTCCAGAGCAGCTGCACCATTAACATTCCCACCAGCAATGCGTGGGGCGAGGCGTGAGGTGTCCGGTTTCTCCACATCCTCTGCACACTTATTTTCTGGGGTTTTTTTCCTAGCCATCTTAGTGGGTGTGAAGTTGTCTATCAGTGTTTTTTTTTTTTTTAAGGTTTTATTTATTTTTAGAGAGAGGGGAAGGAAGGGGGGAGAGAGGGAAATACTGATGTGCAAGATACACAATTGGTTGCCTCTCACACAGCCCCAACCAGGGACCTGGCCTGCAACCCAGGCGTGTGCCCTGACTGGGAATCAAACCGGCAAACTTTCAGTTCCCAGGCCAGCACTCAACCCACTGAGCCACACCAGGGCTCTCATTGTAGTTTTGATATGCATTTTGCTAATGACTAATGAGTTTAAGCATCCTTTCATGTGCTTATTGGCCATTTGTATATCTTGTTTGGAGAAATGTGTATTCAAGTCCTTTGATCATTTTTTGAGTTGGGTTCTTGTTGAGTTGTAATGTCCTTAACCCCTTTCCCTGTGCCTTTATGTCTCTCTGTGTTCCTCTGCCCGTTTTTCTCTCTCTGTCTTTGTCTCTCACTCTCTCTGCCTCTCAATCTCTGTCTGTGTATGTCTCTCTCTCTCTTTTTCAGTCTCCTCTCTGCCTCCTTCTCTCCTCAGATCCTTCAGATCTGACCTCAACCCACCCCCCGACAGGCCTTAACCCATCCCTCTTCATTTCACACAATCTCTTTGATTCTTCATAGCATTTGCTACAAATGATCACTTCCTCTTTGTTAGTTTTTACTTGTTTACGTGTCCCTGGCCTGGGTGCCCTGGGACGGCAGGGCCAGGCTGGCTGGATCACCTCACTGTTCCCAGCACTACCCAGCACAGAGCTTGGCCACACAGTGGCTGCTTGGGGTGAGTTTGCTGAATGGATGGATGGATGGATGGATGGATGAATCCCTTTCTGCGTCCCCTGGCGTCTGTCTGTCTGGCCTACTTTTGCTCCTCTCACCCCTCCCCACATCCCAGGTCTCTCTTCCACAGGGCCTTGGGCCCTTCAGTACCCCAAGATGGCTCTAGGACTTGGGGGAAGAGAGGAAATGTTGTAGCCTAGTTCCCTGGGGTCCTTTCCAGAAGGCCGGGGCCAGCCAGGCCGCAGGCCCCGCCCTCACGCCTCCCTCTACCCCCAGCCCCAGGCCGCAGGGGCCCCGTGGCACTGGTCTCTGAAGTCTTCGAGCAGCACCTGGGAGGACACATCTTGCAGGTGAGGCCTCTTCCCCACCTGCTGCTCCGTGCTGCCACCTGGTGGCCACCTCGTGGGAACAGCACCCTTTCCTCCCGCATGCATCCCACCCAGAGCACCAGGGCTGGGAGGCCCATGCTGGGGCTCCCTTTACTGCCTACCTCTTCCCAGGGCTACTGACACCCCGTCTTTCCCTCAATAAAAAATCCAACCCAGGCAGAGATAAGATTTCAGAGCCTCTTACAGACGTGAGGCTCTTCTCTCCCTGCTCCCTGTCTCTCTCGCTCTAGTCCCTGGATGGCTTTGTGTTTGCCTTGAACCAAGAGGGGAAGTTTCTCTACATCTCAGAGACGGTCTCCATTTACCTGGGTCTCTCACAGGTAAGGATCCTCAGCAGGCTGCCTGGACTGGGGCAACCGCCACCTCCCTTGGTGGCCCACTCATGCCCTTCCTCTTGCCAGCCAGTGTGAAAAATGGACTGGATCCATGGTTTCCAAAGTGTGTTCCTTGGAAACCCACATTGCATCCAACATGGCTGCTCCTCACAGGCAGAAGAGGGTTTTCAAAGCCAAGGTCAATTTGAAGGGAACAAATTAACAGAAAGACCAGTTTGCCAGTGAGTGGTGGCCAAAGGCACCGTATTTACCAAAACTTGTTTCTTCTTAACAATTCATATAGAATTACAAAAATTTGTATAGGAAGGGCTTGGGTATGGAAGGTTTGGAAGCTTTTTCTGTGGCATTTTAAAGCCCTGAGTGCTGGCCTACAAATGGAAAGGTTGCTGGTTCCATTCCCAGTCGGGGCACAGGTCCAAGTTGCAGGCCAGGCCCCCAATCAGGGATGTGCCCGAGGCAACCAGCTGTTTCTGTTACACATCAATGTTTCTCCCCTTCTCTTTCTCCCTCCCTTCCCCTCTCTCTAAAAGTAAATAAAATCTTAAAAAAAAGAAATAGATCCTCTGTTGCCCCTATTTGGAGTCCTGGCTCCTTGTGGCATCTTAGGACTTGCCAATCTATTCAATGCAAATTGCTACCAGTGTTCTTAGAAAGATTTTGGCAAATGCTAAATTTAGGAAATTGGATGCTTTGTTAATTGGCCCTTGCGAGCAAGTTTTCAGCGGGTTGTTGGAGATTTCTGGAGGAGGCAGACCCCAAAGGAAGTGGCATATGGACAAGAGAAAATGTGGGAGAAAGAGGGAAGGAAAGGCTTGCAGCTGGCGTGGGAAGGGGTCCGTGAAGAGGTGGAGTTCAGGGGAATGACCCCAAGCCCTGGGCCCGGAGGAGCCGTGGGAGGTTTCTGAGAGGAGACCACGGTCCGATGAGAATCTAGGGGAGGAGTGCCCACTGAGCGGGGACTGAGAGCCAGAAGGCCAATGACAATGCTGGGGCAGGAGTGTAGCAGGGAGAATACGGGGGCCTGGACTCGGGGCGATGTGGACAGAAGGGGACAGCTGCCAGGTTTGGGGCAGGGGAGGCGATTTGAATGAAAAAGTCTGCCTAATGAAAATGTTCTAACTCTTCGAAGAGTTGGAAAACCGTTCCGCCGCTCGTATCTTGAGTTCATTCCCGCTGGGACGGCCTGTGATTCATTTCAGGGCACAGTTGTTTGCTCTGAGAGGCTATGACCCCACCCCATCCCAACTCCCTACGCAACTTCTAAATAAAGTAGGCAAGGGCGGAAAATCATTAATAATCACTGGCTTTGAAATGGGAGGGCACGAGAAGAGCCCAGATTTGCTTCCTCCTTAAAAAAAATTTTTTTTTAATTCTGATAAAAACACAAGACTGGCACGAAGCACTCCTGCAAGTAGGCCAATGAATCTGTGGCAAACCGGGCGGGCGAGGCGCTGCGCGCGCACCTCACCCGCCCCTGCATTCCCCTCCTTTGCCGGCAGGTGGAGCTGACGGGCAGCAGCGTCTTCGACTACATCCATCCCGGGGACCATTCAGAGGTGCTGGAGCAACTGGGGCTGCGGACCCGGACCCCCGGGCCGCCCACTCCACCCTCCGTCCCTTCCTCTTCCTCCTCCTCCTCCTCTTCCTCCTCGCTTGCTGATACCCCAGAGATAGGTAATTTCAAGGGCCCCCAAAGAATGAGGCCTGATCAGAGGACACTGGGTACCAACTATGTTTCCAACTATGTTTCATTTCTACAAAACCGACTCTCCTTAGAGTTGTGCAAAGCGAGTTTTTGTAAAGTGAATCAAGTCTAAACTGAGGCAGGAAAGCTTGGCTCCCCAACAGCGCACACTTCTTGTACATTTACATGTGCCGTGCCTCTAAGCACATGATTTCACTGAATCCTAACCACAGTCCCACAGAGCAGGAACTGTTCTCTCCATTTTACAGAGGAAGAAACTGAGGTACAGTGCAGCCAGGTTAAGTCCCTTGTCCTAGGTCACAGAGCTGGAGGCTGCTGAGCTGGACTCTAGCCCAGGCTCCTCTGGCTCCAGGATCCACGCTCCTCAGCCCTCTCTCCAATGGAAAATTCCACTCCGTGTCGGAGAGGGAGGGCGTTGGAGATTACGCTGACGTTCTTTTTAGCTCTGAGATGTTTCGGGCACTGTAAGACTCACTTCCCTGTAAATAAGGTTTTCTTATTTGGGGTTTGCTTTACATCAAAACCGCCTGAATCGTCAGCAGTGATTGTCGCAAGTTTGGGGAGATGTTTGGGACACGGGTGGGACTGTGGTTATGTTTGTACCTAAATTTGAGCCACAGGGTCATCTGAGTGTGAACATATTTATGACTGTATCATGGGATTTGCAGAGTAACTTGTGTTTGTGAGTCTTACCTGTTGCCATACCCTGAGGCCCTGCTCTGTGCCCTGCTCTGTGCTGGGCAGGGCCGGGGACACAGTAGTGACAAAGGCCCTAACCCCCAACCCGCTGCCCAAGGCTCTCAGTCTAGTGAGGGATACTGACCCATCCCCAGCATGGGCAGTGCTGTGATGCAAGACCCCAGAGGGGTGTCTGACCCCGCCCCGGGGTCAGGGAGGGCTTCCTGGGTGTCTGGCCTGAGACCTGGAGGTGTAGCTAGAGACAGTGTCAGTTAGGGTGCAGTGAGGGGCTCAGCTCTCTCCCAAGGGTCCTGTGCAGCCATGGCAGCTTCAGCGCAGGGGAAGGTCAGGGTCAGAGCCGAGCTTTAGAAAGGCCCAGCTGGCTGCTGCTGGGAGGGGAGGTTAGTGTAGGACGTCAATGAACTTGTAGAACCACCAGGTGGGTCTCTGAGTATCTGTGGCCATGTCCCGCCTGGCAGGCTCTGCGGCAGGTGGGGAGAGGCATCTACATGTTTCCTCCCCCTGACCCCAGAACTTTCCTTCACTCTCTCCACCCCAGAGGCCAGCCCCCTACAGGTGTCCCCCTCCTCTGGGGTCCAGGAGCGCTCCTTCTTCATCCGCATGAAATCCACGCTCACCAAGCGGGGTCTGCACGTGAAGGCCTCGGGGTACAAGGTGGGTGGGAGCTCTCTGGCCCCAGCCTATGGGTCCCAAGTCCCCTGGCCGGCTGGGGGGTGAGGTCCTGCATTCCTGCCAGCTGCGACCCTGTGCCTGTGGGTGACAGCTCAAGCCAGGGCACTGGGGGATTGAGGCCCTCCGGCCCTCCCCACGTGCCCCCCGCCCACCCCGCTCCTCCTCCAACCACACTCACTCACTACCTGCAGGTCATACACGTGACTGGTCGCCTCCGGGCACGTGCCCTGGGCCTCGTGGCCCTTGGCCACACATTGCCCCCCGCCCCACTGGCTGAGCTGCCACTGCACCGACACATGATCGTCTTCCGCCTCAGCCTGGGTCTCACCATCCTGGCTTGTGAGAGCAGGTAGCGGGGGTGACGCTGAAGCGGGAGGATGGGGGTGCACAGGAGAGCTGGGGGTGCGCTCTGGGGAGCCACGGGAGGCGGGACAGCAGGGAGGGGAAGGGAGGGAAGGCGGCCGGGCCGGGCCGGGGCCTCCCGCGGGAGTACTGTGCCCATGGAGGTCTGAGCGCTCCCTGGGGGCGCCCTGGACAGAGCCTCGCCCCTCCCTGATCCCATCTCCCTGGCCTCTCCGGCCCCTCATCTCTCATCCACTCTCTCCTCACCTCGCAGTGAGGAAAAGGCAATAGTGACCTGGCGAGATAGTACCATGGCCAGGTCTGCTCGCGTGCCTGGAGCCTCTCCAGGGGACACTATTACAGCCGTTCGTAGAGGGGAAACTGAGGCTCAGAGCACTCCCCAGGAAGAGTGGCAACCCCAGGTGATCCCAGAGCCAACCCTGCCTCTCCCCACCCCACGGTCTCGGCCACCCCCTCCTCCCTGTCGCCCCTGCCTTTAGGGTCAGCGACCACATGGACCTGGGGCCCTCAGAGCTGGTGGGCCGCAGCTGCTACCAGTTTGTCCACGGACAGGACGCAGCCAGGATCCGCCAAAGCCACCTGGACCGTGAGGACCCCTCCCCCTGCCTGCCCCTCCGCACTTCAGCGCCCCCCTGCCCTGCTCCCTGCAGGTCCTGCTTCGGGGACAACCACAGTCCCCTCCTGTTGCCACACAGCACAGAGGAGCGGCAAGGAGCTCTGCACAACAGCTGGGCGTGGGGTGGGGTGGGGGTTGGCTGCGGGGCCTCTGTGACCCACCCTTGCAAATCCAGGGGCTGCATGAGCTCCAGGTATTTCTCACTCCGACTCTCTGTCTCCCTCTGTACTGTTGCCCTTGTCTTCTCCCCGCTGTGTGTTTCCCTGGCACCCTCTCTCCCTGCACCTGCCCCCCGCCCCCTCTGCTCTGCACCTGCCCCCCGCCCATCTACACCTGCCTCCCCACCCCTCTACACCTGTCTCCCACCCCTCTACACCTGTCCCCCACCTCTGCACCTGCCTCCCCGCCCCTCTACACCTGTCTCCCACCTCTGCACCTGTCTCCCCGCCCCTCTGTGCACCTGCCTCCTCGCCCCTCTACACCTGCCTCCCCGCCCCTCTACACCTGTCCCCCACCTCTGCACCTGCCTCCCCTGCCCCTCTACACCTGCCTCCCCGCCCCTCTACACCTGTCCCCCACCTCTGCACCTGCCTCCCCTGCCCCTCTACACCTGCCTCCCCGCCCCTCTACACCTGTCCCCCACCTCTGCACCTGCCTCCCCGCCCCTCTACACCTGTCCCCCACCTCTGCACCTGCCTCCCCTGCCCCTCTACACCTGCCTCCCCGCCCCTCTACACCTGTCCCCTACCTCTGCACCTGCCTCCCCGCCCCTCTACACCTGCCTCCCCGCCCCTCTACACCTGTCCCCCACCTCTGCACCTGCCTCCCCTGCCCCTCTACACCTGCCTCCCCGCCCCTCTACACCTGTCCCCTACCTCTGCACCTGCCTCCCCGCCCCTCTACACCTGCCTCCCCGCCCCTCTACACCTGTCCCCCACCTCTGCACCTGCCTCCCCGCCCCTCTACACCTGTCCCCCACCTCTGCACCTGCCTCCCCTGCCCCTCTACACCTGCCTCCCCGCCCCTCTACACCTGTCCCCTACCTCTGCACCTGCCTCCCCGCCCCTCTACACCTGCCTCCCCGCCCCTCTACACCTGTCCCCCACCTCTGCACCTGCCTCCCCTGCCCCTCTACACCTGCCTCCCCGCCCCTCTACACCTGTCCCCCACCTTTGCACCTGCCTCCCCTGCCCCTCTACACCTTTCCCCCACCCCTCTACACCTGTCCCCCACCTCTGCACCTGCCTCCCCTGCCCCTCTACACCTGCCTCCCCGCCCCTCTACACCTGTCCCCCACCTTTGCACCTGCCTCCCCTGCCCCTCTACACCTTTCCCCCACCCCTCTACACCTGTCCCCCACCTCTGCACCTGCCTCCCCGCCCCTCTACACCTGCCTCCCCGCCCCTCTACACCTGTCCCCCACCTCTGCACCTGCCTCCCCTGCCCCTCTACACCTGCCTCCCCGCCCCTCTACACCTGTCCCCCACCTCTGCACCTGCCTCCCCGCCCCTCTACACCTGTCCCCCCACCTCTGCACCTGCCTCCCCTGCCCCTCTACACCTGCCTCCCCACCCCTCTACACCTGTCCCCCACCTCTGCACCTGCCTCCCCGCCCCTCTGTGCACCTGCCTCCTCGCCCCTCTGTGCACCTGCCTCCCCGCCCCTCTACACCTGTCCCCCACCTCTGCACCTGCCTCCTCTGCCCCTCTACACTTGCCTCCCCACCCCTCTACACCTGTCCCCCACCGCTGCACCTGCCTCCCCGCCCCTCTGCACCTGCCTCCCCGCCCCTCTCCACCCCTCTGCACCTGCTTCCCTGCCCCTCTGTGCACCTGCCTCCCCGCCCCTCTCTGCCCCTGCCTCCCCGCCCCTCCCCGCCCCTCTGCACCTGGCTGTCTCTCCGCACCCATCTCCCTCTCTCCCTGTCTCCTCTCTGCCCATCTCCCCGACCACTCCTCTCCCTCTGCCTCCCCCGTCCATCTGTCTCACCTCCCTCTGCCTGTCTCTTCCTGTCCTCCTGTCTCTGTCTCATGCCCATCCCTTCTGGTCTCTCCTGTCCCTGGGCTGGGCCCAGTGCTGGACAAGGGCCAGGTGATGACCGGGTATTACCGCTGGCTGCAGCGTGCCGGGGGCTTTGTGTGGCTGCAGTCGGTGGCCACCGTGGCTGTGAGTGGGAAGAGCCCTGGGGAGCGCCACGTGCTCTGGGTCAGCTACGTGCTCAGGTGAGCGTGGCACCCTGCCCGGCCCACAGGGCGCTGGTGCCCCCTTCAGAAGCTTCTGCTGTCTCTCCCCACCTCGGGGTGGGGGATCCTCAGGAAGGGCTTCTAGGAGGGGACAAGCGTGGGAGGGTTGAAAAGGGGAGGAGGAATGGGGGACAGAGAAGGCCAAGGCCTGGAAGGGGAACATCCTTGCCGCACACATGAGGCAGAGGGGAGCAGAGAGCAATGATGCTCCGAGCGCGGTCGGGCCAAAGCGGCCTCAGGCCCAGGCTGGGCGTCGAGGCCGACACTGGGGCACGGGAGAGCCACGCATGGCAGAGTTTAAAGGCAGAGAGGGTCACAGTCCAATCTGCCTTTCGGAGAGGCCCCGGCGGCTGCTGTGAAGAGGGCGGTCTGAGGGGCAAGACGAGGGCTAGGAGAGCAGGGAGGAGGCTGGGCAGGCGCTGGGGACGCCAGGCCCTGTGGGCTCCCAGGACTCCAGCTTCGCTGGGCCTGGCCGGGCCTGAGAGGAGCGGCAGTTCAGAGGGAAGACACTGAGGTCAGGTGAGTGGGAGGTGCCCAGGGGACACCTAGGCAGTGACGTTTGGACGCCATGCCGCACAGGTCTAGCCTTAGGAGGTGAGGTCGAGCTGGGCTAGAAACCAGCTTGGAGTCTGGGGGTCCAGGCACGAGGCGCAGGTTTCTCAGAGTGCTCAACGCTCAGAGGCAGAGGGGAAGTCTACACTTGCAAGACTGGGGCGCAGAAGGGAGCCTGCCTTCAGGAATCCTGGCTCCCAACCCCACCTGTCTTGTCCCAGCCAAGCTGAGGGTGGCCGCACACCTCTGGACGCCTTCCAGCTTCCAGCCAGCACAGCCTGCGAGGACGCGTCCAGCCCAGAGCCGGAACCTGCAGGTGAGCCCCGCCTCCCACCCCGACCCCTGCGAGGCCCCGCCCAGTGGGTCTCCTGGGGTCTGCACTGTCCAGTCTAGAAGCCACCAGCCACGTATGGCTGGCTACTTACATTAAAGCTAAAAACTCGGGTCCTCTGTTGTACTCGCCACATTTGAAGCACTCTGTAGCCACACGTGGCCGGTGGCCCAGGCGCCGTATGGCGCAGACAGGGCATGTCGCCGTCACAGAGAGAGTTCTGTGAGCGCCGGTCTAGACCAGGGTTCCTCAGCCCCCACTCTATGCCATCAGAGACCTGGTAATTCCTTGTGTGTGGAGGCCCCGTCCTGCGCTCTGTGGGGCGCCCGCAGCACCCTCGACCTCTGCCCAGTAGATGCCAGGAGCACCCTCCTCCCCAGCTGTGACAACCAAAAAGCGTCTCCAGAGAGTGCCAGATGTCCTCTGGGGGACAAAACCAGCCCCATGGAGACCCACTGAGCTCAGACTGGCTCCACAGATGGGCAGCCTGAGGGCTGGGGACGCGCACACAGCGCCCTTCAAAATCTTCTTCCAGAGCCAGCGTCTCCCGTGCGAGAGAAGCAGGCTGCCCCCCTGGACAAGGACGAAGCCCCCCAAACCCGGGGCAAAGGCATCAAAGTAGAGCCTGGCTGGGGGGAGACGAAAGATACAGAGGACAGCGGGGACGAGGAGCCGGCTGGCCACCCAGCCCCACCGCGGCGCGAGTTCACGTCAGTCATCCGGACGGGGGCCCTGAAGCAGGACCTCGTGCGGCCCTGGGGCCTGGTGTCTCCTGGGGACCCCCCACCTTCCCTGCTCCACGCGGGCTTCCTGCCTCCCGTCATGCGGGGCCTATGCACGCCGAGCACCATCCGCTACGGCCCCACGGAGCTGGGCCTCATGTACCCACACCTGCCGAGGCTGGGCCCGGGCCCCGCCTTCCCGGAGGCCTTCTACTCACCCCTGGGCCTGCCCTACCCGGGGCCCGCGGGCACCAGGGCGCAGCGGAAGGGGGACTGATGACTGGGAGCGCCTCCTGCAGAGCTGGACCCTGGGGGTGGGCGCAGGCCCCTATGTGGGGGAGGAGACAGGGCTCTCGGCCCCATCCGCGCGCTGTAATAATTAAAGACCTGCTCCCCATCTGTAGCTCGGTCTCTGGAGGCCATGGAGCTCCTCCCTCCTCCCTCCTCCCTCCTCCCAGCCACCTCTTCCTCCTCCCTCCATCCTCCTGCAGGCCTGGCCTTCCCCTGTCACAAGAACGACCACTTGGAGCGAGGGAAGGGTCAGGTTTTAATGTCCTGGTCCTTGGACCCAGGCCGTCCAGCACCCGGCCATTCCCCGTGGCCGTTGCTCACTCGGGCGGTGGCCGGCCCGCTTCGTCGGGGCCTTCGGCAGTGGCCGTCCCATCGTCCTCGGGCACCAGTTCCACATCCAGCTCCAGCTGGCCCATGTAGAGGCCGACAGCACAGGCCCAGAGCAGGCCAGCAGCCAGCACAGCGCCCACGCCCGCCGCTGCGCCCCCCAGCGAGAGCTGCATGGGCCCCCGCAGCGCTGCCAGGCCCACCATGTAGGAGGCACCGCCCCACACCACGCACAGGCCGCCCAGCAGGAAGAAGCCTGTGGGGGAGGGCGAAGGCCAGAGTCAATGGTGGGGAAGGCCCGGGGTCCTGGGCTGGGGCGGGGGTGCAGGAGGAAGGCCAGGGTCAGGGCGGCGGATCCTGGAGGCAGAGCGGGGATCAGGAGACTGAGGGGGACTTAGAGCGGGGAAGGGGCAAGCCCAAGGGCAGAGCAGGGGTCGGGGGCAGTACAGGGCCAAGGTCACCAGGCATAAGAAGGTATCCGAGGCGCGTCCAGGACTTAGAGGCGGGGTGCGGGATCATTGGAGGGGTTGGGGGGCTGGTCTGAGAGCAAAGATCGGGTTGGAGGGGCAGGGGCTGGAACCAGGACCCTCATCTTCGTTGAGGGGTTGGAGCGGAGGGACAGCCCCACAGCCATGCCCAGGCCACCCGCTCTGGCGGGTCCAGTGCCCACAACACGGGGGTGGGGGTGGGGTGGGGTGTGTGGAAGACAGACACAAGTGAGGGTGAGACAGCTTCCCATGCGGGGAGGGTGAGGGGCTCTGCACTTACCACGGGGGGGGATGGGGCAGGAGGAAATCTACACTCGCCAGGGAGGGGGGCTCTACGTTCCCTAACTGGGGGGGAACATCCACACTCCCTGGTGGGGGCCAGAGCGGGGGTCCGCACTCACCGTAGGCAGCTTCCCGACCCATGTCACTCTGCATAAAGGAGATGACCCCGATGCCCGATGCCAGGAGGCCATTTCGAAACCAGGAGAGGAAAGCTTGGAGGGAGGTGGGAGACGAGGGAGACATCAGCATCAGCCCAAACCCTGCCCCCAAAGCCCCTCGGCCCAGACAGTCACACTGAGGTCATCCTAGTCATCCCGCTGCCCGTCCTGCTCCAGGTTCCCACCATGTCCTGGCACCCCTACCTCACCCTATCCCCCAAACCCTCCCTGGTCTCCGTCTCTGAGCTCCTCTTCCCCAAACTCTGCAACACCGAACATTCAAGACAGTCCGCAGAATCTAGAGGAGGACCTAGGGCCGAAATTGCAGAACCTGAATCTGAGGACGGGAAGACCCCAAGAGGTCATCTCGGCCCTCCCTCTCCCCACATATGTATTCCCATAGGCTGCCTTCGCTTCTTTCTCGGACCTCCTGGCACAAACTGTTCCCTCTCCCCAGATTTGATGTCATTCACATCCATTCAAGTCCCTGGTGTGGACGCTGACAGGCTAGCTGGGTTACAAACCGCCCCCGCGCCCGCCCCTACACTATCCCGTATCTAGAAGATGCCCCATCCTCTCCAATTGACATGAGGCCCCGCCCCCTGCAGCCTGGATCACCTCGTCCTCCAATCAGCCCCTAGCTTTCCTACTATTGGTTGTTCCCTCTTCCAACCAGAAACTTCCCCCTCTTCTGTGAGGATCCACACTCCCGCCTTATGCAGGGTGGTCGCCTCTACAATCCGAACTGGCCCCTCCAACGCGGACCTTTCCTGTAGCCAATTCCCCCGCCCTTAGCCCTCTTTGGAAGCCTCTCTAGTCCGGGTAGCACAAGCTGCCTGTCCTAGGCCGACCAGCCTCCCCGACCCGTACTGCACACCACTAACCCGATCCATTCGCAAGCCCTTCCATGCGGACGCACTGCGCTCTTGAAGCCACCGTTTCTCTGTGCGTATACGGAAGAAGGGCTCCCTCCCGCGCTGGGGCCCTGTTTCCAGCAGAAGCCCCACCCCCATCTCCAACTCGCGCGCGCGGACAACTCGGCTACCCCGAACCCCGTCTGCCAGCTGGGACGACCCCCGCCCCAGTCCCAGACCTGTCTCATGCGCCTTCCGGAGGAGCCAGGCGTCCGCTCGGTCCAACTCGGACACGGGGGGCGGCGAAGCCCCGGCGCGGGGGCCGTGGCCGGGGGCAAAGGACCCCCGGGATCCCCCGCTCCGGGGCCGCGGAGGCGGCAGCAGCGCCCCCCGGAAGCGTAGTCGGGCCAGGCGGGCAGCCCGAGCCCACCACCAGCCGCCTCCCATGGTTCGCACTACGGACGCCGCGCACTGCCCCGCCTCACAAGGCATCCGTAGGCTGAAATACTCGTCACTCACACAGAGAGGCTCATCCATTGGTTTTGTGCGCGCCACTCAGGTCCAGTGTTCACCGTCCATTGGTCAGGATGGCAACGATTCCCTCCTCTGTCATCTGTACCGGTACTAGGCGTTCCACCTTGCTCTTGCTGCTGGACTACGAATCCCAGCGGTCACTGTGCCAGGGGAAGGCCGGTCTTCAGGAGCCTGAGGCGCGATGTCTGCCGGGACTTGTAGTTTTTGTTGTTAACTTTAATTCCAATGGCCAAAAAACAAAAAGCAAAACTTTTAATATAGAACCTTTGCAAAATCTCGAAGAGCCCAGAGGAGAAAGTGAAACTCATCATAAATCCCACCAATGAGCGATTACTGCTATATTTTATTATATTCCTGCCCTGTCTTTTTTCTACGCAGGTGTAAAATAAGATGCTTTTTGATCATTTAATTTCTTCACATAACAATAAATCATAAACATTAACGGATAGCATTGATTATTTTTCCACAACGTAATTTTATTTTTAAAAAGATTTTATTTATTTATTTTTAGAGAGAGAGGAAGGAAGGGAGAAAGAGAGGGAGCGAAACATCGATGTAGGAGAGACATCCATCAGTTGCCTATCGCTCGCCCCTCACTGGGAACCTAGCCCTCAACCCAGGCATGTGCTTGGATGGGGAATCAAACCAACGACCTTTAGGTTCTCAAGCTGGCACTCAGTCCATTGAGCCATACCAGCAGCCAGGGCTCCGCAGAGTAATTTTTAAAATAACATTTATTTTTTAAACATGGGACGAGATGCAAAAGGTACAAAAGCGTGTAATGAAAAGTAACTCCCACCCCGTGTCCCAGCCAGCCAATGGCCACGCCCTGTACCACAAACTCAAGTTTAACAGCGCATACTGATGCAGTACAAGGATGTAACACAAATGTTTCCCAGGTCCTAGGATGTTTCCAAATTTCCGTGCTATAAACAATTTTAGTTTCCTTGTAGGAGTAAGCTTATGTCTGAATCCGGAGGGACCCGAACCCGCTGGCAAACTTCAGTCTCAAGCTTCAGTCTCAAATGTGCCTCTGGGTCCACATATGGTTTTATGTTTCCCCTGCTGATCTTAAAAATAAAAGTTTCTTTTTCTTTTCTTTTTTTTTAATCAGAAAAAATGGGTTTATCCGGAAATAGCCAAGAATTGCAATTCGGGACAAACAAACTATAGAAAAACCATAGGCAACTTCAACAGAGGAGGTAAACCTCGTTTAAGGGAAAAGAAGGAAAAGGTTAGGAGGGCTTGTTTCGAAGGAAAATCCATTGGAGAAAAGCGCGAGTTCAGGGAGATGAGGGTTTCTCATCGGCTGAGCTGCTGGGGTGCTCGATCTCTGGAAGAAGATGCGATGTACGTCTTCCCCTGTTGGGGCTTATGACTCATGGTTCTTTCTTGTTGACTTTTTTTTTTCATCTGGGTCCGGTCTGTAACTGACAAATTTTCCTGTAATTTATATCAATCAAGTGGCACTGTGTGAGAGCTCCCCCTTCTGGCCTCCCGACTTTATTTTAGTTAGGTTTTCCTTCACTAATTTTGACTCCTTACTACACTGCGGCATCATGATCTCTACACTTACCTGTCTCCTCCATCAGCCTCTCAGCTTCCAACAGACTGGTCCTTGATTGACGCATCTCCATGTCTCCCCATGCGATATAGGTAGGGGACTTGGTAAGCAATAACAGTAAGCATTCACTAATGGCTTCCTCTGTGCCCAGAACTGTGCTAGGCACATTATGTGCATAATGTTATTTAACCCTCCTTGTAACTCTAGGACTTAAGGATTAGAATATCCTTTCTTTTATAGAGGAAAGCAAGGCTCAGAGAAGTGAGGTAATAAAAGTTAATGTTTATTGAGCACTATCCAAGTGTCAGACTCTGTGCTCTTGTTTTACAGGGATACTCTCATTAAATCCTCAGAATAATTCTAAGTGACAAGCACTATTCTAATCCCCATTTTACAGAGGAAGAAAACAAAGATTAGGTCAATTGCCTTAACCCACGCTGCTAATTAGGTGAGCCCAATTCCAAATTACTAGCCACTGTGTGAGTTTATGCAGCTTAAACTCATTCATTCTTTCATTCATCATGTATTTACTGAGCACTTGCTCTCTAACTGCATTATGCTACACATTCGGTATAAATCAGTAAACAAAACAGACAAAATTCCCTGCCTTGAAGTTCCTTAGTGTGATAGAGGGCCTTTACACCTACAAATAGCGTCATTTTTAGTGATGAAATATTAACTGCTTCCTCCATGGCACTGGAAACAAAGCAAGCATTTCCACTCCATCACTTTAAAAAAAAAATTTTTATTTACTTACTTTTAGACAGAAGGGAAGGGAAGGAGATAGAGAGGAAGAGAAACATCAATGTGTGGTTGTCCCTTGCACGCCCCCTACTGGGCACTTGGTCTGCAGCCCAGGCATGTGTCTTAATCCAGAATCCAACCGGAGACCCTTTGGTTCGCAGGCTTCCCCTCAATCCACTGAGCCACCCCAGCCAGGGCTGGACTCCATCACTTCTAGTCAACATTGTATTGGCGGTCCTAGCTAGCGCAATAAGGCAAGAAAAAGAAACAAAAGGCACTGCCCTGATCTGGTAGCTCAGCTTGTTGAAGAGTTGTTCCAATACACCAGGGCTGTGGGTTTGATCTCCGGTCAACACACATACAAGAATCAACTAATGAATGCATAAATAAGTGGAACAACAAATCAATAAAAAAATATATAAAAGGCATAAGGATCAGAGAGAAGAAATAAAACTGTCAATATCTGCACATGATATGGTTGTTTATTAGAAAATTGTAAGGAATCAAAATAACTACTGAAATTAAGTGAATTTAGCAAGGTTGCAGGATGCAAGATCAATAGACAAAAATCAATCTTATGTTTGTGTCTGAGCTGGAATCAATTGTAAAATGAGATTGAAAATAATATCCTTCACCATAATATCAAAACCAAAAATTCTTAGGACTAAATTGAACAAAAGACATGCCAGACTTCTACGCCAGAAACAATAAAATCCTACTGAGACATGTTAAAGAAGATCTAAATAAATGAATATAACATACCATGTTCATGGATTGGAAAACTCATTTCTCTCATGGAGCTTATATTCTATCTGGATAGGCAGTAAATATGGAAGAAACTTGCTAAATAAGTAAATTCTAGGGAAAGTACAGGTGACTCTAGGAGCCCAGAGAGGGCACCCAACCCAACCGGGATACAGGTTCAGCAAGGTGGTGTCTGAGTGGAAACCTGAACTATGAGGAGGCGTGGACCAGGTAAAAAGTGTTCAGAACCCTGCAGAAAACAATCTGGGGCCCGAGAAAGCTTACAGTGAGTGTGAGAGACTGAGCATAAATAACAAAATAAAGTCCAATATTTGATATCATGAGATGGTTTCCTTGTTTGCCTGTGGGAAGCTGTGACAAATGACACATTCTGAGATGCCCTAGAGTGTGTAGAGGTTTTTGAATCCAGAATGAGAGCTCTTTGCCCACTCTAATTGCACTCAGAGCAAAGCATTGATAATTTTGACTCTCCAAAGTTACTCCATTCAGTTCCTGGGTCACTTTTAACTCCTAATCCTGTGCCGTAGGGAGCCTGAAGGATTCATGTGGGGGTAGACCATGTTCAACTTGCCTGCGAGGATCGCCCTGCCTCCCTGTGGAGGATGGATTGTAGCAGAAACAGATGGGAAACTTTAAAATGAACAAGTGACCCTGACCAACATGGCTCAGTTGGTTGAGCATCGTCCCGCCGAATGAACAGTCACCAGTTCAATTCCCAGTCAGGGCACATGCCTGGGTTGCAGGCCAGTCTCTTGTTGGTGGCTGCGAGAGGCAACTAGTTGATGTTTCTCTTACACATCGATATTTCTCTCCCCCTCCTTCTCCCTCCCTTCTCCTCTCTCTAATAATAAATAAATACAATCTTCTTTTAAAATAAAAATAAAATGACCCTGGCTGGTGTGGTTCAGTGGATTGAGTGCCAGCCTATGAACCAAAGGGTCGCGGGTTCGATTCCCAGTCAGGGTGCCTGCCTGGGTTTTGAGCCAGCTCCCCAGTATGGGGCACAAGAGAGGAAACCAACATCGATGTTTCTCTCCCTGTCTTTCTCCCTCCCTTCCCCACTCTAAAATAAATAAATAAAATCTGTTAAAAAGTAAAATGGACAGTGCTCATCAACAGCTATCCATTTCTCTCCATTCCTAGTCCAAACCCTTGTTAACTTACACCTGGACACCTGAAACCAACCACTCATTCATCAGTCTCCGACCCCCTTAAAGTAGACTCTGTTTACTAACACAGGAAATATTTATTGAGTACCTACCATGTTTCAAGCTCTGAGACACCGAGAATATAGCAGTGAACAAAATAAAACACATGCAAACAATGATGTGTCCCAGCCTATGGACGTGACACTGTTGGAGAAGAGGGATGAAAGAATAGTAAATGTAAAAACCCATCAAGTGTAAGCACCGTAAAGAAAATGAATTAAGGCGATGAGGTGTAGAGAATGCGAGAATGAGACAGCCAGGCTCCGTGGTGGCCCCAGTGATGGGCCGGGCCTCCAGCCAGGGCTGGTCTCTGTGACCGACAGAACGCTGTGGAAGCGACAGAGTGCGGACCCCCCAGCTCCCGTCAGGTCTCCGGGGACGGCTGCCCCGGCCCAAACCTCATGAGAGACGCGGAGCGGAAGCACTCCACCGAGCCGCTCCAGTGGGCTTGCCGACCCACAGAGGCTCTGTGATAATACCCGTTTATGGGCTGAGCCACTAGGTTTCGAGGATGTGATGGGACAAGAAGTCAGCCCTGTGGTGAAGAGGAGGAGGGGGAGCGCTCCAAGCAAAGACAATAGCAAGTGCAAAGGCCCTGAGGCTGGAACGCGCTTGACTGCGGAGGAGGCTGGTGCAGGTGGAGCAGAGTGAGTGACAGGCAGAGTAGGAGAGGAAGTCAGAGAGGAAATGTGGGCTGGGAGTTGTTGGGGTCTTGTGGGCTGTGGTGAAGGGTTTGTATTTTATTCTTTATTTATTTTTTAAAGATTTTATTTATTTTTAGAGAGGGAGGGGAAGGGAGGGAGAAAGAGAGGGAGAGAAACATCGATCAGTTGCCTTTCACACGCCCCTGACCGGGGACCTGGCCCGCAACCCAGGCATGTGCCCTGACTGGGAACTGAACTGGTGACCGTTTGTTTTGCAGGACGATGCTCAGCCCACTGAGCCACACCAGCCAGGACCACAGTGATGAGTATGTAGTGATGTCTCTCCCTATACCCTTCCATAGCTCTCCATCCTATTGGCCCAGGCCCCTTGACCTCTGCCCCTTTACCTCCTGCAGAAAAGAGCTTGCCTTGAGAGAGCTAAGGAGGGGGTTAAATTTAGGGAGGGAGGTCAAATGGGCTGGAACAGATAGCCTGCCTGCTGGCAATAACTGCTAAGCATTAAATGAGATTAAGTGGGAACTGAAATTATTTGAGGCACATTGTTCACATTCTTGGCTGGTGAAATGGTGAGGGAAGGCGGGGGCAGGGGGGAGTTGAATGCCAGGAAGGGTCACGGCATAGGAAACAATCCTCCTCAAAGAGATCTGAACGCTGGCTGGATGCCCCTGCATTTGTGACCAGATCAGTGGTTCTTCTATGGATCAGCAGGAGCTGAAACAAAATACTAACGCTCCAGCCCCACCCCAGACCAACGTCAGCATCAGTGTCTGACCAGGCGTTGGTATTCTTTTCCAATGAATATTTTTATTTGCCACAAGAAAGAAATGATAATTATGTGACACTAAGCTATGGGGGTTTTTATGTAGCAATATATAGTTGTAATTAGAGATATCAACATGGATCAAATCGACACATTGTACAGCTTAAACTTATACAGTATCATAGGTCAGCTGTATCTCAATTTAACTTTTTTTTTTTTAAGTATATATTTTTATCAAGAGCTCACCAGGCCCTGGGTGGGTAGCCCAGTTGGTTAGAATGTCTTCCCAATAAGCCAAGGATAGGGGTTTGATCTCCAGTCAGGGCACATACAAGAATCGACCACTGCCCTGGCTGGTGTGGCTCAGTGGATTGAGCGCTGGCCTGAGAACCAAAGGGTCGCTGGTTCGGTGCCCAGTGTAGGGCACATGCTTGGGTTGCAGGCCAGGTCCCCAGTAGGGTACACGTGAGATGCAACTACACATTGATGTTTCTCTCCCTCTCTTTCTCCATCCTTTTCCTTCTTTAAAAGAAGAAGAAGAAGAATCAACCACTGAATGCATAAATAAGTGAAACAACAAGCAAATGTTTCTCTCTCTCTTCCAAAAATCAGTATGTTAAAAAAGAGAGTTCACCAGATGTCAGGGATGGTTCAAACAACTGTGGACACAATAGCAGACCAAACACATCAGCGACTGGCTCTTGTAGCAGGAAAATTTAATAAAGTGTGAAGGGAAGGACAATGTCAAATCGTGTCACCCACAGGACAGGCGCTCATTCAGGCTGTCCCTTTAATTCCTTCAGTGGAAGTCTAACATTTTCCCTGAACTGGTGTTCAGTCGTTCATTCCTCTCCGCTGTTGGGCCCCCTCCTGCGCAGAACCTGGGCCGTGCCCCCAGCTGCTAGCCATCACTGAACTGAAACCCGTCTCCTTGTCAGTGTCTCCGGAGACAGGCACTTCCTGTGACCCACACTGGTCCGTTGCTTACTTCCCCACATCTACTCAACTTGAACTTACTGCAAACCCCTTACCAGAAATGCAATACTTTTTTTTTTTTAATCCTCACCTGATGATGTTTGTGTTGATTTTAGAGAGAGAGAGGAAAGGAGGGGGAGAGAGACAGAGAGACAGAAACATCGACTGGTTGCCTCCCACATACGCAACCAGGAATCAAACCCACAAGGTTTTGGTTTATGGGATGACGCCCCAACCAACTGAGCCACCCAGCCAGAATGAAAAGTGGTACCTTTTCTGGTTTGATTCTGAGATGCCTGCAGCTATCTGGGAAGGAAGCTCCTCCCTTCCGCAATGGTCTATTTGAGTAAAGCTTCTTCTCTCTCTCTGCATTGGTTGTTGTTTGACATCTCCATAAAGTTCTCGTGAGTTCTTCATAGATTAATTCCTAGATACCTTATAGCTTTTATCACTTTTGGGAAGATTATCTGATTTTCTGTTCATTTCCCAATGGGTTATAGAAAAATGCTATTGATTTTTAAAACTTGAGTTATGATTTCAAATGCCATAAAATCCATCCTTTTAATGTGTACAGGTCAGTGGTTTGTCGTGTATTTGCGGGTCTGTGCAGCGGCCACTGCAATCTAACTGCAGAACATTCCATCGCTGCCTGAAGAAACCCCATCCTGCCGGCAGTGGCCGTACCTGCTGTACCTGCTGCCCGCCCCCAGGCCCTGGCAACCACCGATTCCCCTCCTGTCTGTGGCTTTGCTGATTCTGGACATTTCACAGAAAAATGGAATCATGAAGTATGTGGCCTTCGTCTTTTTTCACTTGGCATATGCTTTCAAGGTTTGTGTTGTAGCATGGAAAGGTATTTCATTCCTTTTTTTAATCCTCACCCAAGAATACTTTTATTAATTTTAAATGGGGAGAGAGGGAGAAAGATTGGCTGTCGCCTCCCACATGCCCAGAAACTTGATGTGATTAATGGATCCTGAGATGATCACCCAATCTAATCACAGGGGCCTTTAAAAGGAGAGAACTGTTCTGGCTGGTGTGGCTCAGTGGATCGAGCACCAGCCTTCAAACCAAAGGGTCGCTGGTTCGATTCCCAGTCAGGGCACATGCCTGGGTTCCCCAGGTCCCCAGCGGGGGGTACGCGAGAGGCAACCACACATTGATGTTTCTCTCCATCTCTTCCCACCTCCTTTCCCCTCTCTAAAACTAAATATTTACTTTTAAAAAGTAAATAAATAAAAGCAGAGAGCCTTTCCCAGCTGTACCGATGGAGGAAACTTGCTGGCCGTGAAGGCGAAGGGAGCAGCCGCGAAGGCTGCGTCTACAAGCTGGAAAAGGCAGGGAAACCGTCTCTGTTCCTTCAGAAAAGAGTGAATTTTAGCTGAGGAGGACCCAGGGCCCACTTCTGACCTCCAGAACTGCAACAAATTTATCTTTTTAAACCACCAAGTTTGTACAATGTATATAGCCACCATGGAAAACCAATCCACTGAAACGCAGAAGCCAAAGTCAGTCCAAAGGAGATAAGGCTCCGTCAGCCCGGCTCAGCCTTCGCGCCCTAGCGGAGAGTGGCTTCCGCAGATAAGACCCCCTGGTTAAAGGGTGGGTGGTGAGGCTGGAAGTCCAAGATCGAGGTGTGGGCCGCCACAGCCTGGCGAGCACCACTTCCTGACTCACAGACGGCTGTGTTCTAGATGCACCCTCCTGGGGCGGTCGGGCCGAGGACACGGTGGGAACAGCTCTGCGGGGTCCCTTTTGTAAGGGCACCAATTCCATCCATGAGAGCGCCATTCTTCTGACCTAATCAATCACCTCCTGAGACCACTTCACTGGAGGACAGGTTTCACCTTATGTATCTTTTTAGCTTTTAAATAGATTTTGAGAGAGAAGGAAACAGCGACTCATTCCCCTTACTTATAAATTTACCGGTTGATCCCGGCATGCGCCCTGACCGGGGATCAAGCCCACAGCCCTGGTGTATCGGGACGACGGTCTAACCAACTGAGCCGCCCGGCCACCCGTGAATTCCGAGGCGACACTTTCTGGCGGCAGCAGTCGCTCTCTGGTCCCTCTGGACCCTGGAGGGGGGCCCCGCTGGCCTGCGAGGCACAGCGGGCAGACCCTGCTGAGCGGGCCGGCCGCCGCCCCACCCCTGTGGAGACCAGCAGGATGCAGGCGGGATGAAGCCGCCTGGGAGGACCCTCGCCCTGGGGTCGGCCACCCAAGGCCACCTCCCACCCTTCTTGCCAGTCCCAGGGCACCGTGTGGTAGGAGCAGGAGAGACACGAGACCCACAGGCTTTTTAAAATAACTGCATCCTTTAATGGCAGTAATACAATTATTGGATTAAGAGACCACAGGAGAAAGGGCAGGTGACGGTTCTGGAAGACAGATACAGAGTACAAAACGGGGTGGGGTAGAGGCATGCGACGATCATTGTAAAAATACAGTACGTTATATACATATTTGCACCATCAACTTTCAACTCTGAAATAGTATTTACATTTTTGTTACAATCCTGGTTAGAGAACAATTTTTCTTTAAAAGCTCGGCCTGATGGCAAATGAAAATCTTGGGTGAATTCATAGTCCCATGAGGTTCTTAGGCTGAATATCCAAGAGGAGGGTTCCAGCTTCTATTTCATCCACAAATTCCCATTTAAAAAAAGTACTGAATTTGCTTTTACAAAAGAAAAGTCTCCGAGAAAAAAAAAAAAAAACCCACAGCCACACTGCGTATTCTCACATATCGTACAAACACCAAGGGCTGCAGCCCTCTGCTCAAGGCCAACACTGGTGGCTGAAGAAAAATCTCATGTTTAAAAAAACAGAACAGAAATGACAGAGACAAAGCAAACCAGCCCGGGGCTGACGCGCCGGCCCGGGCCGGCCTCTCCCACCTGCGCTTCCGGCCCCAGGCGCAGCCGTCCGTTTCTGGGGAGAGGGGTTTGGCGCGGCAGCCTCGTTCACTTCCCTCCCGAGGTGCTGACACACGGAGCCCTTTGGCTGGGTTGCCCCGTTTCCTTGCTGTCAGCATAGGACGGGCCTTAAGCAGGAGGTTGAAGTGGGAGAATGAGGTGACAGGCCGGAGAGGCGGCCAAGGACTGACACAGGTGGGAGGCCCCGTGACACGGGCCTTGCCCAGCCCCCCCAGGAGCTCTGTGCACAAGGCTGGGCCTCAGCCGGGGGCCTGGGGACGTGGGCGCTGGCGTCTCTGCTCCCTCCCCGGCTCGGTCAGGTGAGGGGAGCAGGACGCACAGGCCCCACGCTGCCACGGCTTCTCTCCGGCCCTCCCCTCAGGCCCTTTTTATGGAAGTGCCCACAAATCCAACCACCCGACACACCTCTGAACCCCAAACCTGTCACTTAGAAGCAAGGACATCGAACCCATGGGCCCTGAACATACCGTGAGGCGGGGCGAAGCGAGCGGAGGGCAGGAACACTGCCAAGAGCCAGCCGGGGCCCCGTCAGGAGCCTGGGGGTGGCCACACCACGGATCCTTGAGCAGCCCCCAGAGGCACCAGGGCCAGCACCCTGGGCGCGCTAGCTTCTGAGGACCAGGACAGCCCCTGGTCTGGGGGAGAAGGGCGTGGCCACGAAAGGGCCGGACGGGACAGGACAGGAGCTAATACTGACAGAAAACACGCGACCTGTGGAGGCTGCCTCCTGGAAGCAGCTCCGGGCCGCCCCACACAGGCCCTGCCGCCTCCGGGCCCATCTCTGGCCCTGGAGTCTTCTGACGAGGGCCCAGGGCCCAGGGCCGACGACGACCTCCGGACAGAGGGTGACACAAGGGCTGTGTGCGAATCCACGCGAGGTGGCAGCGGGAGAGGGCGGTCTCTTCCAGCCCAAGCAGATCCCCAGGGCTCTTTTCCTTTCTTTCTTGGACACTTTTTCACCCCCCACCCCTCACAGTGGGTCCTGCCAGTGCTGGCTTGATCCCGCCTCCTCACGCCACGCGGTCCACAGTGCTCAGCGCCTGCCGTGTTCCCTTTGTCCTGGTGGGGGCAGGGACGGGGAAGGGAGGAGGGGCCAAGCTGTACCCAGAAAACCCGCCAAACCCCCAGTTTTCAAGGAGTCCCTCAAAAATTGGGCCAGCCACAGTGCCAGCTGGGGGCTTGCTACTGTTCACATGCACAAGTAGGTTTTCCTGGCGGGAGCCCAGGGGCACTGACCAGAACTGAAGATAGTTATATACAATTTATACGTTTTAAAAAGAAAGGACTACGAGAGAGAGCGACAGAGAGAGCGAGCGACAGAGACAGAGAGAGAGAGAGAGAGGGAGGGAGGGAGGGAGGGAGAGGGAGGGAAGGAGAGAGATGGGAAAGAAAAAAAGAAAAGCAGGAAAAAAGTAAGGAACACCCAGACCGCCCCCCGAGTTCCCAACTCTGGTCGCTGCACTTACATACCGCCCTGGGAAGGGTGGGGTGCAGGGAGCACTCGACTCCAGCCTAACACTACTGGCAAAAGGGGGAGGCAGTGGGGTCAAAACCTTTAAAAACATCTTTCAGGGACCCTGCGTCCTGCTCGCCTTCACGGGCCGGGCTGTTGCCAGCAAATGGGCTCCCGGAGCCTGTTTTAGGCGCCTGTTTCACAGTCCCGAAGAGGGTGGGCACCGGCAGGTTGTGCACGCCAGGCTGGGGCGTGGCGCCCTCTGGTGGCGGGGCGCCTGCAGCGGCAGCCGGGGCCGAGGCGGCCTTGGGCCGCGGCCGGTTGTAACTGTTGTATCTGTCCGTGGCTGCGGTGGAGCCCGCGTCCGCTCCGGACTTCCCTGACTCAGGCTGCTCCAGGGCAGACTTGCGGACAAACGGGGGCTCCTTGGCCTTGGCAGCCGAGCTCTTGCCGTTGCCCTCGGGGCCCTTTGGCTGGGCACCCGCATCGGCGGCGGGCTCGGCGGCTTTACCACCCGCGTTGGGAGTCCTGGGGTCGTAGAGGCTGATGCCGCTCAGCACGCTGCTCTGCCCACTCCCGCTGCCCTGGCCCAGCCCGCCAGCCGCCAGCACCCGGGGATCATAGGGGGCAGTGGCTGGGGGAGAGGACTCCCCACTGGGGCTGGCAGCTGGAGAAGGAACTTCGGCAGAGCCAGGCTTGGCAGCGCGGGCGGAGGCAGCAGAGTCTGCCGTTTTCTGCAACCGAGGGTCGGTGGGGGCCTTCCGTACCCGGGGGTCACTGGGCTTGTCGCTGGGGCCGGGGGCAGCAGAGGGGCCTGCGGCATTGACAGTCTTGAGGATGCGGGAGAGGAGCTCAAAGTCAGGCAGGGTGGAGCCGGAAGAGCCAGGGTCCGCGGAGGCGCCTGGGCGCGGGCGGGGGTTGGGGGGGCCCGCAGCGGCAGCCCGATGCAGCCTGGGGTCCAGGGCAGGCATGGACTGCAGGGCCGCGGGGACAGGGGGTACGGCGTCCTGCTTGGGGATGGGCAGGGGAATCAGGTCCTCGGGGTTCCAGAGCACGGTGCGGGCGAAGCTCGGCTTGCTCAGGGTCACGTCCTTCTTGATGTGGCTGAACTGCTGCAGCTGCGACCGCGGGTCCCGCAGCGGGTGTCCTGGGAGGGGGTCCAGCGGAATGTTCACGGCCTTCTCCCGCAGGGCCCGCTCCCCTTCCTCCTCTTCTGCGAGGGGAGGTCCGGACCCCTTGGAGCTGCTGGGGCCTGCAGGGTTGGAATGAAGGCCGCCTTCGGGCTTGGCGGCAGGCAGGGAGCGAGCCAGCCGAGGGTCGGAGGGCCCTGTGTCGCCTGGGCCAGGGCCGCCAGAGGCCTCAGCGTGGCGGGTGAGTCTGGGGTCCCGACTGAGGCGGGGGTCAGCTAGCCGGCCTCCCGTGGGGTGTCCCTTCTGGAGGCGAGGATCCCCCAGCCCACTGCCGCTCAGCTCCCCGACAGGAGCCTGGGGTCGGTTGGATGTCTGCTGTCTCAGGGTCTTAAGGATGGAGGTGACGCTGCTCCCACCCTCGTCCTCGTCACTTGAGTACCAGTTTCCAGTGTCACCTGAGAAAGAGCAGAGGAGCAGGAGGGTGAGTGCCCACCGTACCCACCAGAGGCCTCTCGGAGCCCACGGCAGCCCGCCAGGTGCGCGCCTCCTCTGCCTCTCACCGCTCAGGACCTGTTTCTCCTAAGAACCCCCGCCCCCGCGGGCGGCCACGAAGAGCCAGTGAGCCCCGGCCGGCCAGGTACTGACCCTGGCAGCTCCCTGGCTAACATGGCCAACAGTCCTGGACCCTTCCCCGTGTGTCGGCTTATTAATTACCACAGCCGCCCAGGAGGCCGTGTTAGTATCAGGCCCACTTGACAGATGAGAAAACGAAGGCATGAACGGGGCCCTGAGATGGGGGCAGAGACGGGACCGAGCCAACTTCAAGCCTAGGGCGCCGCCACCACCTCATCCCTGGGCGGACTCGGGCCCCAGGGTGGCAGCCTGTGAGCAGCTACCACTGACTAAGCTCTCGCTACGCCTGGGGCTCACAGACACTTGCCCCCAGGCCCCCGAAACGTTACCACGCTCCAGGGAAGGGCAGTCACCGGCTAAGAGGTGGGGCCAGGAGGGCAGACACAGAAACTAGCCCAATCCAACCTCCTAGCAGATAAAACCGGAGCCACCAGGAGAGGGGGCTGCCCCTTCATCCCGCTGTTCCCACTTGCTCCCGGGCCTCTGTCATGGCCACCGTGGCCTCTGGCTTCAGATGATGAACACAGTCTGTCCAGCCCGTTTCACCCTGGTGGGTGCCACCAGGTCACACTGCACAGCCCCATGCAACTTGGCAGCTGTGTGCGACTTTGATCACCATCTACCATCTGCTCCAGGGACCAGCCCCCTCCCCTTCAATGGGGTCAGGTCTCTCCTGACCCCCAAGACACAGAAGGGCAGCCCTGACCTCCGGTTTCCTCAGGGACATGCAGCAGCCCCAGCCTGGCTTCACAGCCCCGAGGCAGGGTCCGCCCTGGCCACAGGCTCCGTTCCGGCGCGACACCCGATCTAGGTATTCCCCACCTCGCCCCTGCACGGCGGCCGGGACGGGGGCTGCGCCCATCAGAGAAAGCCCCTGCCCCCGGGGAGGACACGTGCCTTCCTCATTCTCCCGGTCCTGCTTGCTGCTCTCAGCCAGCCTCCTCGCTCTCTCCTCCTCCTCCTGCTGCTTCTGCTGGATCCTCAGGTACAGGGCCCTCTGGGCTGAGGGCAGGAAGTCGGGGACACCGGCGCCCGGCTTCGGCCGGCCTGGGGGCCCTCCCTCAGGGAAGCTGTCGGGCTCCAGAGGGTGCTCGGGGAAGAGGTGCTCCCCAGGCTCCCCCGGCAGCTCTTCGTAGTGCCCGTAGTCCTCTGTGGCAGGGAAGAACCGAGGGTCGTGTCGGGGAAGGCCTCGGGGCCTCAGCTCCAGCCCACCCAGACCTCAACTGCAGAGCCGCCCGCGGCTGTGGCGATGCGCCCGCCCCTTCCTGCCCTCCCGGGGGCCCAGGAAGACCCCACAGTGGGGACTTCCAGGATGAGGATGGGGTGCACAGTGAGATTTAGTGACACGGGCTGATGCTCATGACATGAAAACAGGACGGAATATCAAACAGATGTTTATAAAATGCAAAGAGGCGGCTTCAGAAAGACAGACAGAAAACGGTCTCTTTGGAAATGAGAGTCGGGGTAGAAGGGCAGAGATCTGTTCACTTGTTTTACTCCACACACTCTGACATGTTTTAATTATTTGCCACAAGCACCAGTTTTATGGTTTGTTTACAATAATGAAAAAGACGACATCACCTTGTTTTAATCACTGGGAATAAGACTAAGAAAGAAAGTATACACCGAAATGTTGGTACAGCCGCTGTCGAACCAGAAGCTCACCACGGTTCCTCTCTCCCCTTGCCTCTGGGTTTCTGAGCTGTTCTACTTGGGGAGGGGACGGGGCACAGAGGGGCAGGGATGAGGGACCTGGAGACAGACTCTCTCTCTCTCTCTCTCTCTCTCTCTCTCTGTGTGTGTGTGTGTGTGTGTGTGTGTGTCTGTCTCTCCCCCCCAATCCCTTGCAGAGACAGAAGACCTCTAGTTAGTGCTGCCCCACAGAGTGTCGCAAGGATGAAACAAGCCACACAGCCAGCGCAGTCCTCACGGGCCCAGTGAGCAACGGCAATGTGGCCAGGACTATCAGGACAGTGACTCTGTAACGTAATTCAAATTTAATGTACAGGGTTCAAATTATTAAATGGGTAAATGCTTCATATACAGAGCATAAAGCAAAAAGTGAAAAGTGACTGTCTTCTAGTCCCTGAACGCTGTAACGTGACCTTGATGGGCAAGCCTGGCCTAGGCCACGCCCTGGCTCGGGGCTGGGGACACTCGGTGAACAGGCCCAGTCCCCCACCCGCAACTTTTCCTCCAGAGTGACTCCCTCAATGGCTGTGACCTTGTGAATACAGTAATGTCTCACTTAACATTATGGATAGGTTCTGTGACTTTAAATGAAATATAACGAAACCAATTTTATCAGAAGCTAACTGATCCAAAAAACCTACGAATGTACCTCATCAACATCACAAAGGAGCGACATTGAATGAAACATTCTCTGAGGACGGGCTGTAGAGGAAAACCCACGGAACGTGCATGCGCTCTAAGGGGCAGCTGCCAAGGCAGCAAGCGAGTGAGCTACTCCAAGGCACGCTGTGTCAGCAGCCAGACAGACCTGCTTTCCTTCCACACCCGGACCTGTGGCCGGCACATTCTACGTATGTTTTCAAAGGTGGCGGGGGGGGACTGTGGGAACAACATCACCCCCTCAAGCAGCCCGCTTTTCTCACTTGGGAACACGTCACTCATCTTTCTAAATCCCCTGCTCCTCACCCCAAACACCTGCTCTCATGACTTCAAACATCATCTAGACGCCAAATGCGCCCACGCTGCCTCCAGCCGGCTTGGCTCCGACGCCCCCACCATGTCCGCAAGGCCGTCGAACGGGCACCTCGCACTTCCCGCGGCCAAAGCACAAGCAGCAGGACTTCCCGGTCCGGGAGGGCAGCAGCACTCGCAGAACGGCCGCGCCCCACGGCCAGTGGCCCTCCACTCCTGCCCCCCGGGGAACGCGCACACGGGGCGTCACGCCGGTCCCATGGCCCCATCTCTAAACTGAGGGGCCGGCCTGGCTTCTCCCTGCCGCCTCCCGGCTGCCACCCAGCTCGCCTCAGCCAGGGTGACTGCACTGCCCACCACCACACACTGTCCCCTCGCGTTCCTCCACTCACAAGCTGTCACCTTTCCAAGGAGGTCACCTCCCCATGGCACAGTCCCCACGCTGCGACTCCTCTCCCTTGTCCTCCCCCTCTGAGGCACACACTGCCTGCACTTTTCTCAAACGAGGTGACTGGCTGGGGCCGCTGCCCGGCCGCGCCTCCCCCCTCCCTTCCTGCTCGCTCCCCGTTTCCCCTCAGAGCCTCTGCCCGCCGGCCCCCCGCTGCCAGGCCCTCCTGGCGGCCTTGCCCCACCCCTCTCCCACAGCGCCTTCAGTCACTTCTAGCAACGGTCAGCGCTGCCAGGTACCCCGCACTCCAGTGCAGTGAAGGCCAGGACGTGGCCACGTGGCCAGCTCTGACCCCAGGCCCGGCAGCCCTGGGACACCCCGCCCTGTCCAAAGGCCGCGTGCCACCTTCTGGGGCCGCGGCGTCACTGTCGTTACCGACACATTATTTGAATAAGGAAGGAAGGAGAGGAGGAAGGAAGGCGGTCAGACGTGAGGACAGAACAAGCAGTGTCACGAGGCTGACAGCGGCAGCCCCAAGCCAAGAACTATCTGGAAGGAGGCTGCTTTGAGGAGGTCATTTCAACCTCTCAGCCCCACACCAGCCCACACCTGCCTCTGAGTTCCCGTGCTCCTGACTCCAGGGACAACAAGCAAAATGTCTAAAAAACTAAAATTATGGTGACAATAATCATGCTATTCCTTATGGCCTCAACAGGGTAGTGACTCTGTCATGAGAGACATCCAACCAGTCGTGGGACAGAAATGGAGTAGGATCCATGCTTTCAGAGACGGAGAGGAGAGAAATCGGACCCGTCCCGCTGTCTAAACCCCGCACGTCCCTCCCGCCGCCGCTCCGCCCGAGCCCCGCATACCTGTGTCCCCCATGAGTCCCGGCTCCATCTCCATGCCTTCCTGCTGCTGGTAGTAGTTTTCATAGAAGTTCTGGGCTGGTGGGATAGGGGGCATCATTCCAGAATGCGGGGAGTCTCCAGGGCCATAGGGCATCATTGGGGGGCCGCCAGGTCCCATGGGCGGGCCAGGGTTCATGCCAGGGCCCATCGGCATGTCGGGGTGCATATCCGGGTGCATGTCGGGGTGCATGTCCGGGTGCATGTCGGGATGCATGTCGGGATGCATCGGGCCCCCCATTGGCCCCGGGGGTCCCATATTGGGCCCAGGGCCCATTGGCCCTGGGGGTCCTCCGGGTCCAGGGAACCTAGAAGGAGGAAACGGTGCCTGTGAGAAGGGCTGTAGAGAAGGGTGGGGGCGGTGCCCCCCAAGAGACGTGGAGGCTCCCCTGGTGGGCAGTGAAGGGCTCTAGCCCAGGCCCCCGACCGTTCTGGGGAGGTGGCACGCCGCCCCCGCCAGGCTCAGACAGGCCCCTGGCACTCACCTCACACCCAGCTTCTCGGCCAGCTGTCCCGTGGGCCGAACCACGATTTCAAACAAGGAAGGGATCTTCTTGTTGTACATGTCCTGCTGCTGCTGCAGCTGCTGCGGGGACAGCGGCTCGTGCACTGGCATGGGCATCTGCGGGGGCCCGGGGGGCGGAGGAGGGGGTGGGGGCGGGGGCGGGGGGCCACCCTGCATGGGCCTGCCATTTGGAGAGGTGGGCGCAGGGGGGCCAGGGGGCCGGGGTGGGGTGGGCAGGAGGCCCACACCGGGGGGTGGCTTGGGTAGGGGGTTGATGCCCTGCTTCTTCAGTTCCTCAACTTCCTTCTCATCCTCGGCACCTGCCTCCGCGTCATCAGCCAGCATCTGCAGGTGGGAAGGATAAAGGGAGCGACCGTCAGGACGGGACAGGGGTCAGGCTGGGCAGGCCCCCTGGTGTCGAAGGCCAGATTTACAGAGAAAAACCTGAACTCACAAGACCCTGAGTGAAGGAAGCCTTTACCGCGTAAAGCCGACGACCACGAAGACTCTTTGGCACAAAAATCATCGCCCCACCCCACTGCTGCGTCCCCTGTGACCAGGGGGGAGGGGGAGCCCCTCCTGTGCTGCAGCGAAATACAAGTCACATAAAAGGTGCAATTTCACCACCTTGAAGTGTACAATTCAGTGGCATTAAACACATTCATGAAGTTGTCCAACCATGACCTGTCTAGTCCTACAACTTTCCATCACCCAAAAGAAGCCCCTTACCCATAAGCAGTCACTCACTCCCCATTCCCCCTCCCCCACCCCCTCCTGGCAACTACTAATCTGCTCTCTGTCTCTAGAAATTTCGCAATTCTGGACATTTCATAGAAATGAAACCCTACAATACGGGGTCTCTTGTGTCTGGCTTCTTTCACTCAGCAGGACGTTTTCAAAGTTCACGCATGTTGTAGCATGTGTCATGTTACGGCTGGCTAATATGGCATTGTCCTGTCTGGATTTTAAGGGCCTCTCACTGTACCTGCCCTCAAACCTCAACTCCTCACGGTGACCCACAGGGCCTGACGGCGGGGCGGGGTTCCCGGGTGCCGCACAGCACCTCGGCCGCTGCACGTCCTCCCGGGGAGTCCCAGACCCGTCCACCCTGAGCACCCAGCCCCGTGTCAACCTGCCCAACGCCAGGCTCTGCCCCAGCAGGCACCTCTCCCTCCATTTCTGACTGTGGGGCTCCATGTCCCCCATGGAGGGTCTCTTATAAAAAGGTCAACAGAATGACCATCCAGGTCTCCTGCGTTCACTCACTGCTGGAACCCATTAGCCCCTTCAAAGCACTGCCCGCGCTCTGGGAGCCTATGTGTTGTTGTAGCCGTGTCTGTTCCAGGCTCACCCAGAGGCTGTCAGCTCCATGAGGGCAGGACTGTCTTACACCCTGAGGTAGCCCAGGGCCCAGAGAGGGCCTGGGACGGGGCAGGAGGACAACCTCAGAGCCTGGGTTTGAGCAGAACCTCGTACCGGTGAGGGCCCTGCGCGCAGAATGGCGGGCCTGACCGCTCTCCTTGCAAGGCCTCGTGACGTTGGCCTTCAGCCGGTGTCTGGGAACCTGGGTTTCGAGAGGGTTCCCAGCATCCCATGACTGAGGAGGGCGCTCCTTGTACCTAAACTCTACAAGCAATGTGCTTTCTGCTGGACAACCCCCCTTTCCTTCCGTGAGTCAGGAACTGTGGCATATGCCAGGAAGGGGCTACCTACTTGACCAGCCCCCAAGAAAAACCCCAGGCTCTGAGTCTCTAATGTGCATCCACCCAGGGATGCCGGGGGCAAAGGGGAGATGCAGGTGGCAGTGGAGGGACCTCCTGGTGGGTGCCAGGGAGTTCTCGGAGTCTCTCTCTCCTTATAATCAGCAACGGTATCTGGACCCTGGGACAGCGGAGCACAGAGAGAATTTGGCTTCCAGGGGGATGAAAACCTTGGAAAGCTGATCAGTGGAAAACACCTGTCCCTTCAACTGGCAAACACCTGCCACTCAAGGTGTGGCCTGTGTGGCCTGGTGGCACTAGAGGACCTACGGAGCAGGAGCGTGTCATGCGTGCCCGCTGCACTTGGGGAACCCTGCCCCAGACTAGTCATGCCGGGGTGGGGGGCAGGGCCGTGGTGCTTTCCCGCGGGGGCTGGGGGCCGTCTGCTGCACTGCGCCCACGGTCTGCTCACTTCCCTCCCTCCCAACGAGCTGCCCCTTTCAGTTCCTCTACTGACTGCGCAACTGCTGCTCAGGCCGCGCCCCCCGCCTGGCACAGGCTGCCTTACTCTGTGCTCCCTGCCCACCACTCCCCAGAGGCTGGTGCGCATCAGCTCCTCGGTGAGCCCCTGAATGTCCGCCTGGGGGAGAGCCCCTGGGCTGTCACCCCGATCCTGGCGTGTGATCAGGACCTGCCGGAGGACTGGATCCTGTCTTCTCACCACTGTGTCCCCAGTGCCCAGGACAGTGCCTGGCAGCAACCAGGCACTGCCACGCATTCGGCGGCTAAGTGGGCAGGGCAAACGAACACGACGGGAGCAGCAAGGCGGGCGGCGCGGGATGTGAAGGAGTTAGGGCCGTGACGGCCGACTCTGCTGCTTCGTGTTCCTCTGGTGGGTGTCGCCGGCACACGGCCTGAGCTGTAGGTACCGGCTCCAGCTGGTCACACCTTGCCCACAAGCCTGCATTCCCGCCCAGCCAGGATCTGGGGTGCTGCCCCGGCCCCCCCCCCCTTACCCCCACACCCACCAAACACTGGCCTGAAGCACATGCCCGGCCCTCCCGGGTGGCTCACTCACTTCACCCCTGGCCTCCCTGCCTCGGACGGGCACCCTGCGCTGGCTTCCCATCCGGTGTCCCTGCCACTCTGCACACCAGGAGAGCCACCATCAGTCACAAAGAGGGCTGTTCCCCTGCTCTGCGAGACCCTTTCAAAGGCAACTCAATGCCCTCAGGCGAAAGGCAAAACTTAACTTGGTTATCACCTCACTAAACAGGAACAAGCTCAATCACAACCTCCTCCCCCGGGAGCTGCCACGCTCCCTTCCCATCCCCAGCTCCCGTGCAGCACGCCCCACTCGTCCCCTCCTCGCCAACCCCCGCCCCCACGCCCACCCTTCCTTCAGGTCTCCTGCCACCAGGCTCCCGAGAGCCTCGCGCCTCCCTGGACTAGGTGTGCCCGTGGCAACCACGCAGCACCTCGCTGCGCCGCTCAGCACCTGTGAGCACTGGCCAACGTCCCCTTCTCCACCAGGCCGCCAGCTCTGGGGACCAGGACTGCGGTGATCTTTTCCCCACCGTTCGCTGGCGCTGAGCACAGTGCTGAGCACACAGTGGACACTTAATAAACTCAAGGTTAACAGGAGGACCCGGCAGCTCTCCCGCACAAGCAAACCGTGAGGGCAGCACCGCTCCTGAGCGCTCAGCCCTGGAGCCAGCCTGCATCCAGCCCTGCAGCCTCTCAGCCTGCCCTGCGGCTGGGGCTTCCACCTCCACCCCACGCTGGGCAGGAGTCCCACCTCCCACCCTGCCTGCCGGGGGCTGGAGAACAGCTCCTCCCATCCCAGGACTTAGCCCCCCCACCCCTTGGTCAGACCCCACCATGTCCCAGAGAGGACTCCTCCCAGGACAAACGGCCCCCCTCCGCAACCACGCACTGCCTCCCTCACTGGGTCTCGAGTGCTGCCTCAGCAGCAGGGACTGAGCTGCGCTAGTGCCCGGGACAATGACACGTAAAACATGAGTCACATGTGAAACATGAGAAAACAGAGCTCCTACCAGAAAAGGTGACCCCAAGCAGGCATCCTTCCCCCGGGATGCCGCAGAGGGGCCTCTCCAGCAGCAAGGATGGGCTCCCGGGACCCTGTCCTTGGACGGGACCAGTAGGGCGTTCGAGGCCCCACAGCCCCCCGCCCCCGCCCCCGCCCCCGCCACACCAGGCCCGATTCAGAGTGGCCCCGGGGTCTCCAGGACCACCACATCCAGACACACAAGGCACGCGGGCCAAGGGCTATCAGGACAGTCTTATCAGCTGGTGAAAAATTCTAAACGTGTGCCCCAAACTGGAAACAAAGCAAGTGTTCCCCAGCTGACGGCTGGGTGAAGCCTGCCATCACCTACCCAAGGGAGCACGCTCAGCGACGAGCAGCGATCCACTGCTATCACCCCCTCCACCAGGCGGATGCATCTCAAACACATCGTGCCCAGGGAGAGAAGCCAGATTCAAAAGGCTGTGCAAACATACACACATCTTTAAAACAAACAAAAAACATATACACATTTTTAAAAGCTACATACTGTACAAATCTAGTTACACGACATTCCTGAAAAGGCACACCACAGGGACAGAAAACAGATCAGTGTTGCCGGGGTCTGGAGCCGGGAAAGCGCCGGCTGCAGGGGGTCACAGAGGAGTTTTTGGTGATGGAATGGCTACATGACTGTTTGTCAAAACTCACAGAACTGTACGTTGAACAGGGGCGACTCTACTGGCTACAAACTGTAGCTTGGGAACCTGACCACAAAACAATGAATTGCAACTGAAGGACTTCAGGGTAGAGAACCATAAGGCATGCAACTTACTTTCAAATGATTCAAGAAAAAAATAAACACATACGGATATAAACTGAAGTGAGAACACGTGACAAGGCAAAGGGGGTGATCTGTGGAGGGAGCTCTCTGTGTTGGCCTTGCCAGCCGCTCCCACATAAAAGTCATCACCAACCCCAGAGGCAGGCACGTTCCCAAACTTGGTTGGAAATAGGTGTCCAGACAGACGGCAGGGTTACTGGGTAGCGGGAAAATAAAGCAGAAGCCAAAGAGCACAGGCATCTCGGACAGGGCAGCCGACGCCCAGTGCCAAGTGGCACCAGAGTGCGGAGCGCAGGCCCCGGCCCCGGCCCCAGCCCCCAGCTGTGTGGCCGAGGTGGGAAGGGCGGCCCGGAGCCTTCGTCAGGGTTAGTCCAGGCCCGTCCTCGAGGCTCATGGGAAGTTTTACTTTCTGGCCACACCACCTCGATTCTTGAGTGGTTTTCTAGGTTCTACACTCCGTTTTAACCCACAGAGACTTGACCTAACATAGGGGACGACAGCGATGCTCTCAAACCGTGTGTGGGCAGGAGCTGAAACGGGCCCCTTGTTTGCTTTGGGTTTTCACTCCGGAGCCGGCAGCTGTGCTGTCCCACGCGGTGGCCCTGGCCTTGTGTGGCTACTGAGCGCCTGAGGCATGGCTCTAAGTACCAGATTCTGGAGACCTACTAGCTCCCCAATTTTACTTTTTTCTGTCATTTGTTGCTTGCTAAAATGACATTTTGAACATGAATACATTGAGCTAAATAAGATATGTTATTAAAACTAAATCCGTGTGTTTCTTTTCATGTTTTAAAATGTAGCTACTAGAAAATGTAAAATTAATTGTGGTAACCTGTGATTTACAAGGCTGTCCACTTTACAGTCAGTCAGTATTTCTCTGCCCACATCATATAAACTGTGCAATTATCAGTAAGACCTTTTTATTAAAATTGTGCTGCAAAACTGCTGGGTGGATAGTTAGAAAACAACACGAGGCTACGACGTTTACCATTGGACAGCACTGGTCTAGACGGCAAAATCTGGATGTCCAGAAGGGGGCAGGCCTCAGCCAGATACTGTTCAGGTCTTCCAGGGATAAATGGAGTCCCCCTGACTTTGGCGACTACTTACCCTGTGAAAAAACTCACAGAGCTAGACATCTACTGGAGACAAAACCCCTGTCCTAGGGTAGCAGGCACCACCAAGGGCCTGGCCAAGCCAGAACTGTTCCCACTCCTCTGCCCACGAGGAGCAGGGCTCTCTTCCTCTGCCTGTGCTCAGCTTTCCCCTTAACCCTCAGGCAGCGCTGCCAGCAGCCACTCAGACAGGGCACTCAGCCACGGATGGAGTCACCAAGGCGAATGATGAACTCGATCCTTTCCATTTTTTTAAAAAATTATTTTTATCCTCACCCAAGGACGTTTTTTTCATTGCTTTTAGAGAGAGGAAAGGAGGGAGAGACGTATCAATGTGAGGGAGAAACATCTACTGGTTGCTTTCTGTATGTGCCCAGACCAGACACTGTACATGCCTGGACCAGGGATCAAAACCACAACCTCGTTATGTGCCCTGATGGGGAACTGAACCCTCAACCTTTCAGTTACAAGATGATGCTCCAACCAACTCAGCCACACCGGTCAGGACTCAATCCTTTCTTTCTTTTTTTCTTTAATTATTATTATTTTTCCTCCAATTCCTAAAAAAATAGCCAACTCCTAAAAGCATTTGCAAACTAGGAGGCAGAAGGAAAGCCTCAATGTGACAGGACACATTCTCCCCGATTCCCTTAGATGTATTAGGAAACCAAGGACAGGACCTTAGGTCTCCCCAAAGCCTAAAGACTCTCAGGGAGAACAACAGACACTAGGGTGAGTTTCCAATGTCACCAGATGAGTCTGAAAGTCCTGACACCTCACCTGGGGATGAAGTGTCCCACCAGCCCTGAACCTCCAATTTCCCTGTAACATTTACTGCTTAACAGAACCCTTACAACTTGGATGGAACCATTTGACATTGCTAACAAAACAGAACCCAGCCAAGCCTCCTGCCCTCTCTGTGCGCCGGGGGCTCTCTCTAAAGGACAACTGAGAAACGACAAGATCCGTTTGGAGACACACCAGACATCACTGCTCTTAGGCAGCCGCCCCAGTGAAAACTGCGCTGGCTAGAGATCCGATGCACGTGTGACCACGCCACCTCCCCCCACAGGCAAGAACAGTCCCTGCTGCCTCCTGAAGACAGCCCAGCCCCAGAACGATGCAACTGGGAACTCTGGTCCCGCACACAGGCCAGCTGGCTGCAGAGCCAAGTCGACGGCAAGCACAGCTCCCAGTTCCCGTCAGCTGTGGTCACGCTACCCCTTGACATTACCTTATCCAAGAGCTCTCTCGTCTCCTCGGTCAGAGGGTCGTGGGAGAACATGCAGTCGTCCCCATTGATGCAGTTCCCAGTCGTGTGGTATAACTTACATGGAAAATCACGTTCACAGCAAATTAAGGTAAATGCTTCATCTCATGGAACCCACCCAAGGGCAGAACCCAACCCCCCGTGTTTGGAAGAAGAGCAAACGGAAGCCCAGGGAGGTGAAGCCACTTGCTCAGGGTCGCACAGAGGGTTGGCAGCAGACCCAAGATGAGACCCTAGTTCTCAAGTCTCCTGCTCCAGAGTGCTTCCCGCCCGACCACGCTGGCCTTGGGGCTGTGTCCTTGAATCCTCGCGCAACAGGAACAGGGAAGTTCAGCGAGGGGCACAAGGTTACACCATCAGTTGGAAAAGTCTCAGAAAGGTAACAGGTATTGGTGTTAGGCCAGTCTCAAGAGTATATGTTAAGAGAAGCCAGAACATTCGTGCCTCAGTTTACTCATCTGCAGAATGGGAACGGCAGGCCCGTCACAGGACAGACGTGAGGGTGAAATGAGATGCAGAAGCACAGAAAGCTCCTGACCCAGCGCTGGCAGGGAGGGCATGAGCAAACGCGGCGGCGGTCGGCTCTCATTACCAACAAGGAGGGAAGTTCTGCCCCTTCACTCAGATCAGACGTGGGCACCAAAGGATATCGTGCATGTAGGGGCAGTTCTCGGCCCTGGCACAAAATCCGGTGATGTAAAACTTGCACAGTTCTCGCTTCTTTGGTAGCTCGATGTCATGGCTAAAATTACAGTGGTCTCCCTGGAGAAGCAACGGGGAAGTCAGGCTGGGCACGGTGAGCCCCTGCGTGCTCCTCCTGCAAAGAGGAGCGCTGCTCTGCGACCGCTGAGGCACAGAGGCGTCAACGACAGAACGAAGCCTCCCGCTTCCCTCCAACCATGTCTGTGCCCCCCTCTCTCAGGCCCTGCCTCCTTCCCCCACACCCCCTTTCCTCTGTCTCCCCTCCGCTGCCTTTCATGGCCTCCCTCTAACTCTTCCTATTTGCTGCATGACAGCCTGTATCCAGTCCCATGCTTCTTCCCAAAAGAACCTTGTCTGGGGAAGAATGTGCCCAACTAAAAATACTCCATTTCCCAGCTTCCCTTAAAGTTCCAGCAATAAGTATAGGCAAAACTCCCCAGGGACAACAACAGTGACTCAATTTTTTAGAAATTTCCTCCACCCATTTTTCTTTCTCTTAGCCCTTAGATGTGATGTCTGGAGGAATGGCAGCTGTTGCGCAACCATGAGGAAAAAAGCCACATGCTTAAAAATGGCAGAATAAACCCCGGCAGGAGCCTGGGTTCCCCGGGTGCCACTGGCCCTGTGCTGCCTATCAGCCCCAGACCCCGTCCTGAGGGATAAGCATTTGCGGGCTTAAGCCAGTGGAGTTGCATTTTCATCACTTGCAGTTGGACACAATTCAAACAATACAACACCCACGTGAATGGCTACTCATTTCTCTTTGTCTATATGTATTATAAATTTCTAAAAATAGTACGAATTGTGACTGTAATAAGGAATATTTTATATCCACATGCACACTTGTTTGAAATACATATTGTTTTCTAAGATATATACATAGGTGCAGTATTCCCTGAGTACATGTCTCCCAATACCTATCCACCGCCACTAGTAAGAGTAAGAAGCTACCTGACTGAACCACATTGGGTCACACTGTCTCCTACAGAATTTTGTGGTCACTGGTCCCTCTTGTGGCCTTAAATTCTGCTGTGAAGTTCAAGGCTGGCCTGATTTCCACCCCTCCTTTTCTATAAATGTCTTCATAATTCCTTTTCCAACGTTAAAGCTCAGTAACTAACAAGAGCATGTTACGTTTCTGCATTAGCATCAACCCCAGTATGACAAAATTTGAAGCCATGGTTGAAAACTTTGGCCAAAAAAATTTCCCCCAAACCAGAAAACCCCGGGTATGTCATGGTGCCCCGGTCCCTCAGTCCCTCTGAGAAGGTAACTGAGCCACTGGGCCCCGCAGGCACCTCTTCCAGTCAACCGCCCCTCCCGCCCCAAGCTCACCCCAGGAGCGTGCCCAGCCCGCGGACCCCGAGAGGCCACTGCCCGGCTCCAGGCACCAGGCCCCCTGGTCCCTTACCCATGTGCACCGCCCCTCCACGAAGTATTTGCAGATGACTTTGCCTTTCTTGTCGGACTGCTGGTGGGGCTTGTCATGGTCGCTCCTCCGGTAGCTTCCACCGCCATCCTGTTAGGGGCACCAAGCGTGAATGTAAAGGGAAATGAAAAGGGGGGGACAGTGAGGGCCCTGGGTGGGCCAGGCAGAGACAATCTCTGAGTGAGTGAGAGTGGGCTGGCGGGGATGACAGAAACGTCTTCATGTCAGCGGCCAGCCAGTTACGCCCGACACCGAGGCCATGGGGGGTCCGGGCCGTACAACATGCAGCGCCAGCACCGGACAAGAACATCTCCGGCCCTTGGAGCTGCCGGCAACGGCTCATGCCCCGCACACTGTGCAGGACCGCGCCCGCCTCCCAGAGGCAGGGGTACTTCCTAACACCCCAGGGCTGCCTGGGCAGGTCACCCAGGACCTTCTGAACCTTACAGACTCATTACGAGTGACTGCAGGTGCTACAGAGGCATGGCTTTAAAAATAGGGTCTCAGCTGCAGCACATCCCTCAGGAGAGATGATCAGTGCTTATCAGCCCTGTGGGGAATGGCTGCTGGGCACAGGGGACAGGGTCAGCCTCAGAGGACAAATCATTACAGGAAAAAAAAAATCTAAGGAGGGGTCTCGGCTAAACACATCAGATCAGAATACAGAGTCGACTCACGCCCATGTCATCATCGTAGAAGTCTTCGTCATCGTTCATTCCGCCCTTGTTCATTCCTCCTCGGCTGCCACCTCGACCTCGGCCCCGGCCCATCCCTTTGCCTCGACCTCGGGAACCCCGGCCCCGGCCGCGATTTAACCCTGCAGAGGAGAGAGGTGGCACCGACTGCTGCTTCTCGCCAGATCCCAGCTCCAACAGCTGCCAGGAGGGGCCCCACCGACCCATCGCCTCCTGGGCCCCCTGCCCACCTCGTCCTCGGCCATCCTTGGACCGACGGTACTGGTTCAACTCCTTGGAATAGTCATCATAATCCTCGTCTCCCATTGGCTCCTCACATTCTCCATACTGGAATTTCAGAAAAGAGAAGGAAGATGTCACACAGGAAACAATGAACACTGTCCCTAACTATACATTCTGCTCCCTTTGCCTTTTTGTTTCAAGGACAACTTCAGACTCAGAAGGTCAGAGGAGCAGCCCAGGCCCCCGGCCTGAGCACTGGGTGGTCCTAATTCTTACAACACCCACCCCTGGACCAATCCATTAGGGCACCTCCATGCACAATGGGCGGCTGTGCGGCTATAACAAAGAAGGCACACAAAGGTCTCTGCAGGGACAGAACAGGCAGTGCGGCAGCTCTCCTCTGAGAGGATAGTGTGCGTGCGCGTGTGTGCACACAGGCAGGTGAATAAACGAGCACCCGACTGCAAAGGCCCAAACATTTCAGGACACGCTCAGGAACCCTGTCTCCAGGGCGGGGAACTAAGTCGCCAGGATAGCAGTGGGAAGATGATGTCATTGTCACAGTTCACCCTTCAGTATCTTTTCAAGTTGAACCTTCATATGAAGGTTTTCTCAATTCCAAAATCATACATGAACATTTAAAACATGTAAACCTGCCACCTCATGTCTTGTTTCCTCCTATGTCTTACAGGCCACCCCCCAAAGCTCACACAGCCCACTAGCCACTCCCCACCCCTGGGCGGGAGAAAACCTTACATCCATGTCGTCCTCATAAAAGTCATCTTCGTCCTCCGGGTGGTCTCCCATGGAGCCCCTGCCCCTGCCTCGGCCGCCCCGGCCCATGCCTCGGCCTCGAGACCCTCCGCGGCTTCCTCGGCCCCGGTAGCCCCTGCCGCGGCCTCGGCTGCCTGCATAGTGATTCAGAAAGTGAGCGTCTGAGCAGGAGAAGACCCCACCACCGAGAGACATTAACCCATCGTTTGCCCCTGAGGTCATTGATTTCATCCTGATTCTCCTGCTCAAGAAGCCTTCCCAGCTGCCCCGGGCAGACTATCAGCCCCCCGGTCCCCTGGATGTGGGTGCCGCAGCACTGCGGGCCTGTGGCTGCTCCAGTACGCCCTTCCCACTGTCCGACGCGGCAGCCACCAGCCACATGTGGCCTCTGAGCACCCGAAACGCAGCTCCCAAACTAAGAGGGGCTCTAAGTACAAGCGCATCTGGATTTCAAAGACTTTTTTTTTTTTAAAGGAATGTAAAATATCACATCTGCCTATTTTGCTTATGTGTTGAAATAAGATTTAGAATGTATTAGGTGGATAAAATATACTGTTAAAATTAATGTCATCTGTTTGCTTTTACTTTTTAATGTGACTACTAGGAAAGTTCCAATTAATGGTGGCTTACGTTCTCCCTCCACCGAACAGTGCTAGCCTAGAATCTCCCCAGAGGGCAGGGCCTGCCCAGGGAGGTGTCCAGGAAAGACTGTGGAAAGAAGGGCTGAGCACCCACTCCTATGACAAGCTGGGCCCCAGGTGGGGCTGAGCTGGAAGGTTCTGAAAGCGCCCTTGAGGTGGGAAATCTCACTGGCAGGAGACAGTCCCGAGGCCAGGCCGGGTCTCATGCGCTCTGCCCTCCCCGTCATTGTCGTAACTGCCGCAGTTCAAGGTTCAGGGGTGCGGCAGGCCCGCAGGCTGCAGTCACACCTCGTGTGGTGCTAAGAGCTGAGAGGGTGGGGGAGGAGGCTACTAGAGGCTGGGTCAGCCAGCTCTGGATCCCCGTGGCCCAGATGTGCTGCTCTCACATGGTGACTCCCGCAGACCGCCCCTTCTGTCCTTCGCTCAGCCCCGAATGACCGCCCGCCTCTTCCCCGGGGCGGGGTGTGAGGCTCGGTGAGCATGGAGCCAGCCAGGCCTGACTGGCGCTGCACCGCCCCTCCAGCCCCAGCACCAGGTCCGCTCAGACAGCCTGGAGGAGAGAAGTTGCGGGCCTCACCTCGGCCCCGGCTGCTGCCCTCCTTGGCACGCCGGTACTGGTTCAGCTCTTTGGTGAAGTCGTCATAGTCCTCCTTGCCCAGGTCCTCCTCCTCGTCGCCTTCATACTCCCCGTACTGCTCGTTCTCGTAGTCTTCGTACATGCTGTAGCCTTTGCTGTCCATCTTAGAGTAGGACTTCTTGGGCATGGACGTGGTGTGCGACGGGGGGTACTGCTGGTGGGACTGACCAGGAGAGGACGGTGAGCCGGCCCTGGGGCCGTGCGTGCAGGCCATCAAGATCCCCTCTGTTCCCTGAACTGACACATCTGTCTGCGTGCCTCGGCTGTCCCAGGGGGAGACGCCAGCCCCCAGCCGCTCTGGGGACCGGTTCCCACCTGAGATCTGGGCAGTAGGCCCCTATGTTTCTATTCTTCAGAGGGGACCTGGGCTCAAAAGAAAATTGACACACACAGACCCCATGATCCTTGAAAACCAGGAAGAAAAGGAAAGGGGCTCTTTCCCAAGGATACAGAGCAATCTCATCTGGGAGGGGGCCTGGCAGGCAAGAGGGATGCTTCTCAGTCAAAATTTTCTGGGGCCTTGGAATTCAATGAATGACTTGCTTGGCAACCCAACTAGAAAGCCATTTTATTTTATTTATTTATTTTTAGTGAGGGGGAAGGAAGGGAGAAAGAGGAGGAGAGACATCGATCTGTTATTGTTGCCTCTCATAAGCACCCCAACTGGGGACCAAACCTGCCACCCAGGCATGTGCCTTGACTGGGAATTGAACCAGTGACTTTTTGCTTCAGGGAAGACGCCCAGTCAATTGAACCTCACTGGTCAGGGCTGGAAAGCCATTTTAAATGATACTTTCCGAAACGTGCTAGTGCCAAGAGATACTGGATGAAGTTAAATATATATAAATGGAAGCCATTGAAATGTCCTTAGGCTGTGAAGAGATAAACAAACTGTGGTACGTCTAGAGAATGGGGTATTTATTATTCAGCAATTAAAAGAAATGAGCTGTTTGCTAACTGAAAAGAGCCAACCTGAAAAGGCTACATACTGCAGGAGCCCAATTCTATGACATTCTGGAAACGGCTAAACTACAGCGACAGTAAAAAGGCTGGTGGTTGCCAGAAGCTTGAGGGAAGGAGGGCAAGTAAGTAAAGCAGGGGGGATTCTTAGGGAATTGAAACTATTTCATAGGACAGTGTATGGTGAGTATGTAACTTTGCACTTGTCAAAACCCAAGAACTGTAAAACCCTAATGTAAAGGTATATGGACTCTAATAATAATGTGTCAATATTGGCTCATCAATTATAGCAGATGTACCACTTTAATGCAAGTTGTTAACAGGAGAAAAGGGCTGGGGTGCAGGGAGGGAACTGTACTCTCCGCTCGATATTTTATAAACCTAAAACTGCTCTAAAAAGTAGTCTATTAACTTAAAAATAATCCACACTCATTATAAAAAAAGAGAGAAAATACAAAACACAGGTAGACGGACACACACACAACTTCATTAGCCTCAACGCCCAGTTCCCAATTAAAGGTCATAGCACTGCCTCTCTTCCCAGCCTCCCTCAGGTTTAAAGTCTGAATCTACGTTTGTAGATCAGTGTCAACTGTATTTTACAATAAATTTATCTGTAATGATGGATGATGCTGAGTCATACGCTGCCCAGGACATATTTAAGAGCTACTTGCTTTAAAAGCATTTTTTATCAAAACTTGAAAATCTATGTTGTTTTTTTCTTGTCAGTTTTGCTGGAAGAAATAGTGTACAAACTGAACAAACAATTTAACTTCATGTTTAAGGTCAGAGCTACAATATAATTTACTCTTGTAACCATTTTATTCTCTTGCCAACATTCCACAAAAGTCATTTCCGAACAGTGGAAAACAGCTATGACAGGGATAGGTCAGCGTCTCTCCTGGGGACAGGAGACACAGGCCAAGGCCACGGGGAGGTGGCCCCCAGAAGCACAGACAGCGGCTTCACAGAGAACAGCCGCGCACGGGGCCCAAACCTGCGCTTCAGAGCCGCGCCACCTGGTGGAAGTTTTCTGAGCCGCAGTGTCCCCGCCTGTGGGGTGGGGATAGAGACACCGCCTAACCCTGCAGGATTAAAATCGGCCTCAGGTGCCACACAAGAATGCCCAGCCCAGGGTCAAGTGCTCAGCCAACAGGGAAGTCTTACTCCGCGGGGCCCCGGCCCTGCAGCCACTCACCGGCGCGTACGGGGGGCTGTACTCTCTGTACTTGCGGTGCCCCTTCTCGCTGGGGCTGAAATCCGAGTCGTCGGAGAAGTCAGAGAAGTCATCGCTGGAGGACGCATGGCGCTGCAACGACAGGAGGAGTGGACTCAGGGACTCTGAGAAAGGCAGGCCACGCTGGCAGAGCCCGCTGGGACAAGCACTGCTGGATTGTGCCAGAAGGGCTCTGCGCTCTCCAGGAAACACCTCACCTAGGGGCATTTAGTAGCAATGGAGCATGAGCTACCAACTTTTAAAAAAGGTCTTTAACCAATTTGGGGAAGGAAAAACAAGACCATTAAGAGTGCTCCTTGACCTGCCAAGGCAACATGGGCCCCCGGGGCTGTTGGGCAGTCTCGAGGCCAGGCCCAGGGCTGGGAACCCTGCAGACCTACTTTGTGCTTAGATTTCCTCCTCTTCTTCGATCTCCTCTTCTCTTTCTCTCGCTCTTTCTTCCTCTTCCGCTTCAGCCTCCTGTGAGACTTCTCCTCATCTGAATCGCTATGGTGCTTTTCCCCCTTTTCTTTCCGGCTCCTCTCGGGCCCCCCCGAGGTGTCCTGGGTCTCCTCTGCTCCGTCATCTTCCAGTTCACCTTCTTCCAACTCACCATCTTCCCTACAAACCAACCCCGAAACCAACATGAACACAGGCTTGCGAGGAGGCCGCCGAGGGCCGCGGGTCGGCCAAGGCTGATGGGAACCAAGGGCCCGGCCGCTGTGAACAAGACCTGTAACCCCCACCAGAGGCCCTGGGGGGACGTAGGGCCAACTGCCTCCTGTCCGACCCCTGCTCTCCTCCCAAAGGACTGCATCTGTTGCCAGCTACCCTGCTAGGGGCCGGGGGAGGGGACAGGGACCGACCCTGCTGGAACAGGATATCCCCGACTGTTCCCTGGGACTAGAACTCTAAGAAGGAAAGCGAAGAGCCTCTGTGGTCAAAGGAGTTGAGGGACTTCCCCAACTGGGGAACCACAGTGCTTAATGCTGGAGCAGAAGCTCCCAGAAGCTTTACAGTCAAGAAACCTGTACAAGTCGGCCGCAGGGCCCTTCTGAAACTCACTGGACCACAGACACTGGCTGCGTCTTGTGGGGGAGGCGGACCAGCACCCCTCCCAGTGCACACGGCCTGGGCTCCCCGCTCAGCCCAGACCTATGCATGTGTCCTGTGAGCTGAGTGTGGTGGCTGTGCCTAGCGGAGAGAAGGCCACAGTTCTGAAGCAGGGGTGGCCCCCCAGTCCCTGCACCCCACCCACAAGCAGGCCTGAGGACACAGAAGCCCCGCCAGACCCACCAGTGAATAGACCCTGGCGTCTGACCCGCACCATCAACTCCATGGCTCTGGGCTGGAGGCAGGGGGCACTGAGTGGCTAAAAGGGGCGAGGAGGAGGATCCTAGGCTCCAGATCCCTCTTGCAGTCCTCACATCACAGCACCCAGAGTGCCTGGGTCAGCCCCACCTGCCGCTCGCCCTCTTGCTCCCAACCTGACCTGCCTCACCTCTGGGTAGCCCTTCTGGCTCCTGAGCCTGGATTTTCTGACTTTGTCAACTCCCGTAAGTATTGCCCCAACCCCTAGTTCTTAAAAAACAAAGCCCTCTCCCACCACGGCAGAGGCTGCCAACAGGACCCTAAATAGCTAAGTATCTATGGGAAGGGGTGGGGTAGGGTGGGGTAAGGAGACAAACAGGGTTAAGAAAGGAGCAGCTGAGAAGAGAACCCAATTTTTCAGCCAAACCCACAGACAGAGTTTTCACAAGTACAAGAGCTGGTTTTAAAAGTAAGTAAATAAAAATTTAAAATAATTTAAAACACTTCCAAAGTTCCTCCCGCATGACAATGTGTAAGGGCATAAAAAAATGCTTTATCAATTAACGAGGACCCCAACAGAAGGAAGATAACAAAGGGTGAAGTGATAAACCCAGGACCCAAAAGGCTGTTAATAAAGGGAACTGATCTAGACAGGAAGGCCTGGGCTGCTCAAACGGGCTGCGGTCGGCGTGAGGGGAGCTCGCCAGGCAGCCACGTGGGAGCCCCCGGCTCCAGCAGGCCGTGTGGGGAAACAACAGACTGGCCACTTCTCTGAGGGTCCTCAGGTGCCGCTCCCTAAATGCCAAGACCTCTGAGAGGAGCCGAGCAAACTTTCATTGACTCTCATTCCCAATTCAAAGGGGTCGGATCAGCTTAAAACCCAAGAGGTCCAGCCCCAAGATCCCCCAGCAGAGGTCATGGCCAGCTCTCAAATCCAGAACGCGGGATACAAAACTCTTGATGTTTCAAAGGAAAAAATAGAGAGGTGACCGATGTGCGTCTCGTGTTGTTTACTTGCAAATGGCCAGGTTGTCCCGGGCTGGCCTCACAGGAAGACGCCCAGCAAACTTTGGAGAAGGCAGCATTCCTGACAAGTGAGGCGCCTTCCGGTTTGGGTGCGGCCCACAGAACCAGGGGCGGCACCGTGCAAAGTTCTCATGGGACGAAGGCAATTCTGCTGAAATGGCCTCACCCACAATAAAAGTGCCACCTGACTGGGGGAACTGGTTTGAGTGAGCTCGCCAGTCCAAGGGAGAAGCTGTTACTCGCTGGTATGGCAAATCCCTACTGCCTGGAGTCATAGAAGACACCGGCAGTGTGGTTACTGGAGACAAGATGTGTGCCCCTGGGGGGAACACTGGGGCGGGCCAGGGGGCCACACCTCAGGAGAAATGCCAGGAGAGGGGGGCAGACTAAGACAGACAGACACTGGGGAAGGCCCAGAGACAGATCAGAGGGGTAGAGGCTGGTATCCATGAAGAAAAGCTATAAAGAGCATCACTCTAAACACTGTTCTGGAGAGGAAAAAGCTGCGAGGGACATCCTCTCAGAATCCCAGGACAGCCCTGGCTGCTGTGGCTCCGTGGACTGAGCACCAGCCTGCAAACCAAAGGGTCGCTGGTTCGATTCCCAGTCAGGGCTCAGGCCTGGGTTGCTGGCCAGGCACCCAGTAGGGGGCGCGCGAGGGGCAACCACACACTGATGTTTCTCTCCCTCTCTCCCTCCCTTCCTCTCTAAAAATACATAAATAAAATCTTAAAAAAAGAATCCCCAGACACGGGATAGGGTGGAAAGAACACAGGGTGGCAGGAACTGCCCAGGCTCCCAGCAGTCCAGATGAACAACATAAAGCCCAAGACTGCCAACAGCAAAAGGCCCTCCTGGAGCCAGGAGAAGCCTGCCAGAACAGAAGGGACAGTGCCACCACCCTGTCATTTCAACATGACGGACAAATGTGAGGGGGCTAGTCAAGGTCAGATAGCCAGGAGTGACATTAAAAAAAGCCAGAACTGACTTGTTTGCCAACTCTAGGCCCACGGCTCTTCCTAATCGATGAGGACAGGGAGAAAAAGGGAAGCGGGGAGCCCACGTATCCACTGCCTACTTGAGGCCACAAACATTTCTGAGCATCTTCTCTGTGCCGGGTTCTTGTGCACCTCCTTTTCTGCACTGTCCTTGTAGGAAAAGATACAAATGACCAGAAATCCAGTTCCCACGGCAGCTGCCGTGATACAGGGCTCAGACAGCTGAGCCGGGGTGACTGGCACCCCGACACTCCCTCCCTTGCGCCCACTCTTGGGCAAGAACCCCACGGCATGGCAGGAGAAGGCCTTGCCCAGTGTCCACGGAGGCCCCCACCCCTGTCCTGCCACGGCACGCTGGTGTGGGCCAACGCACAGGCCGCTTACATCTAACACCTGGGGGCAGGACCGCAAAAGCCCATCCAAGCAACTCAATGCCTTCATCATCAAGAATGACTGCAGAAGAAAGCCCTTCACTCCAGAGGATATCAAGACAGGTCCACCCCACAAAGATTTTCAACCAAAGAGGGGTTTTCTCTGCATGACCTCTATTAACAGCCCCATTACATCTGGGCTCAGTGAGAACCTACCATATGGCTTTTCCCACAACTTTCTACAAAAGGGCTAGTGAATACTTGAAACTTTGTTTCCTTAGAGTTGAGAGAATTAAATGGGTTAAAACAAACAAACAAAAAAAAACCCCTCTTGATGATTTATGAAGGGGAACAGGATACTGGAGGGGACACTGGGAAGGTGACATTCGACTGACCACTGTGCATTCTCAGTGGCATCTGGCCACGCCGTGCTCTCAAACTCCTCGGAGCCCTGGGCCAACCTCTGGTCAACTGAGAGGGTGCCCTCTGCGGCCACTGGGGAGTCCCAGCTAAATGTCCAGGGTCTATTTTCTTCAGACTCTTTTCAACAGAAAGAAAAGCCAACCAACTGGGACGGAGGATAGAAGCCCTGCGGGCCACGGGCACGACTGCAGAGGTGGCCTCCCCGAAACAGCAACCAGGTTTAAGCGGCGCCACTTCACAGGCTGCCAGCAAAATCCATGTCAGAGCGGGATTAAATACCAAGGGAGCACGCTTAACAGACTGTGACATAATCCCCCAAGAAAAGTGGGGGAAGCCCCACTGCGCTAATCATTTCAATCAAGACCCGCCAAGCCCTCTGGAGAGCAGCAGGCGGGGGAAACTCTGCAGCACCGGCCTGGGGAGAGACCGCCTGATTCCCGCGGCAGCACCCTGACACTCTCTCACTCCCTCCCGATGGGCCAGAGCCCTGGGGCAGGGAACCACCCACGCGGGAGACCAGCTTGGAACAGGCGGCTGGGGAGGAACTGGGAGGCGGCCAGCATCTCGCCTCGAGTCAGCTCTGCCTTTCTCCTCCTGAGCTAAGCTTCTGGGGCATTCATGTTTCCATTCGCAGAGATGGTGACAGCCAGCTCCTCCTCTCGGGTCAAAGAATGGGATCTGAGTGCCCATTCTTAGGAATGCCTATTCAGCCAGCTCCACAGGACACAGAAGCATGCTGGGCTCATCGCATACCAGGGGCGTAACAAAAACAGCACTTTTAACACATTTTGAAGTAGGCTGGTCCCGCCCACCAGCCTACAGGGTTGGGCATCTGGCTTCTTCCTGCAGACCAAGTAACACAACCAGCTCTCCCTCTTCCCTGTGTGCTCCCGGTGCACAGGGCTGCAGCCCTGGTTTTCTCATCTGCCAAATGGGTAACTGCAGCACCCGCTTCAAGGGCGTGCGAGGGCTGAAGGCGGTAACGTGGATGAAGTCCTTGACATGGGGGCAGGCACAGAGTTAGTACCAAACAATAGCTGCTGGTTTTAAGAACCAGCTAGCATGAGTGTGCCTCTGCACAGACAGCCCTGAATTACTGGCTGAATGCTCCCCGGGAAGCATTTTCTCTAATGAAAACCTAAAGCCCGCTTCCCTTAGGGACCACCAACAAGGTCTCACTTCTCTTGATCCAACTGTGCAGGCACCGGCTGCTCCCAACAAATCCTGCTGAAACCGACAAATGGGCATCTCCCCTTTCTCAGCTCTAATCTAAGTGGTACCAGAAAACAACCAAGTGGCTGACCACTGGGAGAGCTGAACCCCAGGGAAAAGGAACAGACGTGCCTGAGAGAAAAAGCTTGATGACACGGAAATTCTCTAGACAAGAGGTGGATGGAAGCTCAAAGGGGCCTGGGTTTGTGGATCCACCTGGTTTACAAGAAAAAACAAGAAAATAAAATAAAGGGGGAAAAAAGGAGAAAATAACAAAGAAGGAAAGATGGAAACTCATGGGAGCAGTGACTATTACCTGAAGATCATGAGGGCCCTTGACAAGAGGCGGCTAGGTTAATGTGAAGGTCAGGGTTATGGTCATTAACTGCCCAAACTCTCAACAAATCGCCTGAGTAGGCTCTGAATGATCCATTCACGAGGGACAAAATTACAAAAATTACAAGCACGCTCTGCCTCTTCAAATGTTTGAGGACAGGCCTAAATGCAGAAGTCCAGGAGCCCCGACTCCAACCCTGGGGGACAGTCCTTCACTAAGAGCGAAGGCTTCCCTTTAAAAAAATCAGCCCAGGGCTCGTCCCAGGGAAGGTCCCAACAGCTTCCCTCGGCTTAGGATGTGAAGAAGCCCCAGGGAGGGGAACCTCACTGAGGGATTTTCAGAGGCAGGAAATTCTTGAAATAAACCTCTGGGTCTTGCACATGTTTTTCAGTGTCCTTACAACCTAGGTTCATTGACCAGAAACCAAGGAAGGGCAAATGGCTCTGTGCCTCCCTTTCCCTCAGCATTCTCAGCTGTGGTCATAACTGGCTCTGTGACATGGCACCGTCTCCATGGTGACGTGCTCACATCACGGACCCCCCAGGGCTGCCAGCACAGGCCCATCACAGGAGAAGGGGAGCCCACCCACCGGCACCCCCAACGCCTCAATTCAACACGCGCAGGAGGGCCTGCCCGGTGCCAGGGCCCGGATGTGGACGCACCTACCGCCAGAAGTCAGTGTGCGGGGAGCGAAGAAATCGGAACCCGGGCTGGGCATTTGAGATATTAAGTAATTTCAGTTATTTTTGTTAGATATGATTATGGTTTTGTGGTAATGTTAAAAAACATCTTTAAGTTAGAGATTCATACTGAAGAATTTACAGGTGAACTGAGGTAAGATCTGGGATCTGCTTTAAAACATGCAAGGGAGATGGAGGTGAGATGAACCAAAACTGGCAGAATGTTTGCCACCGTTGAAACTGAGTGATGGGTACGTGGCAATCTATGAAAGTATTTCTTCTCTTGACTGTGTTAGAAAGTTCCCATAATAAGAAAACAGATGCCCTAAGCAGAGACAATCTCAGCAAGGTGAAGAGAGAACGGTCCTAAGAAGGCCGTTTCCCAGCCAAGAGCTGGAGTCCTGGCAGGCGCCGGGGCGGGCGGGGGGGGCAGCCCTCCTCAGCAAGGCCTCACCTCTCTTGCCCTGGCTTCCTCAACTACAACACCTGCTTGGGTACCTCAGGGTCTTATCAAGGCCAAGTGTAGTCCAAACTATTCATTCCGAGTGTGCGGTAGCAAGTCCCACCTCCGCTCACCCCCACGGAAACCCACTCACAAACCCATTCGGCAGTGATTCGCTCACTAGTTGCCCGCTTTACAGAAAAGCCAACTGAGGCTCAGGAATGGGAAGAAATTTTGCCAATAGGGTCAAAGCAGGAAGCAGTAGAACTGAAACCCGAGTCTAGGACTTTCTAACCCCCGGTCCAGTTCTTATCTGCCACCACTGAAGCAAATGGAAACTGCCTGAAGGAGAGTCATTTACTCATCAGGCCAACTGACAACACAATTCTTCCCCCCAAATTTTTAAGTGAGTTGGAAAAAATAAGACACATGCAGAAAACAAATTAAACAAAACAGTATCCCAAGAACTGCCAAAGTGAAGTACGAAAACACCGGACAAGGTCCTTAAACACTCTGCATTTCAGCTGTGAAGGGAAGGCAGTGGATGGACGGATGGAACTCCTGTGGGAAGGATTCCCCGAGAGCACATGCGCAAAGGCTTAGCACCAACCTGGCCCAGAATAAATGCTTCAGAGTAAAAACTATCTTTATGCAGACATAAGCCCAATACAGTCCTTCCAACAATGAGTAAGGCAAACTGGGGCACTGAACAAATTTGACCGAAGACATTTGGATAGTTGCGGGAATAAGAGGTGCACAGAAAGGCCCAAGGAGCCCTGGTGAAAAACCAAATGGGACTTATCCCAAGATGGACAGAAAGTAATGAGACTCCAAGGGAAATTCAAAGTCCCCTAAACGCTAGAGGGAATCCTTCACCCCCACAGACTGCATCAGCCCTGGGGTTCATCCAAGCACACAAACCACTTAAACAGGACATTTCGGTAGAGCTTCAAACAAGCTGACTGAGAAAAACCTGTCCTGCTCTAAGAATCTCACCGAGTCAGCCCTGGCCGGTGTGGATCAGTGGATCAGGCACTGGCTTGGGAACCAAAAGGTTGCCAGTTTGGTTCCTGATCCGGGCACATGCCTAGGCTGCAAGCCAGGTCCCCAGTTGGGACGTGCACAACAGAATGACATTTCCTAATCTTTCTCCCTCCCACCCCTCTCTCTGAAAATAAAATCTTAAAAAGAGAAAAGAATCTCACTGAGTCAAAGTGTGATAGTCTTTGCCCGAGTAGCTATTCTTCCACTCTCACTCCTCAAAACAGCTCATGTGCTTGATAAAGGTATCTCTCTGATCCAAGTTTCTCCTGTCAATCAACCTCTGAAATTTGCTTCTCAGCAACGAAGAGTTTCTTAACCTTCCCATGCCAACCATGCTTCAGACTGCTTAAAGCTGGGAAGATGGTGGTTTGTCTCCAAGGACAAATGATGTCTATTATTCCAGAGAGGAAAACCTAACCGGTTAATTTGTGAGCTAAGGCGGCTCCTTATTTATAACTTTTTCAGAGCAGTCAATTTAGTTCCATTCAGGCAAGACAAAGTATTAATGTTTTCCTCTTAAAAGACACCTGGCCTAGGACTCTATACATCACTACAGAATTTCTCATGAAGAACTGCAACTGGTTCTTTGCAAGGGTACTTCGCCGGAAGTTGGAACAAACCAGCAGCTGCAGTTGCTGCAGGTCTGCCTTCAGCGTCACAATGTTTCCACTGGCCAAAAGCGCAGGAGCATTCAGCAAATAATGGCCTGCAAGTGCACCAGAAAGGAACACCTGATTTCCATGGCAAATATGGTAACATTGTTATTAGCTGGTGGCGCTGTGTTGCTACATGGATATACACAGCAACACAAATTGGGACAGAATGGAACCTGTCTCCTGCTGGCAGTCACCCCAAAGGAACAGGGAGATCTATAATCATCCCAGCTGGTATAATAATGAATTGTCTCAAAACCAACTCATAAACTGATGCCAACTGAAAGCACTGTATACCTATTAAAATATGGCATGATTGAAGAAACAGAGTACATTTTAAATCTTAAAAATAAGAACTGCAATTATCTGTCTAGGACTCTTTATTAATTCCTGGTCACCTGTGGGGTCTTGGCAGTCACCCCAAGTTTGTCAGGGCCCAGCGCAGAGCCAGGTACAAGACTGGGTGGTTGCTCAGGATTTATTCGACACACACACACACACACCAACTTCAGCAGCCCGCCCCCTTTGTCAATTTCATTAACATAGGCATTGGACCATTTCCCTGGCAGCAACCTGGGTCACCTAAAACTCGCATGAGGTCATGGAGGGGATGTCTGTAGTTGCAAACTCATTCACCAGCATTTCCTGGGGCTTCCTGATAGGCCAGAGGGTGGCTGCCGAGACACCATCCATGATCAGGCTACCAGCCGAACAGGTGACCATGGCTGCCAGCCTCCCCCTCCCACCCCAGGGATTCGACCTGCTGAGAATGCGGTTCCCAGGATTGTTCTGGTGTCCCGAGCAATGGCAGGGCCCGGAATCCCAAGGAAACCTAAGCCCTGCTGTCCGTTAGGAAAATGAGGAGGGCAATATTCCAAGCCACCTGCAAAAGATATTTAGCCAAGTGTCACTGGCCTCTGAGCCCAGCTCCCTTGAGTCAGGCCATGCAGGGATGTTAGCTGAGATTCGCTTCTACACTGGGCTTCAAGAGTCTCCAGTTACTTCTAATGAATGGAAATCCCTTCGATTTAAAGGCTCAAAAGCCCAGGCCTAGGCGTCTACGTCCACTGGAAGGCATGGAACACGGGGATGACGGGGCCACAGCAGCCCCCGGAGGGGCGGTCAGCACATCCCGCTCCCTCAGGGGCCAACTCTAAAGGGAATTCTCTTCTGCCACCTCCACCACCACAACAAAAATGACGACCACAGCTGCGGGCAGGCACACCAGGCATTAGGCCCAGCATACCAGTGCAGGGGCCAGGAAATGTCCTTTATAGGGCCGGAGAGTAGATAAGTGCTTTAGGTTCGGCGGTTTCTGTCCCAACTACTCAACTCCACTCTTTAGCACAAAAGCAACCACAGAAGACAGACACAAATAAGAGTGTCTGTGTTCCGATGAAACTTTACTCAGAGTAACGCGGTGGGCAGGCTGGCTTTTTGGCGCGAGGGCCAGCTTGCCCCATCCTGTGCAGTGGCTCTCAAACTCTGACCTTGACTCACATCCCCTCCTCTACGTTTCTCTCAGAAGTTTCACATAGCCTTTGTTGCACTCTTTTTCTATCCCCTTCCATTTATTTTCAAATACAGGAGACAAATCAATACATGGACACGACATCCTCCTACGGCTGCACGCTGCAGGTTGAAAAACACCATACCAGATCCTGGGCAGCAGCGGAGTGCAGAGCTCCACTCCGCGGCCAGGCGGCCAGGGTTCCACCTCTGCCTCCTGCCCTGCTCGCTCTCTGACCTTGGGCAGTGACTTCACCTGTTTCAGTGTCTCAGTATAGAGCTGACGTGAGCCAATGCAGAGGCACTCAGAAGGCCCCTGGCAGGTAATCTTTGATCTTCACATGACAGTCGGGCACAGTCACACCTTTCGGAAGGCCAGGAAACTGGCTGACTTAGAAGGCGAGTAACTGCGGTCTGCCTGACTCCCACGTCCACGGCTGTCCACCACTCCCCACCCTCTGTCTACCGTAGGCGGGCCAGCCCTGGTGTGGCGAGAACAGGCAGCGTCTGTGCCGTATTCAGCTTTACATCCCTGGAGTTTCTGGGACCCCCAGACAGGAACAACTGGGACAAGGAAACCAGGTGCTGAGCTTGCTGCTGAGCCAATATTTTCAGATGGATCTGCCTGAGATCTAGCCACCGAGTCTAACCTCACAACTCATTTTTAAGGCAACTACCTTGCAGCTGGGTATTGGGAGCTGTAGAAGTAGCAGCCCCTCCAACCACGGCCAGAAGCTGCAGAACGTAGGTCAGACGTGGGATGGAAATATGAGGCCTGGTAAAGACCGTACCAACCTCTGCCCAACTCTAAATAAAGTCCTCAGGAGAGAAGGGTTCCTTGCACATGCCAAAAACTTTTCTGCTCCAAGAAAATCACGGGACAGGCCTGGCTGCTGAATGGATGAACAAAACCTTCACTGACTCAGCCAAATCACCAGGCCTGGAGCTGGGGCAGACCTGGCTCGCTTCTCTAAGAGGCTCTGGACAGGGTAAAGGACTTGCATAAGGTGATGTGACTAGTTAGCAGTGGGTGAGGCGCTAGGGCCCAGCTTTCTCAGAAGGCCTTCCAAGGCCGCAGCACTGACTCAGATCCTAAGTGCGAAAGATGAACAAAGGAAGGTAGTCAGCATGAGCTCAAGAGAGCATGACTGTCCTAGCATCTATAATAAGGGCATTATGCAATCAACAAATGCCCTAACATGGCTTCCACTTAGCCTCAACCCCAGTAGACTCCTTGCAATTTTATAGGCTGACCAGAACCCAACTAAGTGAAAGATAAACGGCCTTCCTTCAAAAATACAGATGTTATTCTTTCTTCTGTTTACATATCAGACTGTAAATGATATTTAGAATTTTTCTCTAGGAAGGACAGCAGGGAGATAAAGAAACCAAGACTCACTGGACACCAGGCATTGTGTGGGTGTCCTGCACATGCCTGTCCGACCGCGATGACTCTGAGAGGTGGGCGCTCTATCTGTGCCCACTGCGCTCCACAGGCGGGGCCAGGCCTGGGCAAGCTCATCTGCCTCCAAAGTCCACTCCGTTCCTTCACATTCTGTTGCCCCACCGACGTTTGGAGGATCTCACCACTTGCTTTACAAATAGGGAGCTGAGTCACCAATTCACACACATATGAAATGACAAAAAAAAAAAAAAAAAATACCGGATCCTCTATCCAGAGCAATCTGACCAGAAGGAAACTATGCTCCTGGCAAATAACCTGTGTTCTGCTAGAGACTGTCCCGACGGCAGGATGCAGCAACGTTCATTTTGCCATCAAGTGACCGACTCAGGAATTTATTTAAAAACTGCCCATGTAACCTCATTATTGTTACTAAAGGAGTGAAAAAAAACTTGCACACTGTCTTCAAGACTGCATCTTGGTGAACTACCAAAAGCAAGAGGTCTCCAGCAAAGACTAGGCTGATATTCAGAAGGCCAAATGCACGGAATCTGGCTCCCTCCTCCCAACAATGTCTCATCTTAATTTATCCAAATGAACGTTATACGCCACCCTGATAATGAGGCAGCTTTCCCACTCTTTCTGTAAGATTCTAATCACAAAACCAGCCTCAAACCATTTATTCTGACAGGATCCCCTCCATGTATGAGCCAACTTGCTGCTATGGGTCCTCGAATCAGCTTACCAAATACCAACTGCTAGAAATATCAGAAACCATCTTTTTCTCTCCTCATTGTGTCAGTAATGTTGCCATGGTACAGACAAGTGCCTTGCTCGTTCAGAAACTCAGCCATTTCACTCTTCGCACTGAATTAGTTTCCGTCACAAAACCTCCTAACCTGGGTCAGAACCAGTCGCTCCCGTGCTTGGAAGATCTCGTCCACAGGGACCAAAATTAGATTCTCTGGAATACAAGATATCCACAGAGGCTTGGAAATAGTTTCAGTAGCAATCTTCACCATAAAGGTATTTACTGCAACCGGATCTGGCCTATACCAGATGGTTCTGGGATTTGATCTCCACAAAAATGTTAACAGAATGAGGCAACCCTAAGACATTCATTTCTCTCCTTATCAGCAAAGGGAAGATATCTAACAAAAAGGAGCAGAGGTCGAGGCATTATTAAATATAAACTACTGAACCAGCCCAATATGAACCTGTCTATATTCAACTAGACAGAAACACACAAATTCAGAGTCAACCACTCATCTCTAACTTCCCAGGTAGTCAACAGCTGGGAAAGCCTTCATTTCCACAGGTGCAAAACAATTTTCCCTTGGGATCAGCCTTCCTGGCAAATGAAAAGCCACCTTTGTGGCTCTCAAAAATAGCTCTACGTAAAAGAAAAAAAAAAAAAAATTCTGGCTTTTCAAGAATTAAAAATTTAAACCTTCAGAGCAAATTGAAACCCCATCTGGGAGACAGGACAGACTGTGAGTTAGAAAGCCCTACTGGGGAATCCTTTTCTTCTTTTTTTTTTCCTTTTGAAAAGCAAATTTGAGCAGAGTAAGAAAAAAAATAAGGGCTTTAGGAACCAGAATGTCCATGTTTTCCTGGTCACAAATGACTTTGTTTCTCCTGGGAGACTTTTATTTGCTTTTTAAACTCTCCCCAGAGAATATGAAAATTTTAAAGATTCTAAGTGTATGAGAGTTGCTGTTAAATCAGGGATTCTGAGTGACACCCTTTTTTGTTTTTTTGGGTTTTTTTGCACCATCCATTAATTTGAATTTTAACTAACACTGGTACATCAGTTTTGGGGAGAAAAAAGGCAGTACTGTGACATTTCAAAAACAAAGGCTACCACAATACAGTTTGACATAATTACTGGGGTTTCTTGGATTTGATACATGAGATTTCTTTGAGGACCAAAAAAACAATAAACCCTTGTGTTGATATGCCTGAGCACTTTTTAAATGTTTAGGGAAATATTTTTAAATTCAATGATTGCTCAAATTTTCACTGACAAAGAAATCCCATTTCATTAACATTTCAAAGTAGTTTTTAAATTAGCACCCCTCCACAACTTAGTAGCTCCTGAAACTTGGAAGGTTCATCTGTTAGCATCCAGTTTCTGCACTTGGCTCCTGGAGGAGGAATTTCACAAAGGAGGGGAAACTTTAAATGCAATTCCTTTTCAGCTGACCCTGAGCACTGGACAGTGTGTTCAGTTTGTGCTTCAGACATTTTTTTGCAGGATACTGTACTGTTTGGACACTTCTTCCTCCCACAATTGACTTTACACACCTAAGAGCATCACTTCCCAGAAGTTGTGGGCACACTGAGAGGAAGAACAAGTGGCCCACTGAATTGCAATTTAAATGCAATTTACACGTTTCCTCATCTGAATGTGACCTTTTTCTCCTCTTAAGAATGGAAAAAAGGAAACAGGATCTCTTGGAATGGAAGAGGGCTGTGTGTTACAAAGCTTTCTCTAACAAAGTATGTCAGGGACCAAAAGTGGGCAAGAGGGAAAACGGAACTTCAACGTGTTTTTGTCTTTTAACAGGAGAACTTATGCTTGTAAAACACATCAGAAGCACAGTGTTTGGTTCTGCAAGTCATTTCTGTTGCTGTTTTTTTCCTTGTACTCGTAGGAGAGGGGGCACTGAGAGCTGAAGGAAGTGTTCTCTCCACCATGACTGGGCATGTAACACGTTTGTATCAACTTTTCACCGTCAGGCATGTGCTTTCGAACAAAGAACAGTGGAGACAAGGAGAGGAGACTGGGTATTGACACACTTTACAGATTTGGTGCTTAAACAGTACTTTACAAATGACTTGCTTAATTTAAACGTCCATCACCATAAGAGATATTGGAGTAAAATAAGAAAATCGGATCTACTTGAACCACAATCTTTTGGGGGGGGGGAGTGGGGCAGAGGGGAGGGAGAACCTTAACTTGAATGTAAGTATCATAAACCAAATTCAGTAACCTTGTCTCCTACAAATGGACTTGAAGTATCCACTTTCTTCAAAGATGAAGGCTGGAGACAAAGCAATGAATTGAAATGACAAGAGGGATATCAAGGGCTTGAAAACATGGGCCTTTTACATAGGTTTTTGTCATGTTACAGTAACACACTTTTTTTTTGGAGAAAACTGTGTACGTCAAATTTTAAACATTAAGCATCGAAAGGATGTGCAAGTCTAAAAGGGCTCAACAGGGTTAGAATCCTGATTTGAACATATAAATTTACTCTCTCAAGCATCACTTTGATCTAAAGGCGAGGAGGAAGGCAGGCAGGAAAGGGACAAAAAGAGGGAGATAATTGAATTACTCAATAAAAGAGGCTACTTACCATCCCAACCCATTGTAAGACATACACTTCTGACATAAGAGAACTCCTTAGAGGTCGAATAAAGCCTGTAAGCACCTTTGAGTAATGTACCTGCCCCCAAGGGGGGCCCGGAAGCCCAACGTGGGCTTAGCGGAACAGACCTTCGCTAATCTGTTTATTTCCTGGAACTGGAGTCAGGCTGCGATGGGCTGCGATTCCCAGGACGATACATTTAATTAGAACAAAACAGAACAAAACAAAAAAAAAATTGTTGTAAAAGCTCACCAAACTGCTGCACTTGTGTCTCTGAATGTGGGTGGCATTTCTTTTAAAAGGCAAAGTATGGTCTGTGAAGGAGAAAGGGAAAAGGGGAGGTGGGAGTGGGGAGAAGGGGCTGTGGTGCCTGGCGGGGAGGCCCTAGCTAAGACCCCTGTCGGGGGCGACGGGGGGTCCTCAGCGGCTCCCCAGCCCAGGCAGCGACGGGGCAGCCATCTGTCCAGCGGGTTCTCTTCCCCTCCCCACCCCCGGCTCCCTCCAAGACTCGCTTTCCTGCCAGCTGAAACCCTCCTTCCATTTCCAAATCCCCTCTCTAGCTACGCTTCCCCTGCCCCACCAGGAAAGAGTGGGCGAACCCTGCACCCCAGCCTTGCGCTGGAGCAGGGGAAACGGGGCCCCAACCTCGCCCTGAAACGCGCTGGGCTGGCCCCTTTATCGCCCTCCACAGAAGGGTGTGGGGCGAGCCCATTTCGCAATTAATAAACGCGAGGGGGGGCGCTCCCTTTCACCCCCTGCCAAAGCACAAGGAAGCCTCGTTCTCTCTTCCGGAAGGGATGGCGCCGTATTTTAGCCCGAAAGAAGAGGAAGCCCCAGAAGAGGGGACCGACTTGCTCTCCCCTCTATGGCAGGGAAACCAAACCTCTCCCGCTCCCCGCCCTCCCCCCCAAACCGCATCACCTACCTAAAAAAAGCGAGAAGACCCCTCCCTTTCATGGGGAAGGGTCTTCTCCAAAAGAGGCAAGGGCTTCCATCAAAGGGGCTAGCGATCCCCCACCTTTTCTGCCCTCTAGGGAATAGCCAGGGAACACCTCCCGCCAAAAAAAATACTGCAAGAGCCCCCCCAAAGAACCCCCCCACTAGGAGGATGGAGAAAGGACTGAACGAACCCCACTTTCTGCCTCCTAAGAAAACTAGGATACCTTTCCAAGTAGGGCAGGGCACACCTCCCCCAGGAGAAAGGATACTGCCGGGGGCTGGGAGACCCCCAACTCCAAATCCCCAAGAGCGGGGGCTGTTGCTCGAGATCTCCCCGAAAAAGGGTCCGGGGGCCCCTCCCCCCACCCTTTCCCTGAAGCCAGGCGACCGGCAGGCGGGCCCGTGGCTGCAAGGTCCGGGCGCTGGGGCAGCCTGGACCCCCCGTGGGCCTCCGCAGCCCCCCCCGGCGCCCCCTCCCCAGGGCGGGCAGGCGGGCGCGGGGGGTCCGGGGGGCGCCTCCTCACCTTCCCCTCAGCATGGCGCCCAAAAAAGACAGAGCGAGTGCGAGGGAGAGCGGGCGAACGCCGCGAGGGGGGGGAAACGCATGAGGCCAGAAGAGAAAGCAAGCGAGAAAGAGCGAGCGAGCGAGAGACACCCACCGACCCCGCCCTTCCTCCTCCTCCTCCTCCTCCTCCTCTGCGGCCCGGCCCAACATGGCGGCCGCCCCCCTTCCTCCTCCTCCTCTTCCTCCCCCCGGGGACGCTGCCCCGGCCGGGCCGGGGGCCTGACCTGTCGTCAGGGAGCGGGAGGCGGTGGAGGAGGTGCGGGGTGGCCGGGCAGGCGTCGGGGGAACACGGAGGAGGCGAAGGCGTTGATGGCGGCGATGGCGGCGGCGGCGATTCTGATGGCGGCGGCGGGGGGGTCCCGGGCGCGGCCTCCATAGTTCCTTTGGGGGGGAGGGGATGTTAATGCACGAAAAAGGACTGCTTGGGCGTGGCGGGAGGGGCACACTTCAGCTCTGAGGGCTCCTGATAGGAACAGGTATATATTTTTTCGGTTTCGGAATCACCTCTGCGCCGACCTCCACGTAAGCCGCGCGGCCTAGGCCTCGGCGGGCCGCTCGCCGCCTGCTTTCTCCGCAGCCCGCTCCTGGGGGTCACTCGCTCACGGGCAAGGGGCCCTCATTGGGGCGAGAGCCCCCCCACACACACACACCCGCGGGCCCGGGAGTAGGACACCCGGGGTACACGGACACTGGTGGGTGGTTGGGTGTAATTAGCGCGGGCCGCGCGCGATGGAGCAAGCGAGGGGGAAGGGGGAAAGAGGAGAGCGAGCGAGAGGGGTTAAGAAAAAAGGATTTTAGGGAGAGAGAAACGGGCCGACTGTCTTGTCTGTCTGCCCGCCCTCGGTGCCCTGGCTGTCCGGCCCGCGCCGCAGTCAGAAATTCACACAAAATGGCGGCGTAGCCTGGACAGGCTGGGAGGCTAAGGCGGGAGGAAGGGTGGGGTGGGAGGGGGAATTGGGAGGCGGAGGCCGCGTCACGTGAAGGAGAGAGGGTACGGACTGCTCTCCCGAAGGGCGGCGAAAAGAGCCGAAGGGAGAGAGTGAGACCGAGGGGAGTCGGAAAAAGCCGAAAAGAACTGAGCTGGAGACAGGGACAGGCGGAAAGAGCCGAAGGTGCTGGTGGGGGAGGAGCTAGGGAGAAAAACAGGAGGTCCCTAGGAGCCGGAAATAGCCGAGGCGGATCGGGACTGGGAAACAAGGAACTGAGGTTATCCGTAAAGAGCCGAAGTCGGCGTCGGGGTGGGTGGCAGGAGGCGGAAACAGTCGAAAGAGGCCGCGCGCGGATAAGGAGGTTTAGAAGGAAGGAGCTCAAGGGCGGGCTAGAGAGGCGATTAAATAAGAGAGCAAACGATTTTAAGTAATTCACTCGAGAGGATGCGGAAAGAACCGGAAATTGCTAGCTTGAGGGAAGGAGGGAAGAGTAGGAAGTTTTAGGTGGAAGGATGGGAGGGAAGGATTTCGGGCTACGGAGAGAAAAAAATAACCTAAAGCCGGAGGCCGGGTGCTGGAGTTGTAGGTTTCCGGAGAATGGGAGGATGGAGCCAGGCAGGCGGGCAGATGATGTCATTAGGGACCTCGGTCAGTGACTTCATCCCTGGGCGGTGCAAGAGGGCGGGCTTTGGTGGAGTTTAAGAACCTGGTGCGTGGTAGGTGGAAGGCTCTCAAGTGCTTTATTTGGAAGCCCTAGCCAGGTTCGTACAGTATGAGAACGTAAAATCCTTTGACCCTCACAGCTATACTCTGTGGAGCTATTGTTCTTCCCATTTAATGGGTGCAGACGGAACCTGGTATTTAAGTATTTGGCTCAAGGTTCTAGGATTTGCCATAAGCATCACAGATTTTTTTTAAACCATAGCTAGATTTCGATTGCCTCCTAGGAGTGACTAGTCTATGGACCTCTGGGAAGGCACTCACCCTGGAGTTTATAAAAAGGCATGACCTCGTCTTAATCTGCCTGGCTCAGTTGGTTGAGCGTCATCAACAAAGCAAAGAATTACCAGTTGGATTCCTGGTCAGTGCTCATGCCTGGGTTGCACACTGGTCCTGGTCGGGGCATGTGAGAGAGGCAACAGGTGGATGTTTCTCTCACCCGTGGATGTTTCCCTCCTTCTCTTTCTCCCTCCCTTCACCTCTCTGAATAAATAAAATATATATATGTGTGTATATATTTTTAAGTCATGACCTCTTCTTCTGAGAATTAGCTCTTGGATTATTCGTGGGTTCTGTGAAGGCCAGATGACTGGCCACAATCCCAGATGTTGATGTATTTAATATGGGACACACCAAGTGACGAAAACGGGCCCAGCATCACTTCCTCGTCACCTGAAATGGTAGCTTGGGACTGAACTCAGGCAAGTAGTGTAAATCAGGTCTCACACATCCAGTGTCCCACTTCCCAGCCACTGGTGGCAGATTGATTACAATGGATCCTTTCCAACGGGAAAGGTCACCAATTCACCTTCATTGAAATAATCACTTGTTGGAAATTGGTGTTATTTTTCCCTCTGGCTGCCCCATTTTTGCCAGCATTACCACCCCTGGACTTTACTATTTTCACAGTAAAATTTTTTAAAGGTTAAAAACATGCCCCTCACGTACAAATATTGTGAACATGCATCAATTATATTATTTTCATTACTGAGAGAACCAGCAGAAAAATAAAGCTGGTTCAAGGAATGAACTTGAGGAACGGGTAGGTATGGAGAGAGGAGGAAAGAATGCTGGAACCAGGTTGGAGGGTTTGATACAAAACTGGTTAATGTCTTTCAGGTTGTATTTTCTGTTGGACAAATATCATTTGAAACTTAAGAATCTTCCATAACTTTACCACGTCTACTCCCTAATCAACAATTAAGTAGTAAGTCCAAGTAATATCTAGAATGTCAGAAGGGCTTGGTATTGTCAAAGCATGGGAAAAAAATCTTACCTGATGAGATTTGCTGGTGTTTTTGTTTTCCTTGTTACCTAAAAGCCAGTGGCCGTCCAGAATTGTGGGATGGCCTGTGACGCTTCAGAGATGGCACCAGCGGGAGATCACATCTTGAAGGGGTAGGGCGCTGTCCTCCTGGGTGTGGTCTACAGTCTCAACCAGTGTTGTTTCGTCCATAACTAGAATACATGGAACTCAGAAATCAAGGCATAAAATGACACCTTTTACAGTGACCCATGTTGACACATTTACAGCATTTTTCCTTCCTATTCCCATTACCCTGGTCTACTAGCTCTTGGTGCGTTTAAAAAACTTTTTTGGACATTTTCGTTATAAGCACATGCCAATATTTTATTACAATCATGCATGCAAGGAAAGAAAGGTCTCCCTCTTGTAAGCCAACTAAAAGGTTTGCTCTCACTAGGGACATTTTATATGACAAGAAAAAAGTACTGAGATGTCCTAAGTTAAGCAGGCCAGTGGAGGGTGAAAGGAAGAGATCAGAGATGTTAATTAGTTAAGAACTGCAGAGCAAAACCAACACAAGCTTATGTTCCTGAAAGTACATTGAAATTTTGAATTAATTTCCAGGTGGCTATTTCTGAGATTTTCTAGAAAGCATAGCCAAGGTTGGTGGTTTCTGCCGGTTAGAGAATTGCTTGGTGTGAAAGTAGAGTGACCAGAGTAGGGAAGGAAGACGGGAATTCCCTTAAAAACACTCTGGAAAATAGCCAGGCTGTATGAACTACACAGCTGCACAGATACCAGCGCTATGATTCAGCAATTCCACCCAGGAGTATATATATCTAATGAAAGTGCATACCAGGAGACACAAGCAAAAATGCTCATGGCAAAACCATTTGAAATAGCCCCTAACGCCTTTGGGCTCAAAGCAGCACCATGGCAGTTGGCAAGAACAAGCACGTTATGAAAGGTGGCAAAAAAGGAGCTGAAAAGAAAGTGGTTGATCCATTTCCTGAGAAAGATTGGCATGAAAGAACCAGCTATGATCAATATAAGAAACATTGGTCCTGACCGGCGTGACTCAGTGCGTTGGGCAACGTTCTGCAAAATGAGAAAGGTCGACACTTCAATTTCCAGTCAGGGAACATGCCTGGGTTGCAGGTTCGTCCTGGGTCAGGACGCGTAGGAGAGGCAACCAATCGCTGTTTCCCTTTCACATTAATGTTTCTCTCCTACCCTTACCCCTCTCTAAAAAAATAAATCAATAAAATCCTTTTAAAGAAAATGTTTGAAAAACACTAGTCATGGGGACTCAAGGAACCCAATCGTATCTGATGGTCTCAAGCGTCGTGTTTTTGAAGTGAGCCTAGCTGATCTGCAGAATGATGGAGGTGCATTTAGAAAACTCAAGATAATTACAGGGGATGTTCAGGGCAAAAACTGCCTAATTTCCATGGCGTTGCTCTTACCCGTGATAAAATGTATTCCATGGTCAAAAAAGGGCAGTGTCTTTTTTTTTTTTCTGCTAGACCATGACTGAAGCTCATGTTGTGAAAACTATTGATGGTTATTTGTTTTGTCTATTCTGTGTTGGTTTTACAAAACAAAACAAACAAACAAGCAAAAAAAAAAAAAAACCCTCAGATTCCAAAGACCTCTTTTGCTCAGTATCAACAAGTCTGCCAAATCCTGCAGAAAATGATGGGAACTATGACCCAAAACGTGCAGACAAATGACTGGAGAGGAGTGGTTAATACATTGATTCCAGAGAGCATTGGAAAAGGCTTGCCGATCTCTTCATCCGCTACATGACGACTTTGTTCAAAAAGTCAAAACACTGAGGAAGCCCAAGTTTGAATTAGGAGAACTCATGGAGCTTCATGGGGAAGGTAGCAGTTCTGGAAAAGCTATAGGGGATGAGACCGGTCCTAGAGTTGAATGAGCTGATAGATATGAGCCACCAATCCAAGAATCTGTTTAAAATTCAGAATTTTAATGGTGGCAAATAAAAAAAGAATCCTACTTATGCCCTGGCTAGTGTGGTTCAGTGGATTGAGTGCCAGCCTGCAAACCAAAGGGTTGCCGGTTCAATTTCCTGTCAGGGCACATGCCTGGGTTGTGAGCCAAGTCCCCAGTGAAGGGGACCACAGTGAGAGGCAACCACACACTGATGTTTTTCTCTCTCTTTCTCCCTCCCTTTCCCTCTCTCTAAAAATAAATAAAATCTTTTTAAAAAATCCTATTTGTGATATTAAAAAGAAAGAGAGAGCCCCTAACTGGGAATTACCCAAACGTCCATTCACAGGAAAACAGACAGTAAATTGCAATATATTCACCACTTCTGAGAACCCCTGGGTCACTGGGTTAGAAGAGCTAAATGGCAAAATCCTTTGCAGCACATCTTGGACCAGCTAGAGAACCTCCTTTTGCATAGTACCTGAGCAGCCTCAGAGCTTTCTTTGCTTATGAGTGAGAGCAAACTTCCCAACCATGATACAAGTTGCCTCCAAAATTCCAAGACTACCAAACATTGTGACTTTATGGGGTGTGTGTGTGTGTGTGAGAAAAATTGTAGCTTTCAGCAACTTGCCCTTTATCTTGAAAAAAGAAATTGCAACATACCTTTCCCTCTGGATGCCCAAAGCATCTTTGAGCTGGCAGGTTCCTGTATTTTTCTGAGATGCAACCTTCTGTGATGCCCCTAAGTCTGACCAATGCCTTCATGGTACCTGTTTCTTTCTGCTCTTGGAACATCATTATTTTTTTTTGTTGTTTAATCAAGGTTTTATTTATTTACTTTTAGAGAGTAGGGAAGAGAGGGAGAAGAGTGGAAAAGAAACATGTGAGAGATACATCAACTGCCTCTCACAAGGCCCCCAACTGGGGACCTGGCCTGCAACCCAGGCCTGTGCCCTGACTGGGAACTGAACCGGTGACCTTTCAGTTCACAGGCTGGTGCTCAATCCATGGAGCCACACCAGCCAGGGCTTTTATTCTAACAAAGGATCTTATTTTTCAAGTTCCTGGGGTGGCCCTAGGTGGGTTCTTTGCACCAGAGATGAGTGGTCCGCTGCAGAGATGAGTGGTCCGTTACACTCTGCAGAAGGTGGAAGAAACACCAGCAGCTGGCTCCAACTTCTAGAAACCCCTGGGGAAGAAAGGAGACTGCTGACCAGAGAGGCATTACGGTGTGTTGCATCCTGCTGATTGCCAGCTCAATAACTGTGTCCCCTTTTTTCCTTGCTAATCCAACCCTGGATGTACTGGGGAGATATAAAATCCTGCGGCACACCAAAAAATAGATTTTTTGCCAATCTGATTTTTAAAAATAGGCATAATTTTGATTCACTCACACCGGACAGCTATTGTTGTGTTGGCTGTTGTATTTTTTTTTAATTGACAATCTAAGGGAAAAGAGGTCAGTGCCCCCTAACTAAAGGAGTATTGCATGTTTTAAAAATTCTTGCAGCACATGGATTGAAACATCACTGGTCTACTTTGTTCTTAAGGAGATGAGGTTGCCCCCTAGGGGACATTTTGGAAATTATTGATGGAAATTAATTTTGGTTGCGAACTGATTCTCAAAGGGACAGTATTGCTCCTTTGGGGGCGTTTAGAAATTTAAGGGGAGTTCTCTGGGCATCACAATAATGAGTGGGTTGTTACTGGCACTAGAGGACAGGGGCCTGGGGTAATGTAATGTCCTGCAACGTGACAATGGTATTGAATGATTCCTTAATAAACGAAGTTAGTGATAGTTCTTAAATAACGGAAATAATTGTTTATACTACATTAGATTAAGCTATAATGCTGAACTTTTCCAGTTCTTTTGGAATTGCGTGCATAGTAAAGTCAGGGTAAGACTCTTGGGAATTTACAAGTGTACAGTATATCACCATTTGGAGGGTAATGATAATGTTCTGGAACTAGATAAAGGTAGTGGTTGCACATGGTGAATGTACTAAACGTGACTGAATTGTTCACTTTAAAATAGTTAATGTTAGCCCTGGCTGGTATGGCTCAGTTGGTTGAGAGTTGTTCCGTAAAGCAAAAGGTCACCAGGTCAATTCCTGGTCAGGGCACGTGCCTCGGTTGTGGGTTCACTCTCCAGTCACTCTCTCTCTCTCTCTCTTTCTCCCTTCCCCTCTCTCTAAAAACAAATAAATAAAATCTTTTAAAAAATAAAATTAAATGGTTCATTTTATGTTACATAAATTTCAACTCAATTTAAAAAGTTTAAAAACATATACACCCCCAAACTTGACAATATACCATTACATTAAATTTTCCCTACAAGCTTTAGAAAAGTATATGGGTGAAGAGAGAAAAGACACTTTAAAAACTTTTACTATTTATTGATTTTTTTCTTTTTTAGAGAGAGAAGGAAGAAAAGAAAGAGAGAAACATTGATTTGTTGTTCTACCCTCTTATGCATTCATTGGTTGCTTCTTTTATGTGCCCTGACCAAGGATAGAACCCATGACTTTGGAGTATCAGGATGATGTTCTAACCAACGGAGCCATCATGCCAAGGTTGGAAGAGAAGGGACACTTTTAGATATTGAATGAGTCTAGAAGTGCAGGAGAAAGTAATTTATAGGGCAGTTAGCTATATTTTCAGGGCTCTGTCACAAAGTGATGATTTTGCAAGAGTTACTTCATAACCACCAAGAGCAGCTCAGGTCATTTCTTAACCAGCTACAAATGACCACATGCCATGGATCTGCAGGGTCACTTTCAAGATCAATCTATTAACTAATAAATCATTTAGTGCTCCACATCTGTTTCAGCATTTCAAAACAGTTTGACTCCCTTTGTTTTTCTTGCTGGGATCCACGTACATTGCACTTTAATAACACAATGGAACTCAGCATAAGTATTTATTTCCAAAGGCTTATCCAAAAGATACTTGATACAGCCCTCTGCTGCCTGGTCATTCCATGACTTTTAAACATCTTTCCCGCACAAAGAGGTTATTCGATCCTGTCACTGGCCTTTTCCTCCGGAGATCTGGAAGAATCACAGCACAGTGGGGTAGCTTGGGATTCAGCACTTGAAAATGAGGGTTTTAAAGAACGGTTTGTTATGGAAAAACTCAAACATGTACAGAAATAAAGGGAAGAATACAATGACTCTTCATGTACCCATCACGCAGCTTCGGGATTACAAACTCACAGCCAGCCTCGGTTCCTTGCTCCCAGCCCCCGACCGCTCCCCAACTCTGCTAGATTTAACCCAAATCTCTGACTTATTCCATCCAGCTAGCTAAGTCCCACATATGCATATATAATTATTTCGACATATGTCATTACATATTTAAAATACACTCTTGGACCTGTGCTGGGTTACATAGTGTTTCCTTCCCACAAATTCATGGCCTTCCTGGAACCTCAGAATGTGACCTTATTTGGAAATAGGACCACTGATGATATAATTAATTAGATGAAGATGAGGTCACAGTGAAGTAAGGTGGGCCTTTAATCCAATATGACTGGTGTCATATGAAGACAAGAGACACAGACAGACACATACAGGGAGAACACCATGTGACAACGGAGAGGCTGAGATTGGCGTGATGCATCTGCAAGCCAAGGAATGCGAAGATTGTTGGCAACCGCAAGAAGTTAGAAGAGGAAAGAAATGATTCATTCCCTAGGGCCCTCAGAGAACTCAAACTTTCATTTCAAAGCCCCGAGACCTCAGACAATAAATTTATGTTGTTTTAAGCCCCCCTCACTTACGGTGCTTTGTTATGGCAATTGAATGTGGTAGAACCCATCCCAGCCACCACCCTTTCTAAATTTGTACCTTCCTCAACACCAAGCAGCCTGACTTCCCCCATTCTTCAACTACGGAATGGGGTTATGAGTTAATCAATCCAATGACATGCTGAAAGTACAAATGGGGTGCCTTAAAACAACAGTTTATTTTCTGTGTCACAGTTTTAGAGGCTAGAAGTCCAAGATCAAGGTGTTGATGGGTTGGCTCTTTCTCAGGGATGTGAGGAAGAATCAATTCTATGCCTCGTCCCCTGGCTTCTGGTGGAGGCTAGAAAGCTTTGGTGTTCTTTGGCCTATAGATGCATCATCCCAGTCTCTGTCTTCACCTTCACATTACCTATTTTCTGTGTATCTATATCCAAATTTCCCTTTTTTTTTTATCCTCACCCGAGGACATTTTTTCATTGCTTTCAGTGAGACAAGAAGGGAGAGAGAGAAACATCAATGTGAGAGAGAAGGCTTCCTGTAAGCGCCCGGACAGGGCACCAAAGGTACCTGGAGCAGGGATCAAACCCACAACCTGGGTATGTGCCCTGACCAGAATCGAACCCACAACCCTTCGGTTGCAGGATGATGCTCCAACCAACCGAGCTACACCAGACAGGACAAAATTTTCCTTTTCTTGTGAAGACACCAGACATATTGGATGAGGGCCTACACTGGTGATCTTGTTTTAACTTGATTACGTCTGCAAAGACCCTAATTTCAAATAAGGTCACATTTATAAATAGCATGGATTAAAACTTGAACGTATTTTTTGGGGGGGTGGACACAACTCTATCCATAACATGTTGTATAGGTGAAAACCCATCTATCTGTATAACGAAATATTTATAATTTATTATAGGTATTACACTTTATTAAAACTTATTGGTTTTTAGCGCTGGCGGGGTAGTTCAGTTGGTTAGAACGTTGTCCCAATACGCCAAGGTTGCAGGTTCGATCCCCAGTCAGGGCACATACAAGAAGCAAATAATGAATGCATGGATAAGTGAAACAACAGATCGATGTTTCTCTCTCTCAAATCCATTTTTAAAAAGGGGTGCAGAGCCATGAGGATATCCGGAGCTCAATCTGCTGTCTTTTAAGCAGCCCTAAGACTTATGTATTCCTAACAGGGAGAACAGGAAAAGACTTGAGACGAGAATGAAGCAGCGCACAGATCTCTTTGTTCCATGGTTCTCCCCTTGACGGCATTTCAGAATCATCTGGGGAGCATTTGATAAAAATCCCAATGTCTCAGCTCCTCCCCAGACCAATTACTTGGAGTCTCTGAAGGTGGGGCCTGGGCACCATATTTGCTGAAAAGCTCCCCAGACAATTCTAATGTGCAGGTGGGATTAAGATCCACGGGTTAAGGCTGAGTAGTCACCTGGGTGGAGGTAATTGTTTAATCCTTAAACCCAGGAGCCTGATCTACCGAGTAAGTGTTTTCTACCCTTTGAATTACAAAGTCTCCCTTCTGGCAGCTGTTCTGATTAGCTGGTGCTGAAAAATGAGCTGTTCCACGGGTATATACCCAAGAGAATTGGGTGCAGGGTCTGGAAAAGATACTAGTATATCCATGTTCACAGCAGCATTATTGATGATGGTCAAAAGGTAGAAACAACCCAATGCCTATGGGTGGATGGATGAATGGATAAACAAAATGTGGACTATACTTATAATGGAATAATTCAGCCTTAAAAAGGAAGGAAATTCTGACACATGCTACACATGGATAAACCTTGTGGACATTGTGCTAAGTGAAATAAGACAGTCACAAAAAGACAAATGCTATATAATTTCACTAATATGAGGTATCTGGAATAGTCAAAATCATGGAAACAGAAGTCAAATGATAGTTGCCAGGACCACATGGAGGGGGAAATTGGGAGTTTGTTGTTTTTTTTTAATTGTTATTTTATTTACTTATTTTTAGAGGGGGGAAGTGAAGGAGAAAGAGGGAGAGAAACATCAATGTGTGGGTGCATTTCGTGTGCCCCCTACTGGGGGACCTGGCCCACAACCCAGACCTGTGCCCTGACTGGGAAATGAACTGGCAACCTTTTGGTTCGCAGGCCAGCGCTCAATCCACTGAGCCACACCAGCCGGGGCTGGGAGTTGTTTAATGGTTATAGTTTTCGTTTTGCAAGATGAAAAAGTTCTTGAGATTGGTCTCACAACCATAGAAGTAAATATACTTAATACTACTGAACTGTACATTCAGAAATGGGTAAGATGGTACATTTTAAAGTATGTATATTTTACCACAATTTTTAAAAGAGTGCTCTGTACCTGACAGCTGTGACTCAGTGGATTGAGTGTTGGCCTGTGAACCAAAAGGTTGCTGGTTTGATTCCTGGTCAGGACACAGGCCTGGGTTGGTCCCAGGTTGGGGGTGTGCAAAAGGTCTATGTGTCTCTCACACATCAATGTTTCTCTCCCCTCTCCTTCTCCCTCCCTTCCCATCCCTCTAAAAATAAATAAATGAAACCTCTTTTTAAAAAATGGCCTGAAAATTTAGTAGCTTGAAGCAGCAACAATCATTCCATTATTTTTTTTCTTTTTAAAATGTTATTACATTTAGGGGGGAAACCTGAGTTAATAACATTATATAAATTTCAGGCGTACAACTTCATCAGATGACGTACTGTATACTGTATTTTGTGCTCACCACCTGAAGTCTAATGTGCTTCCGTCACCATGGACTTGACCCTCTCTTTTCATTATCTCTCACAGTACCTGTGGGTCAGAAATTCCAGAAAGGCTTTGCTGGCTTGTCCTGGCCTGGGATGCCTCATGAGGTCACTGACTACATGGCTGGAGCTGGCACAGCGAAAGGGGCTGGGCAGGCATCTCTCTGTCTTTGGGTCATTTCAGGGCGTCTCCGTATAGGTCCTCCTTGTGGGCTGGTTGGGATTCCTGTCAACATGCAGCCTCAAGGGGGTGGGACTCCTCATCTGCTTTGTCAGCGTTCAAAACTCAGGTGTTCCCATGAGGAGGGTGGAAGCAGCCTCCCCTTCCCTGACTTAGCTAGGAAGTTAGTGTCCTTTCTGCCACGTTCTTTTGGTCAGTTGCCAAAGCCAGTCCAGTTTCAAGGGAAGGGAACATATATCGTCCCACCCCCTCAAAAGGAGTGGCCTCAAAGAGATGTTACAAGAGCATGTAGGACAGGAGATAGTGTTGTAGCCATCTTTGTCAAATGCAATCGGCTGCAGCAACGATCAAGGGAACTTAGTGAAACCCCTTCATTACTTCCTTGGTTGGCATCATTTAACCTTGGGAATACTTGGAGTTAAATATAGAAATGTTCACATGACTCAGATCTCTGGAATTAATGTTTCGGATGAAGAAATTTGTGCATGTTTGGCTTTTTAAAAAAAAGACTTTATTTATTTATTTTTAGAGAGGGGAAGGCTGGGAGAGAGAGGGAAACATCAATGTGTGGTTGCTTCTCTTGCGCCCCCTCCTGGGGACCCTGCCCGCAATCCAGGCATGTGCCTTGACTGGGAATCAGGCCTGCTATCAATCCACTGAGCCACACCAGCCAGGGCTGTATTTGGCTTTTTATATGCTCGAAATGTTTAAGAGAATGTGGCCTACTGAAGTTTCCTGGTGCGATTTGTAGTTCTCAAAACTTTTCTCTGCAATGAATCGGGATAAATGATATATGACTATTCACTGGAAAGTTTCTTTTTGTAAACTGGAACAATTGTCAAGACAAAACTTTGTGACAAAATAAAATAAAAATTACCAAATAGTGTCAACTATTCTCATTGTCCCCGAGCTTCAACCCACCTGGACCCCCTTATCTCACCCTCTGGAATAGAATAAGGGGAAAGGTCATGGTTGGAGGCTGGATCAGGGGTCAGGAAAGCAGTTAGGAAAGGGCCTGGCCTAGGGGGCCAAGCAGTAGTTGGAAAAAACATTACCAATGTGAGAGGCGCGTGCTTCCCAAGCTTGCTCATTTCAAACAGAGCTTTAAATCAATCTAAGCAAAGCGATGCTCATTCTGGAAGAGTTGACTTGTATCCTGAATGCTTTACGTTCTCTATTTGCCTCAAAGTGCAATGGTCACGTGCTGTAATTAAATAATTTATTTATTATTTATTTAGAGAGAGGAGGTGGGAGGGAGAGAAACATCATTGTACACGTGTGCACGTGCAAGAGAAACATCAATCTGCTTCCTCTCGCACGCCCCCCAGCTGGGGACCTGGCCTGCAACCCAGGCATGTACCCTGACCAGCAACTGAACTGGCGACCTTTTGGTCTGTGGGATGATGCCCAACCCACTGAGCCACCTTGGTCAGGGCTATTTTAACCATTTTTTAGGCATACAAATCAGCGACATTAAGTACATGCACATTTTTACGCAACCGTCAGCACTACCTTTTTTCATCACCTTTTGTGTCTGGGCTCTTTCACTTACCATGATGTTTTAAAGGTTCCTCATGTTGTAGCATGTTCTTCTTCTTCTTTTTTTTTAAAGATTTTATTTATTTATTTTTAGAGACAGGGGAAGGGAGGGAAAAAGGGAGGGAGAGAAACATCCATGTGTCATTGCTTCTCACATGTCCCCCACTGGGGACCTAGCCCGCAACCCAGGCCTGTGCCCTGACTGGGAATTGAACCAGCAACCCTTTGGTTTACAGGCCGGCACTCAATCCACTGAGCCACACCAGCCAGGGCTCTTCATTCTTTTTTTTTTATGGCTGAATAGTATTCCATTGTCCGGATAGACCCCACTTTGTTCATTCATTCATCAGCTGATGGATGGAGTGGGTTATCCCAACTTGGGCTGCTGTGGATAATGCTGCGATGAAGATTGTCATACAAGTGTCTGTTTGAGTCCCTGTTCTCAATTTCTCTGGGTATATTTCTAAGAGTGGAATTGCTGCTTCATATGGACCCCAAAGATTGGCCTGGGGAACTGAGGTCCCCAGCCATCAATCAACATCAACTTGCCAGCCATGTAAGTGAGTCACCTTGGAAGAGGCTGTTGCGCCACATGCCATCTGATGACTGCAGCCAAAGGTGACACCTGACTGCACTCTCATGAGAGGCTTTGAACTAGAACTTGCCAGCCTCCGTGGCTGATGTGACTAAGTAGATTGAGTATTGGCCTATGAGCCTAAAGGTCACAGGCTGGGGGCGGGTGAGAGGGAACCGAGATAAAATCTCTCCCTTCGTTCCCCTCTCTTTCTCCCTTTCTTCCACTCTCTCTAAAAATAAAAAATAAAATTAAAAAAAAAGAACTTCCCAAACTGCTTCTGAATTCCTGACCCACATAAACTATAAGAGATAATAACTGTTTATGAAGTCCCTCAATTTTCACGTAATTTGTTGCATATCATAGCCAATAGAGTGGGCATTGGGCAAAATTATTTTTTAAATGATATTGTGACCCTGGATGAATTTCTATCCCTTTCTGAGCCCTAGAGTTGTTATCTTCAAAAGGGGATGAAATGTCCACCCCTGAGGTATACAGAATATGTACCTCATGAGGCAGGAGCAGATCACATAGTATCAGCTTAATATACCACCAGCAGTAATACCTCCTCATGATGCGGGCCACAGAGCCTAAGTCTGACTCCTAGTTTCACTATTTCTAAGATATAAGGCTTTGTTCAGGCTGCTAATGCTTAACTTTGGTGGAGCTTAGACTTTTTATCTATGAAGTGGAAATATTAAAGAACATATCTAATTTTGTAAGAATTATAGAAATAACCCATATGAAGGCTATTTAAACTCCATGAGAAGGCAGCTATTTTCTTTCTTTTTGTACAATTTTTAATTCTTGTTCAGTTACACCTGTCCCATTTCTACTCTTCCCTGCCCTAGCCCCCCCACCTTCCACTTTCAATCCTCTCCCCCACCCCGTTGTCTTTGTCCATAGGTTCTTTTCTTTCTTTTTTACTGCTCTCTCCCTAGCACAGAGCAAGTGCTCAATGAGTACTTACTAAATAAATAATAAAAAGGCACCTTGCCTAAGGAAAATACGTATTAGCTTTTACCAGCCTACAAGACCCTACATGATCCCCCATCTGCTTCATCTATGATTTAATCTCTCACCGCTTGGCACCCCTCACTCTCCTCCAACCACCCAGCCCCCTCCACAGTTCAGCTCTGTCAGCACGCTCCAGCTCCAGAGCCTTTGCACCTGCTGTTCCCCTGCCTGGAAATGAGCCGTCTTCCAGTTAGTCACATAGTTTGTCTCTTCAGATCTCTACTCGTTGCCTCCCTTCCTGAGAGACATTCCCCGGCCACTCCTGTCACCCTGGGGTCCCATACCCTGCTTTATTTTTCTCCAAAGCATTTAGCTTGATCTGATTTATATTTATTTTTCTTTGGGCCCTCTTCATCCTAAGGTAAGCTCCATGAGAGCAGGGCCTCGTCTATTTTCTTCACCACTCTACTTCACAACCCCTCCAGAGCAGACGCTCCACAAATACCTGATGAATGAATAGTCTTATTATGATTATTTGGGTATCTTCGCGGGGGCCAAAGGCCGGGCTATTTGGGGGCTAGGATTGGCTGGAGTCTCTGTCACGTGACTGGCAGTCGCCGTTCGCCTTTGAAGCTGGAGAGGTCCACGTGGTCTCAGGCTGCACAGGAGGTCCCGGCCTCGGAGGAGTTACTGCGCAGGCTCGGTCTTAAGCGCAGGCGCAGACGCGCCCAGGGTGCGCGGCCGGCGGCGGTTGGCGTGAGCAGAGCCGGAGTGCAGGCAGCAGGAGCCGGCGCCATGGTGGAGAAGGAGGAGGCTGGCGGCGGCATCAGCGAGGAGGAGGCGGCGCAGTATGACCGGCAGATCCGTCTCTGGGGATTGGAGGCCCAGAAACGGTCAGGGCTGGTGCAGCTTGTGGGGCCGAGGGGTCTGGAGGGGGCTTCTGGCCTGAGGCATTCGTGGCCCTCAGGGAGCGGGAGGGGCTAGTTTGAAGAGAGGAGGCGGGAATTCTGTACCCGGTGATGGTAACCGTCCTGAGACGACTGCAAGGGTTGATTTGGGATGTTTCGGGAAAGTGTGGGAAACGGGGACATCCCGGGGGGTGAGAGGGTCGTTCTGAGAGATTGGAGGCCTCTGGGGGAGGGGGCGGAGTCCTAAGGAATTAAGAGGATTCAAACTTAGCGACGCGGACGCCCGAGAGGGGTGATGGTGGAGTTTAGGACGGGGGTGGGGGCTTAGGAAATAGGAGGGGCCGGGAATTCCTGGAAAGGATGAAGGTGGGGGAGGGGAGCGTAGTTCATTCATTACTAAATAGTGGGGACCCCGGTCTTTGCTGCACGCGGGGGAAGACTGGCGAACCAGACATGCACCTTACATTCGTGTCGCTTCTAAGGGGTGGGCCAGTCTGAAAGAAAGAGGGTTTTTGAGGAGTTTGGGGCCAAGTTAATTTTAGTGGGAGTCTTGAGAGGCTCAGAGAGTCTAGGGGGGTGCTGGAGATACTCGCACAGGTTGCTTTTGTGTAGGTATGGGGATGTGTCCAGAGGACAGCACGCTGAGGTTGGGCATACCTGAGATATCGCGGAATAGTTACCAGAGGGAATGAGGTCTTTGAAAGAGATGATTGATCAGATACTTATTGCGCACCTTCCGCAATCACTGTTCTTGGCATGGAATATATACCCCTGGACTAAACGAAACCCTTGCTCGTATGGAGCTTGTATTCTAGTGTTGGCGACAAACCCAATAATATAAAGTCGGGTAATGCAGGTTCATGGGGAGGGGGGGAAATAACGCAGGATAAGGAGATCACTAAAGGATGGTGCAGTGGAGAGCTGTTTTGATAGGGTGGCCAGGGAAGGTCTCTCTGAAGGGGTAACGTTGTTCCTCAGACCTGTCTAAACGGAAAAAGCCGGGTGCGAGGACCTTCCTGCCTTAGAGCACAGCGAATGGACAGTCCCGGAGGCCAGCGATGCTTGGCAAATTACACAAGGGGGCTGGAACCAAATGAGTTGAGGAATAGCTTTTTTATTTGTTACTACTCTTAAGTGTGCAGCGAAACCTGTTGGAGAGTTTTGAGTAGGAGTAACATAAGCTGATTTGTGCTGTAAAAGGACCATTCTTGCTGTGTGGAGAATAGGTTGAAGTGGGCAGAAGTGGACATGAGGGTTCCAGTTGGGAGACGACTGCAGCATTTACTACAGTATCCACTTGAGACATACGGGGTTAGGAACTCAGGAGAAGGGGTCAAATAATGTATTCTGGATCTGTTTTGAGGGCCGAGGGGACAGGATTTGCTGAGAGCCAGTGTGCCAGGTCTGAGGCAGGATTCGGGGATGACTGAGACTGGGCCTGAAGACACAGGTGGGGTGGACTGATTTTTAGCAGGTGCTGCTGGAAGGCTCCGGAACTCTTGGGAGGTGGGAGTTTTGCTGAGGTAGTGGGGATGTATGGAACTCCGTGAAGCCCGTGAAAAGGAATGGCTGAGAGTCCTGGGAGGGAAGGAAGGGGCAATCTATGATTGGGAAAATATTTGTAGATAGTCTTACAGATTTTATTAAAGTGCTCTTAGGTCCATTTTTCTTTCCCCCTCTTTTTTTTTGTCCTATTTAAAAAAAAATCTGTATGTTTTTTAGAGAGAGGGGAAGGGAGGGAGAAAGAGAAACATCAACATTTTATATGCGCCCCAACTGACTGGGAACTCAACCCACAACCTAGGCATGAACCCTGGCAGGGAATGGAACCGGTTATCTTTCCCTTTGTGGGACGACGCCCAACCCACTGAGCCAGTCAGGGCTCCTATTTTTTGTTTTTTGTCATGTCCATTTTTCAACTGAGTCTCACAGCAGGGCTCTGGAGTAGGAAGGAAGAGCGGTGACTTCCTCCCTTGTATAGACAGGAAAGCAGATTGACTTGCCTCTAAGGGAACTCCAGGTGGGATAGGAAAACTCTGGGGACTGGGGCTCCTTTGTGAAACGCAAGATGGCCTGGGAATCAGCAGGCTGCATTCTGCCTCCAGTTTTGCCTCTGACTGAGATGTTGGATGAACAATGCTGGCCAATAACTGGAAGGGAGAGCAATAATATCAAAAAGGGCCTTCCCATGGAACCTGCACAGTCTAGAGGTTAAAAACTGGACTGTATCTCTCATACAGTGTTTTACATTTTTTGAAATTAGTTGCCAGCATTTAAGAATCTAGAAATTGGCCAAGTTTGGGACAATTTGAGCATCGGAAAGAATAACATCAACTTCATTTTAAAATATTAGTAACTTAGAATTCATAAGACCAAGGTAATATTCAAACAAAAGAGAAATAAGAACTTATTTGGAGGTGATTATTAATAATGTGCTTTCTCATATGGGGAAATAACAGTCCATCATCTTTGAAGTTTTCCTGCTCAGTATCTGTTACTCTCATTACGCTTTTAGAGAACAGAGGGACAAAATAAAGGACACCATTGAGATAAATGGTAGATTTTACAAGACAATTGCAGAAGCCACTGTCAAGGGAAAAAGAAGTGAAGCCATTGTTGTAGACTCAGTAAAGAGGCGGAGCTGCCCTGGCTGCTGTGGCTCAGTGAGCTGGGTGGTGTCCTGCAAATCGGAAGGTCACCGGTTTGATTCCAGGTCAGGGCACATGCCCCTGTTGCGGGCCCCATCCTCATTTGAGAGGCATGAGAGAGGTAGCCGACTGATGTTTCTCTTTTACAAGTGCACATGCGCATCGATGTTGCTCTCTCTGTCTTTCCCCCTCCCATCCCCTCTCTAAAAATGAATAAAGTCTTTATAAAAGAAATTTTAAAAAGAGGTGGAGCCAGATGCAAGGTGTGAACCTTGATTGAGTCCTGATTCAAAAAGAAAACTTACAGAATAAAACATTTTTTTAGAGAATGGGGGAAATTAGAACATTCAGTCCTATTAGATGATATTTGGGAATTATTTTCTCGATGTGCTAATAGTATGGTTATGGAGAATGTCCTCTTTTGGACATGCATGTTAAAGGCGGGAAATGCCATGGTGTATGTATATGGGTAAAGCAAATAGGACAAAATGGCAAATTATTACTACTACTTCTACTTTTCTGTATGTTTGAAATTTTTAATAATGAGAAGTTAGGGGTAAATGTGACCCCCACCTCCATCTAGAAATTTCGTATAGAGTTTGACATAGTTTCTGATCTCTGTCTTTTGAGAAATAGAAAAGTCAGACACCCCCATATTGGAGCTAAGTAGAGGCTGCCTTGTTTACACAGACCATGGGCTCTCTACTTTGCCATCCTTTCCAGCAGTTCAGCTTCACTTGTAAGTGTATTGTTTGTCCCCTGTAAGCATGTGAGTTTGCATCTCTTGCTGTGGCGCATAACCCATTTTATGGATGTGGTTCAAAGAAGGGAGCCAACTCTCCAAACACAGCTCACACCAAGTAAATAGAAGTAGGATTGGTCTCATGGTCACTAACTTCAGGTTGACTGCTATTTCCCTAACAGCTCATTTTTCCACCATAGGGGCTCGTTCTTTCATTCAGATTAACTTAAAGGCTGGCAGCTGTGTGTGTTCTCAGACTATGTGCTTCAGCAGTTTTTGTGCTGCCTTTCACAACAAAGGCATGTCTCCCACTCAACATACATCCCCGTATCTAAGAGAGAGGAAGGGAGGGTGACTGGAAAGCGGGGAGTAGATTATGAGCTGCGTTAGGGCAAGCACTTTAAAAATGTCCAGTAATTAAGATGTGGGTTCCTTCTGGTCTCTCTTACATTTCCAATGCTTGCAAGTGTGTAGACATTTAGATACTTGTTGAGTGAATGAAATGACTGTACATTGCAAAGAGTTAGGGAGGCAGAAGACCTGGGTTCAATTCCCAGCTCTGCCAAATGGCTCTTTGCCCTTGGGTGAGTCGCGCAGTTTCTTGGCCTTAGGTTCCACATCTGCAAAAAGGAGGGGTGAGTGTAACTGAATCTTTAAGGACTCGTTCAACTCTGAAATTTTGACTTTACGAAAAAGGGACTCTAAAACCTTTCCTATTTTCAAGCTCTCTACCCAACATGGCTGTTTCATAGGCACACATTTGCCATGAAAGTGACTGCACATGTACTGTGTTGTTGCACATAGGACCAATTTATTCTAGCAGTTGATAGTGGTAAATAGCTGAGTTTGAATCTCAGCTTGAGAACTGAGTTTTTAAACCTTGGATACGTTTCTTCTCTGTGCTTTGTTTTTCTTGATCAAGTGGAGATAATATCTACTTGGTAAGCTTATAGAGAACTAAATGAGATAATTCATGAGTAGTGTCTAGGCACAGAAAGCATTCAGTAAATTATAGCTACAATTATTTGATAAGTATAAATCACCAGCCACAAAAAAGTAGGGAAACTAAATAGGAAGCAGCTTGAGATAAGTAAGGCAGATATAAAGCAGGGGTCAGTGGGTGGAGTGGGGACTCCCGAAGGATGAGGAAGGCTGTAGGCAGAGCAGATTTGCTTAAGCACATCACGGTTGGGAGCAGTCTGGAGTTATATTTTGGATTTTGACAAGACATTTAAGTCTATAATGAATGGGCAATTGGGTGGAGCAGGATTGTAGATTTAAATGAAACGCACTGTTATGAAGAAGAGACTATTTTTAGAAGGAGAAAGTAATCAAATCTGCCAAATGTTGATGGCCCCACCATTTCCTGTTGCACAGACCAGAAACCTAGTTCCTTGTTCATCACTGTCCCTTAAGCCACGTCCAGTCTGTTGGGAAGTCCTCTTGGCTCTGCTTCAAACTTTATCTCATCCACCTTTCTGCATTTTTTAGCCTAAGCCACACCCATCATCTCAAGTCACCTCAACAGCCTCTTCACTGGTCTCCCTGTTCCACTCTTGGCTCTTTATAATGTACTTTCCACACAGCAGCCAAACTAATTTCAATTGAGGGTCCTGACGTGGCCCGTGTGGCTCATTTGGTTGGAGCATCGTCCTGTGGACTGAAAGCCTGTAGGTTCAATTCCGGGTCAGGGCACATACCCAGGTCGCAGGTTTGATCCCAGGTGGTAGCGCAGATGACAAGGCAACCAATCCATGTTTCTCTCTCACTTTGGTGTTTCTCTCCTTACCTTCCCCCCCCCCGCCCCCCGCTTTCCCCCTCTTCCCTGCTTCTCCCTTCCCCCTTTACCTGCTTTCTCCTTCCTTCCTTCTCCCCTTCCTCTCTCTAAAAGCAATGAAAAAATGTCTTCAGGTGAGGATTAAAAAGAAAAAAGTGAGGGTTCTGCCTAAAGTCCTGCAGTGATTTTTTTTTTCTGGTCTACTCAGTAAAATCCAAAGCTTTTAAAATCCATCGCCTTTCATGCGCTGACTTGTCAAACCTTGCCTGTATTCAGGCTACTTGAATCTTTCTGTTCCTCAGATACGCTAAGGCTCTCTCTGGCCTCGGGGACTTTGTACTTACCCTACTTGAAGTAGTCTCACACCAGATTTTTGCCTGGCTCACTCTCACACATTAGACTCCCAATAAAGGGTAGTTTGAATGTGAATTTGATAGGCTTAAGAATTTGAATGGAATTTATTGACTTAACTTGAAGTGTGTATTATGAATTCAAAGATTATATTATATATAAAGGCTCTGGTTCCTTCCTTCCCAGAAATTTAAAAGATATTCATGTGGCAGCAGAAGTCCAAAGAGAGGAGAGTAAGCCAGCATGTATTTATTTAGAGCCTAGTGTATACAGGGCATCAAGGGGGGAGACATTTAGAGAAAAACATCTTGGCTCATGGTCAGAACTGAGTTCTGATCCCAATACTGGCCACCCATTAGCTGTGAGAGCTTGGACACCTTTTCTGAGCCTTAGTTTTTCCTTTTTCAGGGCAGATATGGATTGTTTCCTTTGGAAACATGATGGCTTCCCTTCCCCTCTGGGGTCTGTGGAGTCCCCTTGGCCTTTTAAGAAGAGAAGTTTTATGGATGGTTTAGGGTATGTGCGCTTTTATCTGAGAGAGAAAAATGGTGAAGAGCCACAATCAAGATTTGGGTGAGGCACCATCTGCGCTGCACCTAGCTCAGTGCCCAGTACTGACTGAGCCCTCTGTGGGTGGTGGTTACTGCCATTGTTACCAGTGGATTATATACACAACATGTTACAATGTAATTTTCCATTTATTTGTGACACTGAGAGACAACATAACTTTAAGAGCACATATTGCCTGAGTTGATATCTCCTTTGTCTCTTGGTAGCTGTGTGATCTTTGGAAAGTTTCTTAACTGTCTCTCAGTTGCATTCCGTTTTCTGTTATTGCTGTAACAATTACCACAAATTCAGTGGCTTAACGCAAATTCTCTTACAGTTCTGGAGGCCAGAACTGTGAAATCAGTTTCAGTGGGTGAAAACCAAGGTGTGTGCAGAGCCGTGCTCCCTGTGGCGGCTCCAGGGAAGAATCTGTGTGCTTGACTCTTCTAGTGTCCAGGAGTCGCCTGCATTCCTTGTCTCGTCGGCCCTTTCATCGTCCCCAAAGCCAGCAGCGTAGCATCTTCTAATCTGTCTTCTCTGACCGCGTTGCCTGCCCTTGCCATCACGTCTTCTCGGATTTAGACCTCTTCTGCCTCTCTCATCCCTTAGGATTACCGTGGGCCCACTCCAGTAATCCAGAATAACCTCCCCATCTCAAAATCCTTATTTTAATCACATCGTCTCATTCCTTTTGTCATGTACGGTACCTATTCCCAGAGCTACACCAGTCAGGGCCGTGCCAGGTACTGTTTTAAGCGCTTATCATGTAATTGAGCCATAAGCCAGCTATAGTCTCAGAGCCCCTGGCATGGTGAAGGATTAACAACAGAACCAGGATGGTCAGTGGTTATGCACTTGAATAAAAAACTCCCAAGCAGTCAGGGTTTGGAGAGGGCCATAGGACGCAGGGGTCGTGGAGAGGCCACGTGGCTATGTGTGACTTATCAGAGGCATTTCTAGGTGGCGTTTGCGCTGAGTTCAGAGGAGACAGTGCTTGCTTGAGTCTGCCATGGTAAGAAAAGACTTGCTGAGGAAATGGCATTCCAGTTAGGGTTTGAAGTCTGGGGAAAGGCTTGACTGGGTGTGCAGAGGAGCAGGTGCCTGGGAAACTGATGGCATGTTTGGGCACGAGTAAAGTACGGCTGGGGGAGGGGGAGGGGGCCAGTGCTGGATGGCTGTAAATGCCAGATTTAGGTGTTCTTTTGTCAGGTTTTATTGAAAATCAGAATGAACCGTTTACTGAGCTGTTTATAGATAAGGCAGTGGGGGTTGGGGAGAAGTTTAGTAAGTCCAAGAAACATACTGAGCGTCTGTTATATATCAGAGTTTATGCGAGATGGCTTTGCATATACATTTTACCAGATTGTTGAGGGGATTAAATAACATGAAGTCAGAATTGGTGTTCCCATTTCACAGATGAATAAAGTGAAGTTTAGAGAGATTGTTCATCTTGTCTAGGTCACCCAGGTAGGAAGTGGCAGAGCCAGAATTCAAACCCAGGCCTTCAGACCTGGGCGGCATGAGTGATCAGCAGTGCCTGTTCCTGAAAGACTGTCAAGGAGAACAGAGCCTGAGAAATTAGTGGACCTGGAGCTTAGGAGGCCTTTGGTAACATTTGAAGATACAGATTCCTCGAAGAGAACTGGACCATTCTAGCTGTGTCTTTGGAGCACTCAGAGAGCAGAAAACCCAGTCACGCAGGCTGAACGGGAACCTAGAACCTGGAGGTCCAGGCACAGCAGTGTCAGAGCCACGTGCAGGGAGGGCCGTAGACTCACGGTGACAGCAGAGACTTGGAAGGAACAGCTAAATGCAGGCGCGCTCGACCTTTCTGATGTCAAAGGTTTGATCTGTGATATTTGTACTACATTCTTTTAGGAAACATTGCTTAGTATAGTTGCTGATTCTTGAGGGATTAGAGCTCCTTTGGAAAGCTGCATAGTTTTCCTTCCTCCTCCCTCCCATTGGTGTGAGGCTCCACGTCTCTGATAAGGGACCTGTCATTGCCAGCGTCTGTTCTTTCCCTGCTTGTATCTTGTAAGCCCTCATCTCAACTTCCTGCTATTCCAGTGAAGTGGAACTGTCACTTGACAGGCTTGTGTCTGCTAGTCTGTGGTTGGCAGTGGAAGGACCCATGGAATAACAGCAGTAATGGAGGAGCTGAGACCCAGACATAGACCTTTGAGGGAAATATTGTCAGTATTCTCCCTCTGTCCTCGCTTTATCCTTTGATTGTATCAGTGAAGGAAACCCAAAATCTGCTATCAGTGCAGTCAAGAATCAGTGCAGGATTCAGCCACCATTCTCACCAAAAACACTTCTAGTCTAATGACATGCAATGTCCACAATTATTAGGACCGTTTAAAAAAAAAAAGATTTTATTTATTTTTAGAGAGAGGGAAGGGAGGAAAAGAAACATCGATGCAAGAGAGAGAAACAGTGATTGGATGTGCCTCATCCGAGGACCAACTCTGCAGCCCAGGCCTGTGCCGTGACTTGGCGACCTTTCACTGTGTGGGATGGGTGACACCCAACCAACTGAGCCACACTGGTCAGGGCTATTAGAGACATTTTTGAAAAAGAGTTTCTGCGTGTTCTTCCCAGTTCTTGTACTGGTTGACAGAATTGACTTATTTCATAAATTAAGAGCAAACTCATTGGCCAGTAGAACTTGAAATGATGTGACACTGTTCTTACTAATCCTTTTCAGTGTGAATAATCATACATTTGCTGCAGAAATATTAATGAGTTTAATTACACGATGCTGCCTAAAATCCTGATGGGGTTGTTTCATAATATATGATGCAACCTCATATTTCCTTTTTTTTTTTAATGGCAGCGAACAAGCACTTCATTTTTTAGTTGTATTTTTTAATGATATTTTTTCCCATTATCATTTAGTCCCCGTACACTCCCCCGCAATCACCACACTGCTGTCCATGTCCACGAGTCCTTTTTCCTTTTTGCTCTATCACTCTGCCCTCTAAACACACCCCCGTCTTAGCTGTCATCCTGCTCTCTCTGAGTCTGTCTCTGTTTTGCTTGTTAGTTCAGTTCAAGAGTGAAATCATATGGTACTTGTCTTTCTCTGGCTGTTTCTTTTCACTTAGCATAATGTTCTCCAGGTCCATCCATACTGTTGCAAAGGGTAAAAATTTTTTCTTTTTTTACGGCCAAGTAGTATTCCAATGTGTAAATGTCCCATAGTTGTTTTATCTACTCATCTACTGATGAACACCTGGGCTGCTTCCATATCTTGACGATTGTAAATAACACTGCAAAGAACATAGGGATGCTTATGTTCTTTAGAATTAGTGTTTTGGGTTCCTTTGGATATATTCCCAGAAGTCAGACTGCTGGGTCAAAAGGCAGATCCATTTTTAATTTTTTGAGGTCTCTCCATACTGCTTTCCACAGTGTCTGCACCCATCTGCATTCCCAAGCTCTTTATTCTTTTTTTTTTCTTTTTCTCCATATAAAATACATTTTATTTTTTAATGCATAATCTTTTTTAAAATTAATTTATTTTTTCAAATACATTTGTCTCTGCCTACCCCCCCACCACTTTCCCTTGCTCCTTCCTTCCCTCCCTCAACTCTTCCCCTTTGGTTTTGTCCATGAGTCCTTGCTATATGTTCCTTGACTTTCCCCTTCCCTTTCCTTCCTTTTCCCCCGCCCCCCTCCCTGTACTTTATTCTTTTATGTTGTATTTTTTAAATCTTTTTTTTAATTTATTAATTAGAGAGAGAGAGAAACATTGATTTGTTGTTCTACTAAATGATGCATTCAATAGTTACTTCTTGTATGTGCTCTGACCAGAGATTGAACCTGCAACCTTGGTGTGTCAGGATGATACTCTAACCTGCTGTGCTACCTTGCCAGGGTAAAATTTGTTTTTCAATTACAGTTGCCATGCAAGATTCTGTTAGTCTCAGATGCATAACAGTGACTAGACATTTATACTTCACGAAAGGATCACCCTATGAATCTAATGCCTGTAAGATACCGTATTCTTTATTCCTTTTTCACATCTGAAAAACTCTGATTCTGAAACACTTCTGCCTCAAGGGATTTCTTTCTTTTTTTCTCACTGAAAAGAACTTGTGCCTTTATTTGTCACTATATATGTGGGAATTTTGTGTGTCTTCTCCCCACCCCAAAGGATTTCAAATAAGATATCATGGACCTATATACTGCCTCCCACTCACCTCAAAGTTAAGTCCAAACTTCTTGGGATAGCCCAACCTCTGACTACTTTTGTTAGCCTGATCTGTGACGTTATAGTTAGAACAATACATGCATTTCCTCGGTTCACCCTCCTTCGTGCTGCCACGTTTTTGTTTGCGTGTTCTGGCCTTTAGTGCCCCTTGCCACCTCTTCTGCTATCATAGTCCAAGCCATCGTCCTCTCACCTTAACTGTGAGACTGTTCCCCCCGAGACGCCTCCGCCCCATGGCTTTTCGCCAGGCTTAGAATAAAATCCAGAATGCTCACAGGCCTGTGGGATGGAGCTCCTGGTTCTGTCTGCAGCCCCTCCTTTCCTGCTGTCCTTCCCTTTGCTCACTGCTCTCCTTCTTGTCCCTGAAACATGCCACGCACTCCTGCCTTGGCGCTTTTGCATTTGTTTTTTCTCTGCCTGGAATGCTCTTCTCCCAAATATCTGTATTCACTCTTTATTTCATTTTTAAAAATATTTTATTATTTTTAGAGACGGGAAAAGAGGGAGCGAAACATCAACATGTGGCTGCTTCTTGAGTGCCCCCTACAAGGGACCTGGCCTGCAGTCCAGGCCTGTGCACTGACCGAGAATCAAACCGGCGACCCCGTGGTTTGCAGGCAGTCAGTCCACTGAGCCACACCAGCCAAGGCTCATTCTTTATTTCATTTTGACTTGTGCTTAGCCTCCCCAGAGAGGCCTTCATAGTGAGCCTGACTAAAGTAGCATCCTCTGTTAATCTGGATCTACATCATGTTTGATTTTCATAACTTTTTGACACAATATAGAAGGTGGGGCAAAAGATTTAGTTTTGATTACGCGAAACAGTTTATTCTTGTATTATTTATTAATTATTGTATTTTTTTGTCATACAAACAACTGTAAACCTGATTCCTTCATGAAATATAAGTTACGGAAGGGCAGGGATTTTGTTTGTCTTATTTCGACACCTTAGAGAGGTGCCTGGCGTAGGTGCTCAGCAAATATTTGTTGAATGAATTGTTCCCTGCAGAATGGATGGAGTGTCTCTTTTCTGGTTTTGAAGCTGTGCCGCTTCAGTGCAGTTAATGAAAACTAAAATTATTGCCCTGTTGTTTCCCACAATAATTTGGCAAGTTTCCACTGTTCTCTGCCATCCAGTTAACAGTGTCTGCCTTACAGGCTGCGGGCCTCGCGGGTGCTTCTTGTCGGCATGAAAGGACTCGGGGCTGAAATTGCCAAGAATCTCATCCTGGCAGGAGTGAAAGGACTGACTATGCTGGATCACGAGCAGGTGAGATGTGCAGCCACCTCCTCACTCTCCAAAGCAGCCCCCCTCCCCCCAGTTGATTTGGGAGAGAGAAACATTGATTTGTTGGTCCACTTTATTTATGGATTCACTGGTTGCTTCTTGTATGTGCCTTAACCAGGGATCACACCTGCAACCTTGGCGTATCAGGATAATGCTCTAACCAAGTGAGCTACCAGGCCAGAGCGGAAACAGTCTCCCCCTCTTAGGTATAGACACTTAGAGACTTGGGGAGTTCCTGCTTACCTCTTAGAGGCTGTGAAAGGAGGACTGGCATCAGTGGAACTGTAGCCTTTGGAGACCGTTGGTGCCAGCACTGCATTTGATTTCCTCACCGCTGCATTCTAGGTGGACACTCAGCGGAGACTCCTGTCTCCTTGTCGAGCTTGCTTATCTGTAAGCGGAGGTAACTGCTGTGTTGGAGAGTGATCCTGAGGGACAGAGGAACAGCTTTCCAATTGGTGCCTGTAAATCACCTGATACCTAGAAATGCAGAATTGCCTTGGGGCTTTGTCATGGCGTAGCCTGCGCCTTCCCATGATTCTGCTTTAGAAAAAAGTCTGAGATGAAGCTCAGGAAAAGATACATTTAAAACATAACTCAATCTTTAAAAATTGAAAAATAAGTAAAAGGTATCCTAGGAGATCTTGATGTGAATGGATGACAGTCATGATTTTGGAAAACATTGGCTCGGAGAGGACGTGTGTGGACTGCTTAGCATAGTGCCCGCACGGAACCAACAGAGCACACAGTAATGCGTGATCATCTGATGTAATGCTGTTTAATGATGATTCACGAATAGCACCCGACTCTGGGGTGGCTTTCCTCTGACCTGTCTCGACGGTGAAAGTAACTGCTGCTTTCTCTACATTCGCATGCCTCAAAGACATTTTAGGTTTTCTTAATAGAAAATTTCAAATACGTATAAAAGTAGAATAGCGTTTGACATCCCATCTACCTGGCTTATACAGATACCAATATTTTGTTGATTAAAAAAAAAAAATCTTCTACCCTCTATTTCTTTGGACAGTATTTTGAAGCAAATTCCAGAAATCATGTCTTTTTAGGTAAAATACTTCTGAGACTGTATTGTCACACGCTGTGATTTGTGTCATTTTTTCCTTTAGGTAATGAACAGGGGTTCTTGTCTCACACTAAGTAACTAGCACACAGTTTGAGGTGTAGGCTCTGTGGGCAAAAGTAAATGTTAATGAAATTTTTAAAAGTATACCTTGTTCTGGGTTTTGGAAGAAAGATATCTGGGATCATTAACTTTTAAAAGTTTTACTGCAATATGAAAGGAAACATGGGTTGGCTCACTTAATATCACATTCCTGTACTGATTTTTGACTTGAATTCAAAACCTTTTAAGGAAGGCAAATTCCTGCAAGCAAGCTGCCAGGTTGGTAACAGTCTTGAGTACCTGTTGCTTTGTCATCTCCCCAACCACAGTGCCCCCTAGAGGCAGGAGTACCCCATCGACAGGAAGCATTTGTAGTGTAGAGAGAGTAAGAGTGGAGACTTGGAGGAAAGACGGTTCCTAAACGTGGAGGCCCTTGGTGTGGAAAAGGGGAGCGACCGTGCAACACTGAGGAGTGTATGATGTGGTTCTGTCACTGCCTCGGTGCAGTGATGAAGGCCGCCAGCGCTAGAGTGAACCGGCTGATGGTCATCCCTTACCTGTGCACTTCGAGGGCTTACAGTGCCTTCCACTGCAAGGCCTGACTCCTCTGACTGGATTTCAAGGCTTAACACAGAGGTTCTCAGTCCCATCTGTGCTTTAGAATATGTGGGGAGTTACTTAAAAATAAAAGTTCTTCAGGTGAGTCTGACAGTCACGGAGAGTTGGGAACCAGTTGCTTCATATAACCTGGTCCCAGTCAACTTACCCAGCCTGACCCCCATCTTAGAAATTTAACAGTTAATGAGCACTCTGTGGTTGGTCTGCCCTTTGCAGTCTGCTTGTGCTTCTCTTCCCCCTGACAAGGAACATGCCAGCAAGACAGTGCTGCGTAGCACAAAAAGCTTTGGAATCGCGCAGACTTGGGCTCAAATCCCCCTCCTCAAGCTGGGCAAAGGACTTAGCCTCTCAGAGGCTCAGGTTGCTAATCTATAAATTGAGGGTGTTATTTCCTGTCCCTTAGAGTTTTTCATTTTGTGTACATTAACAGGCATCCAAGAGCACCTTCTGGTACCCAGAATATTCTAGGTTTTGGCCATACAAAGATGCACAACATTTAATTCCTATTCTCAACATTTTTCCAGGAACCAGACTGGGCTCCCTGACTCAGGGTGTGGTAGAGGACATGAAAGTCTTCTGCAGTTCTGATCTGAGCTGAGTATTAAACAAGTAGAGGTGTGTCAAGTCAAGGGCTATGTTCCAGGCAAGGGACCTAGCAGTGACACGAAACAGCAGGGAAGCTATAGGCGATAGCAAGCAGTTTGGAGTGTTGAGAGTGTGAAACCTAAAGTGTCACTCCCAAAGTGGTAGGAGGTGGGAGCAGGCTGCCGGCAGGATCCAAGTCATGAAGAGCCTGCTAGCAAGCCCTGCTGTAAACTTACACTGAAACCCCTCAGTAGCGAGGTCTCATTGGAGAGTTTTGAACGTGGGAAGGAGGGACCTGGTCAGCTTTGGGTAGATCGCTGACCACTCTATGAGCCATGGCTGGCCCAAGGCCACTCAGAAGGCTGCTTTAGTAGTTTTGGTGAGAGATGAAAGGGATCTGAGTAATGGTACTGGTGACTGGGCAGGAGGCACGCAGCGGTGAGGAAAACTTAAGTGGCAGAATTGGTAGGATCGTATATGGGCGCGCAAGGAAGGCAAGGGATACCCGCAGCTTCCAGCAGCAGACACTCACCGAAGGTGCTGGACGTTGTTCTAAGAGCTGTGGCTGTAGTATCTCATTTAGTCCTCCCAGCAACTCCCAAGAGGAACGGCTTATCATCCCTACTTTACAAATCAGAAAACTGAGGAAAAGGAGTTGAAGTACTGGCCCACTCAAGGTCACAGCTGTTAGTGGGAGACCATGACCCAGTCAGTCTGACTCCTGCTGGCGCCCATGCTCAGCCACCTTAGCAGGCGGCTTCTGTCGAGGGAATATTACAGGAGTCAGGTAGTGAAGGGCCGATGGGATGTCCAGGAGGGAGTATCTGGTGGGCAGTTAGTTTAATGCGAGACTCAGATCAAGAAGAAATCTGTACCATTAAGAGCGATTTGAGAAATATCAGAAAATTCTGGTAGAACCAAAAAGAGGCATCGAGGTGGTGTGTGGTGGTATCCAGAGTGAGAAGATCAATGATTCTGAGAGGGAACCTCAGGGACAGTCGCACCTCAGGGGGCCCGTGTAGAGGCTGCACTGTCTAGCGAGGGAGGAGGAGAGCCAGGATCTGAGAGGCGAGGGGAGCAGAGAATGGATAGTAATAATTAACATCGGTGGAGTAATTAGTAAGTGTGGTGTTTTTATTAACATGTGCATTTTACATGTGATTCCTTCATAGGCACTCAAGGTTACACAGTGAGTGGTTGAGCCAGCATTTGAATCAAAGATGTGAATCCTGCCTGAATTATTTGAGAGCCTTGCTTTTCATCACCGTGGTGTATAGCTTCTCAGAATATAATGAGATCCCTGAAGAAGCAGGATGGGATGGGTTGAGATTCCTGTTAGAGGGTTGGCCTTGAATGGGAGAAAGACCAGCTCATGTTCTTGGAGGGAAGGTAGTAAAGTAGTTAGTGCAGTGGAAACTTGGTAGGAGGAGAGAAGGGAAGATTGAACCCGGTCTTGGTGAAAGTGGCGAGGTCATACCTAGAGAATAATGGTTACATTAGATGTTTGGGAAGAAGTGCTTTGTGAACAGTGTGGAGTCCAGTGATCATGTTATCTGCCTTTGAGGGTGTCTGCAGTATGTCCAGCCTTCTGGGAGAGGTCGTCTCTCTCTTCCAGCCCCCACTGATCTTTCCTCCTCTGATTTTTAATGGAATTTAAGAGTTTATTTCAAGCATTCTTAGTTGTGTTTGATTTTTGCACTGGTCTGATTTTAACCACTGCAGGCAGGGACCACATCCTTTAAAATACTTACGTTTCTGAATGCTCAGAGTTCGGCATGTGGTAAGTATTTGGTGAAGTCTGACTATGATAATTATATCGTTTTGTTAGCAGTTACAAACAGAAGTAGAAGACGACAGCATGGGCTTTTCTCTTCAGAGTGAATTTTCTTTATAAACACAAGGGGGAGCTCTTTAACCATCAATGCCCAGGGAAAGTTTGGTGTCTATTTTGAAGCCTCAGAAGGAAGGAGTGTAGAGAGTCTGCATTTAGGCAGGTTCCCACAGGAGCAGTAATGCAATTAGACGGTGGGTATTTTAGTTATCCTTTAACATGGAAAGGTTCATTGTCTTTGAGATATGTTTTTCCCCCAATTCAAGTATTTTATTAAAAATTCTTCCTAGGTATCTCCGGAAGACCCTGGAGCTCAGTTCCTGATCCGTACTGGGTCTGTTGGCCGAAACAGGGCCGAGGCCTCTTTGGAGCGAGCCCAGAATCTCAACCCCATGGTGGATGTGAAGGTGGACACTGAGAATATAGAAAAGAAACCAGAGTCATTTTTCACTCAGTTCGATGCTGTAAGTTTCATAGAGAGTGTACGATCTGGGGAAATTGAGCAAATTAAAGCTCTAATTGTGTGTGTTCTAGGTACACTGGAACATCAGAATCTTGAATTCTAAGCTTTTTTCCCAAGTAAGTCTGTAAGCTGTACTGTTCCTCAGCCTCAGGAGGTGGAATGTGTTGGTGGGGATCCAGTACTTGGGTCTGCGCATATGTCCCCTTAGGCCGGGTTTCATCCTTGGTGTTTTGTCTTCCTTCCAGAATCTTTGCACATAGCTTTGGTACATTTTATTGCAAATGTTTTCTCTTGAAAGTGTAACAAGTTGGTGAGTAATTTCTGTAGGAGAGTCTTCCCCTTTTTTTTTGGTCAGCAATACCAAAGTACAGCTTGTGTTTTGTCTTTAAAAAAAAACAGCACACCTGATCTTGATCTGTCTCTTTCACACAGCCGCTCTGACCATGTTGCCATGGCTAACGCAACAAAATCCCTGTAGTCATAAGCCGAATGGGGCATATCCAGCCCCATTTGGTTTCACTGCCAAATCTCTGCAGAGGTGAAAGGATAAGTTAAGTTCTGTTTCAGTGTCTCTGGCCTTTCAGACATGGGTCCGTGTACCCTGCAAGAAGCTTGGGTAACTGTGACATAGTCACAGATGACCAATCTACTTGTTTTTTAAATGAAAGGCCCATTACCCAAGAGGTTAGAAGTTGGATTGGGTAGTTTGTTTTTCACACTGTTATATTTCATATGTGCATCTGTTCAAATACAGGCTTGAAATGACGGCTCATCTGTGCATTTTGTCTTTTTTTAATTCATTCTGTTTCATAACTCCAGATATTGGAACATTTTCCATGTGGATGAAAATCTCTTCACGTTTTTATCCACAGTAACCACATTTGATATACTCTAGGTGTCCCTTGAGCTTCCAGCACTTAGAAGCCTTGTCAGAGCTGAAGCAGGGGGCCAGTTGCTTGTATAATGCACGTGCGCGGGGCGAGCGTGACTGTCTCACAGGTCATGTGTGATGGGTCCTGATTCTTGCGATTCTACAGGCTTCCGTTTGGGCAGTTGATTACATGTCCCCCCCTGGGGTTGTCATGCCTTCTTGATTTGACTTTTCCTTGGGAGACTGTGTCCTTTGAATTTCACCAGAGGCATCTACTTCTCTGGGAGTTTAAGTGTTCAGGCTGCCAGAAAGAGCAGAAGGGGTCTGTCAAATGAAATTATCCTTTTGTAATTTCTTCTCCAACTTTCTGTGTTCAGATGAAAAATGTACACGTTAGGAATTATCTTCTTGGCCCTGATCACAAAGCTTCTCCTGGAAAGGCAGTGTTTTATGCAGTAAAGTTTAGCCGTTTCCAGTATCTCAACTTATTGGAACAGATCTTAGAGGCTTCAGGGCAGCATCGATAATTCCACTCAGTTGAATCACCGGTTCATTGTCTGAATCTGAATGGAAGGTCACTTGGTCTGTAACCTTTTCTTTTGTCCTTAAATTCAGATAAAATTTCACATGGAAAACTGGAAAAATAACCTCAACAGGACTTGTTTATCTTTTTTATCTTAACATATCCATCAAAAGAAGGGGGGGAAATGCCCTTGTATTTAAATGTGACCTATGGGTCACTTTTAAATACTAGTTTTGCTTCTTGCTGTAGCTTATTCAGATTTTAATATATTTAATTCTTTAGAAATAACTTACACTGAGCTATTTCTGTTTTTTTCTTTTCTTTTCATGCAAACTATGAAATGTGGTTTACATATGTTCATGGATCAGGGGAAACAAATTCATTGAATGGCTTTTACTTTCTAGCTAAACACATTTCGTTCAGGTTGCAGAAAGTGACAGTCTCATAATTTACATTTTCTATACACTGAACCTTCAACTTTTCCTTTGTCTTCCAACCATAAGATCCAAAGAACCTGTTGTACCAGTTTGAAACTGGCTTTAGACATGCCTGGCGAGGCTGCTCGTTAAGATTTATTTAGACATCAGGACAGTGATTCACAGTTTGCAGAACTCACTCCCAGCCAATTTTTTTCTTCCCGCAGGTATGCCTGACTTGCTGCTCCAGGGATGTCATAGTTAAAGTTGACCAAATCTGTCACAAAAATAGCATCAAGTTCTTCACAGGAGATGTTTTTGGCTACCATGGATACACATTTGCTAACCTTGGAGAGCATGAATTTGTAGAGTAAGTGTTGGGAGAGGAGGAGGGAGTAATACCATTTTCAAAATAGAGTTTTATATACTGATTGGAAATTAACCATTGAAGGAAAATCTTTTACTGTAATACTTAGAACGTTGGGAAATCAATTTATTAACAGCTTATGCTACGTAGATTGTGTGGTCAGAATGGCAGGAGATGGGGTCCCTGCCTTGGTCTCATTTCAAGCATAAAGAAAGCAGAGTTCTAGGCAATCGAAGTACATCGCCTAGGGGTTTAGCTGTCTGGATTTCCGGGTGTGAAGCGCGCTTTCTCTTCAGGGAAGGCTTGCTAGGCTGGTACGACCTCTGTGGCCCATCTTAGGCTTGAATGCTTTCAGGGGAGAGACCGTAAATGAGTACAGCACAGTTAGGTGGGCATGTCTGGAGGCACGTTTGGCTGAAGTCTGCCTTGGGAACAGAGCCCCACGCGGCCCGGAGACTGCCCTGGCGCAGCAAGCAGCCCGTGCCCTCTCGTCATGAACATGCGGTTGCAGACCACGGTGATTCTCACATGATGGGACCTGCAGCGTTTTGAACTTGTAGCTTCTTGAGAAAGATGATACCATTATTGTAAAACGACATGAGTTGGTTTATTGGCTGTAATTTTCTGACCACTGCCCCACCCCTTAAGAGGTAAAGAGAGACCCTGCTGTCTGGCAGGTGACGCTTCCTACCCAGAGTCATGAACTGCTTGCTTTAGTTCAGCTTGTCACACAAATGGCAGAAATTTCTCTGGTCTGCAGGTTTCTTGCCTGTAAAATTGACTTGGGGGAAAGGACAGACATGCTCAAGATTTTGTAACCTCAGTGTTTTATGGCTTTAAGAAAATCTAGTTCTCTGGGCCCATTATAAATGGATAAAGAAGTCTTACAGGAAAGCAGTCCCGATTATTTTAATGTGAGCTCCTCATGGCAGAAGGGAGGAATTCAGTTTGACTATTTCATGATTCAAGTGGAATGTTCATCGAGTTTGCTGACAGCTTACGGGGCAGTGCGCTACACAATGTATGTTGTTTCTCTTCTTGCAACAATCTTCTGTTAGCAGTTGTTACTCCCATGTAGTGCGTGACCGGCTCTGGGATTTGAACCCAGGTCTGTTTGACTCCAAATCTTTTGCCCTTAACCGGCATCCTATTCTGTGAGGTGGTAATGCTCTCTTTGTTCTTACAACATGATTCCTAGGGTAGAACTGGATTCCTTTCCTTGTCACCCTCTAGGGAGAAAACCAAAGTTGCCAAAGTTAGTCAAGGGGTAGAGGATGGACCTGATACCAAGAGAGCAAGACTGGATTCATCTGAGACAACGATGGTCAAAAAGGTATGTGTGCTCTGCGTGCGTGTGTTTGGTGGGCGGGGCTCAAACCCTGAGCTTTCTGGGGACAGGCATTTACAATGGCCAGCGAGGGAAGCCATGCTGGGCTTGGAGGGAGGGTCTGGACAGACAGGGCTGGTGCTTGTCCCACTTAAAGGGGGGCAGCTGCTGCTTAATGCCAGCCTGCTGAGCTGTGGGGAATGTGTGGACTTAGGATGCCAGATGTGATTTTTTTTTTTTAAGATTTTATTTTTTCAGAGAGAGGAGAAGGGAGGAAGAAAGAGGGGGAGAGAAACATCCATGTGTGGTTGCCTCTTGCTCGCCACCAACTGGGGACCTGACCTGCAACCCAGGCCTGTGCCCTGACAGGGAATTGAGCCGGTGACCTTTCAGTTCCCAGGCTGGTGCTCTGTGCACTGAGCCACACCAGCCAGGGGCAGATACGCCTCTTTTTTTTTTTTTTTTTTTAAGAGAATCAAAAATGTAGATGTTGTGGGGGAGGATATACCCTGTCCCAAACTTTTAACACTGGCAATCTACTCACCCGAATGCTGTTCTCACCAACACTGGAGGCTAAAAAAAGTGTGTTTGCAGGACTGACTGGGTCTGTGGGCCACCAATCTGACTCCTGGTGTGTGGAGTAATATCAGACAGACTGTTTTTGAGCAAAGGCGATTATTATTATTATTATTATTATTATTTTTAAATCAAATTGATAGACAATTTAGTAAGGTACTAAATGGGCGGAAGACAGCCTAAACTTGAATTAACTTTTGTTTCTTTAAAAGTTTTCACTAAATCTTTCAAGAAGAGAGGCCTTAGAGTAACAAATGTTATCAGGTGTGTATTTTTAAATGGATACTTAGACTGTACTTGGAATTGGTGCAGTAATTGAAATTCATTTTCTAGAAAGAGGAGTGGGAGTCGGAAGGGAATCCGAGACGACGGTTTCCTAGTTGGTGGTGGAATCTGAGAAGGAATCTTGCGATGGGGAAAATGAGGCGAAGTGGTCAGAATTGGTTTTATTGAACTGAGAGGAAAGATACGACCAAGCTCATATATACTCTTTACTATGTAGATTTAAATGTTGAGAAAGAAAAACAGCTGGTCAGAGCATCAAGTTAAAATTGCCCTAAAGGGGGGATTCTAAGAGTGCAGAAACCACAAAAGAGACTGCAGAAAACCACAAAAGTGGAACTCTTCAAGTTTCCAGCAAGGCTGCGCTGGAGATTTTCTTTTTCTTGCTTTTTATGTTTGTACTGGAATAGTTTGATGCTGTGAGTGTGATACAGAGGAATTATTAAGCCCTAATTTTAGTGTCTATTCACAGGACCATAATTATCCCAAGTGAACATTGGTGTTTTGGCCAAAACTTGGGTCCTTTTCTTTCTTCCTTTCTTTCTTTTGGAGGCCCAGCCAGGCCTTATCTGAATAGCTCCGTGAGCTTGGTGGGGGGAGATAAATTGTTAACTAATGTAGGAGGACAAAAGCAGCTTTGTGGGTGCTGTCAATTTATAAATCACACCCTCTTACAAGTGTGACACTTGGCCTTGGTGTGAAGGGTTTTATGGCTTAAGGGCTTCTCTGATTGAGGCGGGTCTTTCACATTCAAATGGAGAGTGCCTGGCTTTGTTAGCCCTTCACAGCTGGGAGTTTCCTGGGAGTCGGTGTTGCCGGTGCCCACTGGGGCCGATCTGGAAACCCCTTTGGGGAGCCACTCCATCTCGCTATGAGGAGAATGCGGGCAGCCCGGGCAGGCACTCGCGCACCATTCCTAGAGCTCTTCAGTCACGGGGCGTTGCGCGTGGCCCCTTCCTACGTGGGGCTGAAGTTGAAGGTATCAAAATATGCCCCAGCTGACATTGTTAGTCAGCTGTTTCGCTTGGACAATTCAGGCCTGGATTCCAACCAGAGCCCTGAAGGTTGCGAGGCATTCAGTGCATTCCTCATGACAATCCCCGGGATTCCAGACCTTGCCTTTGTGCGGCTTCCCTGAGAGCCCCGCGGAAGCCCGGGCCGCCCGGACCCTGGCCAGCGCCTTGTCACCTTGTGGCAGAAGGTTTTCTCCGTTTTGGCGGAGACTGCTCTGTGGTGTGGAGTTTGCGTCCAGCTCAAAGATTCCTTGATTCAGATTCTGCCCTTTTGCCTAAATTGTACGGAATAACTAGCTGGGTTATGCTCAGGGTGCAGCATGGGGGTGGGGAAGTGGCCACTTCCTGTTTCCTGTGAAAGGTTTCTGGTTAGGTTCCAAATGTGGTAAAGCCACTTTTGCTTTAAGGTACGCATTGTGCTCCTAAATTAGAAACGTTAAAAAACAAAGAGGGAAAACAGAGGTTGTGGTTTTCACACCATCTAGGAAGACACTGGGCCTTTCTAGCACAAGTGCTATCGTGACAAACACAGCAGTGGCCGGGGGGTGGGGGGGGGGCGCTGCCCGGAGCTGGCTGGCTGCTCGGGCGCTTGTTTGCTGCTTTTGGTGCCCAGGAGAAGTGCATCCGATTTCATCGGAATCTGGTCTTGGGCACAAACCTGACGTAGACGCTAACGCGCAGTGGATAAAGGAGAGGGTGATGGTTTTGCGGAGGAAATGTTCAGAAAAGTCTCCCAGAGAAAGAGTTGTTAGATTTGCATGTAAATGCCAGTTTGCCAGGCCCCAAAGCCAGGGCCAGCATTCAGTCACAGGAAGCAGGTTCAACAAAAAGCACAGATAGGACAGAGTGACCCTGGCTTTTCTCACTCCAAAGCAGCCATCTCTTTCTGTTTCTTTGGGTTGCAAAATGCTTGCTGTGTGCAGGGCAGTGTGTTGGGTGCAGGCAAGCACATCCAGCCCCGTTGTGCCATCTAGTGCTGGCGCGGAAGCTGAGAGGTTAAACGACCCGCCAGGGCCATGCGGCTCTGTAAGAAAGCAGCGGCAGGTGGGAGGGCAGGGACCGAGCCAAGGGCACTGGCTCACCCTGTGACTCAAGCCGAATCCTCTGGGAGTTTCTAGAGTGTTTTGAAGTTTTATGAGGATGGTGGGATACAGCATGTGAAGACGGGGGTCCTTCCAGGAAAACCTTTGGGAGGAAAGGCCGTTATCACACTCCCATTTGCTGCGGCTCTTGTTTGTTTGTGGTTAGGGGCTGCTGGACATGAGTAGATGGGCTGATGGTGCTTCCTCGCCCTAACAGCACTTTAAAAATCAAGCACAAAGTAGGATTTGTTCATGACATGCTAAGAAATACAGATTTAATTTTACCTCTGCTTCTGAAAATAGTAGGTGACTAATTTGGGCACTGTTAATACTCTTCTCATGAATTAGTTGTGAAATTCCACAGGAGAGTAGTGATTCATTATTTTGATTCCCCCTTTCTGAGCAGTTTGTTGACAGCTCTGTCTTCTTCCTCTCACCCCCATCTTTAAAGAAACATTCCTGTGTTTCACTGATGAGTTTCGTTCTTCCTCTTTTGTGGCGCCTTGACTTGTAAAGCTGGTTGCTCTCCAGGTCACTTGTCAGCCTCTCCCATTAGAGTTTAAGCTCCATCAGGACAGGGTGGCTTCCTCCGTTGCTGTCTTAGGCAGTGCCTGGTACACAGTCACGTTCAGGAAAGGTTTGTGCAGTGAAGTTGTGGCTTTCGCTACAGAGTATTGCAATTTTTAAAAAGAATTATTGAATTAACTCTCTTTGTGATCAACTAAATTGGATTAATGGTGTAGTACATTAGTTCTCATAGTTTAGGTTTTTGAGTAAGGCAAGAACAGATTTACAAGAAGGACAAGGGACTTGGCCAGGAGTGTTTAGAAGTAAGCCATTGGGTTGCCTAGACCAGGTGCTTCAGGCCCAGATGCTGCTAATTGTCGCAGTCGCTTGGTTTGGGGGAGGGGTGGCAGGGTAGTGCAGGGTGCAGGCTGCAGAGTCTGGTGCAGTGCTGATGGTTGGAGAGAGTGGGGTGGGTGCTGGTGGTGCTGTCTCACAGGGCGACGTTTCTGGGCTTTGGGGATTAGGGAAGGGGGCCCTTCCCGGCATTACAGCACAGCCAGCCAGCCTGCGTGTGTGCTTGTGCGTGTGAGAGCTTTGATACAAAAAAAATCATGCCGCATCAGTCCGAGTTTCAGAACATAACAGTAAAACGCTGTTAACCTTAAAAACCCAAACATTTCCAGTGTGTTGTGCAATCTGTGTGCTCCTTCTCTCCCTTCTCCCCGGGCTGCTGGTACATTTGTGTGGACTTAATGAGGTACCTGGAAGGAGCGAATATAGCCCTGGTTGGCCTAGTGTTTTGTCGTGAGTTTGTAGAATTTACTGTGTGATGTTGCGAGTATAAATTAGGAAGGATATAGCTGCGCATGTACCCGTCACCCCGTTTAGAGCATAAAGCACTACCAGTGTGGTCGGGCCCAGCCCAGGGGTCCCCGCCCAACATAAGGAACCTCCGTCCTCAGTCGCAGTTCTCATGCCCGTGCATTTAACTATGTATGAGAACAGACACAGAAATAGAGAAATATTTGGTACGCTCTTTAACTTTTTTTTTTTAAGAGCGGAGGGCAGGGAGAGGCATCGATTTGTTTCATTTATGTGTGCATTCATTGGTTGATTCTTGCATGTGCTCTGACCAGGGATCAAACCTGCAACTCTGGTGTATCAGGACGCTGCTCTGACCAACTGAGCTACCTGGCTGGGGCATTTTCAGCTTCTTTAAAAATTGGTTTCATAGTTTCTAAATACTACCATCTGCTTTTTAAGAGCAGTGTTATGTGTATATATGTCTATATATGTATGTGTGTGTGTGTGTGTGTGTGTGTATGTATTTGTAGTTTGAGGGCTTCACTGTCCATATTGGTAGCCACTAGCCATGTGTGACTATTAAAATTAATTAAAATTTAATAAAATAAAAAGTGTGCTTCTTCAGCATCTCTAACCACAGTTCATATGCTCAGTAACCACAGGGGCTATTGGCATTTGTGTGTAAGGATAGAGGACGTGTGAGCGGACGTTTGAGCCCCATAGCAGTTCCCTTGGACAGCAGCACTTCAGGACAGTCTTCTTTTTTTCTGGCTGCAGAGCATTTGTGGTGTGAATATATCGCTATTCTGCTGTTGTTGGACATTTAGGTGTGTGAGTTTTCCCTGTAACAAATTGGGCGTGCTCCAGCTGGTGTTTCGTGTGTGTGTGTGTGTGTGTGTGTGTGTGTGTGTGTGTAGCTAATCTCCTTGAGCAACTGTGATTTCTCCAGGGTGGATACTTAGGACAAAAATTGGGATGTGTGTGTCTTCAGCTTCACCAGACCCTGCCTGCTAAACTACTCCCGAGTAGTTTTATCCACTTACATTCCAAAGCCAGCGATACGTGACAGTAATTAATTTGTGCTAACTTCAGGCCCTTTTGCCACTCTGCTGAGTGTGAAAATTTGTCTCCGGTTGTGGCTGTCATTTGTTAGAGTGCTTTTGAAAACTGTAGCCTCCCGTGAGGAGGTGTGGAAATTAGACCTAGAAAGCTGTAGTTTTGAAAGTTATTTCGATTCTGATTTACATTCAACTTTACATCTAGGACTATATCACACGTTATAGGTGTGCAGCCTGATTTAAAAAGTAAAATCTATTCACAATCCCAGGTGTGGAAAACAGAGCAAGCTGAGCGAATGTGAACCCCTCCCCAGTAGTGGCTTTCAGTATTCTTTCTGTGTGTATAGTATACAAAAGAAAGTTGAGCTATGTAATGACCTAACATATGTGACATGTGTTGTGTTTGGCTTTTTTTATTCAGCGTGTTTTCAGAAGCGCTCCCCAGACGCGTGTGCACTGTGGAGCGCGTGGCTTGCACGCCTCGCTGAGACCTAGCGAGCCAGCCTCCTGTCGCGGTGACCAGGTCACTGCAGTTTCCCACTCTTGTAAATGGCCCAGCGCAGCCCCGTAATCTGGCGGCTGGTAGACCATGTGGAGAATTCGTCTATTATATTTACTCTTGGGATTTTCAGCAAACTCACGGTATTTATTGACAATCTAATCTACTTGGTGTTGTGCCTTTCGCTGTGTCCCTGCCCCAGGCAGCTGTAAGGGGTGTAAGAGGCTTGTCACTAGTCTTAACCGGACTACGCAATTGCAAGCATTAAGGCTCGGGGTTCTCTGGGAAGCAGGGCTGGGGGTGGGGGGCAAGCAAGACTGGGAGTTGCCAGGTTTAGTGTGTTCTCTCGGTGCAGGGGGATGGTGCTGTCCTGGGCGCTTCATCAGAAAGACCCTTCCCTGCCAGCGCTGTCGAGCGAGTTTTCCCTCAGTCCAGTGTGGGTGAGGTGGGTAAGGCAAGCACCACCTTCTGCGTGTTTCCCACTGCAAATTAAGCAACTTGGTTAAGTTGTTTTATTTTTAATTGTTATGAGCGATGATAGTAGACTTGGGGTAGTTGGAACACCCAAAAAACGGGACGTTAATTGGAGGCGAGCTGGAGCAGTACAAGATGAAGAACTACAGTGATCTGAGAAGGGTGCAAACTGGGGAGCTGGGGAGCCTGAGCGGCGGTAGGAATTTGGCCTTTGTCTTTAGAGCCCTGCCGTTATTAATACAGTTCTGTTTCCAGCTTTCAAATTCTCAGTTCCCAGGAGAAAGAATCTGACTGGTCAGGCTTGGGCCAGGGCCCTCCGCTGGCTCTGTCACCTGTAGCTGGAGGGCTAGTCCCCATCACAGACAGGGCCACTGTGGGCCTCCTCCCCGGATACCAGGAAGCGTCCCTAAATGTCTTCCCCAGTCAGGCCTGAGTGCTGAATTCCTTGGCCTAGGGTTACAAGTTAGTGACAGATTTGGGAATTGTTCTGCCCTTCGACTTGGGGAGGAAAAAGGGCCTCTGTCCTTGGCCCTGGTGCTCTAGAAGGTCCCACTCTGTCGTCCTTCCAGCCATTCCCCTGGTAGGACCAAGGAGATAGGTCCTCCTGGAGCCCGTAGTCTTCGCCCCAGTTCTAGACCACACGCCAGGGGCCCTGGAATCTCTCTTCCCAGGCTTTTTGGACTCCTTCCCTGACCTGCCGGGAGTGCAGGCCTCACCACAGGGTCTGCGTGCAGAGGTCTGGGGTTGGGTATGTGGGGGAGGATGGGCTGGGAGGGAGCTAAGAGACAGTGAAGGGCAGGGGGCCGCGCTTCCAGCGCGCCTCCTGCGGGCACAGGGCTCCAGGGAGCCAGAGAGTTCCAGGCCTGAATCCAGGCCTGAACCTATCCTCCCAATGGCTATGGAGAAGGTGTGGGTGTATCTGTTAAGGCAGGAGAATACAATATCCTTTGTTTAATAGCTTGTTAGTGTGATTTACAGTATAACTAACCATGTAGGTGTGATATAGGGGTTTGTATTTGTACTCTTGCCTCAGGCCCTGAAAAGTGTTAGAGGCAGGGCTGCTTGGGACTGAGAATAAAACACAACTTTTTTCCCCCTCATTCATCATCAGATAGTGACCTAACGAATCCATGGACTCTTAGCATTGCTTTTGGTCAGGCAGACTACAAAAACTCTGAATTCAGGTCCTGGTAGTTTTTTAGACCTGAGAGAAAGGCTGTTTCCTCGTTGTGACTGCATTCCCAGACCGTGCCCCCTACAGCTTGGTCTGTGCCTGAGACCTGCTAAACAGGGTCTGGCAGGCTACCTCAGGCACTAAGTGTCGCTAGGCTAACTACAGGATTTATCTTTGAGGTCACTTGGACCCATTGACCAAAAGGTTTGGGGGCAGTACAAACATCTGATATACCACCCCAAAGGGATGATTCTGTGGAGGCAGAAAGCCACCTTACAAACCGTGACTCTTGTACTGCACCTTCACTAGCAATTTGACCTTTCATCTATAAAATCCGTTTTGGTCCTTAGCGAGATGTGTAAACTGCCTGGTAGCTTATGCATCTTGGTTGACTGAGCCTCCTAAATTATACACTTGTTTTGAGTCTCTCTCTATCTCTATCTTACATATCTGGGGTAGGGTTTGTGTGGTGTGTGTACAGAGAGAGAATAAAAAGAAGACAGGCATGTCTAAGTTTTGAATTATTTATACGCTCACACCCATCGTAAACTCAGTAAAAGTAGCTAGTGCTGAAAGCTGTTTTTCCTCTGAGCCACCAGAGAGCACGGTGCCAGCTCGGTGCCCCGACCGTCACTCCAGGTGTTTCAGGCTGTGTTTTCTCAAACAAGGCCTCTTTCGTAGCCACAGACCCTCCATCACAACCAGGAGACCCGCCCAGCTACATCTCTGCCACCCAAGTCTCAGACCCTGCTCACGTGTTACTGGTTGCTCCAAGGATGTCCTCCTGGCAGAAGGATCCAGTTTAGGATCAAGATGCCTGCATCTAGATTTTCATGACACTTTTGAAGATCACAAGCCAGTTACTCTGTAAAATGTCCCTTTGTTTGGGTTCGCCCGATGTTCCCTCATGATTAGAATCCAGCTACACGTTCAGGGGAAAATGTCACGGTGTGGATGCTTCTCACCAGACCTGTGGCCTGGTGTCCACGTGCCCTTCACTGCTAATGTTCGCTTTCCTCATTTTGAGTAAGATTGTGTCTGTCAGGCTTCTCTGAATACAATTCCTCATTTCCCTGTGTGACTAATATATTTTATGGAGAGGTATTTTGAAAACACGTAAATATCCCATTCCTCATTAAATTTTATTCATCTTAATTCTGTGGACTAATGGATTCTAGTTTATTTAAAGCGGTGTAATCTATTATTTTTTATCCTCAATTTGTTCCAGATTTGACCAGTGGGTACTCTTTTAAGCTGGTTCCTGCTCTCTGTTTCATGTCCCCATTATTCTTGGAGCGCTAATTTTGTTTCAGGCACAGTAAGAGACTCCCAAGTCCTCTCGTGCTCTCCCCGCACAAGGTTGAAATCAGCCATTTCTCCAAGCAGAAATGTTTCTCTTAGAAATGGCAGAATGGTGACGGAAACCAAGATCTCGGTATTGGTGGTGTGCTCATTGCTTCTAGAGTATTGGTGGTTTTATTACTACTTTTTTAATCCTCATCTAAGAATGGGGCGGATAGACAGACAGACAGAAATTGATGTGAGAGGGAAACATCGGATGGGTTGCCTCCTGTATGCGCCCCGACCAGCGGTCAAACGTGCAACCTAGGGATGGGGCCTGGCGGGGAATCCAACCCCCAGCCTTTTGGTGCACAGGACCACGCTCCTGCCCGCTGAGCCGCGCGACCAGGGCTCCGCACAGACTCGCTCCCTGCCCTTTCTCAGTCCCAGCAAATGGCTTTTGGATGGAATTGTTCAGGAAACGGAAAGGAAACCATTTTCTCATTCATATTTAATTGTTTGTGTTTTAAAACATATGTTATGGCATTTTCCAGGATTATTTGATTTTGTTTAATAGGTTTCAGCTATGCTTCCCTCTACCACAGGACTTTTGCAAATGTCATTTCCGCTTCCATAGCCTGCAGCTTTGGATTCGTCCTCTTTCCTCCTTCCTGCTGTTGCCTGTTAGTATTGGCATCTATCAACAGTAGCAAACCATTCCTGTACTGAGAAACATTTATTAATCTTTGTTAGTTTTTGTTTACTGTTTAAAAAAAACTGTTTCATTGAATATTTTTAGACACTTTCTCACTTGTGCGAGTATTTCTGCAGCGTAGTTGCAGCCAGGACTAAAGAAAGAGCCAGGGCTTCAGCTTGGCTCCGCCTCCCTTCAGTGGAGGGAGCCCGTAGCCCATCTCTGTGTCCCAGTGCGCAGGGGAGCGCACAGTGAGTGCTCAGCGCACGTTTGTTGGATTTGCGTGGGCTTCCGCTGCTTCTGGTGGACAGCAAACCTCGGATAAGGACACGTCTCTAGATAGGGAAGAGCTACTGCTTTGTGATTTAAAGCCAACATAGTTTATGCTTAAGCAGCCTTGCCTTTTCTTCAACAGAAGGTGGTCTTCTGCTCCATCAAAGAAGCACTGGAAGTGGACTGGAGCAGCGACAAAGCCAAGGCCGCTCTGAAGCGCACAACTCCGGATTACTTTCTGCTTCAAGGTGAGCGCTCGAGGCTGCCCGGCACTCTGGGCTTTGATTTCTGTAAACGTGGCCGTGGGGTCCAGGTGGTTTCTTGATGTTCACCCTGACTCGAGTTCCTCGTTAGCCGGTTCTCCGTGGCCAAGCATCTGAGTGAATGGACACCAGGACTGTCATTGAACTCCAGTTTCTTAATGATTTTTGCTTTTTGTTGTTGAAATGAACAGCCCTCCAAAGTTGAGCCTGAGATAACATGTCATGAATCAAACAACTTCTAAGACCACTTTTCCCTCTTCAGAGTTCTCCTTGGCCCCGAAGTCAGCTCTCCTCGCCTGAAAGGTTCTCTCTGTGTCCCTTCCCTCCCTGCTGGTGCGCGGGGGGCTCTTAGCTAAGTATTGTCTGGCTCTGCGTTGTTCTTCTGCCTGGCACTTCAATTTTCTCTGTGTTCTTTTAATAACTAACATTGAGTGCTTAGCACAAGCCGTTGGAGGTAGATACTATTACCATCCCTTTTTTAAAGAAAAAGAAACTGAGGCACAGATAAAGGTTCCTTATAGTCTCAAAGTTACACAGCAGGTAAGTGTAAAAATATTGGTTAGTTACTTTGTGTAAGAAGAATTCATTTATTGTAGAAAATACCAGAAAAGTAGAAAGAAAAAAAAGTCACCTTGACATTTTTGTGCTTTTGGGAATGTGCTTCCCAACCTTTTTCTTTGTCCCAGTTCAGGCCACACGGGACACTGGATGCCGCACAGGACACGGGAGTCCCTCAGTCACCTGTCCTAGGCCCCGGGTATTTCACCAAGGCCTGTGGGACTCAGTGTCCCTGCAGAGCCCTAACCCTTTCTCAGGGACTCTCAGGCAGAAATGTAGCTTTTCATTGTAAAATTTGTGAAGCCTTTTTCAATTGCATTTGGACAGTACTTGGTCTTCCTTTCCCTAGGGCCGGGAGGAGAGCTGCGCCCCTACCTCCTTCCTTCCTTTCGTCTGTGCAGACCCTGCACGCACCCTCCACGGCGGGATGGCCGGGCTGCGCGAGGTGTTCACACGGGTTCCTCCCGCGCCCACGGGAAATATGTGAAACCATATAAAGCCTCCTTAATGACCTAGTCAGAAGATCAGACGTGGCTAAAGTTTATCTTTACATTATTTATAAGTAGAGCTCTTCCCATACTAATTAATGCTGGTAACCTGATTAGGAACAAGGAGAATTGGGGAACGGACTATTTTGAAACAATTAATATCCGTTTGTATAGAAATAATGAAATGGGTTCAGTGGGAGTGCATCTTTTGCACCGAGTGCAGAACTCAGAGAGTGGCCCCTTGTAGGGACTGGGACAGCTCAGTAAGGAAGGGCCAGCTGGAGTCGCAGCAGTGCTCCCTGCCCGGGGTTCAGAGAGCACGGGGGTCGGCCCCTCAGGAGGAGCTGATTGCTCGGTGCCTTCAGTAAATAGTAGCCGTTAGTTTGCAATGTTTTCTTTCTTTCTTTCTTTATTTTTTTAGAGCAGAGGGGGGCGGGGTAGGGAGAAAGAGAGAAACATCTATTGGCTGCCCCTTGCACATGCCCTGACCAGGACTGAATGCGCAGCCCAGGCATGTGCCCTGACCGGAAATTGAACCAGCGACCTTTTGGTTTGCTGGACGACACCCAACCAACCGAGCCCTACCTGTCGGGGCAATTTGCAAAGGTTTTGGGTATAACTGCTGCTTATATAATTAGTCAACCGGTATTTGAGCTTACCATGATCTGGTGATTCCCTGCCAGGGGCAGTTTTGCCTGCCGGGTGCATTAGCAGTGTCTGGGGACATTCTTGGTTGCTGCTGCTGGGGGTGGGGTGAGGAGAGGTGTTACTGGCGCCTAGTGGGGAGAGGGCAGGGGTGTTGCTAAATACCCCATGACACAAGGCACAGGACACCTCCTCGTGACAGAGAGTTATCTGGCTCCTTGTGTCAGTAGTGCCAAGGTTGAGAAACCTTGACCTGACCCTTTGCAGTTTTCACAACATTTTCTTATCCGGATCATCATCACAACACCATGTGAGGTCAAAAGAGTCAGAATACCCTCAGTTTGGTTTCTTGAGGTGAGGAAACAGAGACCCAGAGAGGCTTGATGTTTTGCCTGAGAGGACCCAGATTGTCACTGGCGAAGGGGGTAGAAGCTGAACAGCCTAGGTCTTTGAAGTCTAATGAATTAAATACTGTGTGAGATACCACGTAATAATAATAGCAGCCGGCTCCATTCTTTCTCAGTACTCTTTGGATCCTCGCCACATGCATGTGAAGTAGCTGCTACACCCTCATTTATAGGTGTCTCAAAAGGCACAGACAAGGGAGACTCGGGTCTGTGGCCATCCCTGCCCTCAGGAGCCTGTCCCTGAGACAGGGAAGCCCTGGAAACAGTGTGGGGAAAGGCGCATATTTAATCCAGATGCTGACCTTCCCAGTCAGAAGTCCCGTGGTGGGGGGGGCCAGGGGAGGAGAGGGGGCTGGAGGGAGCAGCAACAGCAGCCAGGGGTGTGCGGTTGTTCAGGGCTTGAGCTTTGGAATTAAAACAGACCTGGCTTTCAGCCCTGGCTCCACTGTTTTTTTTTGTTGTTGTTGTTGTTGTTCTTAAAGATTTTATTTATTTATTTTTGGAGAGAGGGGAAGGGAGGGAGAAAGGGGGAGAGAAACATCAATGTGTGGTTGCTTCTTGCGTGTCCCCAACTGGGGACCTGGCCTGCAACCCAGGCATGTGCCCTTACCAGGAATTGAACTGGCGACCTTTTGGTTTGCAGAGATGACACTCAAGCAACTGAGCCAGGGCTCCCCCTTTCTTCTCTTTTTCCAAAGGTGGGTGATGTTGAGCCATACACTTAAGTTCCCTGAGGCTCACTCAGATTCCCCTCTGGCCGCGGGGCTGTTCTGTGACTAGCGGTCGCCGCAGAGGGCCTTTGTGAGGCTGGGCGGTGTGCTGCCCCACCAGGCGTCGTGCCCTTGAGGCCCCTGTTGTCCGTGAAGTTGTGTGCTTTTCGTTGTTTTTTGTTTTTGCGGCACGGAAAGAAGTTTGGGGCGTCCCTGGCTCAGTCCCACACGTGAGCGGCAGCATCACCGCAGCAGCCCTGTTGGAGGTCACAGGGCGGGGCACAGGCAGGGCTGCAGCTGCGAGTGCGTGAAGTTTATTCCTGTATTGCTGTTTATTAATTACGGCATCATTTTCCATACAAACAACTGTAAACCTATTTCGCCCCGCCCTATATATCCCATATGCTTATTTTTCTCTTCTAAACAGTACTAATTTTTTTCAGTTTCAAGTTCCAGCACCATGGATTTGGTGATTGAAACTATGTTATTTATATAGTCATAGAGTTTTAAAGGAAGGCGGCAGCCCCACATGCTGTCCTGCCAGGTATGACAGATCTGTGCTGCCCGCTCTCCCCTCCACCCTCACCTGTGTCAGACAAGGCCGAAGGAGCCCTCGTCATTGGCTGGCGTGTCTGACCAACGGGCCACCTATCCCATAGCCTCGGGACCCTCTAAGCAGCTCTGCCAGCGGTCGCTCCCTGGCCTGGCATGCAACATGTACCCACTTCTCAGTCCTAATTAGGCTAATTGTCTCTTTTTATAAGAATGAGGCTTGGAAGGGAAGTGACTTGCCATGACCATGCAGCGTGTTAGTGGTGGCCTTAGGTCTGAAACCCAAGTCTCCTGGGTCCTCCAGGGCCCAGGTCTATTACACCACACCCGTGCGGTGTTCTGGACATCCAGCCTTTCCTGGGCCCTTCTCTTTGCAGCAGGTAAATGACAACTCCTGACCTTTCTTGGGTATTGCTTTGCACACTCCTGATGATTTTTTTCCCCCTCGTGGCCTTCCTGAGCTCTGCGCTGCCCTGTCTAGAGGCACTGTGGCTGGAACTGCCAGGAGTGTTCCAGATGCAGTGGGACCGGGGACCTGGTGTGCCTGCCAGGACTCTCTCTCGGGGCCTCCTTGTTTAACTCCCTGACCCGCCCGCTGGGCTGCGGTTCTGGAAGAAGAGGGAGCTGCGCTTGTGCTTATTCCCTGGTTACTGCCAGCAGCTTAGAGCCCTCAGCTTGTAAGCATTAAACTGACTCTCTACGAGTGTATCACCTTGTTCTTACAGTCAGAGAAATGCTGCTTTCAGTTTTCTACTCAGCCATTCATATATACCTGTGAGATTCTCCTGTGATTTGACCTTGTTGGGTTTATCCAGGAAAGCATAGAAGCTTCCACAGGTGAAGTTGCCTTCTGCCAAATACACTTGCCATCATTTGTCTTTGTGACCTTGGACAGATAGGTCAGTTTGTCTCTGTAGGAATTTATTTCTTCACCTATAAAAATGGAAGGACTACTTGAGTTAGCCTGACTCTGAAATCGATTCTCATTCTAAATAGCGAAATCTTGTGTCTTGTTTTTCTGTATTTTTTATTTTTATGCTTTTAACAACTTTGTTGAGGTATGATTTATTCCAGAAAGTTTACCCCTTTTAAAATTCTACAGTAAGTTCTCCCTTGATGTCATTGATAGGTTCTGTGACCAGTCTCATCTTGAAAGTCACTTAAGTTGTTCTCAGTTTTTCCCAGTTCTTGGTATTCTACTTATCAATGCATTCAATAAGTAGATTCTTATTGATTAATCGATTAATCGTTGATTCTTGTACATGCTCTGATGGGGGATTGAACCTCAACCTTGGCATGTCGGGACGACATTCTAACCAACTGAGCTGCCTCGCCACAGCCTCACAGTCCTTGAAATTTGTTCCCAAGACCCTTCTAGGAATGTGACTGATGCATCTAATGGTGCCTTAAGAATTCCTAGTGAGGACGGGGAGTTTGGTTGTGATGTGCCCCTGCGAATACCTCACAGAGACCGTGACTTTGTTGCGCCATTGGAGGACATAGTGGGTGCCTGATAAATATTTCTGGCATGAGTGACTCTCTATTGCTTGTCTGATCATTTGCTTCACTCTAAGAGGGAGAGCAGCCTGCCCACAGGCGTCCCCACAGGATCCAAAGCCGTGCCGGCCCTGGCCTGCCCTTCACATGTAGACGGTTCTTACTGCCCCATTCACAACTCGGCCCCTGGGGAGGCAGCCGCCCTGCTGCCCCTGTGCGTGCGCACGCCTTGTTTGGGTGCTGAGTGTTTTTCCAGTTTACTATGAGATAGTGGCCAGACTGAACGCTTCCTGCTGCATTTTTCCACTATCTTGAGAGCTGGCCTCACCATCTGTGAGCAAAAGGTCTCATCTTTTTATTATTCTCCCGTGGTATGTTGCAAAACATTAAGCATGAGCTGGTTTCCTGTGGCAAAAAGTTGACTTTGATTTGTTCCTTTTGAGGTTAGTGTGAGTTTATCATAACAGGAGTGCTAAAAATATCAGGTCTAGTATGGAAACAGCATTCACTTAACGAGCATGAACAATAGCAGGCAGATTTAGTCCAGAGCAGGGAGAAATGGACTTCACCTCCAGATGAAATTGCTTAGCATAGAATCCTTGGCAACCTTCACTTTCTCAGTCTCAGTTCCGATGACTCGTGGCAAAGAACTTAGGCCATCTTTGAGCCGTGGGCTTAAAGCTGCAGATAATTGTAGAGCACACTCTTTTTTGAGCACCTGCCGGGGGCCAGGCCCTGTGCCTGGGAACCATGAGAGGAGGGAGAGTAAGCCGCGCTGCCCGGGGAGAAGGCAAGCAAACAGCTCTGCACCCGCGAGGAGCTGTAACGGAGGGCAGTGGGAAAGCTGTCGTGCTGCGCTGCTCTGTTTTTCAGTGGGTGCAAATGATCCCATCGTCATCAAAAGCAAACTTACGGGCGGAGCGCGGGGAACTGTGGGTCTGTCCGTGTTGGGGGAGTTGGAAAGGCTTCACAGAGGAGGAGACAGCAGCACTGGATTTCAAAGGCTAGGCATCTGCTAGGTGGTGAAATGGAGGGGAGACTGTCGCGGGCCGAGGGGCAGCACGTGCAGACGGGCAGCAGTGCTGAGCCCGTGGCTGCGCGAGGCTGCGGCCGGCGGGCTCTCGGCGGAGCGGGCGTCACGGCCCGCGCGTTAGGCTTTTCCTCTTAGAGCCGGTGGTGGTGGTTCCCAACCGATAGGGCAGCGGAATCATTCTGGGAGCATCTGAAAAATACAGATTCCCTGGCTCTAGCTCGGATGGACGGAATCAGAATACCTCGGGGGACTGGCATCGCCTCGTTCCTCTAAAGCCCCCAGATTTCTGAAGGGCCAGCCTGCCGGAGGGAGGCCGCTGGCACAGGAGAATGGGGACCCGGGTCCTGTGTCAGAGCCCTGATGTACTATTTGTTTTCATCTTTAAATCTGCTAAGTGCTGCATTTTAAATGGGCACATTACTACCCTGAGGCAGGAAAAAAAGGAACTAACCCATGTAGCTTGAATACAGTATGTTGACTGTATATCCTGAGACTGAAGAAAAAAGAACTATAAACAAACACTGAACTCCGGTTAGTAGGTTTGTTTTTCACAGTGGTGTGGGTTAGCAATTCTGAAAGTACTTACTGTGTATTCTAGAATTGAGCAAATAGGTTAATATATATTGTGAATAATGACAGTCAGGGTTGTTTTGGGTTTTTTTAATTGCCAGGAAAGGGAGTTACTGTACATAGGGAAGGTGGGAAAGGCTAGAAGGAATCATGTGAGATTGGATTAGAATTGGGGTCATTCGATGAACCCATGGTTTTTTTATTTGTAGCCATAGAAACAGACATGTGTATGTATGTTTTCACTTTTATACATACGTATTTTCTAGCTCTGTTTGTTGAGAGGGCTTAGGAGCAGAGACACTCTGGTAACAGTGACCCCCCTCACATCCAGGTTGTGATTGTTAATACCCAAGGAAACAGGGCTCCTGGGAGAAACAGCTGATTCTGGGGCTGGAGTGAGGGATTTCCAGGTGAGCTTGGAGCCAGAAAGGAAGGAAGTGTTCAAAGAATGATGGGCCATGTCCAAAGGTCACAGGAGCCAACTTGAAGGGGCTCCTCCTGGTCAGCTCTGGGATGATTCAAGGATCGAGTAAATGATAATAGCCATCGAGTATAACCTGTCAAATAAGAACCCATGAGTCTACACTGACAAGTGACTACGTAAATAAGTGAGGGAGAGGAGAAGATTCTTTTCTATAGTAGAATAACAATCAATAAAGCAGGGATGATGCAGATAAAATACCTGTATTTTCACCACAGCGCTAAAATTGTTCCAATCAAGAGTCACTGACGGATGCTAAAACTGATGGGAAGGTTTGCTGTAAAACTAGCATAGGTGTCTCCTCCCAAGATGCTTTTTAATGCTGAGGAAGACTTGAGAGAACCATGGCAGATTGTTCCTCAATTAAGCGACCAAAGTTAGCATTGCAGGAGTAGGACAAATTGATCTCATGCTTGCTGAGAGGACGCGCTGAGAAAAACACAGCACGGCGCGGGCTTTGCTGTGCGGAGTGGGTTCCTGTTCAGGGCTTGGTAGTCAGAATCTTACTGTGAGGAAATTTCAGACAAACTCAAATTGAAGAATATTCTTTTTAAAAAATGGCCCAGACTCTTCAAAAGTATCCTGAAGGACTGAGGAACCCTGTTCCAGATTAAAGGAGAATCCAGGGATGTGAAATGGTAGTAGGACCCTGCGTTGGGTCCAGGAGCCGGGAAGATCTTTCTCTTTGTTGTCAAGGGCATTGGTGGGACAGCTGGTAAAATTTGATACAAGTCTGTAGATTAGATGATAATACTCTAATATTAATGTTGATTTTATAACTTCGGTAATTGTTTTATGGATATATAAGAGAATGTTCTTGTTCTTAGGAAATACACAAGCACTTTATGCAAGTATTTTAGGAAATACTTCCTAAAGAAGTACTTACGGCCCCCAGAAAAGTATTTAGCAGCAATTTCAAATCATTCAGGAAAAAAATGTGTCTATAGATATAAATACGTAAAGAAACAACCACCATTATGGTAGGATGTTAACATTTGGGGAATCTAGATGCAGTTATGCAGGAATTCTGTGTACACGTTTTCTGTAAGTCTAAAGTTATTTCAACATAAAATTAAAATAAAAAACAATCTCCAAAAAAGCTGGTTCTCAGCATCTGGAAAAGCCTCGAAATTTCGTGACCAGTTGAATAATGCCTGCAAAAAGCTTTTCCATCTGTGCTGGGTCCATAGGAAGGGGACACATTTAACAATGCGCCCTCATCACATCTTCAGGTGGTGGGGAGGTCATAACCTGGCACACTTTGTGTACAGCTCTCCTGGAAAGGAGAAGGTACGCCAGGTTTGCTTGGGTGCCGAGAGCTCTCTGCTCTAGGAAGAGTCCCACACCTGAGGGAGAACAGCAGAGCCTTGAGGAGCCAGGCTGGAGACAGTACGTAGGACCCCACCTCTGGGCGAGGCTGGGGTGACCTCCAGAGTGGGCGCTTGCTCTGAGAATGGCCTGTCCTCTGGCGTACTGTAGAGGGTGTATTTGCACATAAACAGTTTTCCAATTGCCAGAAAGCCTTCAGTTTTTGTCTAGAGCTGGACAAAACCTTAAATACAAATTGTGGCCTGGAGGCAGGTTCTAGAGGGGCAGAGCACATCCCGTGGTGGCCTCTGGTGAGCCCCTTTCCCCTGCTGAGCCCCATTGTCGGTCGTAGATTGGATTAAGGATAAGGATTAAAGATGAACCTTGAAACGTCCTCACGGGCTGCTTGTGTGCCCTGGAGCTGAGCTGCAGCGGGTCTGTTGGGAACCAGAGCTCCATGTTGAGTCGTTATTTAGTTTTGTTCCAACCCACTTGTCATTCTCTCTTCTGCAGAGCACTCATCGAGTTCAGGAACTTGACTGACTGCTCCTTTCACCTGGAGCCCCAGGCACGCACAGTGTGTGGTGCCCGCGGGGTTCAGCCTGGATGCCCTGTCCCTCCTGTTCACACGCCCGGGAGTTCTCCCGGAGGGTTGCCCCTTTACCAGCCGCCTTGCTGCCCTCCGCCTTCAGCTCTCCTCCTCCTCGTCCGTTTTGATCACCAGACTAATCTGTTGAAAAACTAAAACCTTTCCATGGTTCTCTTTTGCCTTCAGATGCAATGTAGCCTTCCTGGATTGGCACTCCAGGCCTGGGGCTGGCTGACCTTTTTCTCCTTCCACTCGCCTCTGCCCTTCTTGCACCCTACCCTAACACTGAACCACTTGTCCCCAGGCTTCTATTACCCCATGCTGTCACCCTGTCATTTCTACATACAGTTCTGTTCCTTCTGCCAGGAGTACCTGCTTCAGCCCTTCCCTCTTACCTTCACTGCTCAGCCCTGATGTTGCCTCCAGACCTAACTCCCCTCTCTGAGTTGGGTTTCCTTCCTCTGTAATCCCATCCCACCCTCTGGACAACGGCCAACGTGAAGACAAGGGCCGCAGCTCCCTCGTCTTGACTGTCTAGCACAGGCCTGGCGCAGAGCAGGGACTCGGTAGATGTGGGTTGATTGATTGCTGCGAACACCTGTCTCAAGTTTGGAGAATCTTGCCAGTTCTTAGCCTGTGGCTTTATTAATTTTTTTTGAGGCTATTGTAAAGCCATCTAGGCGATACTAATTTGCATAGCTGGCCTTTGGCCTTTTCCCCACTGTGCCACAAAACAGGAAGTACCTCTAAACCACAGACGTGGCTGCAGTACTGTGCCTAAACCCTGTGTCCAAAGGATTGGGGAGCGCTTCCCTTCTAACTCCATGGCCAGGCAGCAAGGGCTCATAGCAGCTCCTATCTCTGCTAGGAGCTGGCGAGGTCGGGCCTAGAGCCCTCCATGCAAGAACTGGTAACTTCCCTAAGGTGACTGACCTTGGTTAGTAAGCCTAGCCAAACAAGTTGGGAGTTCACGGCTGTTTTGTGCTGCCAGCAGATCCTTCTCAGCCACCTAGGCCTTGAGATCTCCAGGTTTGGATTTGGAAGAAAGGCGTTTAGGTCCCGACTCTGCCATGTACTTCCTGGCCTTGAGCGAGTCCCTTCACTTAGTGGCCTCTGTTTTCTCATAGAAATGGGGATGTTGACAGTCCTCTACTCCAGTGCTCATGTATGGGAGAGCCTTAGAAGCAGTTGTGTTTTCTCCTTTTTCAAGTTGCAAAAGTAAGGCATCTTCTTAGTAAAATATTTAGATAGCTCAGAGAAAAGTGCTGTTTCTTACATATTCCTCCAGAACTTTCTGGTATTTTACACCTTATCACTGCATGAAATTTTTTTTTAAGGTATTATTTATTTTTAGAGGAGAAGGAAGGGAGAAAGAGAGGGAAACATTGGTGTGCAAGAGATAGCTCGATCGGTTGCCTCTCACACATGCCCCGTCAGAGACCCGGTCCACATGCACAGGCGTGTGCCCTGACCGGGAGTCAGACTGGCAACCCTGTGGTTTATGGGATGACACTCAACCCACTGAGCCACACCAGCCAGGGTTGCTTGGGTTCTTTTTCAAGTTTTCCTAATGACAGACACTTCATAATGTTTTAGCTCTTATAAATAAACTTTAGAAAACTTTTATTTCTCCTTCCTCAATTCTCCCTGCCCCCACCACACTCCCAACTTCCCTGTTTTTATGATTTTATTTTTTTTTTATTGACTTTGTCTCCAGACCTCAGCTTGGTATGGTGATCAGTTCTCTTCAGAAGGAACTTCTTATTTTAGAACTTGTAACCCTCACACACCAGCCGCAGGCAGCCGTCAACTGGTTGGGCCTGGTGTTCCCCAGGGGCACTTGGTGTCCAGCAACGACAGGAACTACTAAGGAGGAGACAGCACAGGGAAATAGGTTCTGATAATGGGGCAGCAGCTGAGCACTTGTTGATTTGCTGCTGTCATGACCACAAACGTTTAAAAATAATTTGTAGGGAGGGAGAAAGAAAAAACAGTGTTTTTTTTTTTGTGCCACTGCCTTATCACTGGTATAGAGAGAGGGCAGACCACAATCATTCAGAAAGGAAGAAGGCACTGTCATACAGAGGAGAGAGCTTGGAGGGGGGCACGGGTGACCCATCCGTGCTTTTTAGCGGGCAGTCTGGTGAGAGAGCCAGCGCTGGTGCCTGCTCTGCCGCTCAGTCAGAAAAACAGGCATTGCCCTCCCTGCGGCTCCCTCGTAGGGCGCCGCGGTTAAATGAAGGTCTGGCACAGGTTGTACATTGGCAGTTGTTAAGTAAGCACTTTATATACCTCATGATCACATTAGATCTTCACAGCACCCTCAGGAGAGCAGGTCTTCCTGTGATCATCCCATTTTCACAAGGAGAAACCACGTCTTGGAGAGGCTGTCATTCGTCCGGGGTCGCCACACCTAGAAAGTATTTAGGCGTCGCATAGCACGGCGTGTCTCAGAGCGCTCAGAGTTTAATTCCTAGCGTTACTACTAATAGCGCTGTGTCCAGTTTTAAAATCTGAACTTCACAAGTGCCTTGTGACATTTTCTTACTCCACTTTGGCAGATTGCAATAATGGGCAACATTGTCAGCAACCTGCCTTGTTTTCTCTTTGCAGGCCCACATCTCCCCCACCCCCGGCTTTCGCCTGTTTGAGCAGCTCTCGGGCCCCAAGCCCAGCTGCGATTATTGTTTAAAGCCTCCCATCTTTTCTCTGACTGTCAGACAACAGTCACGGGAATGTCCTGTGCCATCTTCCCTCGGTGAGAGCGGTTGGCAGAGAGCAGCAGATGCCCAGAGTCGAGGTCATGTGCCACTCAAGTGCTGGGCTGGAGAAAAGACCCTGTCTCCCTGCTGCTTGTGACCAGGCAGGGTGGGTCTGCATGTGGAGGCTCCGTCAGCCTCGCCGGCTGAGTAGGGGGTGCTGCTGGCCACGCTGATTGATGAGGGGCTGTGCACGAGGGTCCAGGGAGCTCTCCGTTTGTCCTCTATATAATTTGCCTCTGCATTATAGAATTTTTTCCTTCTTTCTCTAAATTACAGTCTTTTCTTACTAGTCAGACTGTTCCACTTTAGAGGTGAGAGTCAAGCTCAGGAATCACTTGACATTTTTTAGAGAAGAAATAGAATGTTTGGCTGCAATGTCTGAATGGGTGGTTTGCATTATTCCGAACTTGTGGGCTCTGGGGAGGGGAGCCACATCCATTTGAAGTGATTTTTAAAAAATGAGCGTATCTTCTAGCTTGTCTCTGCCCCTAGGCAGGCAGTGTGATGCAGAGGCTGTACCAGTGCGGTGACTTTTGTGCTGTGGCCCTGAGCCTCTCCAAAGCCTCAGTTTCCCACCTTTAAAATGGGGGTGGTAACAGTTGTAGTTGTACCTGTCTTATTCTATTTTACTTTTACACGGGAAAGCTCTTTCTGAATGTAGGATATTATTTGCCTTCTAAAAGAAACTAAATGTTGCAAAAAAGAAAAATGTGACTAAAAGCTGCTTAAACATAATTTAAATAACTGAATAATATTCAGTCTGTCAGTATATCATAGGTAACCACCCTCTTACTGGATGTGAGATTATTTCCAGTTTTTCTGTGGTATAAATAATGTGGCAATGACCATTAATATATAATCGAATCACCAGCCCTGGGGCATGACCTTTTATAAAGATCCCCAGCACCACATATTCACGTGGTGTGCTGAGCCAGCTCTGGGTAACGGGGCTGGCCCGTGGCCTTCTTGCTTAGGTTGAGTAATCTTGGTCTTTAATTTGATAGGCAAAAATGGCAGCTTGTTTTCAGGCCATTTCTGAGAAGTACAGCTCCCCTTTCCCCCATCAACAACCTCATCCGGCTGCCTCAAATTCTTTTCAGAAGAGAGCGAGATGTAAATAACGGCAGAGCACGTGCTGTCTCTGTTCCAAGCTGACGTGTGATGCGGTCACGCGCCGGGTTGTGTTTGAGAGGCACAGGGGTGGCCAGGACTTGGCGCTCAGGAGGGGCGTTTCAGAGTAAGACTTTAGGGGAGGCCTCTCTGGAGGTGATGTTCTGGAGAAAGAGATTACAGCGCTGGGTGGCCGTGGGGACAGAGGGTGCCAGTGAGTGTGCCCTCTGTGGACTCTGAGCTCTGCGCTCAAGGGCAGGGCGCAGCGCTGTCTGGGTCACCTCTCGTCCCCAGCACGGCTCAGCACCGGTGTGGGGGGTGGAGGGCAGGTGCTCAGGCCATGTTTGCGGATGAAAAAAATGAACGAATACATGCACACACATACTTTCACACTTCTGGGTTAAAGAGAAAGACTAAGGGAGAGGCAAATGAAGGGGGGCGTATTGTGGAGCCGAGCTGAGCAGATGACCAGATGGCCTTAAAAGGTAAGAGGCTGAGATGCAGACAAATGGTGGCTTCCCGGAGTGTCCCTGCCTTCCCCTGTCCAGCCCTGCCCTTCCTTTGAGCTCACGCCCACAAGGTGACTGTTCTGCACCGGAGGCCCCAGGCATGGCCTTGAAAGCGGGGCTTGTCTTGTTTCCCTCCTGAGGACAGACGGTGCACTGGGTATCTTTTGTGTTTATTGCTGGGCATTCCGTGTCTGGCGTGTTTGTACGTACTTGATAAGAGACAGATCCATCCTGGACTATCTTGAAAACTATTCAACTCGATTAGTGAAAGAGCAGGCCTGGTTAGGATTTGTGAGGACCTTGTGTCACTTTGTCGTGAGCCCTCCCCGTTCATTACTGTGTGACTGGTTTTGTCCCCAAACATTGAGGCTTTCCACGGAACGGACACTTTCTTGGCGCCTACCAGAGGGCAGGCCCCTGTCAGGCATTAAGTAAGTAGTAGTGACGAAACAGGTAAGGTCTCTGCCCCACAGAGTAAACATGTAGCCGAAAAGACAAGTCAGCCCTTTCACAAGTGAATTTACACACGTGACTATAAAGTCACAAACTGAGCCCTGGCCCATGTGGCTTAGTTGGTTGGAGCGTTGTCTCGTGGACCGAAGGGTTGCGGGTTCCCAGTCAGGGCACAGTCAGTCTCTCTCTCTCTCTCTCTCTCTCTCTCTCTCTCTCTCTCTCTCTCTCTCTCCCTCCCTCCCTCCCTCCCCCCCTCCCTCCCTTCCTCCCTTCTGTCGTCGAGTGAGGATTAAAAAAAAATTTTTATAACAAACTGAGATTAAGAGCCATGAAGGGAGAGGACAGGGTTCAGAGAGCATCTTTCCCCAAGTCACTGGTCTCCAGAGCCCACAGCTGAATTGCTCGGTTCAAGGAGGAAGTTCAGCATGAATAGTGTCAGCTCTAGGGGGCGGGTAACGGGGTTTTTGGAGGTGGGAGAAGAGTAGCCATGATTCTGGAATAGTGACATTTACTGAGTTCTTACTCCGCACCTGGTGCTGTCCTGGGTGCTTTACGTGGATTAGCTCACTTAATCCTTAAACCCTGTAAGGTAAGTGCTTTTATGATTCCCATTTTATAGAGGAAGCACAGGGACATTGTCGCTTGCCCAAGGTGACAGTAAGTGGAAAAACAGGGAACACCACCCGGGCAGTCTAGCTCCAGAGCTCCCCACCGCGGCGCTCTGTGCCAGCCAGTTCCCAGGAGGGGCTCTGCAGAACGAAGGTGCAGTGCGCCCTCCGGCAGCCTCTGAGCCTCGGGATGGTGAGAGGGTGGAGGGAGCAGCGTTCGGGACCAGGGCCCATGAAGAGGGGGTGGTCCTGCCCGCGGTGGGGACCCTGGTTGCTGATGAGCCCGCCCTATCACCCCATCGCACTCTCTCAGGGCTCCTCTTCTGGCTCCACCCTCTGTTACCTGGTGAGCAGCTCACGTTTGGCCCCCTCGCTCTATGCTCTGAGAGGGCAGAGCGTGCATTTTGCTGTCTCCACCCAGCCCAGGGCCAGGCACAAAGTTGGCACTTGGTACGTATTTATTGAATGAACAGTCGACTAAGCATCAAACCTAGTGTTTTGCCTTAGCAGATAGGCAGTTGTCTAAGAGGATAACTACTTCTCACTTTGCTGGAAGTTTGTGGGACCCAGGAGTGGAGCTGGGTTCCAGAACATTCCCAGAGTGACCAGCTCCACAGAGTGAGCCGGCTTGGGGAGGAGGCTTATCTGTTGTTTGGGGAGCGCCGGGGTTTGGGGCAGTGGGGTCTAACAGGGAAAGCTTTAGGCGACAGGCAAATGAGGTTTTTTATATAGATTCGGCTCCCCCGCCCCCCGCCTTGATTGAGCTGTTTTGGGGGACAGCAGTAGAATTGGAGCTAATTTGCAACATTGACTTCATTTTTTTTTTTCTATGAAAATACTGTTTTTTTCCGATGGCTTTATAGTGAGTATGCTAAATATAATCACACTGTTTAAATGCAATAAGATATTTGTAGAAAGAAATACAGTGATTAATAATATTGCTTTCCAAATTCCTGCAGTAACACTAATCTAGTATTCTGATTCAGATTAAATTTGAGTTTGTGTTAATTTCCTTTTGCAGAAGTAGTAATTATTCACATGTACACAGTTTTCCTTCTAATACATGAAAAGGGGCTTGGTTCCTCGGTTGCAGAGATTGCCCTTTCTGTTACACGGGCAGGCCCTGATCTTCAGCAGAGCCCCGAGCCTGTCATATGCAGCAGTGACTGTCACTTCCCTGGACTTCAGCAACCTGAGTTAATTAAAAGGTTCAGATGAAGTTAATCAAGTTTGGAACTCTAATTTTGTGCAGTGTTTTGATACGATTCGATGAGTCATCTTTTGGCAGAGCAGCTCTCCATTCCTGAAAATGTTTGATCTCAGTGGAACAGTTCTGTCCTGTGGCACTGGGTGCGGGGGTGCTCTTCAGAAACGCGCGGTCAACAGCGATGTGTGCGCGCCTGGCTGTTCAGGAGGGGTGGCGAGCAGAACAAAGGAGAATTTACTAAGCCAGAACTTGTCAGGGGCTAGGGTCAGTTCTGAGGCTGCTGCCTGTCTAGAACATGGGCTTCTTCCCACCCCCTCCGCCCCTGCTCCTGGAGTGCTGACATTTGAAAAAGAGTGAAAAATACAGCTTCTGTTTGCTTTGCTGCAAATAAGTGGCCGGACTGACTGGCCTCCTTCCCGGAGGCCCCGAGAGGACTTCAGATGTGGTCAGCGAGGTATCTGCGTGGTGCCAGCCTGCCGGCCCTCGTCCAGGCAGCCTGCACCAGGAGCAGGCACGGGGCCCAGAGGGACAGCGGTGCCCGCTGCTGCCGCCTGCACACCTCCCCCTAGTGCCACCTTAGTTCTTTCTGAGACAAAACTGGTCTGACTCTGTGAAGACTGATGGGCAGGTTTCCCATGGCCTCCACCTCCACTTCTCACGCACTGAATTAGTAACTTAAAATTAATGGAGCAGTTGAGAGAGGGCAGGGCCCATCTGGAAAAGGCATAAAGATGTGGTCGAATGGGAGTCCTCTGTGTGTGGGGGTGGGGGCGGGGGCCGCGGCAGAGAGCCAGACCATGCGGAATCCTTGGGGCTGCGTTCCGATGGCCCTGCCGCTTCTCCTGGTTTCGATTAGGGTTAAGAAGCACAGCATCTCAATGCCAGAGTTGGCATTTCTGCTCCAGTACTTCTTGGCAGCTACACTGAACGAGCTGTCTCACCTCCCTGAACCTTGGTTTCTCCCCGCATGAGGCCAGGAGAGCAGCAGGGCCCCTGCCGCCCTCACCGGCACTCCCGGGCGAGTGCCGCTGAGCAGGAGTCTGTAGAGCGGTGCCTGGCCCGCGGTGGCACTGCTGCTTTTGCTGTTATTACGGTGGTTTGAGCTTTTCTTCAAGAGCTCGTATTTGGCCAAAAGATGAGAGGCTTTGTGATGAGGGCTGTAAAAATGACTCTCTTCTTCGTCCCGTACGGCAGTCGATGCTTCTGTCCCAGCGACACAGCAGTGAGAGGATCGCACAGGCTGCGTCCGGCCCCCCCCCCCCCCCCCCGACGGCCTGAAATCAAGCAGCCTCTCTCACTTCCCACGTGGCTGCCGCTGGGCCTTGGATCGTGCAGTGCGAGCGGCTGCACTTGGCGTTGCCTCCACCATCTGCTCAGGCAGCACTGACGAGCATTCTGGGTTTGTGGTCGTGTCCTCTTCAGAGCGACTGACGACAGTAGCGCTGACATCCGAGAGTGCGCTCGCAGTAGCCTCTGCTTTGGCTGGGCTAGCAGGTTTCCAGATTCCTTTGTCTTCACAGGATACTGTTGGAAAAGAGGCTTGGTCTAAACAGGGATTAACTGCCTCTCTGAGGCCTCTCATCCACCCTGCCCCCAGGTGCTCCTGGGATTGCCCTTATTTACTCTAAGTTGGAATTCCAGCAACACATCTGCAGAGGTAGAAGTTAAGCTGGGGTGAAGGCGTATTGGTTTAGCAGCAACCAAATGGCCGTTGGCCTTGAGCTAGCTGCCAAGTGGTTGAGTACAGTTGAGGGTTCTAGGAGCTGTTTTCTTGAAAAAGAGGAGTCGTGTTCCCAGATGACAGACAGTGTTCAAGACAGGTGTTCTTGAGTGACACCTGCCTTTTTTCATTTAAGCCTCCAATGTGCCAAGCACTGTACTGGGCATTTGAAAGTTGCCAAGGAAGCAGACTATGGGCCCTTCTCTGACACTGGCACTGAGAAGGCACAGCCCTGGGGCAGGCTGTGTCTCCTTGTACCTTCTGTGGTTTGGGACCTTCTTGGAACGCTTGGTAACCCGTTTATGAACTTCTCTCAAGCTTCACCGGAGCCATCTGTTGTGACTCCTGATTTCCCTGTTCCCTCCCCATGGCCTTCATACATGCAGACGAGCCTGCCCTTGTGCCGAGTGCCTCGGCCTGCCGGGCGCGCAGTGAGCTTTCAGTCTCGCTGGTTGGATGAATGAATTGGTACTGTTTCTTGGAGAGTGGTTCTCAGCCCAGGCTGCTCGTCCCCAAAGCCATTTGTAAGTCTTAAGAAAACAAGTAGAAATAAGCCCTCATTACTTAGTCTGGGGTGGGTTCCAAATGCATTTTTAAAGAGCCTCACAGCAATTGCCTGAGTTTTCGATCCACCTTTATTTTTAGGGAAGAGCCCTATGTACTGATCAAGACTGTAATTTCTTGCCCTGGCTGGTGTGGCTCAGTGGATTGAGTGCCGGCCTGTGAACCAAGGGTCACCAATTTGATTCCTGGTCAGGGTGCATGTCTGGGTTGCTGGCCAGGTCCCTGGTTGGGGGGTGGGCAAGAGGCAACGACACACAGTTTCTCTCCCTCTCTCTAAAAATAAATAAATAAAATCCTGTTTTCCCCCCAAATATAATTTGCTGAGGAAAATCACTTTTTCAGCCAGCAAATAATGATGAGACTTAAATGGACACACTTTGTAAAGTCCCCTTGAAGTATGAAGTGCTATCCCAGAGCACCCAGAGATCCATGTGTCCCTGTCTCCACTGATACACACAGCTTGTGTGATGGGGGAGGGGCAGTGCCCTGCGGGCGGGCTGTCCGCCTGCCTTGAGGGGCACGTGGAGAACAAGAACGCCACCCGCCCAGCACGCCGTGAATGTCGTGGGCAGGGTAGTGGGAGTAGAAGGGGGTTGTGCTGGGTCAGCCTCATCCTCCTCCTGCCTGTGTCTTTTTGGTTGGGCTAAAAATTCAAGCCTTGTTAGGGTCCCATTACACAGTAGTTCTGATTTCCTGCCATCATCTCAACCTTTCTCCGGTTCACAACCAAAATGGAACACTCATTTCTGGAGGTTGACATAATTGTTGTACTAAGGGAGGTTTTGTTTGTAATGATTTGCCTGTCTGATGAGTCTGAGCATTTGGCTGGCCTTTCTGGCCAAAGCCGCCCTTTCAACTGGTGCCTAGAACGCATGCCTCCCGCCCCGACCCCTCTTCTGGCTCACAGTCAGGCCTTTTCCCTCTGCAGGAAGCTTCTCCGCCTCTCCCGAAACACGCACTTCGCTTGGCCTCTCCTGGTGCCTCCCTACGGGTGTCAGATCGCTGGTGTGCTCTCCCAGCGCTCATCACGGGCATTTTAGTTATTTTTGTAATTAGTTAATTGCCTTTCTGAGTGTGTTTGTTGAGTAAATGAAAAGTGTATTGCCTTTCACTTGGCCCACATTTTACGTAATGTCTATAGTTCCTAGAGAATGGAAAAAAAATATTTTTTAATTCTCAACATTGATAAGCACTTACTGTGAAGACTTGCTTTTTCACCTCCCTTTTTCCTTCCTCAGTGCTCCTGAAGTTCCGCACGGATAAGGGAAGAGACCCAGGTTGTGATACCTTTGGGGAAGATTCTGAGCTGTTGCTCCAGATTCGAAACGATGTGCTCGACTCCCTGGGTGTTAATCCTGACCTGCTTCCTGAAGACTTTGTCAGGTTGGTCTCGGCATTTATTGGTTCGGCCTGGATTGATAAATGTCTGCTGCATTTGCCTTCAGCTGGGGAGGTGCTTGTCGAGACCAGGGGCCCCAAGGAGAGCCTTCTGTGCCGTATTCTGCCAGCTCCCATAAACCCCTGCCTCCCCTCGGGGCGGCCACAGCGTGCAAAACAGCGAGGCGCGGGTTCCGTGTGTTCAGTAGGTGTTTTATATTCATGTGATTGAAACTTCAGGGCAGTATGAGTCTGTACTCACTGCTGTGTGCCTGTTTCCCTTTACAGTGCCTTCTGGGGCTGCTTCCGGCCGGGCACATTGTCCTTCCCGGTGTCTCCAGCCCTGGAGTGCTGCAGCTCGGGAGCCTCGGGGTCCCCGACTCCGCCCCTGCGGCCCCGCATCGTGGCCCGGCCTCTGCTCCCACAGCGCGCTGCTGGGGGCAGCCCCGTGTGTGCCGGTGCGGCTGCAGGGCAAACTGCTGGCTGGCCCGGAAAATGGGGTTTATTACTAGGTGGACATTGCCCCGTTGCCGCCCTCAGGTGGCTGACCCGTGTGCCCCCTCAGCAGCAAAGGCAGTCGTGTCTCCAGCCTCCGCTCCCATGGGCGCTTGGGTGCTTTCATCCTACGGCGCCAGTCTTTGCTCTTAGGCACAGTCAGGTTTAGGATTTGATTGGAGAAGTCCAAATGGCGACTAGGTCAGGAGCCCCTTCTGGGCAGGTCTGGGATCGTTGGCTCACTCTCGGTTTCGTTTGTTGTCTTTGGGGACACTTCGTAAATTGCTTCACTGTGCCTCCAGCGTGTAGCAGTGATAATTGTGGCAGTAATTTACTGAGCAGCTACTATGTACATGGTCTCTCTCCTCACAACAGCCCTTTTTATAGGTAAGGACACGGTAAAGCTCAGGAAAGTGAAGTGCCTAATGCAGGATTTACAAAGCTAGTAACAATAGCACCGTATACAGAAGACCATCTCTGCTTTACCACATTTAATTGGCACATCTTCCCTTGATGTGTGGTTACTTTCCCATTATTTAAATGAAGAAACTGAGGCTCTGAAAGGTTTTTCTGTCACTTGCTTGAGATTTTAGTTAAGTAGCCAACCAAGGCCTTGCCCTGTCTCACCGTGCTGATTGCTGGCAGCAGCACACTACCTGGGTCTTCCTCCTAGCGATGAAGTGGATCAGAGTTTCTTCTTCCCGAAGTTGTTTCCAGAGTTGTTTCTTTCTTGTGTCTCAGTACCTTGTCCAGACACTAGTAACACCACCAGATTTAGGACTAGCAAGCAGGAGCCTTTGAACCGCTGGCCAAGTTCTCAGCCACAGAGGCAGCCGTCCACGAGGCGCCTTCCTGAGTTGGCAACGGCAGGTCAGGGGCTAATGGCGCTGCAGGCTGGGACGGGGTCCCTGTCTCATACTCATAGCTGGGCATACATGTCTTGGTGAAGGGTGGACAGAGTGTAGGGAGCAAGTGGTACCTGCGCTGGCTCACGCGGGGCTGCGTTTGCAGCAGACCCAGCCAGGCAGGCCGGGCCGCCAAGCACGCCCAAAGTGCCGACCGTGAGTACGCAGCCAAGTGACTGATTTGTGCATTTAGAGTGATGAGTGTCCTGGCTCTGCGACGCCAGCCAGTGGTGGGGGCCCCGCTTCCCACAAGGAGAAAGTCACCACCAACACTGACAGCCTAATGACTCGCTGCTGGCCGGTCCTCTCTCCCAAGTGCTTTCTGCCCTCGCCCGCCCACTTTACAGATCCCACTTTCCCATATGCAGGTCCTCGTGTGCTCAGGTGCTCCCGCTCTGTCGCCCTCTAAGTAAGAGGGGTTTGGTGGCCTCTTCAAGGCCTGAGATGGGATGGGGACGTCTGGCAGCTGAGCCACCCTCTCACATTACACGCTGCCGGCTCAGAGCTGTGCACAAGCCTCCGTCCCCCTCATCTGCGCGTGGTCTGCTTGCGCTGTCCTTTATGGGACTGTATTTATTCTCTTCTCAGAGAGCTTTATTGCTTTTCTGAGTATGAAAGCAACAGATGCCTGTTGGCAGAGAATGTAGAAGGGAAGAAAAAGGTTGCCCGTGGTCCCAGCATTGAGAAGTGGCCGCGGCTAACATTCTGGGGTTTAGCCTCACAGACTCCTGCATATATTTACCCATATATTTTCTTTTTTTTTAATGTCAAAACGAGATCATACTCTTCATGTAATAGCCTCTTTTCAGCGTGTCATAGACCTATTTGTGTCAAAAATACAGATCCATGTCCTTATCTGACATTTAGTTATTTATTTAACCATCACCTTGTTAATGGGTATTTAAGGCATTTAATGGGTGCAGATCTGCAGTCTGAGATGATGAAAGAGCTCTGGAGCGGGCTCGTTGTGACAACGGCACAGCTGGGCGAGTGTGCGTAATGCCACCGAACTGCACGGTCAGGAGTGGCTAAGGTGGAATATTTTATGTTGTTAGGTTTAACCACAATAAAAATTTTTTTAAACAGTAAAAGTTACATATACAAATTATGAATGTTCGTCATAAACACACAACAGTGGAAAAACTATAAACACTAACTTTCCTTTCTGCCTTCTCCAAGCCCCTGGTAAATTTTGTTTTCTGTCTCTATGAATTTGATTATTCTAGGTATCTTATATAAGTGGAATCATACAATATTTGCTCTTTTGTGAACTTAACTGGGTTTTCAATTACAGAAATAATATATGTTATGGAAAGTACCCAATAGATTCAAAGATGAAGATGAAAATCACTCATAATTCCATTACTCACAGAGAAAATCACTGACCACTTGGTACTGTATCTTCTACATTTTCAGTCATAGCATATGTGAAATCAACAAAATTCTTTGTAGATTTTTTAAAAGATTTTATTTACTTATTTATTTATTTAGAAGGAGAGAAACATCGATTGGTTGCCTCTTGTTTGCCAACCGGGGACCAGACCATCCAACTCAGGCATGTGCCCCAACCAGGAATCAAACCGGCAACCCTTTGCTTTGCAGGACACCCAACTGAGCCATACCAGTTAGGGCCCTTTGTAGATGCTTTTTTTTTTTTTTTAAATACTCATTTATTGTTAGCAAGGGTGGTGAGTAAAGGTGTGACCTTTTAAGGGAGGTCTTTGGAAATATATATCAAGAGTCATTAAAATCACCCTGGCCGGGTAGGTCAGTTGGTTAGAGTATTGCATATTTGGGTTTGGTTTTGTTTTGTTTTTCTTCTGATCCCCGGTCAAGGCACATAACGAAGCAACAAATGAATGCGTATGTAAGTGGAAAAACAAATCGATCGAGCCATCTCTCTCTTTTTTCCTCTTTCTCTAAAATCAATAAAAATACAAAATTTTAAAAAGAGAGTCATTTGCCCTGGCTGGTGTGGCTCAGTGGATTGGTGCCGGCCTGCAAATCAAACGGTCACCCGTTCGATTTCGGGTTGGTGGCATGCGAGAGGCAACCGGTTGATGTATCTTTGGCACATTGACATTTCTCTCCCTCCATTTCTTCCTCCTTTTCCATCTCTAAAAATTAATAAAATCTTTTTTAAAAAAGAGAGAGTCATTAAAATGTTCCCTCTTTGACACAGTAATTCTGCTCCTTGCCAATAAGAATATACCCTAAAGAAATAATGTGAGCAAACATTTATATACAAAAGATAACCATATTAAAAGAAAGAGAAAGTGAAAAGACATTAAAAAGTGAATGATACAGGGCAATGCAATGTTATGTATGGATTTAAAATGATGTTTATCATGGAAAGTGTCAAGCATACAGAAAAGACGGAAAGACTAGTTCGTAGTGGGCACCCATGTACCACTCGGCTAGACCCAGGTGCTGGTACCTTGCTTGCAGTTTCGGGGAGAGGGGCAGGATGCTGACATGAGTCTGTCAGGGCGCTTCAGAGTTTATCCATTGCATTCAGTTCTGTGTCTCTGTTAATCTAGGGCGGTCGTTTTTCTTTCAACCTTCATCTCACGGCACACATAAGTCCTAAAATTTTGTGGCACACCAAAAAACAGACACACATTTTCACTTGGGAGCATTCACTGAACTTCCCTCCATGTGGCTCCAGGCTGCCAGCGCACAGCCTCCGCCAGCGCCCTTCATCTTCTCAGCTCTTCTGCCGAAGGCCTTGGCCTTCACAGGCGGCTTTAGGAACTTTCCCTTCCCCAGAAGTTGGCAGTAGCCCGATTGCACCCCATCAGTGACGGGAGCGATCCAGCCTTGTGTTTGAGCAGCATCCGCCCGTGTCGGCTCACTGACCAAGGGCCACAGTTGATCAGGGTTGACAGTGGGGCAGAAGCTCCGGTTCCTCTTTAAGTGGCAGTGCCTCACACCACCTTTCCCAGAGTGACCTGCGTGATCCTCGTCAGAGTTGATACTGTGAGGATGCAAGCCACCAGCGTTCCCCAGACCTCCCCGGCGCTTCCTGTGCTTGCCAGTGTGGCCATGACCGTGGGTCATGTGGCCCCGAAGTTTCTGGGTCTTCCTCAGTCTGGATGGCGTGTTGGTGGCCGATATGCAAGAGCCAAAAAAAGTATGTATTTTCCTGATCTGACCAAAAAAAAAATAGGTATAATTTTGATTCATTCACCCTGGACAGCTAATTGTGTTGTCTGTTGTCGTTTTTTAATTAATTTGACGGTCAAAAGGAAAAGGTCAGTGCCCCAGACGAAATGGTCAGGGATTGCATGCTTTAAAAATTCTTGTGGTGCACTGATAGAAAGTCGCTGATCTAGGGGTTCATTTGCCACCTGTTTTTGTAAATAAAGTTTCATTCTATACTTACTCATTTATGTATCAGCTGTGACCACTTTTGTAGAGCTAGTACAGCTCTACCAACAGCCTGCGTAAAGTTTAAACAGACCATATGGGATAAAGCAAAACCATTTACTGTCTGATTTTTCACAAAGTTTTCCATCTCTTGATCTCGAACAGTTTCATCTCTTTCCTTCCTTTCTTCTTCTTTTTCTTCCTCTTCTTCTTCTTGTTCTTCTTCTTCTTCCCATTTTCATTACTGAATATCCCATATTCTGTATTTATTTGATTATTTCTAGAGGTAATTCTTGTCTTGTTGTCTTGTAATCTTTATTATTTAGACTTACATACAATAATTCATTTTTGCCTCGTGGTGTATTTTTTAAAAAATTTACATAGAGTAAAATTTATTCATTTTTGTTATACCATTCTTTGAGTTCATGTGTGTTTTGTTTTTATTTTAAAACACATGAAATGGGCGGGGAATGAGACAACTATAATTAAACAACAATTAAAAAAAAACACATAACTTTTTACAATGGCATGTAGTTGTATAACCACCACCACAATCAAGATTTAGAAAAGTTTCATCGCCTTGAAAATTCCCTTGTGCTGCCCTCTTGTACTCTGCCCCTTCCCCAGCTCCAGCGATCTGTTCTCTGGTCTTTAGTTCTGCCTTTTCCAGGCCACCATAGTAACGCAACTATTGAGAGAGGTTGGTTGGTTGTTCTTTTTTTTTAAGATTTTATTTTATTTATTTCTAGAGAGGGGAATGGAGGGAGAAAGAGAGGGAGAGAAATATCAGTGTGTGGTTGCCCCTCACATGCCCTGCATTGGGAACCCGGCCCACACCCAGGCATACATCCCAACTGGGAGTTGAACCGGCGACCCCTGGCTCGCAGGCCAGCGCTCAATCCACTGAGCCACACCAGCCAGGACTCGAGAGAGTTCTTTATATATTCTGGACACAAGTCCGCTATTTGTAAATAACTAGCAAAAATTTTCTCCCATTTTGTGATTTGTCTTTTTTATTTTCTTGATGATGTCCTTTGAAGTACAGTTTTTAATTTTAATGAAATACAATTGATCTACTTTCTTTTCACTTATCCTTATAGTATCACATCCAAGAAATCATTGCCTCTAATCCAAGATCATAAAGATTTATTCCTCTATTTTCTTCTAAGAGTTTTATAGTTTTAGTTTTTATATTTAGGTCTGGTTCTTTTTTCTATTTTCTTTTCTTTCTTTTTTATTCAATTTAATTTATTTATTTTTAGAGAGAGGGGAAAAGAGGGAGAGAGAGAGGAAGAGAAACATCGTTGTATGAGAGATTGGTTGCCTCACACACCCCCAGCTGGGAACCGGACCTGGCCTGTAACCAAGGCATGTGCCCTGACTGTGAATTGAACTGGCGACCTTTCGGTTTCCAGGCCAGCGATCAGTCCACTGCGCTACACCAGCCAGGGCTATGATTCATTTTTTTAGTTAACTTTGGTATAGAATGTGAGGTAGTGGTCTCATTTCATTCTTGCATATGTGGAGACCCAGTTGTCCCCGTACCATTTGTTTAAAAGACTTTTCCATTTCATTGAATGGTGTTGGCACCCTTGTCAAGAATTAATTGACCGTATATGTACTTATTTCTGTATTTCTGGACTACTGATTCTAGTTCATTGCTGTATATGTCTGTCCTTATACCAGTACCACATGGTCTTGATTACTGTAGCTTTGTTAGTAGTAAGTTTTAAAATGGGGGCACATGAGTTCTGCAACCGTGTTCTTTTGCAGGGTTGTTTTGGTTATTCTGGGTCTGTTACAGTCCCATAGGAATGTTAGGGTGGCTTTTTCCATTGTACAAAAAAGGCACCTGGAATTTTGATATAGTGATTTTTGTCATGTATAGATTAATTTGGGGAGTATTGCTGTCTTAACAATATTAAGTCATCTATTGTTAAATGTATTTCTAAATATTTTACTTTGGATGTTATTGGAAGTAGAATTCTTTCTTTCTTTCTTTCTTTCTTTCTTTCTTTCTTTCTTTCTAATTTACAGATTCTAGAGAGAGGGAGGGGAGACAGAGAAAGAAACATTGATTTGTTGTTCCACTTATTTATGCAGTCATTGGTCGATTTTTGTATGTACCCTGACTGGGGATCGAACCTGCAACCTTAACTTACCAGGATGATGCTCTATCCAACTGAGTTACCTGGCCAGGGCCTTAATTTAATTTTTAGGATGTTCATTGCTAATGTATAGAAGTACAGTTGATTTTTGTATGTGAATCTTGTATCCTGCTGAATTAATAGTTCAGATAATTTTTCTGTGAATTCATTAGTATTTGCTATATACTAGATCATGTCACCTCTGAATACGTCTTCCTTTCCTTTAAGGAAGGAAGGAAGGAAAGAAAAAAGTCTCATTTCCTTTTCCTCCCTTAACTGCCCTGGCTGGAACCCTCAGCGCCACGTGCAGTAGCTGTGGTCAGGGCAGACAGACATCCTTGTCTTGCTCCTGATCTTGGAAGGAAAGCTCTCTGCCTTTCACCAGCGTGCGATGTTGGCTGTGGAGTTTTCATAGATACCCTTTATCAGGTTGAAGAAGTTTTCCTCTCTTCCCACTTTGTTGAGTGTTTTTAGCATGAAAACGTGCTAGAGTTTGTCACATGCCTCTTGGGTCTTTTGAGATGATCGTATGTTTATTGTCCTTTACTCAGTTACCGTGGCGTACCCCGTCGTGTTCTCACGTGTTGAACCAGCTTTCCATTCCTGACATAAGTCCCCCCTAATAGTGGTGTACGATCCTTTCTGGGTGTTCCTGGTTTGATTTGCTAGCATTTAGTTAAGAGAATATATTTTTAAGAGGAAAAAAAAGCCAAATATTAAATTGTGTGATATCACAAGAGAATCGGTGTATTTTTTTAATAAAAGGAAAACATCCCACATGTGGTTATCTCTTGAGTAGCAGCATCCTGGGTGATTCGTTTTCCTTGCAAGTCCTCGGTTATGTGGCCCAGTTCTGTGACGGACCCTGACGAACAGGAGAAGAGCCCGCCCCGGCTGGGCGGGTGGGGCGCCGATCCTGCTGCGGCACTTGCATACGCAGCCCGTGGGGCTGGGATGGACACAGCGTTTCTGGAGGGCGGTTTGGCACAATGTATCGGGGCCCAGCGATTCTGTATTTAGGGATTTGCCTGAATTGTTTGGACGGACATCTATGCCAAGATACGTGAGCACAGTGCTGAACTGTAAATATCCACCTTTAGGTGACAGTGCGGAATGAATGATAGTTGATATGACTTGGGTTTGAAATTATGTATGTTTAGATATGTGCACTTTTAAACATGCCTAGAAGGATGAGCACAAAGTGGAAAGGCCAGAGGTAGAGGCTGCACCTCGTCAGTGTCCCAGTTGGCTCATTTAGGGCACACCCCTGAGTTCAGGGCCGGGAACTGCAGAGCACGCTTCCCCTGGGGAGGTGGCGGGAGGGAGTGTTCAGCTTCCCCGGGACGGGTGCTGGAGGAGCCAGGGATGGTGTCAGCCAAAATTTGTCCTCTGGGTGCCCCATCCTGACCCAGAAGATCTGGTGTCCACGTGGGTAGCGAAGATTTTTTCTGCCCCCATACTTTAGTTTCGGGTCCCAAATGTCCCATGCCTGCATGTTAACACAGGCCTTCTCCCTGACACTTGTGTGGGAGAAGCATATAGAACCCACCACCCTTGTGGGTAAGGAGAGAATTGCGGGAATGTGACCGGGGCACTGAAGCATCTGATATTTGTAGGACCTTATTTTTAGGAAGCACAGAGATAGTCTTTCCTTTAACTTAAAAAAAAAAAAAAAAAAAAAGTGTTGTGAAACAATTCCTGCCTGCCAAGGTTCAAAGGTCTTTCCCAGCCACCCACAAACCCCTGGATCAGATTGAACTTCCCCGCCTTGCTGTCTGAATGGCCGCCTCCTGGTAGGAGGTGATGCGTTCAGGCCGCTCGGACCCTTACCGCCGTCCGGGCAGCCTCCCTGCTCCTCAGCGCTTCACCCCCGTGTGCTCTCTTCCAGGTACTGCTTCTCCGAGATGGCCCCAGTGTGCGCTGTGGTCGGAGGGATCTTGGCCCAGGAAATTGTGAAGGTAAACAGTCGCTGTGGAGCAGAAGACAGTTGATCCAACACACACCTTGTAGACGTGCGAGAGCGAGCCCTGGGCTGTCTGACCTCCCGGGTTTGTCTGACCCCGCTCCTCCTCGTGGCGTGCCCGCCCTTTTCCTTCCTTCCCTTTCCCAGCCCGCCCACTGGGCGCTCCGTGAATGGCCTCTGAGGGCCTGCTCCAGGCTGGGCCCCGAGCCGGGCACAGTGCTGTCTGCCCTCCCTTAGCTGAACTGATCAGGTGTCCGGTGCTTACGATATTCGCCAGGTACTGGGCTTCCCGTGGCTCTGTGAGGCGGGTACTGTCATGGCCCCTTCTCATGGGAGGGCACTGCCGAGGCCCTGAGAGGGGCTCCCAGATCTGCGCTCCCCCTGTGTCCGTCACGGGGGTTGTTACAGAGGAGGAGGGGAGTCAGCGCCCGGGGCCTGTGCCAGCGGCTCTGCAGGGCGGCTGCCGCGTGTCAGGTAGGCATCGTCGGCGCTCTCAGCAGGGAGGTATCTTACCTGGGGTCACATAACCTGCCACTGGCACAGCATTTTGAATTTCTTCTAGAGACCATTTGGGGTTGCTAAAACTATAGCATGCCCTCACAGAAATTTTACATCCTTTGGGGACTTTGATAGTTGCCTAAAGGTGTTAAATTTACCTTCGCCAGGTTCTACATGCTTTAGCGGACTTGGCGGTGGTGGTTTGTTGTTTCCTTCCGTGGGCAGGTGTGCCTGGTTAGGTGAAGGAGTGCAGTGGTGGAAGGAGCATGAAGTGGGGACGGGAACGTGCACATCCTTGTAGCCCAACAGCAGTGACAACAGTAATAGAGAACATGTATTGAAAGTCCACCACGTACCACGCAGACTGTTCCTTGCATGGATGAACTCACTTATCCTCACAACAGCCCTGTGAGGTGGGAAGTGTCGTGATCCCTGCAGTGTAACATGGGAGCAAGGTGCCGGGAAGTGGAGGAGCCAGGGTTCGAGCCAGGCAGCCTGGCTCCTGGGCCTGTGCGCTTCCCCGCCGGGGGTGGCGTGCCTCAGGCGGTGTGCGAGGCCTGCGCAGACCCCCAGGCTCCCTTCTGTACTTCCCGCTGAGAAGGCGCTCCCTGGGTTTTGCACGCGGCCTTGACCCCATTGTTTGCAGCGGCTTCTCTGCACCCCGTCCTAACCTCCGGTGCAGCCCCCTCCTCCCGGCCTGCTGGGGACAGCTGTTGCCCAGCATCTTGTTTCTGTTTGTGCCAGATAGCCAGAGCGCTCCACATTCTTGGTTGCTGGGCGTGTCTGGAATCTCCTCCTGCCCCCATCTGGTTTGGGAAGCACTTTACCTTTTGCCCCACGTTCACCCCGTGCCCTGCCGCCTTGTCCCCACCACTCCCGGACACACACACTTAACACTGCCCCCGCCGCAGTCAGCTGGCGGTAGGGCCCAGCAGTCTGAGGGCCACACGCCTCCGCCTCTGCCGAGAGGCCGTCTGACCACCCCAGACGGAAACGTTAGGAGGTGGAGGCTACGGGTAAAAGTCTGTTGCCTTGGAGTCATCTTGGTTTCCTTCCGTCCTCACATCGCTGCAGACTCCGTGTGTTCTGTCCACGTCCCGCTATGTCATGCTTCCTAGGCAGAAGCCATCCTTCCTTTCCCCACTTTCCACAGCAGGTCCCCTTTGTGCAGTGCTGCAGGCGATAGTGACAGCAGTGGCCGTCCCAGGCTCCATGTTAGGTCGCATTGTATCGTCTCCTATAAATTGGCGTCATTCCAGGCTCTTGGGCCCTTCCACCTGGCTGAGTGCTTGGGGTCCTCAGATCTTGGTCAGGGACCCCTGGGCCCGATAGCAATAGCAGCTCCCACGCACTGGGAATTTGCTCTGTGCCAGGCACATGACGGGACTGACTGCACTTTGTTCTCACTAGAAACTCTAGCAGGCAGGGGCTGTTGATTTGCCTTTCATACGTGCTAGGGGCAGCCCTCTGTCAGATCCAAGCGCCCCTTTCAGTGCCTAGCACTATGTCTGACACTGAGTGGATGCTCAGCACATCTCTTTGGACAAATGGCTGAATAACCACTTGGAGCAGGTATGATTGTCCCCATTGTACAGCTGCAGAAACAGATTGGGACTGGAACTCAGCTCAAGGATACATTCAGGATGTTTAGAATCATCTCTGACTTTGTGCACGAGGTCCTACCTGATGAGTGACAGCACAGTGACCTGGGAGCACTGCCTAGAAGCACGTGTGGGTGGCGTCCTCTTCCAAGGGTCACCCTGCTTGGGTTCAGAACCTCCTAGAAAAGGCAGACATGCATGAACCCAGCACGCACGTGCACACATGAATCAGCATGTGACTTCAGGCTGTCTGACCTGCCCTAAAAGTGCCATGTCCTTCTCTTAGCCCCACACAACAGTCGCCATGCCCGTGGCCAAGGAGCGGCCCCAGGCAGGCGGCCCAGCCCCTCCTGGAGGAGCGGCCTTGCGCGATGCGCGTCCCCTTGGGTCAAGAAGACTGCCGCTAGGCTGCGTTGGAGTGAATCACTGCCTTTCTCAGTCAGAGTCATAAGTAATTATCTCTGTCGTTTGCCAGGCAATGCTCCTTCATGCTAGCCGCTGTTAAGGGTATTTGAGGCACATCATCTCTCTTAATGCCTAGGATAATAAATTTGTTATATTTGTTTTACACGGGGAAAGTAAGGTTCAGAGAGGCTAAATGATCTGTCTGAGGGCACACAGCTGGCAGGGGCCAGCGCTGAGAGACGTGACAATCAAATACGTCTCCGTGCGCATGTGCTCTCTTTCTCTTGAGCTCCTAGGGCCCTTCTTCTGCCTCTGTAACTTGTTTCCTGAGCCCACGCAGCCCAGATGGCTCACTTTTTCTACCTCAGGTTTTTTAAATAAACTTTTTGCTTGTATTTGGGGAAGGAGGCTGTCTCTAGAGATGGCCAAATAGCCCCTGGGGAGGCAAGATGGACCTCTGTTGAGAAACCACTGCTCACACTGCTTATTGAAGTTTGGGTTTGGGGGTTTTTTGCTCTTTTTTTCTCCATTTTGAAGCTCTTCTTGTTTTTCTCCCCAGGCCCTGTCTCAAAGGGACCCACCTCACAACAACTTCTTCTTTTTCGATGGTATGAAGGGAAATGGGATCGTGGAGTGCCTCGGCCCCAAGTGAGTCCCAGACGTGGCAGCCCCGAAGATGCTGAGCCCCAGCACGCCTGCATGTGTCCCCTGTGCCCTGCCCCCACGAGGGCCTCTCCAGGCGAGAGGAGAGTGAAGTCCCCATTCACACCCATTTCCTGCGAATGATGAGGTTGTGCAGATGTGCTCCTTGCAAGCGCCAGCAGCTGCTCCATGTCGGGGCGGAGGGCCTGGCTGCGTCCATCCCTCCCCGCTCAGGACTGTGCGCCAGCTCCAGGCCTGCCAGCACCCAAGTGGCGATCACCTGAGAGTGCCCTCTGACGCCTCTCTGCCCTCGTGCCGTCACGGTGTCACTGGTCCCCTGGGGCACTGCTGGTGATGCCTGCCAGGAACCAGCACGCCTGGTTGCTTAGGAGCCTCTCGCCACCTCGGACTTACTCCCCGCCTGAGGTCACACAGAGAGGCATGTGGCCTCAGGCGGGGAGGAAAGCCCGGGCCCGGCGCAGCGCTAATGGGACCGCAGTTCCAGACGCAGACGGGTGCCCTGAGAGGAAAACCATGGCAGGCGGGATGCATTTCCTCCAAAGCTGAGATCCTGCAAAACAACAGGTGGCATCTGGTGCGCTGTTCCTGCGTTTTAGTCGAGGATTAGTGAGTTCCAGCCTGGGTTGTGGAACGGAGGGAATGGTACCAGGTCCCCTCGGGCATTAGGGCGAGACCTTGCAAGTTGAAAATTGGGAAGAAACTTTGTTTTAAAAGGCAGGTGCCTGAGTCCTACCCCCTGGGGATTCCGACGTGTTGTGTCGTGTCGGGGCCACACGCCGGGAGGGAGGAGCTCTGGTGCGGCGCTGGAGACCCTTGTATTAAGGGCTGTGTCTGTCCTTCCTCCACCCCCTGAATGGCAGCTGTTTGTGTGGGATTTTTTTTATATTTTCTAGATTTCCATGATTCTTTAAAAAGGAATGATAGAAATAAAGTTATTTGCTTTAGGATTTGTTTGTTTTTCTTCCACATTTGAAACTTCCTCTGACGGAGTGATCCCCCCCGACCCCGTTGCCTTTTTAAACCTGAAGAAATGGCACTGGACGCTTGAACCTGCTCCAAGGCGCCCCTCCGACACTGCCGCTGCACTGCTCGTCTGGCGAGTGCAGAGAAGCTTCTGGTTCCAGTTGTCTGCTGAATAATTCAGTTAATAGTGGCTGTTTTCAGTGACAAGAATTACAATGATGGAAAAGGAGTAAAACATGATACTGATGCTACCCTCTGGGTAGCCCCTCTCCGTAGCAGGCATTGTGCTGAGTACAAGGGGGCAACAGCCTCATTTTGAACTTAGTGACACTGAGTAATAGGTCCCAGTCGCATGGCTCGTACGGGCCCAGGCTGTCTTCGGAATCCCATGCTTGTCCTGACTCGGGCATGTGTGCGGATTCCTCCTTGATGTAAAATCCTGTGAGATTTGGGCCTGGCAAGTTGGAGTAAATCATCAGCTCCTTTCCTGTTTTAATCCCATTGCACTCAATGCGAAAGAGCTGGTCTCCGTGAGGCAGAATTCAATCCCCGACCCTCTGGACCACCTCTGCTCCCCCCCTGGGTGAGGTTAGGGGTGCCTTTCTGGAGGGGCCCCTCTCTGTGCCCCGAGGTCAGCGGTTTTAATGCATGAGACTCATGCCCTCTTTGAAATGTTGAGCTAATTCCGTTTACTTTGCCATGTGGGGCCTTGGTCACAAGGGGGCGCAGGCGGGTCTGGATGGATAAAAACAAAATTGTCATGTAGAGTCTTCTCTGAAGCTTCTCAAACTTTTCCACCCTGTACCTCTGGTGGCAGAGATTGAGTCATCCAGAGAGGACCCCTTGGGAATCAGGGAGGGTGTGCTGGAAGCTGCCAGCCCCAGGCAAGAAATGTCTCCCTTCTCGTCTCCTCGAATTTCATCTCCCATATAACACGTCAACGTTATCATAAAATGGATTTCCCTAGTCTCCAGGAAGTGCGCAGCGGTTATCCTGTGGTTTCTAGTACCTCCAGGAGGTGTGGCCTTCCTGGGAAGGAGGATCTGCACAGAAGTGACAGACGTTTGGGGTGCCGGAGCAGCCTTGGGGCGGCCGGGTTTGCCCTCTGCCAACCCCACTTCTGTTGTCTGATTTGTGCAGTTGCCGAACTCCGGTAAGTGCTTAATGTGCCAAAGACAGAACATTGTAGTGGAACAGGTGCTACTCAAAGACGAAAAAAAAGCAAAGGTAAAAAACAGTAAAAAGCTCTCAGCTCCATCCCAGCCCCATGTTCTTACAGTGCGCACCCATTTTGTCAGTTTCCTGCGAGTCTTCTGTAAATATGTGTTTATCTATTGAGGTGTGTCCTATTTTCCCCTTTACGTGTGGGGGAGAGGAAGCTTATGTTGTAGTATTCAGGTCAAAAAGTTTAATAATGCTAACATGTTCACACTACCTGCCTGGTACTTTGCAAAATGCTTATTTATTTATTTACTTAATCCCTACCCGAGGACATGCTTACTGATTTTGGAGAGGGCAAGGAGGGTAGGAGGGAGAGAGAAACACGACGTGAAAGAGAAACATCGATTGGTTACCTCTTGCACGCGCCCCAACCGGGGACCGAACTCACGTCCTAGATGTGTGCCCTGACCGGGAATCAAATCCATGACTTTCTGGTTTACGGGATGACGCTCCGACTAACCAATGGAGCCATACTGGCCAGGGCCCAGCATGTCTGTTCTCTTGCTAAGTTTGAATCCTCACAGCAGCCCCGTGGTGTAGACAGTTGCTGCTGTTGCTGTTGCAACCATATTGCAGAGAAGAAAACAGCTTTACCCAAGAAGTAAGAGGGGGAGTGTGGGCTGATGGGCAAGGCTTTCATGGGAGGCATAGAGTGGCACCGCCTTAGATCTCGACGAGGACAAGGAGACTCGGGCTTTGCCTTCCCAAGGTCCAGAGACTGAGTAGTCGCCACCGAAAACCTCTGGTCAGGCCCGGGTGCTACAGGAAGGCCTTCGGCTGGGCCCCAGCGGGCAGGTGGACCTTGTTTCTAAGCTTGTGTTAAACCCTCAGGCAGCGCACCAGCGTAAGAGTAAAGAGATCCCTCCCCACTGTGTCTCGGCCTGGCAGCTCAACATGGCCACGTAGCTGGAACAGCTGACTTCACAGCTAAACTCTGGATTTCAGGGAGAAATATGAGATGCTTTTTGTATAGGTTGAGCATGTCCACATTCATATCCAGCTCCCAGAGGCCTCACATCCATGGAGAGTGGATCCCTCCAGGCCGTCAGGTTCAAATCCAGACTCTACCACTTAGCTTAGTGACCTTGGGCAAGTGACCTTTTTGTACCTCAGTTGCCCCATCTGTAAAATGGGATGATGGTAGTACATCCCTCTGATACTTGAAAATTAAATGAGTTAATATGTTCTGTTAGCTGCTGTTATGTTTGTAGATAACTTTGTTTGCAACTTGCTTTTAACTCATTGCCTTGGAGATCCTTGTCAGCGCATCAGGCATCAAATTCCAAAACCACAGATGAACCATAAGCTATTTAATCAGGCTGCTGTTGAATGACATTGAGCCTGTTTTCTTTGTAAGCACTTGGGAAAGGCTCTGCAAAGCCAAATGCTCAGGTTACAGAGTATATAAATGCATTTGAGATGGTGATTCCCAAGGCTGCAGGGTGGCAGCCTTGTATGTTTCGTTTGTGGTTTGGATAGACAGTACATGTGCATAGTGCAGAATTGAAAGTTTTACAAAGACACAGTTCTATTTTTTAAGGAAGGACAAAACTATGAACAATGACAAGTAAATCTCTCCAGAAGCAACCATTGCAGGATGGGAGCATTTGGAGGCGGCAAGGGGCATCAGTTCAAGTTTGGGACAGCTTGCCAGAGGCTGCAGTTTGCAGGTGGCAGGGATTTGGCCTCGGGCCTCACTGCCAAGTCCCCTGAGCCTCAGCTCCACCGAGTTGCAGGACTGGTTGGCATGTGGGTTCCAAGGGAGAAGGCCACATAGACGACTGGAACCACCAATCCCAGTCCCTGGGTCTCTGCATCTTTCCATTTAAGCAGGATGGTGGTGTGGAGTGCCCCACTTTCAGTCCTAAATATGAAAAGTTTGGTTCTAATAAAAAGGATACCAGCCCTGTCTGAGGAGCTAAGTTGGTGAAAGCATCGTCCCGATATACCAGGGCTGCAGGTTCAATCCCTGGTCAGGGCACAGACAAGAATCAACCAGTGAGTGCATCAATAAGTGGTACATCAAACCGATCTTTCTCTCCCTCTCTAAAGTCAATTTTAAAAAAGTAAAAGATACTGCCCTGGCTGGTGTGGATCAGTGGGTTGAGCACTAGCCTGTGAACTGAAAGGTTGCTGGTTCGATTCCTAGTCAGGGCACCAGCTGGGGGCGTGTGAGAGGCAACGGATTGATGTTTCCTCTCTCCTTCCCCTCTCTCTAAGAGATAAATAAAGTCTTTAAAAATGCATAAATAAAATTTTTTAAAAGAAGATACCACAGTTCTCTTTGTGTGGTGGAGTAAGTTTCTAAGAAACACCCCCCCATCCCCAATAACTAAATTCTAGACAATACAAAAAAAGTACAAAAAAACCCCCAAACCCACCAAAACCCCACCAAAAAACTATTGGATGGCTCTGAAGAGTGGACAAAGGCAGGTGGGTTTGGGAGGGGAGCTGGAAGAGCCCAGGACAGGATGAGTGTCCTGGCGGGGGCGGGGGCTGTCCCACCATGTTCGCCTGAGGCACAGCATCAGGGAGCTGGGAGGCACAGCATCAGGGAGCAGGGAGGCAGGACCAGCCGTCCTGCTTGCTTGAGAACCAGAGAGAGTACCCACAGCTACAGGGAAGGCGAGTGCCAAGGAAGGACACCCCCGAGTCCTGTGTGTAAATGCAGCCCCAGACTCCTGCTGACTTTTGGACTGAATGCGTGGGGCTGGCACAGCAGGGCTGACACGAGCCATATCTGAGCTGTCCCCTACTGCAACAGATTGGGTCCCACAAGCAAAAATGTCCCCTAAAACAAAACCAGTCACATCCTTTGGAGGATATATCAAAATCCAGAATGTCTACAACACGACCTTCATAATATTCAGGATACAACCCAAAATTACCCAACAGCATATAGTGCATGGGATCAAGGACGCATGAGCTGTTCTCAAGGGAAAAGACAAGATGACAGAGGACCCAAGTGTTGGAATTAGACAAGGACTTTAAAGCAGTTATTACAACTATGCTCATCGAGGTAAAAAGGTGTAATGACAAATAGGAAGTATTAGCAGATAAATAATGGATGGTCTAGGACTGTGAAATACAGTATCTGCAATTTTATTTTTTGGTTTTTAATCCTCACCTGAGGACATTTTTTTTTTTCATTGCTTTTAGAGGGAGGCAGGGAGGGAGAGAGAAACATCGATCGGTTGCCTTCGTACGTGCCCTGACTGGGGATCATGCACGCAGGACCGGGCATCAAACCTGCAACCTTTCAGTAACAGGATGACGTTCCTACCAACTGAGCCACATGGGCCAGTACCTGCAGTTTTAAAAACTCACGGGTAGACTTAAGATAATAGCAGCATGGAGAAAGAGAAGGGGTTGCATCAAGTGGAGAGAGATTCATAGAAATTATCCAATTTAAGAGGAAAAGTTGTTTTTTTTTTAATAAATAACAAGAGCTTCCAGGACTCATGAGACACTCTCAAGAGGTCTGATATACATGTAATTGGGGTCCCAGAAAGAGGAGAGAAAGTGGGAAAGAAAAAAAAAATATTTGAGTAAGTAATGGCCCCAAACTTCTGGAATTTGGTGAAAGGCATAACTGCATAGATTTGAAAAGCTCAGTGAATCACAAACAGGGTAAATGTGTGTGTGGGGAGGAATAATAGTCAACGTGAAAATCAAAATGAAGGACAAAATTTTGAAAGCAGCCTGACAAAAACAATACATTACAAACAGAGGAGCTGCAATTCAAATGATCCTGCGTTTCTTGTCAGAAACAACGGAGGCCAGGAGACAGGGAAACAGCATCTTTGCCATGCTGAGAGGAAACAGTCAATCGCAGAAGCCTATCACCAGTGAAAATAGGTATTTGCAGATAAAACCAAAAGAATGTGTTGCCAGCAGATACGCACTGCAAGAAACGCTAATGCCGCTCTGGCTCGGTGGCTCGGTTGGAGTGTCAACCTGATACACCAAGGTTGTGGGTTTGCTCCCAAGTCAGGGCACATGCAAGAGTCAGCCAATGAATGCATTGATAAGTGGAACAACAAATTGATGATGGTTCCCTTTCTCAGTCTCTGGACTTTTAGGAGAAGGGTCATTTCTTCTAACTTCCCCCTTTCCAGTGAGGAGGCCAGCAAGGGGCAGAGCTGGGATCCGAACCTGTGTCTGCTGGTCCTGTATGGGAGAGGGCAGAGAGAAGCATTGGGCTAGTTGCCCTGTGGGAGCATCCTTCTTACATTCATTCAACACCGGCTCTTTATGTCCGGCTCTGGGCTAGGCCTCAGGGCAGAGACATTGGTGAGCCTTACTCTGAGCTTAGCTCGATGCTGACGCCCTCCCAGATGTTACCTTGTGCCTTCATGAGAGCAGGGACAAGGCCTGTCTTGTTACTGACAGGTTCTCCAGGACTCCTTACAGGTCACTCATTCCTTCTGTAAATACCTCACCTAGTGGGGAGGTGGGGAGGGCGGTAAATGAGAAAGCGCCCAAACTCCCACCCTCACGGGGCTTTGCTGTGTGTGGCAGTGGAACAGGCACTCATGCGGGCTGGGCTCGGGCGGGGGCGCCCCATGCCCCTCAGAGTTCCTTTAGCAAGAGCTGCGGACCGTCGGGTGTGCCCTGTGGACCCAGACCAGCCCCAGAGGCTCCGACCAGACCAGGTCATGCGGCAGGGAAGGAGAGCAGAAAGAGTATCCACTGTTCCAATCTGATTTTATTGAAAAGGAAACATACAAAAATCATGTACAAAAAAAATTAACCAAACATGTACAGAAAATTCATTCCGGTATCTACAGCAGCGCATATACAGAAATTTACAGGCTGGGCCATCCCTCCCCACTCCCAGACTCCTCCCTCTTCTGAGACTCCCCCCTCCCTGACTCCCCGTCTTCTCCCCAGCGCTTCGCCCTGGGGACTAAGGCTGGGGCGGTTTCCGCCAAAATATCCCACCCCCCCAATGAATGCCAGTGGTCACACGTGCTCTCTCTAAACCTATGCAATGGGATTGATGGGGGCGGGGGGTGGTCATGGGCAGAGCACAGGATTCACAGTCTGGGCCCCTCCTGGCCACCCCCAGATGAAGGTGAGGCAGGCATGCCCACCACCTGCCGGCTGGCTCAGGGAAGACGGCTGGGCACTGGGGGGCAGCCGGCAGACGCACCCCATTCTCTGGCTCCAGGAGGCTAGTGGTCAGGTTTGGCTCATTTGCTCTTCACGGGCCCCCTCCCCAGGAGGAGGGGGGGAAGCACCAGGGGCCTGAGGCCAGGCCCAAAGTGAAGGAGCACTGGGTGGGAGACCCCTCCCCCCAGTGTCACCCCTGCAGCTGGAACGGGCAGCCAGCACCAGCAGCCTTTCCTGAGATGGTGGTGGGCGGCAGAGGCGGGCGGCTCTGTCCCCACCCCCTCGGTCACCGCCGCCTTGAGACGCTGAGTCCGTCAGCCCTCTCTCCCCTGGCTTCTCAGCCAGGGGCCCAGGAGTCCACGTCTCCGTCAGTGCGCCCCAGGCAGGCCGGGGCTGGGTCTGGAAGGGCTGCCCTGGCCCGCCCCTGGGACAGGCAGGGCTGGTAGTCCAGTACGCTACATGGTGCAGACAACGTCCCCTGCGCTGGCCAGGGCGTCAGAAGGTGGGAGGGTCCTGCCCCCCGCGTCCCCGACGTCCACCAGGTGGGGGCAGGCACCTAATTGGGCTCCATCTCGGGGGCTCCGCGGCCCCTGGGTAAGGGCAGCAGTCCCATGATGAGATTGTACAGGACCCTCCAGGGTGAGGGGCGGTGTCGCTGCTGCTCTTCTTGTCTCTAGGGAAAGAGAGAGGTGAGGAAGTGAGAGGGGGCTTGTGACAGGGGCACGTGGGTGGGTGGGCGGGTTCAAGGGCACCGAGGAGGGAGGCATGGTCCTACGGGTGAGGTACACCCTCGGCCAACTCTCGGAAGTAGGTGCCGTTGTTGTTAGTTAGGCTCCAGGCCCAGCTCCTCTGCCCAAGTGGGCCAATGTCATCACCTCGAGGGAGGACAGCAAGTGCTCAGGACCTGTCATCAACTTCCAGAGGAAAAAGGCTCCCAACTGAAGTCACATGGGGCTAAGGGGTGGGGCTGGATTGCAGCCCCTCCTGCCCTCCCCTAAAAGGCTGGTGAGATGGAAGCAGCGGAGCAGGGAGCCCCATAGCCTCAGTGATTCTAGAACAATCTGTGGAAGGAGGAGAACTGGGAACAGTTCACCACCTGTGCTGAGTTTGCGCAGAAGTATATGGAGGCCAAGCTGACTCTTGTCGTCTCGCGAGGGGCAGGACAAAGACTTGGGGTGGCCTCTAGGACCCTCTCAGCTCCAAACTGTTAGGAAAAGTGGGCAAGAAAGGAGCTAGACACAAGAAGGCTCACATGAGTAAAAAGAAAAAGTTACAGCACTCTCCCATCCCCATACTGGGAAGGAGAAACCCATCTTAGAGTTGAGAACAAGGTCAGGTAAACCATCCTAACGGCAGGTGGGATGCCTGGTACCAGACCCTGCCTCCTCCTTACTCCCCACCAACTCCTGTGGCCGGGAGATAGCAAAGAGGGCACATCAGAATACCGTAAGTTAAAAAGCCTGCCACTGCGACATGGTTTCCGGGTGCTACACAGCACAGCCCCCCTGGTGAGCAGGTGAGCAAACATTTAAGAAGGCTGAGGGTGGACACGCCACCTTCAGGTATCTATTCTGGAGACCCATGGGTGCACCTGGAGATGTGCTTTATTGGAAGAGCCAAAAAAAAAAAAAAAAAGCCAATAAATAAAATCTGAAATATTTTTTAAAAATCCTAAAGATCCTACAATGTGAAAATGAACATGGATACTATATGCTGATCCAACAGAAACTTAAGCATCAGTGAAAATGGGTGAGGCAAAGCTCCTCTGCCCATGTGGATGAATCTCAAGCATAAATTGAGAGGGAAGAAGTTTGGAGAGAAACACACACTCTATCATATATATTACGCCACAAACGCCCCACAGTTCTAAGCATTGTTTGTGGCCTGGTAAATATGGAGTAAAAGAATCAACACCTGCAGAGGAATGGAACAAGGCAACTTGAGAGGTTTCCTTGGGAAGGGGGAAAGGGACGGGGTCACAGAGGGGAACAAGGGGCTTCACAACATCCGGTTTGTGTTTTTCTTTGAATAAGCAAGCAGTGCGGGTGTCATGTTCAGGATGGAGAGAGCCGGGTGGGCGCCCTGATGTTTGTTATTCTCTATTCCCTGCTGCAGGCTTCAAATATTTTGTTTTCAACCGAGGAGCGGCGGGCTGGAGGGCGGGTCCTCCCGCGGGGCGGGGCTCCAGGCCCCGCCCCCGCCCGGCTCGGGAAGCTGTGTGGCGCGCTGCCTGCAGCGCGGGCGGGTAGGAGGGGCGGGCGCGGCCGCGCCGCCGCTGCTGACTCACTGGCTATAAATAGCCCGGGATATATGAGCCGCTCCGCCGAGCGCCGCCCTCAGTCCCCGCGGCCGCGGGCTCGGGCGCGCCGCAGCGCTCCAGGCAGCCCCGGCCCGGCCCGGGCCGTGCCAGCCGCTGCGCGGGGCCTTCCCCGGCTCCGCGGCCACGCCGCCCCTCCCACTTGCCTGTCCCCGGCGCGACCCCGCCGCGCAGGGCAGCAGCTGCCGCACATCTGGCGGGGCCGCCCGCAGCCCCCTCCCCCGCGGGAAGTCCCACCTGCCGTCTACCCCTCCCCCAGCACTCACCCGCCGCTCATACAGAGCGTCGAGGTCGTCCGCCATTCGCCGCAGCTGGGCCCCGATCTCTCGGGCCCACTGCTCCTCCTCCCCCCGGACTCCCGGGGCTGCTTGGGTGGGGCCGCCCGCCAGGGCCCCCGGGGCGCTGGGCACCGGCGATTCCAGGTGCTGCTCCGCGGGCGAGAGTGAGGGCTGAGGACCTGGGAAAAGCCGAGGGGTGTGGTCAGCACCCATGACCCCTCTAGGCCCTGAGGTGTTCCCGAGGGACTAGTTAGCTGAGTTAGCTGGCGCCTGATTTCTCTTTTGCTTCCCGCCTTATTTCTAGCAATTCCGTCGTCCCTGCTTAGAGCCTGATTTGTCAGCTCTTACTCCCCAGACAGCAGAAGGCCGATAAGAGGTCTTGGGGCGGCCTCTCTGAAATCACCTGTCTAGCCCGTTTTAGTCAGTAAGGCCTTCTTCTCATCTGACCTAGGTACTTCTATTCCAAAACGGGGCCAAATTTTGCTTGCTCCATTTAACAGATAGAGCAACTGAGGGCCACCCTAAGAAGTGGCCCAAGGTCACACAGGGATACAGCCACTGGCTACACCCAGAGTCACAAGCCTCAGGTCTCCTGCCCTCTGGTGTCCAACCACAGTGAAGCCACACCTCCGGATGTGGCAGGGGCCTGGAGACCAGAAGGCCAGACTGGCTGCCTCAGAACCCGGGCCTTGGGGGGCTGGGATGCAGGAGATGCTGTCCAGCCCCACCCCCTTCTCAGCTCCTCTGAGGTCTCTTGCTCCCTCCTGTCACCCTAGGTCCTGGCCAGAGGGATCCTGAAGGCCAAAAATCAGGGCCTCAGTTTCCACACCTGGGACTCTGGTCTTGAAATCGAGCCCGTCTTGCCCCACTTCCAGGGAACTGAGTCCGAGAAGTTTCTCTCTCAGAGCCTCCCTGGGCTCCAGGGACAGGGTGGGGCTGGAGGGAGACCGGGAGAGCCTTTCTCCTGCCACCGAGTGTGCCGGCTGGGATGGGGCTAACCGGGCTCCACAGGGTTAACGGCCCATCAGGCAGGGGACCTTTAACCCTTCCCTCCCCAAGACTCACCCCCCCCACACGCATACACACTTCCCCAGCACAATGGCCCCTCCCCCTCCTTCCTCCTCCAGGACTGCACAGAGGGCGGACCCTTGCCAAAAAGACGCAGATAATGGCAAAAGGCCACCCTCGACCCCTCCCCAAAGTCCTGAAGTGACCGTCCTCCCGCTCTGCCCACACTCTTTCCCACTACAATCCTCAGGGGGGCTAAAGGGACCCAGGCTAGGGGTGAGGGGCTGGGAAACAGCTGTTGCCCCAGGCCCGGAAAAGGCCACGGGCTGCCACTCGGGGACTGCAGTCAGATTCCAGGAGGGACTTCCCACTCGGCGTCCCCCCACCCCCAGCCTCCCACTCCGTCTTCCTGCTTCTTGCAACACAAAGACCACACAGGCCACACCCTCCCTGTGGCCCGGCCGGCTCGCCACCTCCCCCCACCCGCTCCCACTTGGCCAGTTCCTCAGTGTCTCTCTCCCGGCTCCCATCCTCCCTGGTGTGGGGCGGGCACTCACCGTCGGGGCGCGGGCCTCGGGGGCGGCTGCGGGGGCCCCCAGGCCAGCGGGGGCCCCCCAGGGCGGCAGTGACAGCGGGCAGGGCGGTGGGGGCGCAGAGGTAGGCAGCGGGCAGCAGGGCGGGGGCGGTGGGGGCGGCGGGCAGGCCAGGCTCACAGAGGCCGCAGGACACAGCCGAGGGCACCAGGCGGCTGAGCGGGAAGGGGCGAGGGCCGTCGCGGGCCAGGCCCTCTACGGGCTCCGGGGAGCTGCCCTCCTGGCGTGCTCGGGCCATGGCGCTCCCTGGGGCCTGCAGGACAGGGGAGAGAGGCGCCGTCAGCCAGCAAGTGCAGGGGTCACCGGGCTCCACCATGCACACTCCCTACAGGGTCCCCAGGGCACCTCCACTCCTGCACACTGCGGTGAGCACACATGGGGGCAGGGATGGTGCCCACCACACACACGGGGCCCAGATGGAGGGGACTGTGAAGGTGATGGCCACACCAGACACACAACCGGTTAGGGACTGACCCGGGGCTCGGGAGGAGGCAGCCTCCCAAGCACATGGTGATGGGCACACAAGAGGGACAAGGAGGCACAGGATGGCTCTCACAGCAAGTACAAGGGCTCGCACAGGACCCAGCTGCAGGGGTCTGTCAGGTGTGCCTGTGTGCGAGGGGTGACAGCCGCACAACACAAACTCATCCACACGGACGGGTTCACACCGGACACAGGCTGGTGGGGATAAGTCCTGGGACAGGGATGGGCACACGCGAAGGGCAGTCAGGCACCGCGACCGCTCCCCCAGCACACACAGGGACTCACACAGGACCCCAGTGGAGGAAACTTGCAGGTGTGTGCGAAGGGTACACAACACGCACATGTAAGGACTCAGGCAGGACCGGCCAGTCTGACCTCCCGCCTCACCTCCCATTTGCACAGAAACATTGAGATGGTCCTAGTATCGGACATGGCGACTCAGTACACAGGACACACACACACACACACAAACATTGACCAAAACGTGAACGTACACAAACACACAGACCATCAGAAGAACTACACAAACAGAGCATACTGTCTGGCACGACCTATCCCCTCCACCGCTCCCCCTCCCCACACACATCACACACATACACAAAGTGCCAGAATGTCACCGACCCACTGTTGATATGCACACACACACACCACACACACACACACAATGCAGCCAACACAAGCACAGACAGAAACACACACTTCTCAAACACACCTACCCCCTCCCACACACATACACACCCAAGAGATGAGGCATACACACCTCGGGACTCATGCATATCAACACGGACATCCACAGACACACACAGACCAACACAATCGAAACACACCCACTTGTCACCAACTCTTAGACCCCAGGACACATGTAAATCAGGCATACACAGACACGTCATCGGACCCCACACGCCGGCAATGACACACAGACACAACGGCAGAACAGCAGACAGCCACCCACCCTCCTCCCCCCACCTCAAAACACCGTCACCAACTGTCAGCCCCGGACCCGACACACACCACACGCACCAGCTAACTCTAATCCCACACAGCCCTGGCGGCACGCACACCTAAAGCACCCATAGAAAACACTGGTCTCACGTGACTGACATAAACACTGCACACACGCAGCCCACATGACACACATGAGCCAGCCGATCGCGGAGACAAGCCCCTCAGACCCAACACACATACACGCGCGCACGCACGCGTGCACGCGCGCACACACACACACACACACGCACACAGAGGCTCAGACAGCCCCATGCAAGAGGCTGCCAGCAACACCCACTGACTGCACTGCACAGACCCCACAGAGACACGGTCTTCAATTCCCAGACACCAATGCCAGACACACAAGCCAAACGGAGACTGAGACAACCCCCCACCACACACACACACACACACACACACACACACACCATGCAGAACTCACAGACACCTGGACAGAAAACAGACATGGGCACTCAGCAGGCAGAACGCCACAAACGTGGAGAGGAGACACATGCCCTGGAGATATACACAGTCACAGAGAGTCCACACAGGCAAGACACGCGAGCACACATCAATACGGCACATCGGGCAGGATACACATATAAACACACAAACACAGCTCACTCGAGCAACACACAAACACACAACAACCACACACTAGCACACGCAAGCAGTGCAGCACGATAGAATCGCCCCCAAACAGCACACACAGACAACTCTCACAGAGAACACACACACACACAGGTACGCCACACATAAACAGAGCCCCCACCCCTCGGGCAGGGCAGACACACAACACTCCACACAAACACACATGGGGACTCACTCACACACCGCGACGGGTCATAGCCCCAACATTCCCCTGGTCGGACACCACCACTCCCTGAGGACCCCAGCACTAACTCGGAGCCAGACACACGCACACACCCAGGCGAGACACCTGCAGATCCACAACCCCGCACACGCGCGCTCCCACGGCGGGGCGAGACGCCCCCCTGCGCTGTCACAGCCCCCCCACCCCGCCGCCGCCACGTGCGCCCGCCCCGCCCGCCAGGCGAACGCGGGGCCAATAACCGGCTGTTGCTGGGGCGCAGCCCCCGCCCGCAGGAGCCGCAGACTCCGCGGCCCGCGAGCCGCCCCCTGTCGCCGCCCCCAGCGGGCGCGCGCCCGGGGTGTGGCAGCCCCTCCGAGCCGTACCCCCGCCCCGCCCCTCCCGGACTGCGGGGGCCGGGGCAGTCGGGGTCGACTCACTTCCCCGGGGCCGCACTGGCCACCAGGGGGCGCTGCCGAGCCTGCACCCCATTGTTTGTAAACAAACCCGCCAGACCGCTGAGGCACCTGCGCTCCCCGACCCTTAGTGCCTCCAGCCCAGCGACCCCAGCCTAGCCCAGAGTCCCTCGTGAGGGTGGAAGGCGGGAAGAGAGGGAGGCACGCGGTGGGGATGCAGTGCGCCCCCAGTGCTCTCCGCGTGCATTCCCGCCACCTCCTCCAGGGAGCCCACCCGGCCTAGCCAATCGCGGCCAGCAGGGACTCGGGGTGTGCACACTCACCCCGGGGGCATGAACACGCCAGAGGGGGCGGCGATCGGCGGCGGGCGGCTTCCTTCAGGAGGGCGCGCCCGCCGAGCGCCGCTCGCTGCGGCGACTGCTGCTGCTGCTCTAACTGCAGTGGCTGCTGCTGTCGCTGTGGCTGCTACTGCTGCTCGGGCCGCAGGCGCGTCCACGTCGTGGCCGCCGCTGCCGATTTCGTTGCTGCGGCCGCCAGGCGCCCGCTCGCATGTGGCTCGCGCCGCGTCTCAGGGAGCCCGGCGGATCCTGGGCCAGCTCGGCGGCTGCCCCGCCCCGTCCCGCCCCGCCCCCGCCCGGCGGGTCCCACGCCCCGCCCCCGCGTGACGCCACGGCCCCGCCCGCCCGCTGTGGACAAGTCGGGACTTGCTGGCGCGCGCCGCGCCCCCTACCTCTGCGCGGGGGGTTTCCCTGCAGCCGGGCCGGGGCGGGGCCTGGCCCAGGGCGACGCGGGACAGCCGGACACACACTGACACACTGACACACTGACTGGGACTCACAGACACACACCCCCCGGAACCGCGCTCCAGGGTACAGAGAGTCACGTGCTGTCAGGGCCGCGGGGACAAGCGGACTCACACACGGCCACAGTTTCACAAATGCACACCTTGGGCAGGGGTGAGGACGCAAAAGCACCGACTGACCTGGGGCGCGCACACGGCCACCCCCAGACGCAAATCCATAGGTCGACTCTTTGACCCAGTCGCCGGGACATGGAGTCGGACCCAGGGAGAGCGGCACACACAGGTGCCCAGACACCCGCCCTGATGGGCGCATGGAGACCCGCAACCCCACCGAGTCCGCATTCGGACATTCCCACTGGGCAGGCGGGTGCACACGCGGGAGCGCCCACACGCACAGCTGTCACGGGTACCTGGACAGACAGCTCGATCTAGATGACCCTCGCGGAGGGACACAAACAAACAGCCACAGCAGCTCGCAGCCGACACAGTGAAACTGTTAGAAGTGGACCCTCAGAGACATAGATCAAGTCAGACATAAAAGAAACTGGCCCCCAACCTACAGTCACAAAGTCACACCTGCCACAGGTTCCTGCTGGCTGGCTCCCTAACGGGACGCAGTCCAGAGCAGGCACACCTGGCCACCCTTGCCACAGGTCTGGCAGCGGACCCAGGGCCAGAAGGAGCTCCAGGCACCGGGCACGAACATGCCCGGGCAGCCCTTGCGCTGACTATCGCCCTGTCTGGTGGGTTTCAGTTCCCTTTCCCTTCTCGGCCTCCTGCTGCCACTCCCACCCGAGCTCTGACTGGCTGACCCCTGTCCTTTCTCCCCCTGGGGCCCTGGGGCCCTGTCTCCCCTGCACTTTTTATTCCCTTTATGTCACTGCCCTAACCAAACCCTGCCGCCACCGGGCGAGTTGCCTCAGTGCCCAGCACCCGCCTGGCCGAGAGGGGCTGCCAGTCCTGAGCGAGGCCGGGCTCGCCCCGGGCCGGCCGGGCTGCCTGCGGGGCTGGATCTTGCGGGAAATGCACATCCCACTTGAAACGTCTGAACTTTAAATATTGGGGACTAGTTCAACCTCCCTCCCTCCTCCCTTTCCCTTCTTCCTTCCCCCTTCCTTCTTTCCTTCCAGTGTTTTTCAAACTGTGGGTCATGAGTGAACCACGGATTGTGGAATCAGTTTTGTGGCTCTCATTGTTTTTACTCAAGTTTACGGAGATATATTTTACACACAATAAAATCCACTCTTTTTCAGGGTACAGTTGCTGAGGCGTGACAGGCGTACACCTCAATCAAGATTCAGAACATTTCTATCACACCTAATTACTTCCCTGTGCTCCTTTATAGTAAGTTCCTTCCCCCCTGCAACTTGAGTGGCTCTTTGACCAGACTTTTAAAAACAACACAAAATAGAATATCATTTAAAAAAAATCATGACGTCAAAGGAAAACACTGTTTTGTGAGAGTTTTGTTGCTATGTGGTATGTACACACCAGGTCACGAAGAAAGTGTAGTTTTGACTTTAAAGGCCAAATTTAAAGGCTTTTGAGAAATGCCACTTTAGACATTTATTAAATGAGATCATGCGGGGAAGTCATTGAGTGCAGTGTCCGACATGTAGTAGGTGTCTAATAAATGCATTTATCACTCGTGTAACTGGTTATTGTCAGTGTCCGCTCTGTGCCTGGCAGTGATGAAGGGGGAGAGGCAGGCCCCTGCTCTGGGTTGGCTCCCCGTCCAGCCTGTCCCCCTCAGTCACCGACCATTGCCCTCAAGCCGCCCCCCTAGGACCAAACACCAGGAGGCCAGATGTGCTGGCATGATTTCCTGAGAAGAAAATGAGCGTAGAGGACTGGAGGAATCTGGCTTAGCGGCTAGGGGTGGGAGACAGTGGGAGAGGATCAAGAGTCACCAGGCCATAAATAGTGTCACCAGTGAAGATGCCTCCTACTTAGTCCAGATTTGGTTCCAAATTATGACATCCTGCTTCCCAGACCAGACCCACAGCTGTGGCCCATGCACCCAAAGCCTGCAGGCTGAGCTCACCATGGAGGGTTGTGGGTCTCGATGGCCTGAGTTAGAGTTCCCAGCTCTGTCACCTACTGGCTGTGTGGCCTTGGGTTAGCAGTCTTGGGTCTGTGCCTCAGTTTCCTCGACTGTGACTTGGGACAATAGAGGGCCCTATCCCACAGGATTCTGCAGAGGGAGAAGGTCGATAAAAATACAGCACTAGATGCTAGTGGGTGCTTAATACATGTCACCCTACAGTACTACTACCAGTGTAGGGATCTACCGACTCAGAATCCAAACAAGGACTTGAAGCTCCGGCCTTTAGGTTGGCATAGGGGTTTCAAACCAGTGGCCCCAGGGCCAGCCACGGGTGTGTTTTGCTTGACCTGCACAGCTTCTCCCTTTGAATATTAATGCCTCTCAAAGGGGCATTCAGCACAGTGAAGTGATAAAACGCCCAGACTCTGGAGCCAGGCCACCTGGGTTCAAATGATGGCCTTGATCAAGTAGCTTCCCCGCTCTGTGCCCCAGTTTCCTCATCTTCCTCATGGGTACAAAGGGGATCACCATAGGACCCGAAATTAAATGTGAAGATTAAATGAGTGCGTATTTGTTAGGCAATTAGAGCAGCTTCCGGCAGGAGTAGCCTCCGCGCGAAGTGCTGGTTAAAGAAACAAATGTCCCAGCTAGTTGACTGCAGACCCACACCCTTCCCCAATCTCTTGTGTGCCATTCTGGGGAAGTAGGTTTCTCGGCACGGCAAGAGGGAGTTGGGAAGGACTTAACTTTTCACTGCAGGGCCTGAGTCCTGGCTTTCCGCGGTGGAGAGGGGGCCTCCTGGGTCCCCTCAGTGGAGCCGGCCTCCCAAGCCCGGAGGCTGGACCGGAGCCGGTGGGGGCTGGGCGGGGGCGCCGGCGTCCGCAGGGTCCGAGAGGCCGGCGCGTGTGAAGGTTACCGCTCCCCGGCGGGGCGGGGGCCGCGCGCTGTTGCTGGGGTCTGCGGGGCCTGCCTGCGCCCGCGCCCCCCCTCCTTCCCGGCCAGCCAGTGAGCGGTACCCGCCGCCGTTGCCAGGGGAAACTCGCCGCCCCGTTACCCAGCAACAAGCCTGGCCCAACCAGGCGCGAGGACCCCCCAGGCCCCGCCCGCCGCTGCCCACCGCGTGCCCAATGCCAGGCGGGCAGAGCCGGCCCGGCTCCCAGAGACGGCGAGCGCGCTCATTGGTCGCTGCCGCGCCCGCCCGCCCGCCCAGATCTGGGGGAGCCCTCGGCGCAGGGGGCGGGGAGCCGGGCCCCGGGGAGCTGCCGGGCGCACGGCCTGCAAGCTTGCGGCGGGCCGGGGTGAGGCCCGGACTGGCCACCGTCCCCCGCCCCCCGCGCCTCCGCCCCGCCCCGCACCCTCGGACGAGGATGGGCACTTCGGATGGGTGGGAAACAGGGGCTGCGCGTCCCGTCCCTACCCCCAGGAAGGTACGCTGAGAGTTGGTCTTGGGAAAACAGGGACCCAGCGTTTCCCTCCCAGGAGACCTGGGCACCCTGACCTCAGGAACACAGGAGCTGGTTGATCACACACCCCACCCCCAAACAGGATTCAGGCATCGTGGTGCTTGAAAATAGGAACTGAGGATCCCCCAGAAAAGGACCCAGGCGTCCTGACCCCATAAAAGTAGGGGTGCACCCGCCCCGCCCCAAAGGACCCAGGTATTCCCTGTCCTGTGACAACGAGGATGAGTCCCCTCTCCCCAGGAGATGCTAGTTTCCCAGCCCCAGGAAACAAGGGCTGAGGGTGTCCCCAGAGGGGACCCAGGCCTGTCGGATGTTATGAAAGTTTGAACTGAGCACCCCGCCTCCACCGGAAATGGGACGCGGGCCTTTGGGTCCCCTGAGATGCCTCAGAGGCCCTGGGCGTTTCAGCCCTGGCTGTATTCGTACTGGAAGACCCTCACCCCCTCCAGCCTTCCCTCCCAGCGGTTTCCAGACCCTCTGGTGTCCATTTCATCCAGATGACCACCTGCTCAGCTCAGGATGCAGACCTGCCAGCGCCCCTCCCTTCTGAGTCCTTTTCCCCAGGGTCCAGCTTGTTGATCTCCCCGGCATGCGACCCGCAGCCGCTTCCTCTGCTCCTTGGCACTTCACACCCCCACCCGGTAACAGCGTCCCAGGCCTCACAGTGCCAAGAACCCTGGAATCTAAGCCCTGAGTCTCTCAGACCCCCCACCCCTCCCTCAGACACCAGGCCAGGTCACCCAGCCTCTCACAGCGGTCCAGAGGGGGTCCAGAGGGGGTCCAGAGGTACCCAGGACCCCAGATCTGGAAGATCCAGCCCTCCAGCACCTTTAGTTGGCCAACAGGGATCCTGGGCTGGGAGCCCCCAGCTTCAGGGGACCCTGATGTGAACCCCCAGGCCACTCCAGAGAGGCTCAGATTCCTCCGTCCCCTCCCAGGGAGACCCAAGACAGCCCAGCTCCCCCAGCTCCAAACCCCGGCGAGCCCAGGTGCGGCCCGCCCCTTCCCTGGTACCTGGGGGGGGCGGAGTTGAGGATTACTCAGCCTCCAGAATGAGGCGATGACATCATCCTGGGGGGGGTTGACTAATGGCCGCGCTGGGGGGGGCGGGGAAGTTTACCCGGTAACAGCGGCTGCGGCTCGGCCCCGCCCCCCGGGGAAGGGCCGAGAGGGGGAGGCATAAGCACACACATACACACACACAAACACACACACAAGTCCACTCAGCATCCCATCCCCCAGTATCCCACATCACACACATCTTACTGGGACAAGAGCAGGGAAGGGGGGGTTGTGTGACTGTGCGTGTGCTGGAGAGTCCTCTGTAAGTTTGTGGAGTCAGTGTGCCGTGTGTTGTGTGTCAGGGTGTTGGCACATGGGGGCTTGGTTGTGCCAGGGCACGGTGTGTGTGACTGTCGGTGTGCTACTGTGTATTCGCTGATTGTGTGTCAGTGGGATGGTGTTGTGCGTCAGCGGGTTACAGCCCGCACCATATGCTATGGGGCAGCTGTGACTACGTGGTTGTGCGTGTCAGTGTGTGAGTGTGACGGTGTATCGATGCGCTGTGCCAGTGTGCCATTTGGGGTGATGTGCTGGTGAGATTTGGGTGAGACGGTGTGCGTCCCTGTGATTGTGTTTGTGTGGCATCGGAATACATGTGGGAATGATGTTGTGTTACCAGGAAGGTCTGTGAACGCGGTGTGGCATTGTACTGTTGTGTTAGTGCGGGTGTACTCATGGGTCAAGGTGGCTGTGACACTGTGATGGTGTGCGCGCGACGCTGTGTGTCACCGGGATTGTGTGTGTATGCCACGGTGGCTGTGTGCGCACAAGACTCCACATCCATGGGACTGTATGTGTCCCCGTGTATGGTGGTGGAGTTGTGTTATGTTGCGCATGGTGGATATGTTGTGTGTCTCCATGACAGTGTGTGCTAGTGTGCTTTGCCATGTGGCAGAGGGGAATGTGCACCTGTGCCACTGTTATTGTGTGTGTGTGGACAATACTGTGTGTGGTGGGATTGTGTATATAACTCTCATCGTGCCTGAAATGTGTGTTTGTGGGACTGTGGGTTACAGACAGTATGTGCATCTTGCAATGCTATGTGTCACTGTGATTAGGTGTGTCGTTGTAAATATGTGTCACTGTGGTTGTGTTAGTGTGATGTTGTGTGTCCATGGGATTATGTGTGTCATCATAAACATGTGTCACTGTGGTTGTATGTGTTAGGGTGATGTTGTGTGTCCATGGGGCTGTATATACAGATATACTGATGAGGTGTGTCTGTGCCATGTTGTGAGTCACAACTATCTTGCCATTGTCGTGATGTGTGTCACTGTGATAGTGTATGTGTCGGGGCTAATTGGCAATGGGTTATGAGGGTGTCACTGTGAACACATTTGTTACTGATATTGTGTGTTCTAGGGACTAAAGTCATCAAGACTGCATGTGTCTGGGTGATGGTGTCAGTGTGGCGAGTGTTAGGGTAAAGCTGTTTGTCATTGTGATTGTGGGTCTGAGCAGTGTTGTATATCCTGGCCTGTATTTGTGTCCCTGAGATTTTGGGTGTCTGTGTGATGCTACGTGTCTCTGCGTTTTCCTGGGACCGCGTGCATGTCACTGTGTGTGTCACTGTGGTTGCGTGGGGGGGGGGGCGATGCTGCGTGTCTGGGACTGTGTGTGTGTGTGCGCCACTGTGATTGTGTGTCAGCGTGCTGAGCCGGTGTCGGGGGAAGGTGCGCGCGTCTCCAGGCCTCCTGCCCGAGAACAGCGACGCTGCGCTCTGATTGGCTGAGGCCTCGCCAGTGAGAAGCTAGCGAATCCTGCGGTAACTTGGTAACTCGGGACTCGGCCGCCGCCGCCGCCCCTGCAGGCGACCCCAACCCCGGGCGCCCCTCCCTGGCTCCCCCTCTTCCCACCGGCTCCCCAACCTACAGCTCTGTCCCCTTGACTCCATCTCTGTCCCCTCTGCCTCTCTGCCTCTGCTTCCCCCATCTCTGCCACTCGGCTAGGTATCTCTGTCTCCTCGTGTATGTCTCTGCTGTCTCGGTGTTCCTGCCCCTCTCTCTATCTTTGTTTCTGTCTTCCACCTCCCTTGTCTCTGTCTCCACCATCTCCGTCTCTCCTTGTCTCCTCCAACTCTCTCTTCCTGTCTCTGCCTCTCTCCATTTCTGTCCCGTTATTTACTTTCCCAGGCTTTCTCTCCTCTCTCTGTCTGTCTCCCCCTCTTCTGCCTCAGTCTCCCCATCTTTGTCTCTCCCATTTCTTGTCTCTGTCTCTCCTCCCTTCCCCCGTCCCCTCTCGCTCTCACTCCCACAGCCATGTTCAGAATTCACTTTTCTTTCTACGGAGACAGCCAGGCGACCCCTCTCTACTTAATCCTCCCCCCTTCCCGCAGGCCCCGGCTTCTGGCAGCAGGCCCCACGCAGGGCAGACTTCAGGAAGGACTTCCCGCCTTGGTTCAGCACCCGGGCTTTATCGTTCGGGCCAGGCGGAGGCCGGGCGGCCCCGTGGCTTCCGGAGGCGCCCGGGCGGGATGAGCTCATTGCGAGTTGGCTAGGATTTCATCAGCTTCCTCTGCCGGAGTTACCCCCGCTCCTCAGCTCGCGCGGGCCGCTCGGGCGAATCCGCCGGGCGCCTGCTGCCCCCGAGTGGCAGAAGCCGGAAGAGCAGGCGCCACACACACAAAAAGCCCACTTTTCCCCTTCAGGATGTCACCAGCTCAGGAATGCTGTGAATCTGAACCCGTTTAATCCTCGTGACAATCCCATGAGGTAGAGATTATTTTAAATCCCGTTTACAATGGGGAAACCGAGGTTAGAGAATTGAGGTCGGCCGCCTAAGGTCACATAGCAGGTGAATGGAACCTCTGGGCACGCATAGGGAGAGGTGGAGGCTTGTAACCACCAAGATGCCACTAGTTATTCATTCGCTCATTTATTCACTCTGCAAAGAATTACCAGGGCGTCCAGGCACAGCTGTGGGCACTGGGGATACAGCAGTGAACAAAACAGACAAAATCCCTGCCCTCACGGTCGGGGGCAGGGGCGGGGTGGAGAGATGAACATTGGAAAACATAAGCAACAATACAGAGTGAATCTGGAAGTATAAAAAGGAAGCAGAAAAGGGGGAGAGAGAGTGTTGAAGGTGGTCTTATTCACTAGGATGGTCAAAGGGAGTCTTCCTGAGAAAGTAATAGTTGAGTAAGGATCCAAAGGAGGTGAAGGAGCAAAGGGTGCCCCAGGCAGAGAAGGGCAGGCGCAAAGGACCTGAGGCTAGAGTGGGCGTGTCCAGGAAGGTGAGGAGCTGTTGGGCAGCTGGAAGAGCCGAGAGTGAGTAAAGGAAGGAAAGAGGTGTGAAAGAGGAGGTCCAAGAGGGGGTGGGATCTTGATGAGGACTTTAACTTTTACTCTGAGGTGGGAGCCGCAGGCAGGTTCTGAGCCGAGTGACGTGAGCTAATTTCGTTCTAACTGGCGCCCTCTGGCGGCCACGTGGAAAACAGACTGTGAGCAGAGAGCAGGGAGCCTAGTGAGGGAGGGGGAGACTAGTAACTCAGGCTGGGGTGGTGGCCACTGCACCGAAGTGGAAGCTATGGGGTCAGTTTGAAGGTGGAGTCAGTGGGATTAGCTGAAGCATTGGGTGTGGGTGTGGCGGGGATGGGGGAGAAGAGTTTGGGGAGCTCCAGGTTTTGACCTGAGCAGCTAGAAGGGTGAAGGGGAGAAGGCAATAGTAGTAGTAGTAGTAGTAGTAGTAGTAGTCAGCTCTCACATTCTATGCACCTACCTTGTGCGTGACTTCGTTAAAGCCTATGACTATCCTGAGAGGCGGGATGTGAAGGTGGGAGGTGTGGTAGGACTCTGGATTTTTTTAGGTTTATGTATTTTAAAAGTAGAATCTACATGATTTGTTCAGTACCTATTTGTGGATTCGGTGGATAATAGCAATAATAGCAAACACATATAGCGTGTGTCTGGCACCATTCTTAGCACTTTACTTGAGTCTTGTGCTGCCTCCTCCAAGCAGGACTCTTTGATTGTCCCTGTGTCTCCCCTCAGGCTCCTGGAGGGTTATCTTGTCTGTGCCTCAGGCTGCGCTGCTTGCATCACAGAATGTGCTGCCCTTTGCCTCCTGTCAGGCCTGACTGGGCCTGCCTCAGTCTCCCTTTCCACCTTACAGCTGGTGGATGGAGACACCGTATTCCCTTTCTCTCCCTGGGACGTCCCCATATTCACCTAGCTGGGCCCCGCGTTTCACTCTGGTCTCTGCTCAAACATCACGTCCTCAGAGAAGCCTTCCCGGACCGTATCTGTCCCCTCAGCCTGCCTTATTTTCATTCATGACACTCCTATTACATATTAATTTGCTTAGCTGTTTTATTGTGTGTCTCCTCTTGGAGAAAGTGAGCTTCTTGGCGACAGGGACGTGCCTCCGACACAGCCCTACATTCGAATCCCCATTTCACAGATCTAAAAACTAGGACGAGGCCCAGAATTTAGTAGGTTTTCGTGTTTCAAGGACTAGTTGTGGAATGAATGCTTGTCCTTCGGCTAAAGCGGCAGAGAGTGCGCCACGCCGCCCTCTGGTGGCAAATGGAAACTTGCACCACGAAAGACAGCCTGCTTGGCGCTCGAATTGCTACCCGATCCTCACGTGACCTGATAATTATGGACTAACGCTAGATTTTAACTCCATTTCACATATACACACAAAATACTTTTACGATTATTTTCTGAACTTTCTAATTTTATTTTCAAAATTATTTAAAACGTTGTTTAAACGGGGACATAACTGTCATCCTTTTGTAAAACTTACATATCCCAAGTGAAAAACTCCATGTAATCGGCATCCTGGGGAAGAAACAGAACCTTACAAGCTCCCCAGGACCTTCTCCCAGGCACCCGTTAGTCGCTCTCCTCCTGGGTAATCATTCTGAATTCTAACAGCAGAGACTGGTTTCGCCTGTTCTAGAACTCCGTATAAATGGAACGATGCAGTGTTTGCTCCTTTGTGCTTGGCTTTTGTGATTCAAAATGTCTGCGAGAGTCGTCCACGTTGTTTGCAGGTAGAGACAGTCTATTTTCATTGCTGTATAGTGTTCCATGCCACGAAGGTGTGAATATCCATTCTATTGCTGATGGGCATTCCAGTTGTTTCCAATTTGAGGCTGTATTACTTTGGGGGCGCCGCCATCACAAAGGAGCACAGCCTGGGGACTTATACAACAGAAATTCATTTTCTCATAATTCTGGAGGCTACAAGTCTGAAATAAAGGTGTTGTCAATGTTGGTTTCTTCTGAGGCTTCTCTCCTTGGATTCTAGGTGTCTGCCTTCTCCCTGTGTCCTCACAGGGTCCTCCCTCTGTGTGGTCTGGGCTTTAATGTCTCCTTTTTCTCAATCCTCACCCAAGGATATGACCATTGAATTTAGAGAGAGGGAAAGGGACAGAGAGAGAGAGAGGTGAGAAACATCAATCAGTTGCTTCTCATATGCACCCCGACCAGGGATTGAACCCACAACCTAGTTAGGTATCCCGACCAGGAATCAAACCCTCAGGCCTTTGGTGTATAGGATGACTCTCCAACCAGTTGAGCCACCTAACCAGAACCTTAATCTCTTCTTTTGAGGATGCCGGTCATACTGGATCAGGGCCCTTCCTAATAACCTCATTTTCCCTTAATTCCCTCTGTAAAAGGCTTGTGTCCAAATAAGATCACGTTCTGAGGTAGGGGGGCTTAGACTTCAATATATAAATTTGTGAGAGGGGCAGACACAAATCAGCCCATAAGAGAGGCTGCTATGTTAAAGCTGCGATGGACATTCTGGTACATACCATGTCTTCCGGTGAACATGCCCATGCACTTCTCTTAGGCAAATCCCTTGGAGTGGATTGGCTGGATCACGGGGTGGGAGCGTGTGTGAACTGGAGGAGGACTTGCCAGACAGTTCTCCAAGTGGCTGAACTATATTACACCCTACCCCGCCATGGACGAGAGTTCGGCTGCTCCTCATCCTCTTCAGCAATTGATATCAGTCTCTTGCATTTGAGACATTCTGTGGTTGGTAAACACAAAATATTATTTGCATGGTTTTAATACAGCCTGAACTTCCCAAGGACGCAACTACTTCTTTCTAGGGAAAACTGTACCATTTTTTTGTTCAGCAATCAACCAAGGGTGCCCTGGATGGTGTGGCTCAGTGGGCTGAGTGCTGGCCTGAGGACTGAAAGGTGGCCGGTTTGATTCTGAGTCAGGAAACATGCCTGGGCTGAGGGCCAGGTCCCCAGTTGGGGGTGTGCAAGAGGCAACTGATTGATGTTTCTCCCCCTCTTTCTCCCTCCTCCCCTCTATAAATAAATAAATAAATAAAAATTTAAAAGATTTTATTTAGTTATTTTTAGAGAAGGGAAGGGAGGGAGAAGAGGAGAGAAACATCAATGTGTGGTTTCCTCTCATATGCCCCCGACTAGGGCCCTGGCCCACAACCCAGGCACATGCCCTGACTGGGAATCAAACTGGCGACCCTTTGGTTCATAGGCCAGCACTCAATCCACTGAGCCACACCAGCCAGGGCAAATTTAAAAAAAAAAAAAAAAAAAATCAACCAGGGGTTATGCACCATTTCTGATAATCCCATCCCCACTGCAACTCCACTTCAGGTGACAAAATTACATCCAAGTATGTCACTGCAGCATCTTGTGTCAAGCTACTGGCCAGGCTGCTGTGTTCACACACGCACACACGCGCGCATGGAACCCCTTCTTAAAATCTCAGCTATAAACAAGGGTATTGACAATATTCCTTTGGCGGTTTTTCAAATTCTCTTATTCTCAAACACACTCATTACAAGTAGGTAAAAGCATTTGACCATTTCTTTATCTTTTCCAGTGTAGTCGTATTAGTGCCTTTTTACATGTTTTGCTTTATTATAAATTACTTTCATTTCTCCTTTATGTTACAGTTAGATTATTATATTGATTTTTAAAATGATGTATGCTGGTAGGACATACTATCTATGCATTTTACTCCAGGGTAGTAAAAGGAGTGTTAAGAAAATAGCTTTTGTCACAAAGGGCGTTTGGGCAACTGTGGGGCTGGGACGTGCCGGCCAGGTGGGCTGGGGAGACTGTGAGCGCTCCAGCAGAGCCGGGCAGCTTCCGGTGTTCGTTACCTCTTGAGAGCTACTGTGTGCATGGCCCTGTGCTGCACAGGGCTGGGGGCGCACTAGGGACAGAGACAACCCCAGCCCTGCCCCTGCAGAGCTCAGAGTCTTGGGGGCATACAGACCTGTTCCCAGACAATGAGGACCCTGAATGGGCTGGCCTGGGATGAAGGAATCTAGGGGGAGTCAGCCCAGAGGGCCACCTGCCCTAGCATGGGGTCATGGAGGGCTTCCTGGAGGAGGCAATGCTATCTGAGGCAAGCCCGGAGGATGAAGAGGACTTAACTAGAAGAAAGGGCTGCAAGGGTGTTCCAAGCAGGAGGAACAGCCTGTGTCAAGGCCCAGAGAAGAGGGAGCATGTGTTGTCTTCAAGGGACCAAAAACATTGCGCCCTGGGCAGCCTCTTTCTGTCTGAAGTGGAGGCTTTCCAGTGCAGCTTTGGGGCCCCTCCCACCCGTGGCTGTCCAGCATCCTGGGCGGCCCTGGAAGTCTTTCACATCCTCCCGTTCGTTTTTATCAAGAGGGCTTCCAACTTGCGTAAACTTCAGGTGCTATGAACCTGGGACCACCACTGTTCATTTGGCTTCCTAGTAAATTAACCTTTGATCCAGCAATTTCATCTTTTTAGAAGCCATAAAGGGTCTCCATTTATTGAAAACTTACAATTTTCCAGGCCTTGTGCAAGCACTTTATATGTAGTAACTTACCAATCGTTGAATTCTGCCCAACAAACCCAACAATCTCTATTTTACAGACGAAAAAGCAGAAATCCAGAGAAGTTTTCTACATGCCCCAAGGTCGCAGTCGGTAAATGACAGAGCCAGGATCCAAACCCAGGCCTCTTGGCTTCACAGTCTGCAGTCTTAACCATAACACTGTGAGTCCTTTTTGAACAAAGTTACGGATCACGTACCTACAGAGACGTGTGCTTCTAGAAGTTCAAGAGAGCACTGTGGGCAATCTCCTCAAACGGGAAACTACTCAAATGTCCATGAGGCCAGGTGGTGCAAATTATGGCCCATCTACGGGATGGAATATTACCCAGCAGTTTAAAAGGTTGTGAACCATCCCTTGTTAAGTTAAAGATATAAATTTCAGTGCGGTATTAACTATTTTTTAAAAGAGATTTTATTTATTTATGTTTAGAGAGACAGGAAAGGAGGGAGAAAAAAAGGGAGAAACATCGATATGAGAAACACTGATCATTTGCCTCTTACGCGTTCCCAACCAGGAACCAGACCTGCAGCCCAGGCACGGGCCCTGACCGGAATCGAACCGGCGACCTTTTGTTTTGTGAGACGGCGCCCAACCATTTGAACCACACCAGTCAGGGCTCTACTTTTTGTTTTATAAAATGGCAACAAAATAGTACTAATAAAGATTTACTCATTCAACATTTTTTGAGAGTCTACTATGTACAAGGCACTGGGGACATAACATGGTATAAAACAGAATGTAGTACAGAAGACAGTTGACAAGATAAGCAAGAGATACGGTATATTAAAGGGTGAAAAATAGGGTTGGAAGAAGAAAACAGACGGGAGGTGTTGCAATTTTTAAACTGGTGGTTGCAAGTAACGCCCCTAGGAAGAGGTAATATTTCAGTAAGGAGCTGAAATAAGTGATGTAGTGAACTTGGCAGGTATTCAGGAAATAATGACAATTAAGTTGTATGTGTAGATCAAGTCTCTGAAAGGCTGTTAACAGTAGCCATATAAAGGGCAAGAGACTACCAGGTACTTATGCTTTGTTTTTAAAAAAATATTTTATTTTTATTTTTCGAGAGCAGGGAGAAAGAGGGAAAGAGGGAGAGAAACATCTATCAGCTGCTGCCTCTCCCACATCCCTACCCAGGGACCTGGCCTGCAACCCAGGCATTTGCCCTGACCAGGAAGTGAACCAGCGACACTTTAATTTGCAGGACGACACGCGACCCACTGAGCCACACCAGTCAGATACTTCCGCTTTTCATGTTTTATTTTATTTTTAAACTTTAACAAAATATCTTATTTTTAGAAGAAGGGAGGGAGGGAGGGAGAGAGAAGGAAACATCTATGGGAGAAACATCCATGGGTTGTCTCCTGCACGCATCCCAACCAGGGACCAAACCCACAATCCTGCCATGTGCCCTGACCAGGAATTGAACTCCAGACCCTTCACTTTTCCGGACGATGCCCAACCAAACTGAGCCGCACCGGTCAGGGCCACTTTCCATGTTTTAAATTGCAACATATAAGTCCAGTACTGGCAACCTCAGGATATCTGGTCTGCCCATTTATAACTATCATCACCTCCTGTAAGTGTATTATTACATAGCGTTTATCATCGCTTACAGTAATTGGTTTATTATGTCTAAGTTTTACTTTATGCATAACTCCCTGGACTCTGTAGCCAAATCCAGCCGGTCCTTTTCTTAGCGTCTTCCAGTTCCTGCAATACGCCAAGCTTACGCACTGCAGGGCCTTTGCACAGGCTGTGCGCCCTTTGCCTGGACAGCCACCCCCTCTCACCCTCCCTCAGGCTTCTCCTCCTGCCCCTCGTACAAGGCCTCGCCCACATTCCTGTTACTGTTTCGGTTATTTCACATTCACTTGTGCTTTCCCTAGTGAGAGTAGGATGGGGTCTACCTCCTTCATCACTTTGGCCTCCCTCCTGTCCCCCAGCCCAAGCCTGGCAGGTCAGGCTTTTAGGAGTCATTGACCAGTGCCTGGCAAGGGCCTATTTATTGGAACCAGGAAATAAGGGGAGCATGTAGAGGCCAGAGAGGGAGGATGGCGTCTCCTCTCCCTAGAAGATAAAGGGCAGAAGGAAGTTGAACAAACTTGCAGAACACCCTCGAGGACCAGCAAGACCTACTCCCGCGTACACCCGCGGGGGCGCGGCGCCTTTAAGGATCCCGGAAACGGGCTACAGGACCGGAAGTGACCCTCTTTATTTCCCCTATTCACGTGGTGCAGGCGGGAAGTGACGCGCGCGGCCCGGGAGCTGCGGACGCGGAGGCCGACGGAGCGGGACTCGCAGACGCCGCGGGGTCTCCGGGACAGGTGACCGGGAAAAGGGGCCGAGAGCGCGCCCGGAGAGGGCGGGGCCTGACGCCCCACGTGGGGGGAGCGAGCGCGGGCAGAGGAACTAGCAGCCCGCGGGGGCGGGGTCAGAGTACTCTGCGGGGGGCGGGGACAGGACGCCCACATGGGAAGCTAAGAGGGGCGCTGGCGGGGCGGGACGTTGGCGGGTGGGCAGGGCCCGAGCGTGGGTGGGCAGCTGGGGGTGGGACCGAAAAGTTGAGCCGTGCTGGGGGCGGGGCCTAAATTGCCCTGATAGTTAGGGGGCGGGGCCGGGGCCGGGGCCCTGGCGGAAAACACAAGAGGCGGGCCAGAAAGTTTTGCCTGATGTGGAGGTGGGTTTGTATCGTTAGCGGGGCAGTCGGGGGCGGATCTAGAGGCTGACGTGAGGGGGAGGGCGGGGTCAAAAAGTTGCGGGGGATCCAGGGGCGGGTTCAGGTTCCTGGCGGGGAATGCTGGGGTGGAGCCAGAAAGTTTTGCGGGAGCCAGAGGCGAGGTCAGAGCCTTGGCCCGGAGGCCGGCAGCCCAGCCAGAATCTTGGGTGAGTGTGCCAGGGCCGCGGCCAGATAAGGACGGGACGGGGCAGGGGCGGGAGCCAGGGGGCGTGACGAAATTCGGTTGGACAAATCGAAGGCGTGGCCAGAGTGATGGCTGGGGAGCCGGGAGCGGGGCCAGTGTAGTAACGCGAGAAGGACGAGGTGGGTTCCAGCAGTTGCTTAGGGGCCCTGGGGGCGGGGCCAGAGGATTGGTTTGGAAAGTCGGAAGCAGGGCCAGATCAATGACGCGTGTGTGGGCGGGCCAGAAAGTTTGTCCTGGCCCCGGGGCGGGGCCGTGGCGTTTCCCGACTGGGTGGAAGCTGAATCTTCTTCTCCCTGGAAAGCCACGGGCCGGCGGAGATTTGTCCGCGTCGGAGTTGGGAGAGTTTTCACTGGGGAGGTCGGGCCAGGATCAGGAAGCCTCGCCAGTGGGTACCGGACCTGTTTTTTGGAATCTTTGCACGAAGGCAGCGGCACTTTCTCGGGAGGGTGGGCACGCGGCTAGGACAGCCCTGAGGGAGGTGTGGGTTTAGAATGTTCTCTGAAGGTGGGGGCAGGCTCTAGGAGTGGGGTTCGAGATTTTTTTTTTTGTCTTGAGTGTGGGGTTATGGGATGTTTCTGAGCCTTTTCTGGGAAAGAGATGGATCTATAATGTTCACAGGGAGGTGGGCCTAGAACTTTCATGTACGGGTTCGGGGGAGAGGATGTAGTGAAAGCTCTCTTGAGTTGGAGGCCCGTGTTAAAACTCTCAGCACAAGGTTGTGGGGGCTGGACTAGGTAACCTCGTTTGGAAGGATGAAGTGTTAGGTGGGGTTTTTTGTTGTTGTTGTTCTTTGTTTGTTTTGCGGTGGAGTGGAGCCAGAACTTTCCCAAGGTGGTGTGCGTCCAGTGTTTACATGGAAATAGGTGGGACCAAATGTTAACGGGGGTGATGCCTAAATTTTTCCCAGTAAGAAGCGGGCTAGTATTTCAAGAAGAGGACTTGGCAATGAGAGCTAGATTTATCTGGGTGTGCAGGTATGTGTGTGACCCAGGATGGGAGAGAGGAAGCAGATTGGAGGAGAGGCACTGGGCTTAGTTTTTCTCTTCCTTCTGCCCTTAGGAACCCCCCGTGCTGTGTCCAGATTCTGCAGGGAAGGCCTGCTGGAACCCTGGCCCTCCCGAGTGAGCCAGCAGCATGGTGAGATGGCAAGCCTGGAATCTGAGCTCTGGAGCAGGGGCTTGGGAGGGCGGACCCACGTGCCAGACTCAGACCCTGGATTGAATGTCACTGGGCTGCGTATAGGTTTTTCTTACTGTCTCTCAGTGGTCTCTCTATCTCAGTCAGCCACACTGGATCTGAAATCGAAGGAGGAGAAGGATGCAGAATTGGACAAGAGAATCGAAGCTCTTCGGCGGAAGAATGAGGCCCTCATCCGGCGCTACCAGGTGCCCTAGCCCCGCCCTGGGAGACCCCATCCCCTCTCCTCCCCGCAGTGAGTTTCCCTCACCTTTCCCTTAAAACCTTGTCATGGTTTCCCTTCACTCTCAGGATAAAAGCCAAAGGCCTTAGCCTGGCATTCTTTCCTTCATGCCGCCACCATTCCATCATTCATTCACCAAGGTCTTTGCTGGACCAAGCCCTGTGCTGAGTGGTGCTGGGGCTCGTCCTGCAGGGGTGCCAGTCCTTGGGGGCAGAGATCTGCCTGCAGTCTGTGACGACCCAGTGTGGGCAAGGCTGGGACGGGGGAGTCGAGAGGGCTTCGGGAACCCAGAGAGCGTACTTGCCCTCGCCTGGAGGATGTTTGACAGAGCTTCCTGGAGGAGGAGGTTCTGAGCCCGGAAGAATGAATAGACATTAGCCAGTTGAAAAGCAGAGCAGAACACATTTCGAGAGAGGAAACAGTTTGTATAAAACCTTGGAGCTTCAGGTTAGAGGGTCAGTTGGGGAATGTTGACCTGAAGAGGTCAGCAGGGTCCAAGCTGAGAGGATGGACTTTTTCTTGAGGGCACTGGAGGGCCGTGGAGGGCTTTGAGAGGAGTAGGACCAGGTCAGAATGGCTTTTTAGGAAGACCCCTCTGGCTGCTGTGTGGTGAGGGGTGGGAGGAGGCGATACGGGGGACCAGAGACCAAGGAGGAAGCTGAGGCTGGGGCCTCAGGGAGAGAGGAGGTGCTTGTTTGGTCAGTGCTGTTGGGAGGGACTTGGGGGCTTCAGTGGTAGGAGGTGGGGAGGAGGGCGGAGAGTCCAGGACAAGGCCCAGGTCCCTGCCAGAGGTAAAATGTATAGGTGGTAGGGGCTGTCCCTGAGATGGGACTTGGGAGGAGAATGCGGTTTCATTTATTCATTCTTCATTCATTCATTTAAAAAAAAAATACTGATTTCTGTTGTGTGCCACACAGTGTCAGGGTGTACATGAGTGAATGAAACAGATAGACATCCTTGTCCTCTGGCAGGTTCTGTTGCAGGGGGAGGCAGACAATAGGCAAAACATACGTAACCCCAGGTATGGACAGGGGAAGGGGCGAGGGAAGGGCAGGGGCGCTGGATTCTCTAAGCTTGTCAGGAGAGGCTGCCCTAAGAAGGGAAACATTTGAGCAGAGACCTGGAGGAGGTGAAAGGCTGAAGGATCTCTGGGGGAAGAGTGTTCCTGGCAGAGGAAATAGCAGGTGCAAAGGCCCTGAGGCAGGTCTGAGCCTAGTCTGTTCCAGGAGCAGTGAGGAGGCTAGAGTGAGCGAGGGGGCGGGGATGGGAGATGAGGTCAGGGTGGTGAGCAGATCAGACCGTAGGCCAATGGGGGAGCCTGTGGTTCCTACTCAGAGCGGGGCAAGCACCATGGGAAGGTTCTGAGCAGGGGAGCAGCGTGCTGCCGTTTGGGGGAAGATGCTGAGGTGACCAGCTTTCCTGTCTAGAGCTCAGGAGAGGCCTAGGCCAGGGTCAGACATGGGAGAAATTCTGGGGGCTGTGGGAGTCCGCCACACTCAGGACCCCGACACTCACCTACCTTTGATGTTCGCTCCTAGGAGATTGAGGAGGACCGTAAAAAAGCTGAACTCGAGGGCGTAGCTGTGACAGCTCCCCGGAAGGGCCGCTCACTAGAGAAGGAGAACATGGCAGTTGAGGCGGTGAGCTCCACGCCGGGCTGGGGGGTGCCTGAGGACAGAGCTGGGGGGGAGAGCTGACCCCTGAAAGCTCTCCCAGCCGCCCGAGTCATGTGGGTGCCTCCATCCTGGCAGCTGCCCCTGGCCGTCCCCCTGCCCCAGTGACTGGCCTTTTCCTCCCTCCTTCCTCCAGGAGAAGAACCAGGGACCCTCCCGGAGGACTCCCGGCACCCCTCGGCCCCCGGGGACTAGCAGGGGTGGCCGGACCCCCCCTCAGCAGGGAGGCCGGACAGGCATGGGCCGGGGGTCCCGCAGCTGGGAGGACAGTCCTGGGGAGCAGCCTCGAGGAGGAGCCGGGGGCCGTGGCCGGAGGGGCCGGGGCAGAGGGTCCTCTCATCTCGCTGGAGCCGGAGATGCCTCAGCTGCTGACCGCAAATCAAAGGTAGGAGCTGGAAGGGGCTAAAGGCCTTTGGCTGAGGCCCTCTGTTGTTGTTTGCCTCACTCCCTACCCTCAAAGGGACCATTTGCACAACAGTCCGTCTTTCTGTGTCTCTGCCTCTCAGCGCCTCGGTCTGGCTTGTTCTCGCTCTCACACCCCCACCCCCCTCCCGCCCAGCGATCGTGTGTACACCCCACCTCTTCCCGCTCTCCCTTTTCTTTGCTGTCGGGCTGTGCTTGCGCACCCGCCGTCCCTCCTTTTGCTCTCTTTCGCTGGCATTGTCTGCCTGTCTGTCTCTGAGGGGCTCTGTGTGTCGGCGGTCTCTAGTGCATGCGCTTTCACTCTGTCTGTTTCGTGCCCGGGAGTTGTTTGTAGGGAGCAGTGATGTTCCTTTTTCTTTTTTTTTTTTTTTTTATAGATTTTTATTTATTTGTTTTTAGAGAGAGGAAAAGGGAGGGAGAGAAACATTGAAGTGTGAGAAACATCGACTGGTTGCCCCTTGCACGCCCCCATGTGGGGACCTGGCCTGCAACCCAGGCATGTGCCCTGGCCGGGAATTGAACTGGTGACCTTTCAGTTTATAGGGCAACGACCAACCCACTGAGCCATGCCACTCGGCACAGCAGTGACATTCTTATTGTAACTCCTCCCACTGCCCTGATGCACAGGTTAGCAGGGTGGGAGGCTGTCTAGCACAGTGGCTTGGAGCCTGCCGTGGACTTGGGGTCGCCCCGGTTCTGTTTGTTCCCTGTCCTTGGGCAGCTCACTTCCCCTCTGGAAGCTCCTGGGTTTTTACTCTTCAGCAGGAAGAGTATCTGGTTTAAAGGTATTACAAACATTCTGTGACATCAAGCATTGAAACCATCAGAGTAAGTGCTTGATGAACGTGACTCACAGATATTTACTATTTGTATACGTGAAGCTGCTGTGACAGAAAGACCCCACTTCAATCAAGTGGAAATGTGGTTCTCTCTTGTATGCTGAGCCTGGGAATGAAAACGTCATCTTGAGCAGCTTGGCCGTGTGCTTGTGTAAAATTCTGTTACCATGGAGGAAGGGGAGAATGGATTGTTGGGGGGGTGGTCACCAAGCCATCTGCTGAGTTGTCGCTGTTATTACTGTCATTATTACTATGGTAACCATGGTGTTTCCGTGTCCCCAACCCCTTTCTGAGGTCCAGGGTTTTGCTAGAAAGATCCTGGCTAAGATTTATTACAGTGGAAGAATTCAAAGGAAAATCAGCGAAGGGGAAAGGTGCACAGGCTGAAGCCTGGGGAGCCCAGCTCGCCCAATGCAGTCGTATGGGCTGCATTTAATGTCTCAGGCACTGAGTCGCGGCAGCATACCTGAAGGTCGCCCTCAGTAGAGACCTAGTGCCCAGGGTTTTTATTGGGTGCTGGCCATGTAGGTCCTCTCTGCTTGGTGTATACATATCCAAATCCCTACCCTGGTGTGGCATTCAGCGTGCAGCATATTGTTAGCACAAACTGCAGAGGCACAGTGAACCCCCTTATCAATTAACCGTTGCCTGAGAACACGCTAGAGCCAAATTCCCAGACGCCAGCCAAGAGCTGGCCTTTAACGCCACAGTCACTCAGGCCTGCCGTGTTAACTCCTCAGCGTAGGGGAGTTGAGTGGTTCCTCCTGACACCCGGTGTCTCTGTCCCCTCAGGAGTGGGAGGAGCGGCGCAGGCAGAACATCGAGAAGATGAACGAAGAGATGGAGAAGATTGCGGAGTATGAGCGCAACCAGCGGGTCAGTGCCAGGGTGTCCCCCGTGTGGGGCAGAGCGCTCTGGGCCAGGTGAGCCTGCCAACCCCCAGTCAATCCTGGCGCCCGCAGGAAGGCGTGCTGGAGCCCAACCCTGTGCGGAACTTCCTGGATGACCCCCGGCGGCGCGGCGGGCCCCTGGAGGAGCCGGAGCGGGACCGAAGGGAAGGCAGCCGCCGGCACGGGCGCAACTGGGGCGGTTCTGACTTTGAGCGGGTGCGCTGCGGCCTCGAGCAGGAGCGGCAGGTGGGTACCGCAGCCAGAGTCTCACTTGGGCAGCAGATGGTCCTGGGTGTGTGCTGAGCGCCAGGCACAGCAGTGAGCAAGACAGAGCGGGAGAGGCACCAAGTCTTAGACTTTCACCCCAAGTGACTTGCTGGTTCTGGTGCCAGGACCACATTGCTTTCTTTTGGTGATGTCTTCTCATTCCTAATGTTAGTAATATTTAATGCCCAGGTGGGTGCCAGGCACGGTCCCAGGTGGTAAGGTTGAGGGTCGGTTTGTTTTTAAGATTTTGTTTATTCATTTCTAGGAAGAGGAAAAGGGAGGGAGAGAGAGAGGGAAAGAAACATTGATGTGTGAGAGAAACATCCATCGGTTGCCTCTCACACACCCCCCAGCCGGGGAGCTGGTTTGCAACCCAGGCACATGCCCTGGCTGGGAATCGAACCAGCGACATTTTGGTTCACAGGCTGGCACTCAACCCACTGAGCCACCAGGCTGGGTGAGCTAAGGGTTTTAAACAAGGCAAAAACCCTGGCCCTAATGAAATTCTGGTGGGAGCTAAATGAATGGATATATAATGAGATGTCAGGTGATGCCAAATGTTCTGAAGAAAAATCCAGCAGGGTGAGGGGATAGAGAGACCTGGGAAAGCCTCCCTGAGGAGGCGCTGCATAAGGAGACTCGGTTGTAATCTCTGCCCTGTCACTTCCGGTGTGACCTTGAGCAGGTGGCTCTCCCTGAGCTGGGAGGGCATGGGGTAGAGTGGGGCGGGTGGTGGAACAGGACCCTGATTGCCTGTCTGCTATGGAACAGGGCCGCCGGGCTGGCCCGGGCGGTGCCAGTGACATGACGCTCTCCATGACGGGCCGGGAGCGGTCGGAGTACCTGCGCTGGAAGCAGGAGAGGGAGAAAATCGACCAGGAGCGGCTGCAGAGACACCGCAAGCCCACCGGCCAGTGGCGGCGGGAGTGGGATGCTGAGAAGACTGATGGGATGTGAGTCTTATCCCTGCTCAACCCTGATTGGCTCCTTGATCTTGGCCCTGACCTCTGCCTCCTTTGATTGGCTCTGGTTTTTCACCCTGTGTATCAGCTAGCAATCGTTAGGGCAGTGCTGCATGATGGCCAGGTCTCAGTGGCGTATAAAAGCGCTTCTTTCTCACGGGTGCACGGGTCAGCTGGGTAAAGCGAATCCAGGCCTGACTCCCGGCTGTGGGCGCGGCAGGGCCCGGCCTCTCGGAGCAGGCTGAGCACAGCTTTGCTCCATGTGTGTTCCTTCCGGGGTTCAGGCTGAGGGGAGCAGCAGCCTGGGGAAGAGCAAGTCATGATGTTGGCAGATGTACGAAGAGCAAGAGTGGACTCGCTTCCCCATTCCATGAGTCAGAACGACCCGGCATCTCTGGGACGGGCACTTAAACTGCCCTCACTAGGGGATGGCACAGCCGTGGCTCCAGGGCTAAAGGCGTGGATGTCAGTTCTCACGCGCGGAGGGCCGGAAGGGGTGCCAACAGTAATTAGACCTTTGCGTCCTCCCTTCATCCCGCTCATTTGTATCCACCAGCCCAAACCCTGTATGCCAGGGGCACCGCTGTCCTCAGGTCTGACTGTGCCCTTTTGGGTCCAGGAAAACCCAAGTTAGTCAGGCTTAGAGCAAAGGCATCTTTACGTTGTTGACAGGAGGACCGACTTCCCTGTCAAAGACAGAGCAATTTCTGAAAGAGCCAGCAAATGGCAGTCTTCAGATCGGCAGCCGCAGATTTTACGCCGTCCTCTGTCCTTTGCTGCATTGGAAGATTTCACGCCTAGAAGTTTTATTGTTGACGCTGGCTTGAGAGAAAAGGGGCTATTACCTGGCTGCCTGGTGGTCAGAGCATTTGTTTTTGGATTGTGAGCTAAGCTTGTGCAAGCGCGAGAAATACAAGGTGGGGCAAAAGTTGTATTATAATTTATTAATTATTGTATTAGTTTCCATACAAACAACTGTAAACCTACTTTTGCCACAACCTGTATTTTGCATGGATATTGTTGCTGATCTTACTGAAGTGTAGGCAACTGGGCTTTTGGGGAGATGTTCCCAGGGGTTAAGAATAAGAAATTGCCCTGACTGGTGTGGCCCAGTTGGTCGAGCGTTCTTTTGCAAAGTGAAAGGTCACCAGTTTAATCCTGGTGAGGGCACAAAAAAAAAAAAAAAAAGAAAATTTAATTTTTTTCTCTTGTGTCCCCAAAGCAGCCTACAAGTCTTATTAACATGTGTGTATTGGCTTTGTTAGCAGATGTTTTTTGAGTCCCTTCCATGTGTCATGGAAGGATCTAGGTGATGGGGATACAACAGTGAATAAAACGCTTCAGGCTTCATGGAACTCAGAGTCTAGTGGGAAAGATGAGTCATGACTAGATCTAGTGTCTCATTATTCTTCAGTAATGAAGCAGAGTGCGGATGAATGGAGGCTGTTGTTTTAGACCTAGGTAATATGTGTAATAAGGTATGGCTATTTTATTTTGTTAAATTAAAAAATATTATTAAGATACGGTTATTTTAGAGGGGGATTGAGGAAGGCCTCTGAGCTGAGGTCTGAAGGAGGTGAGGGAGCAGGCCACTGAAAGATCTGGAAAAGATCAGGAGCCGCAGGTGCAAAGGCCCTGAGGCAGGAAAACCTGCTTAGCTGGGAAGGTGAGAGAGAGTAATGGGAAATGAGGCCAGACAGCAAGCTAGGGATCGTGTACTTCCCAAATTTTTGTTCTTGGAGTTCAAATACTGAGTTTCTTGCCGTAGTTGTCATATGATACCATATTTGCCTCTTGTCTATCACCTGATCCTCTCTTCTAATCAGTGACCCACCTCTGGTTGACCATCTCTTCTCCTATAATCTTTTTTTAAAAAGATTTTATTTATTTTTAGATAGGGGAGAAAGAGAGGGAGAGAAACATTAATGTGTGGTTGCCTCTCGTGCACCCCCTACTGGGGACCTGGCCTGCAACCCAAGGTATGTGCCCTGGCTGGGAATCGAACTGGCAACCGTTTGGTTCACAGGCTGGCATTCAGTCCGCTGAGCCACACCAGCCAGGGCTATTCTTATGTTTTTGATTTCCTCTCTCGCTTCCACTGTTCCCCCAGCTGCCTGCTCACCTCTTTTTTCTTTTTCCAGGTTTAAGGATGGCCCAGCCACTGCCCATGAACCATCCCACCGCTATGGTGAGTGGGTGTCCCTGGGTGGGGTGAGGCAGCTGGCTGGGCCAGGTGTGGGGAGTGGTTTGTGCCATGTCCCCCACCCCCGACCCCTCCTTGGGTTCTGTTGCAGATGACCAGGCCTGGGCCCGGCCCCCCAAACCCCCCACTTTCAGGGAGTTCCTGTCCCAGCACAAAGCTGAGGTCAGCCGCAGGAGGAGGAAAGGCAGCCGACCCCAGGCCAAGGCAGCGCCCCGTGCCTACAGGTGGGGCACCCTCCCCTAGGCATGTGCACGCGCCCAGTGGGGCTGCGTGGCCCTTGCCTGCCCGTTCTCTGACTTGTGTATGTGTGGGTCCGTCTGTCTCTCCAGGCACTTGTCTCTCTGGGTCAGATGCTTGGTATGGGGGGTGGGTGTCTCCACTTCACCCTTATCTGTCCCTTCCTCCTTTCCCACTCATCTCTTTTTCTGCCACCTGGTCCCCCCTCCATCTGTCTATCCTGACACCTGAAGACCCACACCCACTATTTCCTCCAGCATGCTCCGTCACACCGATTCCATCTGGAAATCTTGTAACGCCTCCCTCCAAGTCGAATGTTATACCTCTCCTCTGGGAAGGAGTGGGAGGTTGGAAGCCCCTTCCTCCTGTCCCCACCCAGGCCTCACAACCTTTCCTCTGACCTCTCCAGTGACCATGACGACCGCTGGGAGATGAAGGAGGCAGTGCCCACAGCCCCCGAGGCCCCACAGCCCGCTCCCCCTGAGGAGACGCCCACACAGGTAAGGCGGCCTTCTCTCTGGGCAGGGGGTTAGGGGGTGCGCAGGGCCCCCGCCCTCTCCTCAACCTGCCCTGTGTTCCCCACAGCTGCCTGAGACCCCAGCCCCTGCCCACCAGCCTCCTGAAGACCAGGGGGAGGAGGACCAGGGAGAGGAAGACGAAGGGGAGGATGAGGAGTGGGAAGATGTGAGTGAGGACGAGGAGGAGATTGAGGAGGAAGAAGAGGAGGCTGATGAGGAAGAGGAGGAAGAACCAGCCCAAGACCATCAACCCCAAGAGTCTGAGCCCCCCGGGAGCCCCAGCAGTGAGCAGGCCAACAAAGAGCCTTCCATGCCTGAGGAGCCCCTGCCAGTTCCTCAGGCCCCTGCCACACCTTCCAGCCCTTTCTTGCCCCCTGGGGGCCACCATCCTGTGTCCGACTGGGGCGAAGAGATGGAGCTGAATTCTCCCGGAACCACCCACCCGGCTGATGCCCTCTCTCCGGGTGAGGCCTGGCCTTTCGGATATGCATGAAGCTGGCTGCTTGTGTGTGTGTGTTCCCGGGGTGCATGGGCAGGGGCACCCTCGGGCTGGGTCCCGGGATCCCACGTGCCCCACCACCTTGGCGACTGGGGAGGACACTGCATGCGCCTCTTTGTAATGTCCGTACCCATCTTTGGAATGCCCACCCCCAGGCACTGCCCCAGCTCTGGACCCTTCCAGAGCTCCCTCCCCAATAAAGAGTTTACATTCAGTGACATTCACATTCAAATAACATTCCCCAGGTGTGACCTTGAACTGTCCCCCCCCCCCCACCTGGGCCTTCTGTCTTGGCGTTGGGGGCTACTTGGAAGGGGAGGGGCTTGACTGGGCCTCCCCCCTTCTCCAGGAGGTGACCAGCCAGCCCCTGCCTCCCTGGAGAGTGGGCCCAGCCTCCCAGGAGCCCAGAAAGCGGAAGAAGAAGGGTCTGAGGCAGCTCCAGGTGGGGGAGCCCCTGGCCCCTGGAGGTGGCCGCCTGCCTTCCGCTTCCTCTGGGGCGGAGAGGAGGGGGGCGGGGCTTCATCGCTGGTGTGGGGCTGCAGCTGGGCCTGGGGGCGAGGTTTAAGGTGGAGCCAAGGTCAGGGGTGGAGCTAAAGGACTTCGGGGGGCCTGGCCACTGGGAATTGAGTGTATGGAAGGGCCTGGGGATGAGGAGGTGGAGCCATAAAGCAATTAGGGTTTAGAGAGGGACCTCGGGGTTTTCGAAGGTAATCTAAAAGTAAAGGGGTGGGGATAAGGGCAGCAGTAGAAATCGAAATAGATTACAGAAAGGAGGAGGGGCAGTATATAATGGGTTTAGCTGTGAGCCGGGTCAGATTTTTGAGGTGTAACGGAGTGGAGTAAATTAGAATAGAAATGCGGACACTGTTAGAATATTGGGTCCAGCGGAGTAGAAGCGAGAAACCGAAGCCCGTTTCTCCACCTCCACCCTGGGGAAGCCAGGTCGTAAAGCAGGCACCCCCCGCCCCGCCCCACCCAGGAGTGGCATTAGGATTTGGGGGCCGAGCCAGGGAAGGTCAGATTAGAACTCAGGAGGCGGGCAGGCGCACTGGGGCTTTCAGGACGGAGGTAGGTGTAAACCGGTGAGGCGCGGGGTGGGCCAGGGTCGGAGAGGAGGGAGTTGAGGATGGTGGGTGAGGCCAGGGAGCCCGAGCGTCTTTGTCGCGTGTTGGCCAAGTGACCATGATCTCACTATACCAGTTTATTTTTCGATTGTAAACAGTTCTGCTTCGTGAGGCCACTGCGAGGATTAGAGGAGTCTGCAGCCCCCAAACCATTTAAGCACTGGGGGTAGCTGTCGTCAGGCTCAATCGAGATGAGGGCGGGGCTAGAGAGGGGAGTCCCGGGTCGGGGAGGGGGCCAGGGACTGTTGCCCTCCACTAACCGCTCCTTCTCTCCCCAGAGGCGGGCCCCGAGGGCCAGGAGACTGCGGAGATCACCGACTTCCAGAGGGTGCGTTTCTGCAAGGTGGTGGCCGCCGCCCCACCACCGGGGGCCGCCCGCTGACGGTGCCCGCCGACTGCACTAACTTCCCGCAGCCTCGCTCTGTCCTCTGCTTCTGCCACGCTCCAGCCAGGAGAGGGTTAAATGTAAGGGGGGAGGAGCCAGGGAGAGCAAACGGGGTTGGGGTCAGGGCAACAGCCCGGTCTCTCAAACGGGTGGCGTGGTGGCACCTGGATGGCTGAGAAGCCTCCGAGTTACCCACCTATGGCGGCCATGGGGGTAGGTGCTAGCCTCCTGGGTGAGTTTCCCGCCTCCGGGACATTACATCTAAGGCATGGCAACTAGCCAGTGACTCTTCCGAAGGACTTGAATTACTGGGCCACCAGTTGTCTATTAAACGCAGAGCTTTCGCTAACCTTTGAACTGTGTTTCTGGTGGGGCGGGGCGGGGGGCGTTGCTGTGCTTAGCAGGCTTCTCTACGGCGGAAGAGGTGGGAAGAAGGGGGTCTTCCTTCCTCCACCCCCCTGATACGTCTTCCCTCCCCCCCTCCCACAGGCCTCCCCGAATTCCTGAAGACGCTGCTGGGAGGGCACTGGAGCTTCCCCGCCTTGATGGGGAGGGGGCGGCAGGAGGGGGTTGATCTGGCTCCTCAGGCTGTGCTCTCCCCTCCCTGGAGCCCACTCTGGACCCCATGGTTTAGGGAGAGGGAGAAGTTGAGGGTGGTGGGGGAGGAGCTGGGGAGGGGGCTTGATTGGAGTGTGGGGTGGAGCTGCAACTTCTGGGCGTGAGTTTAGACCTTAGGGGACACATTTTGGCGGAGGAAGCCGGTCCTGTGAGGGGCATGGTTAGAGTTTCTGGGGGGGCCAGAATTCTGCTGGCGGAGTGAGAACGGGGGTCAACGTTAGATACGGAGTGGGTCCCTGAGAGCTGTTTCAGATGGGAGTTCTTAACGCGGGTGTGGGGCGCAGCCACCCACGGAGGGAGTGGTTAGAATTCGATGTTGAAACAAATGGAGTGCAAAGAATGAAAGAGCGAAGCCGGGGGAGAAGAGGATGGAATCGAATGCTGGGATATGGTCTGATTCTGAGAAAAATCAAGCTGGAACTGAGGCGAGGCTTGCATGGAGCAGGGCCTGGCATGGGGGTGGGCATCGGAGGCATGGCTAGGTTCCTGGAAGACAGAGCACTGAAACGGGATGAGGTTAGGGCGCAGAGAGGAGGCCTCGAAAAGAGGACACAGGAGCTAAGCTCTGGGGTGGGCTCGCATTTAAGAGGCATGAGTATAATACGGAAGCCTGGCGAGTAGTCAGCTGGGCTGAGACCTGCATTTGAGAGAAAAGCAGGTATTGCAGTTCTGGGGCGGGGCCAAAACCAATACTGGCGTAGTCAGAGCCTTAGCTTGATTTTAATTGGCTGAAAGCTGAGCAGGGGTGGGTCTAGAAGGCAGAGGAGGTGCGTCTGCGTGGGGGCGTGACCGTGGTGGCTGGGGCGTGGTTGGGTCAGAAACAGAGCGCAGAGGCGGTCCTGCGAAAGGGGCTGGGTCTAGGGTGTGGGTGGGGCCTAAGGCGCGGGGGTGGGGCCTGCACGCCTCTCCGGGCCAAGTGGGCTGTGGAGATGCGGGGCACGAGCTGCGTAGGCGGCGGTGGCGAGAGCCCCGGTGGCTCCGGGCTGAGTGAAGGTCCGCGGGGTCGCTGGCTGCGCCTGGCCCCTGTCTGCGCCTACTTCCTCTGCGTCTCGTTGGCTGCGGTGCTGCTCGCCGTCTACTACGGTCTCATCTGGGTTCCCACGCGGTCCCGCGCCGCCCCCGCCAGCCTGACGCCCAGCGCGCCGTCCTCTCCGTGCGCTGCCCGCCCGGGCTCGCCACCTGCCCCTGTGCCCGCCGCTGCCTCGGTCTCCTGCCTCCTGGGAGTCCCTGGGGGGCCGCGACCCCAGCTGGCGCTGCCCCGCAGCCGCCGCCGCCGCCACGGCGACCCCAGCCGCCGCCCAAGCCACCAGATGCCTGGAGAGACACCGGAGGCCGCGGAGGGGCGAGGACCTGGGTAACCATCCTTTCCACCCCAAGCTGGCTGGATCTCTGGCCCTCGAGAGGACGCGCCCTCGCCGTGGATGCCCGGTCCGGACTGGGCCAGGACTCTCTCTTCATGAAATCGCCTATAATCTCTGGAGCTGTCATCCCGAAGAATGAGGGATGAAGGGGAGCTGGCTCAGGGCCTCGCCCGCCCTTCGCAGCGCCTCCGGTGTCTGGCCGGGACCTCCACCATCTGGCAGAACACGTCCTGATCTCTCTCTCTCCTGACCTCCTTCCCTCCATAGGATTCTGAGCAGAGAGCCCGCAGCCGGCCCCCCTCCTCTCTGAAGCTTGCTGTCCTTAGATTCACCTGCAATAAACTCCTGCCCCAACTGCCCGGTGCTGTTGTCTGGTCTGCAGAGGTGCCTCCCCTGTCCAGTCTGTGATGGAAGCCTTTACTGGCGTCTGATCTTTGTCTCTCTTGCCCTGGGCTGGGCTGAGTGTGTTCTTCCCTTTCATAGCGGGGCCCGTTTTCTTCTTCCAGTCGTCATGTAGTCTTTGGGCTGGGATGGGAAAAAGAGGCTTACCTGCAACGGGGTAGTTGAAGGTCAGACAGTGCGAAGGACGTAACAGTTCTTTGGCGTGTTTGGGGCCGAGGACAGATACCTGTGGTGAGAAGCACAGGGTCCGCCTTCCCGTCTCAGCACAGGAGGCAAGAGGAGAGGTGGGATGACTTCAAGCAAGAACGAGGGTTCTGGGATTGATGCTTAGTGTAATTACAATGCCGGGAACAGAGGCTAAGCCGCCCGGGGACACCAGGATGCTGCTGGGAGGGAATGGTGCCTTCTGCCTGGCGTCGGAGAGAAGAGCGCGGGCAGCACTGGTGGCAGGGCTTCTCTGCCTCCCCGGAAACCACGGAGGGCGCGCTCTCCAAGCACCGTGCGGCCTTTGAAGATTAGTACGTGCTCCCTGGGCTGCAGTGCTGCTGCTGGTCAACCAAGGCAGAGAAACCCAGGCCCTGCTGAAAGCATCGGAGGTCGTTGAATCCATTTTCCGACCAGAAGGCTGAGGCCTGGCTCTGGGCAGGGCCCTGGGCCCTTGGTGCAGGATGTGATTTTCCTGTCCAGCCTCCTCCTTTGAACTGGAGGTTTTCCCAGAAGGTGAAATTGAGCCTCCGCCTTCAGACTAAGACATCTGTGGATACCGACTGCGCTGGGGGTGTCAGTCACTCCCTTCACTCTGCACCCCCCACTCTGGTACCATTCCCCAGAGGGTGTCTCCGGAAGGAAGGGGGACTCAGGAAGCCAGCACCCTTTAATATTAAGCTTAGGTGGTGGCTAGGGGCGTTAATTTTAGAGTCAAGATGTCCAGATTCACATCCCACCTTTCCTCTCACTAGTGTGACTTTGGGCAGGTCTCCCAACCTCTTTAGTCATGTAAAGTGAAAATGTAATAATAGTATTTATCTCACAGAATTTCCCTGAGGATTAAATAAGCTAGTGATCTTGGAACAGCATCACATTCTTTCTCTCCACCCACCCCTGACCCTCAGGGCTTTAAAGAGCAAAGCTTGGATCTTAAGATACCAAGTCAGCCCAAAGCTCTGGATGTCAGCGTTTAGAGAGAGGGACTTCATCTCTGTTCCCACCCCCCCCCACCCCCCATTTCTACGTTTCAGCTCTCTTCTCCTAGCCCTATTTCTCTTTCAAAAAAATAAAAATAAATAAAATTCTCACCTGAGGATATGTTTATTGATTTTAAAGAGGGAGGAAAGGAGAAAGGAAGAGTGAAACATCGATGTGAGAAACATTGATGGGTTGCCTCTCACAGATGCCCTGACCTAGGATCGAACCTGCAACCTAGGCGGGTGCCCCGACCAGGCTTGAACCTGCAACACTTTGGTGTGCGGAGCAATGCTCCAAACAACTGACCCACCCAGCCAGCGCAAACCCTGTTTCTCCTGATCGCTCGGCTTCTCTTCTTGTCTCTGTGTCTCCCTCTCCACCCTCCTCTCCTCCACCTTTCTATTTCTGTCTGTGTTTTTTTCTGTCCCCCAGTTTTTGTGTGCCTCTCTGTCTCTCCCTGATGTCTCAACAGTCTCTCTCTCTCTCTCTCTCTCTCTCACTCTTCCATACTCTCTGACGTATGGCATTCCGTCATCTCTGTTGCTCTCCACCCCGGCTCTATTTCTTCTGCCTTCCTTCCTTCTATCCCCGCGTCGGGCCCAATGCCCCCGCCTTGCTCTCCTTTGTCTGCCCCACCCACCTTTCCTATTTCTCTCCTGATTCAGCCTCCCCCACTGCCCCATCTCCTCCCCTTTCTTTGTCTCTCTTCCTGTTTCTTAGCCTCTCTTTTGTTCACTGTGTCTTGATCTTTCTTCTTTAAAAGAGATTTTTATTTATTTCTTTTAGAGAGAAAGGGAGGGAGGGAGAAAGAGGGAGAGAAACACCTATTGGTTGCCTCTCACGCAAGCCCAACTGGGCACATGGTCCGCATCCCAGGCCTGTGCCCTGACCAGGAATTGAATCGGCAACCTTTCGGTTTGTAGGCTGGCGCTTAACCCACTGAGCCACACCAGCCAGGGTTTCATATCTCATTTAACAAATACTTATTGAGCATTTACTATGTGCCAGGCGTTATTTTAAGCACTGGGGACACAGTGGTGAACAAAACCGGAAAAAAAACTGTTCTCAATGGAGCTGACATATGGGTGGGGAGGCAGGCAAAAAACATGAATAACTTGAATCTCTGTTCTGCCAGGTAATAATAAGCACGAAGGAGAAAAACAATCAGAGTAAAGTGACAGGGAGTCATGGAGTTGCTGGTTACTGGGAAAAAGCCTAACAGAAGTGAGGGCCGACATACATGGGGAAAGAGCACTGCAGGGAGTGGGAACAGCAGGTGCAAAGGCCCTGAGGCTGGAGGTGCGTGACTTGTTTGAAGAACAGCAGAGGCAGGAGCTGAGTGAGTGAGGGGAGAGTGGGGGAGATTGGGGAGATGGCGCAGAGCCCCACAGGCCACGGTGAGGGCTCTGGCTTTTATTCTGAGTGAGGTGGAGCCATGAGAGGCTTCTGAGCCCAGGACGGATGTGAGCCAGTCTAGTTACTAACAGGCTCTCCGCCTGCCAGGTGGGGACCGGACTGTAGGGGACGAGCGTCGAAGCTGGGAGCCCGGTGAGGAGGACGCTGCCGTGACTCAGGTGAGGGGCAGCGGTGGCTAGGCCAGGGGAAGTGAGTGGTCATACTCTGTGTGTGTGTGTGAAATGCACACACAGCGTAAAAGTTATCATTGTAACCATTTTAAAGTGACCAGTTCAAGGCACTAAGCAGATTGGCAATGTCGGGCAACCCTCACCACCCGGGTCCCTCGTTTGGAGATCTGGGAAAGGTTCAAGGGAAGGAGGGACTGGGTGAGGGGAGTCTCAGGCTGTGACACAGTTCTGAGAAAGCCTGGGTGGGGGAGGGTGTCCCCGGGGGCGGTGGTCCTTGGGCAAAGGGTGCCCATCACAGGAGTCCTGGGTCAAGTAGCAATGGGTTGGCACTCGTACCCACTCTGTTTTGTCATCGGGAGCAGCCCGAGGGAGTCATGGCCTTGGCACCAATGTCGTGGGGCTGTCAGACAGCTGTGCTCGCAGCAGCTGGATCTCTTAAAGAGGGATCTGAGCAACGCCCTTCCAGGGCCACCGCAAGGTCGTAGACTATTACTAGTTCTTTCTGTGCGCAGGACCAACCTCATCCCTAAGCAGCTTCACCAGATGCCCACAGATCCAGGCACGTGCGAACGCCTCATTCCCTTCCATTGATTATGGGGGCGGGGGGGGGGGCGCCAACGGGCTTTCCAGCAATCTGATTGGATCAAGATGGGTCACGTGACAACCCCCAAACCCAGTGCCTGTGTTCGGCAGGGAGATGTCAGGTGCTGCTTGGTTAAGGCTTGGTTCCTGAACCATTCACTGGCAAGTGAAGGCAAGATTGCGCTGAAGGTTTTTTACCAATATGGACCCATCGCTGGATCTAGCCAAAGCTAGTAGACGTCCTAACTCTGCAGCTGAACTGCAAGGTCTGGGACTGCCAGGAGGGGGCAATGAAGAATTTATTTCCTCCTGGATCCTGGGTTTCTCTCCCACGCCCACCCCTGGAATGAAAGATTTACAATTAGAGCAGAAATACAAGTAGATGCATTTGTGAGGGGCCTGCTACTAGAATCCCCCATCCTTACCTGCAATTCCAGATTCGAAAAGGTTCTGACAACCACAGAATATTTCGGGGTGGGGGAGCAGTAATTTTGGCCCAATCTCACATGGTGGCAAATCAACACGAGTTATTTGCACTCTTTATTTATATTCTTTGGTGTGAATTTTCACACAGTTTGCTGCGAATATATTAACATGTCTGATGGGTAGGGGGCTGCCTCAACCCCTGGGAGTGTTACATAATATATGGTATTCGCTCAGAATTACCTCTCTAAAATTAGAACAGTTCTCAGTTCTGAGATACATCTGTCTCCAAGGACTTCGGCTAAGGGATTATGGACCTCCAGTCGGGCATGCTGCCAAACCTACATTCATCTTAATTATTTGTTCAACATTTATTTAATGGCTTTGGGCAGGAACTCACTTTCCATTACAATATTTTAAAAATAGAAAATGACGTTCATTTACTAAGTTCCCTTTGTTAATGTTACTGTATTTTTAGTGTTGTATGTGTGTGTATGTGACTGCAGGAGTGTGTGTCCATGTGTGAGGCTGTGCTCTTTGTGTATGGGCAACGTTTCTGTGTGTGTGCATATGTGGGTCTGTGTGAGAGATTGGATGGGTATGTGACTGCGTGTTTGCAAGCATCTAGTTGTGTGTAATGGTGTGTATGTGTGAATGTGACAGTGGGTCTCTGTGTTTGTGTGTGAATGTGCATGACAGGAAGCATGGCTCAGGGTCTGAAGTTAAAATGCTGCGATAAGGTCCTTATTTCAGGAGACTGTCTCCGTCTGCATCCTAGAATCTCAGCCGACGGTACAAGGTAAATTACTCAGTCGAGAAATTGTTCACTGTCAGGCAATACCTTATATTTCCACTAGAGGTCGCCAGTCTACTATGGCCAGAAGAAACTTCAACCTTTTTTGACCGCTGAATTCCTGCCAGTTTGCAGTTCCTTGCAAACAAGCGCCCAGGGCAGCTAGCTCAGGCTCACTTCAGCTGTACATAGAGCAGTGGTTATAACGCTTGTTGTTCTCAGGATTCTTTTACAGACTTAAAAGTTATTGAGGACCTCCAAAGAGTTTTTGTGTTGGTGGGTTATATCTATCAATATTTAGGTTTTAAATTAGGAATGAGAAGTTAAAAAATTATTTACTAATTCATTAAAAAATAATCATTACAATCCATTACATTTTGGTCGATTATTTTGTTCTGGTAAAATACAAATAACAAGCCCTGGCTGGTGTGACTCAGGGGATTGAGCACCAGCCTGTGAACCAAAGGGTCGCCGGTTTAATTCCCAGTCAGGGCACATACCTGAGTTGTGGGCCAGGTCCCCAGTGGGGGGGGCACATGAGCGGCAACCACACACTGATGTTTCTCTTTCTCTCTTTCCTTCCCTTCCCCTCTCTCTAAAAATAAATAAAACAATATTTAAAAAATACACATAACAAAATTTACCATTTTAACCACTTTTAAGTGTACAGTTTGCTGGCATTAAGTAAATTCACATTGTACTGTTTTGCCTTGTCATACCATTTGACTCAAGAACTTTTTCATCTTCTCAAACTGAAACTCTGTACCCATTAAACAATAACTCCCCATTTTCCTGCCTCCCAACCCTAAGTGAACACTGTTCTACCTTCTGTCTCTATGAATTTGCCTATTCTATTTATCTCATGCAAATGGAATCACATAACACTTGTCTTGTTGCATCTGCTTCATATCATTTAGCTTAATGTTTTCAAAGTTCGTCCATGTAGCAGCATGTGTCAGAATTTCCTTCCTTTTTATGACAGTAATATTCCATTGTACGGATGCCACATTTTGTATATCCATTCATCTGTTATGGACGTTTAGAAACTCTGCATTTTAACATAAAAAATATTTAGAAATGCTGTATTTTCCAAAATAAAAAATCATGAGAAAAGTGGCATTATTATACATTTTTTAGAATACTTAACATATGCTTAATAGAAGACAATTGGATTCTCAGAGCTGCTTCTGCATTTGCTCTGTGGCAATATTACAAGTCATCAAGTCTCTGAGAAAAATCTGGGTGAAGCCCAGGCAAGTCATGGGAAGTCCTGAATGGGATTTTTGAGCCAGTGAACCCCGAGCCACATCATCCTGAAACCATTTTCCTGAGTTGCAAAACTGTGTTTACCTTTCCATGTCTTCTGCATTTAGTATCTCGTTGTGGGTACAATGTCCTACAATTTTTAAAAAAAGATTTTATTTATTTTTTAGAGAAAGGGGAAGAGAGGGAGAAAGAGCAGGAGAGAAACATCGATGTACAAGAGTTACATCAACTGGTTGCCTCTGGTATACCCCCAACTGGTGACCTGGCCAGCAACCCAGGCACATACCCTGACATGGATAGACCCGGGAACCTTTTGGTTTGTGGGACAACGCTCAACCCGCTGAGCTACACTAGCCAGGGCGGGTTGTGGGTTCCACCCCTGGTCGGGGCAGGTACAAGAGGCAATTGATCAGTGTTTCTCTCTCATATAAATGTTTCTCTTTCTCTCTCTCCCCTCCTTCCTCTCTCTCTCTAAAATTAATAAACATATTCTTGGGTGAGGATTAAAATAAATAAATAATCAATGTACACATGTGTGCATCACACAGATTTTGGCTGGTTGTTACCCAAAGACAGTTAACTGGCACATCACCCGCAGTAAACCCACAGACTCGCTGTTGTTTCATAGTCGCAATGTGAGTGTATGCCTGGGATTATTATTTATTTTATTTGTGATTCAGGGATTGCATAGAAAGATAGTGCTGGCAAAACAGCGAGGAGCTGGCCGTGACTGGGGTGGCTCAGTAGGGTGGGGCGTCATCCCGTGAACCGAGAGGTTGTCTATTCGTATTCCCGGTCAGGGCACATGCCTGGGTTGCAGGCAGGTCCCCTCTCTTTCTCCTTCCTTCCCCCTCTCTCTAAAAATAAATAAAATCTTTAAAAAAGAAGAGGAAGAAAGATGAATTTTTTAAAAACAGAGCATTTTGGTGGATGCGACAACCTTCCCACCTGGACGCTCCCACAATCAACTGAGCCACCTGGCCAGGATCACATGTGGACGTTTATTTAGCACATGCATGTTGGGGGGGTGGGGTTGGCCGAGTGTCAGCTGCTTGTGCCTGGGTGGCTCTGCTGATCTTGGCTGGGCTCTCCACATGCCCGATGCCATCTGTGGCTTGGTTTGGGATGCCCATGGATGGGCAGCTCAATGATCTTGATTGAGCTCCTTTGAGCGCTTGTGGGTGGGCTGATCTCAGCTGGCCTTGGCAGGTGCATCCAATGCTTGGGACCAGCGGGCTATCCCAGGAATATTCTTCTCATGGTGACGGCAGAGGTGTGAGCGCAGCTGCACAGGTACTTTTCAAGCCTCTGTTTGTATTCTGTGTACCATCATCCTATTGGCCAGTCAAGTCACATGGCCAAGCCCAGAATAAAGAGGCAGTAGTACATTCGTCCAAGGAGACAGGGTGAATGGAGTAAAGACTTTTTCTAAAAAATATTATGTGTTTATTGATTTTTGAAGAGTAATCTGCCACATCACCAACTCCTGTTGGGTAGGGGGATGGGAGAACCTAGATGTTGTGCCCAAACCTGAAACTGAGAATCAAACTGTGAGCATTTGAGAAAGGATGAAGTAAAGGGCATTAATATTAGCAGTGTGCCTCAGAGAGGTTAAATAGTTACATGCCGAGCAGTAGGTGTGTGTGTCGGTGGGTGGGAAGGTTAAAATCCAGGCAACCTGATCCACTCTTCATTTTGCGTCTCAGCCCAAACCATACAGAGAGCCCACGTGCAGGCACTCTGGTTGAAAGTCCCAGCTGTGCTCCCACGTGACAGCGATGCGAACAAGCCCCCTGGGACGTCCACCCCAGTCGAGTCTTCCAGTGAGTACAGCGCCAGCCAACATCTGACTGCAGTTGAGAGGCCGCGAGTGAGAACTGCCCAAGCAGTCCATCCACAGAACTAGAAGAGATAATATTAAAAAATGTAAAGCTCGTTTGTCTGAGACGTGCTATGCAGCAACACATAGAGAAACCCATTTTCCTGAGGCAGTCTTCAGCCTGTGGGCGGTGGGAGCGGGTGGACAAGAGGGGACAATTCCGAAGCTCTCAGCGGTAGTCTCCTCAGGAGCACACCCTTTGTTAGGTTTCTTGCCTTTCTTGTCTCGCATTTCCTCACTCATGATTTCTGGAATCACCTCCTCCATAAACTAGCTCCCCTCAAGTTCTTGTCGCAGGGTCTGCTTTTGGGGAAACTCAAGCCAAGACAGCAATGAAGAAGAAGGAGGAGGAGGAAAGGAGTTGGTGATGGGCTTAGTAATGACGGCAACGTTGGTGACGCTGCTGATGGTCATGGTGATGATGACAATGTTCAGGTGACTGCCATAGACTGAGTGGTTGACTAGGGGGTGGGGCCTCTGGGAAATGCTTAGGTCTGGAGGGTGGAGCCCTCCTGAATGGGATTACAATATGTAAATGCCTCATAGAGTTTCTTCCTTTCTCTCCTGATGGACACTTAGGTGGTTGCCACCTTTTGTCTATTGTGAATAATGCTCCTGTGAACGTTGGCCTTCAGAATCTGTTTGAGTTCCTGTTTTCAAGTCTTTTGGGGATATATTTAGGACTGGAATTGCTGGGTCAGATGGTAATTTTATACTTAACTTTTTTGAGAATTGCCAAGCTGTTTTCCATAGCAGCTATACCAAATGGTGTTTTTTAAAAGATTTTATTTTTCTATTTTTAGAAAAGGGAAGGGAAGGAGAAAGAGGAGGAGAGAAACATCAATGTGTGGTTGCCTCTTGCATTCACCCAGCTGGGCACCTGGCCCACAACTCCGGCATGTACCCCGGATGGGAATCAAACTGGTGTTCCTTTGGTTCGCAGGCCAGCATTCAACCCACTGAGACACAGCAGCCAGGGAAGATTTTCAAAAAAATTTATGTATGTATGTATGTATGTATGTTTAGACAGAGAGGAAGGGTTGGGAAGAGAGAGAGAGAGAGAGAACAAAACATCGACTTTTTGTTCTACTTATTAATGCATTTATTGGTTGATTCTTGCATGTGTCCTGATGGAATTGAACCTGCAACCTTGTCATATTGGGATGATGCTCTCACCAACTAAGCTACCTGAGCAGGGCACCCCATAACTTGTTAAGTCACTGAAATTCCTGTATTAGAACCCTTTATGCTTAAAATACCTGGAGTGACCCATCAGTCTGCATAAGCCAGGTTGTGCGGCAGTAACCCTCATCCCATTCTCAATGGCTTGAAAAAACAAAAGTTTATTTCTCACTCATGTGCCATGTCTGACATGTGTCAGCTGGGAGAGCCACTCCAGGCTGATGAAGGGGCCCCTGTCTAGTCACTTTGGCCAAGGGAAAATTCAAAATATGGTCAAGCGTGTACTAGTTCTTAAAATTTCCACACAGAGGGGGTGCATATTCTTTCTTCTCACATTTCACTGTGCAAGGCAAGCCAGCTGGCTCTGCCAAACTTCAGATCAGCAGGGTGTGCAACCCTACTGTGTGCCCAGAGGGAAGGCCGGAATGTTTGAGGACATCTATAACAGTGATCTCCAATGGGTTGTTTCTTGGGTCTGGAATGCGAGTCACTCATTCTACAGATCTCCTGTGAAAGACACCCTTTTTGATGAGAAATTGGGCTTGCTTCCTCTTTATATAAAAGAAGCAGATCTCAGTTTCCCATGAGGGCCACAAGTAAAACAAAAGTGCCACCACCCTCCCACCTATGCCCTTTCCATTGTGACTTTGCAGTTCCTCCTCTCAAGGGACTGAGGCAGTTTCCCCACTCCCTTGAACTTGGCTGGCCTTGACAAGTAGAATTCAGCCCGAGTGACCTTGTGTCAGGTCTGAATCTAGGTCTCAAGTGCCTTTGTGTCTTCTGTTCGCCCTCTTGGAAAGTTTCCACTGCCATGGGAAAAAGCCTGCTGGAAGATGGGAGACCACCACATGCACCCAGAGCTCCCAGCTGATACTTTGTCAATTCCCAGAAACAGAGCCTCCTACACAACCTGCAGCAGATGCATGCGTGAGCTCATCTGAGACCAAACCCTCCAGCTGAGTTGTAGACTTCTGAGCAACAAGGGAAAGTACTGCTTTAAGCCATTGCTATTTGGGGGATATTGATTACTCAGTTGCCTTAGTCTATTTGGGCTGCTATAACAAATTATCATAGACTGAGTGGCTTAAACAACAAATATTTATTTGTCGTAATTCTGGAGGCTGGAAAGTCCAAGATTGAGGTGCTAGCAAGTTCCGTATCTGGTGAAGACCCATATCCTGGTTCATAGACAGCTGTCTTCTTGCTGTGTCCTCATGTGGCAGAAAGAGTGAGAGCACTTTTTGGTGTCTCTTTGATAAGGGCACTAATCTAACTCATGAGAGCCCCAGCCTCATGACCTAATCGCCTCCCAAAAGTCCCACCTCCTAAGTACATCACATTGAGGATTAGACTTCAACGTATGAATTTTGGGGCGACCCAGACATTCAGTCTATAACAACAGCGATAGTTAAGCGACACACCATGGTCTCTTCTTTTCTTTTCTTACTGCCACTGCAAAGGTCTTGAAACATTTTCGCCCTTTGTCATCCAGTCTTCTTTCAGAACAACGTGCAGAGCATGAGAATCTCTTTGTCGTGGTTGCCACTGCCCGGGACGCCTGGGCTTGGGACTGGGGATGGCTGAAGAGTTCACTTTCTGGCAGAGGCAGACACAGGCAGGAAAACACCTAGGGAGTGCTCGGCCCCAAATTTGCTAGGGAACAATGACAGAGTGTTTCTTGTCATCTGTTCACCATTCTTTGATGTTCTGAAATTCCCACTTCATTGTGTTAAAACTGGTCAACATGTGGTCTTTGTCAAGGGAGAAGAGGCAGCTGTCGTTGTGGTGGCTCTTAAGGGACATTGTCAGGCAGGGAGCACAGACAGGGACCTGAGGGAGGGACACCGGGGAGGGGAGTGTGGCTGGGAGGGAGTTGGAAGCGGAGCCCGGCCCTGAGTGTTGGGGGGGAGCCAAAGCAGCTCCGCCTGGTCCCTCCCCTGTTGCTTCTTCTATCCTAAGTCATCTCTTTGTTATATGGTCCCCAGGTTTAATAAAAAGTACTCTCACAGCCATGTGCACTGGTGGTGTGAAATCTTTCCTGCACGAAGTCAAGAGCCCACACACCGCCGGCTGCCTGAGGCAGACCCACTCCGGGCCTGCCCCAGCCCGGTAACAACACATGTGGAGTATTGCCAGCTACAAAAGGCCGTCTGAGCCTTGCTGTCCAGGGTTTTTATATATAACCCCTTTAGTGACTACCTCTCAAGTTATGGAAGGGTCTTTTTTTTTTTTTTTTAAGATTTTATTTATTTTCAGAGAGAAGGGAAAGGAAGGAGAAAGACTAGGAGAGAAACATCACTCTGTTGCCTCTCGCACGCCCCCTACAGGGGAACTGGCCCGCGACCCAGGCATGTGCCCTGACCGGGAATTGAACCAGGACCCTTTGGTTCACAGGCTGGTGCTTAATCCACTGAGCCACACCAGCCAGGGCCTAATACTTAATTTTTTATTATCAATGCTTGTGTCATATCAACATGCATGTCCTGCCCTCAACAAGGCCAGAACCTCAGCCGCGCCTTCTCCTTCTGTCCCCCACACCCCTCCTCCGTCTTTGCAACTCTTGTTCTAACATCATGGAGTTTTGTACGCAGATTTGTACGGACAAGCTACCCTTTTTGTGGCCAGTACTGTTTTCCTCATCTTGTTTCCAACAACTCGTTACTTCCTCCTGAACAAACTCCGCATTTGCTCCTCGCTCTTTCAGAGAGTGTCGATGGGAGGTGGATTTTCTGAGTGTTTGAACATCGCCCTCCGGTTCAGTGATCCTCCCTCTGGTTATTCCATCCCACGTTCAGACCTGTCCTATCTCGTCACCTGGAGGATGTTACTCCATTATCTCTTTGCCTCTAGATTTGCTGTAGGAAAGTTGGATGGCAATCTGACTCTTCCCCTTTTTTAAGTAATCTTTTTTTGTTTCTGTCTGGGGACTTTTGTGATTTTTCTCTAGTTCTTTATTTTAAAATTTCATAATATTTATCTGGTTCTGTTCTTTTCCCCTACCCCCCACATCTATCTTGCTCGTCACACAGTGAACATGTCAGTATTTTTTTAAAAGATTTTATTTATTTATTTTTAGAGAGAGAGGAAAGGGAGAGAAACATCAATGTGTGGTTGCCTCTCACACGCCCCCACTGGGAGCCTGGCCCGCAACCCAGGCCTGTGTCCTGACTGGGGATCCAACCAGTGACCCTTTGGTTCACAGGCTGGCACTCAATCCACTGAGCCACACAAGCCAGGGCAACATGTCAGTACTTCTTTTATTTTTAAGATTTTATTTATTCATTTTCAAAGGGAGGGAGAAAGAGAGGGAGAGATGCATCAATTGGGTGCTGCTCATACGCGCTCTGACCAGAGACTGAACTCGCCATCCAGGCATGTGCCCTAACCAGAAATAGAACCAACACCCAACAAGCTGAGTCACACTGGCCAGCATAACATTTCAGTACTGAAGTATTGTATCTTTGGTTCTTGGTTAATATTTGTGGTTATTATTTACAGTAACAATATTTGTTATAAATTCTTAGTTAATATTTTTCATATAGTGTTCCCCTAACCACTCTCTCCCATTCTCTCTTTTCTTCTTCAGAGAGATTCTATATGATGGAAGTTTTGGTTTTTTTAAAATCTTTACCAGAGGAGATGTCTACTGATGTGAGGGGGGAGAGGGGAGAGAGAGAGAGAGAGAGAGAGAGAGAGAGAGAGAGAGAGAAACATCGATTGGTTGCATCCCATACATGCCCTGACTGGAGATTGAACCACAGCCTTTTGGTGTAGGGGACATCCCTCCAACCAACTGAGCCAACTGGTCAGGGCTGGAACTTTTATTTATATCATCCACATATCTTATTATTATTATTTTTAGACTTTTTCTCTGTTCCTTATGGATCCCTTTTGGGATAATACTTTCAGGCCACTCATTTATTCTTAAAATTTGTTTCACTCATTTATTCTTTAGCTGTATCTATTCTGCCACTTAGCATACCTGTTGAGTTCTTTAGTTGAATATTTCAATAATTGTCTTGTTCATATTCCTTATCTCCAGTTATGTTCTGCTCCATGACGTCTTCTTCTTGCTTCAAGTTTTCAGCACCCTCCCTTATTTCTCTAAGGGTGTTTATTATGCTTGTTTTACATGCCTTATTAGCTCCACTTCACTGGGTATAGTTTCTTCTCTCCCCAGCTGAGAGATCTGAGCCTCCTGGGCATGCTGACAATTTTGCACTTTGGAAAAGATAACAATTCAGTGCTCCTTAAACCTGATAGTTTTACATTATTTTTCTTTGAGCGTTGATTGAAAAGTCTAGAGAAACTGATTTCTATTCATAAAAAAGGGGGGTGGGGCAAAAAGAGAATTACTGCTTCTAGCCAGAGCAAAGGCAATTTTCTGGTGAAAACACATTGTCCAGGATTATCCGTGTGTAGTAGACACTGTGGATGCCCCTCCCCCACCCACCTATGTGCTCCCGCCTCTGCGGCTGACGGTTTCCTGTACAGGGATAGTCTCTCAGCTCAGCACACATGCTCTCCTGGCATCACGCAGGTACAGTCCAAAAAGTGGAGGGAGGCCCTGGCCCGTTGGCTCAGTTGGTTGGAGCTTAGTCCCATAAGCCAAAAGGTTGCGGGTTTGGTTCTCAGTCAGGGCATCTGCCTAGATTGCAGGTTCCGTCCCGTGTCGGGGTGCTTACGAGAGGCATACCATCGATGTTTCTCTCTCTTTCTCTCTCCTTCCCTGCCCCTCTCTCTAAAATTGATGAGGTCCTGGCTGGTGTGGCTCAGTGGATTGAGCGCCGGCCTGCAAACCAAAGTGTTGAGGGCTCAATTCCCAATCAGGACAGACGCCTGGGTTTTGGGCCAGGTCCCCAGGAGGGGGCGCGTGAGAGGCAACCACACATTGATGTTTCTCTCCCTCTCCCTCACTTCCCCTCTCTTTAAAAATAAATAAATAAAATCTTTAAAAAAATAAAAAGAGCATGTCTTCCGGTGAGGGTAAAAAGAAAAAGCGGAGGGGGCACCCTAAGGCATGTTTTGCTGGTTCTTCAGCAGGCCCCCAGCAGGATGGAGCCCCCGCTCTGCCCAGCTGTGCCCCGCTCACCGACACACCCTTCCCTGACTTTTGTCCCTCCCCTGACTCAGTTCTCTCCTCCACTCCTGAGACCAGAGATCGACTCCCAAATAAATGATAGTCACCGAAGACATTGTCTCAGAGTCTGCTTTTGGGAAACTCAGGCAAAACCACCGCTTCTCTCTAGATTTTGTTCTATTTTAATTTTCTCATGTGTTTTATATCAGACTTTATCTTCTTGCGGGGGCATATTAAACAGTTTTAAATGAGAGAATTATATAAATTGCTTATGTCCAAGAAAACATCTGTGCGTTCACGTTCAGCTGATTGCAAATGATCAAACGATAGAGATAGATCCTAAAAAAGGAGAGGGCTTAACGCATTCACACGGCGGGCGCTGGCCAGATCACTCGGTTGGAGCATCCTCCTGTACACCGAAAGGTTGTGGGTTCGACTCCTGGTCAGGGCACATACCTAGGTTACAGGTGGTTTTCTTTTTTAAGATTTTGTTTATTTATTTTTAGAGAGAGGGGAAGGGAGGGAGACAGAGCAAGAGAGAAACATCGATGTGCGAGAGAAATGTTGATGGGTTGCCTCTCAGACACCCCTAACCGGGGACCTGGCCTGCAACCAGGCATGTACCTTGATGGGGAATCGAAGCAGCAACCCACTGAGCTGCACCAGTCAGGGCAAGGCTGTGGGTTGGATCCCCCATGGGGACATGTACGTGAGGCAACCCATCGATGTTTCTCTTTCTCCCCCTTCCTCTCTCTCTAAAATCAGTAAACATATCCTTGGATGAGGATTTAAAAAATAATCCACCCTGGGGGCTGCCAGCCTCTCCCAGCGATGCTCTAGTCCAGCACTTCTTAGCCATGAAGGTGCTCGGGAATCACCTGGGCCTTGATAAAATGCAGGGTCTAGTTCATCAGGAGATGCTGATGCTGGAGAATGGGGACTCAGGGTCGGGGCCTGCACTTTGGGGAGCAAGGGGCTAAAAGCCTGAAAGATGGCTAACCTAAGGAGGTCCCCTACCTCCCTGCCAACCCATTTCCCTTTGTTCCCCCAGCCCAGCTCAGTTTAGGACCCTTAAAATAAGAGAATCTGCTGGTGGGAATGCAAAATGGTGTAGGAACTTCGGAACATTGTCACTGTAGTAAGTTGCATAGTGTCATCCCCAAAAGATACCTCCACCCGGAACCTGTGAATATGACCTCATTTGGAAAGACAGTCTTGGAAGATGTGATTAAGTTAAGGATCCTGAGATGCGATCATCCTAAATTACCCAGGCGGGCCCTAAACCCAACGGCAAGTGTTCTTATCGGAGACCAAAGAGGAGACACAGATACGCAGAGGAGGAAGCCTGTGCGAACAGAGACAGGGAGGGACTGGAGCGGTGGCCGCCACGGGCCTAGGGGCGCCTGTGCCACCGGAAGCAGAAGAGGCCGGGATGGATCCTCTCCTCCAGCCTTTGGAGGACGCAGGAGGGGCGCGAGGCCAAGATCTTGCCCTCGCCTTGATTTCAGTTTGTGGCCATTTGTTACAGCAGCTAAAGGGAAAAAAAATACAGTTTCTTTTTCTTTTTATTAATCATCACCCAGGGATATGTTCATTGGTTTTAGAGAGAGAGGAAGGGAGAGGGTGAGAGGGAGGGAGACAGAGAGAGAAACATCAATCAGTTGGCTCCCGTCTGCGCCTGGACTGGCGACTGAACTGGCAACCTATGCATGTGTCCTGGCCGAGAATTGAACCTGCAACCACTTGGTGCACAGTACGATGCTCTGATCAACGGAGCCACCCGGCCAGGGCCACAGCTCAACTTTTGCTCTCAGCACCCAGGAGGTGATGGCTAAGCCCCTTGGAGCGTCCTGCCTGATAAAAGTGTTTTCTTACCTGGGCCTTTGGGCCCCTCCCGACAGTCTAACACTGTGACTTTGGGTGAGGGCTTTGGGTCACGTGGTATCAGCTAGACCTCCAGAGGGGCTGGAGACCAAGACCAGCCACGTTGGTGACTGAACCAGGTCTACGCGACCATACTCCTGCAAAGACTGGATCCCAAAGCCCGGGTGAGCTTCCTGACTGGCAATGCTCCATCTGTGCCGTCAGACGTTGTTGCTGAGGAAGAGCTGTCCCCGGCTTCCCTGGGAGAGGACAACTGGAAGCTCCGGGTGCAGGATGCAGCGCCCTCCTGGACCATGCGCCCCCCCCCCCCACCCCGCTTCCCTCGGCTGACTTTAACCTCTGTCCTTTCAACGTAATAAACCATGAGCGTAAGAGCTGTTAGAGACTTCTGGGTGTCCTAGCAAATTATCAAACCTGATAAAGGGGGAGGAAGAGAGGGAGAGAAACATCAATATGTGGTTCCCTTTCATATGCCCCCAACTGGGGACCTGGCCTGCAACCCAGGCCTGTGCCCTGACTGGGAGTCAAACCGGTGACCCTTTGGGTCAAAGGTCAGCACTCAATCCACTGAGCCACACCAGCCAGAGCTTCCCTTTAAGTTTGAAATTACATAAAAACAAAAAGTCACAAAAATGTTATTCAGAGAAGGGGTTCATAATTTCACCAAGGATCCGGGGCAGGAAAATGTTAAGAAACCATGATTTAAAGCAGAGCACAGCTTTGCTCCCAAATCCTAAAATACCAAGGGGGTGTGGCCGGGCCTCCTGAGTCGCCTTCAACGCAGCGCCCCCTTGAGGTCCGAGTTGGTACAACAACCCCGCATTTCTACCAGCACCAAATACCCTCAAATACCAACTTTTCAAAATCCTTGCTGGGCAATGTAGACCATACACATGGCTTCATTTAGTGGAACTAAGCCTTTCTGACCACCGTGAACACGCATGTCCATCCCAAACATATTTTAGAAAGTCTGAATGAATATCCTCCAAACTTTGTGTGTGTGTGTGTGTGTGTGTGTGGCGGGAGTACATTTCTGGATTGTTTAAATGTTTGCGAGGTGCACGGATTACCTTTGCAATGAAAAGAAAGCTAGATCTTTACAAATCGGAGGTTGCTATAGAAAAATACTATTTGTGGGGGAAAGATGTGGGTAATAGGTTGCTGAGTTGCAGAAAAGCGTGGGGAAAGTGCGTCTGTCCTCATCACGCCCCCGCTCATTGGGGTGGGCGGAAGAGAACTTCCCACTGATGCCACATCCTAGTTCCTGGAGCCTGTGGCATGAAGTTATGTGGCAAAAGCGACTGTACTGCTAAGTTAAGGACCTTGGAATGGGAGATAATCCTGAATTATCCAGGGTGGACCCCAAATATAATCACAAGGGTTCCCATATGAGGGGGGCGAAGGGAGATTTGAGGCACACAGCAGGAGAGCAGATGTGACCCTACAAGCAGAGACTGCAGTGATGGCCACCAGCCACGGAATGCTGACAGTCACCAGACGCTGGAAGAGGCAGGGGCAGATTCCCTGGAGCCTGCAGAGGCCCGTCGTCCTGTTGACCGTTTGATGTTGGGCCGCCGCTTCCAGACTGTGGTTTGGGGCGGTTTGTGCCAGCAGCAACAGGACACTCATTTAGGCTAAACCCAGGCTCCAGCACATTTCCGCGAGAACCCAGAGCGAGGCTGGGAAGGATGGTTCCCGCCTGGCGTGTGCGCGCGCGTGCGCGCGTCAACCTCAAAGCTCCAGGGAGGACGATTTAACAGTCGCCAAGCACAGGGCCACCTCCACACACATGTTTTGCCTCTTGGGCCCCCGAGCAACCTGGTTGGGAGACTGGGCTCATCACCTCCACTTCCCGGTACCTCACGGAGGGTCGGGGGCGGGTGTTAAGCCAGGGGTTCTCAGAGGCGAGAGAGAGGTGGTCTCAACGGGGGAAACCAACGCCCAGAGAGGGGCTAAATCTAGGGCAGGGCAGGCATCTCTTTTGTAATAGGCAGTTAGACGAGAGCAGAGCAAGGGCGATGGGCCAGGACAGAAGGTCCCCAGGGCGGAAAGCTCCAGGTGCCTAGAAATGGGCAAAACTGGGAAAACAAGGACCTCGCCCCCAGGGTAACCCTTCCTCGCCAGCATGGCGCTGGTCATGCAGTTTAGACCCCCTAACCTTGCTTCCCTCAGGATAACATCGAGGCCTCAGTTGTGTTTGGGCTCCAGGCCCAGAAAAGCTCCCAAACCAGACAAGCGAAATCAACGCTGCTTTAGGACCGGCGACTTGGACTAATGACCCCCTGCCCTGGCGCCGACCAATCAGTGGAGACCGCGACCGGAAACCTGGAAAGCTGATGAACAGGCAACTAAAGCTCTCTCCTGAGACCCCCGCCTCCCCAAGGTTCCTTGCCTACAAAAGAGCAAGAAAAACTCCCAGGACAAAGGTCCCAGCCTGCGCTCTCCCTTCCTCCCTCCCAGCCACGCCTTCCCCTTCCACCTTCTCTTCCCTTGCTGGGACGCATCGCCTAAATTCTGAAGGACTTGTAACCAGGGGAGCAGTGGGCAGCGGCAGCTCCTCCCGGGTTTACCCCTTGCACATGTCCCCGAGGCCCCCTTTTCTCTGACTGCCCAGGGAGCTAAGGCAGCCCCACCTGGGCTCTCCTGTCGTTTCTTCTGTGCTAAGCCCTTCCCTGTTTCATTGTCTCCAGCTTCCATAAACGCCCCATCCGAGTATGTTTTGCTGTGGCCAATGCATTCTTGCTTGCTTTACTGCGTTCCGTCTCTTGAGTGAAATCTTTCCTTCAGGATGACAAGAACTGAGATCTCATCATCTTGCAGGTGACACATCCATCCGGCCTCCTTCCTCCTTGAGTGGGAGGGAACTTCCTCAGTTTTCTGGGCTCTGACCTCCCTTCTCGGACTCCCCTCTTTGCTCCCCAGGAGCCCAGCCGGGGTGCCCAGTGTGCAGACCAATGAGATTCTTAGGGGAGAAAGATAGGTCATTTCCTCCCAGGCTATCTGTGCCCTCCCTTTGGGCTTTTAAAAACCACAGCCTTCAGGCAGGAGGACGTTTTGCCCAGTGGAGGACACGGAGAACTCAGGAAACCTAAATATGGTGAGTCTAGCAGGGGAGCGGGTACGGGAACCCTTGCTCTCTCCTTTCTGTCCCCTGTACCCCCACCCCCAACTCACCCCTTCTCCCTGTCTTCCAACTCCTTCCTTCGTCCCTCACCCTCAGCTCACTCTCCCATTGCTGGGCTGGGACGTGCTAAGGAGTAAGATTATCAAGGAACCTCTGCAAGGCCATGGGGCTGAGATCCAAAAGTTCCCCAGGGCAGAGAATTGGTGCCTTGCGTCTCGTAAGATGGCTTTCTTCCTCAAGTGGACGACCCAGGAAAGGCCTCCTGCGCAGTGGGAGTGGCAGGAGCGAAGGCAGGGAGGCTGGAAAGAGCCAGTTTGGACCTGGCCATTCAGATGCTCTGAATTGTAGAGACAGGGAAACTGAGGCAGCGGCAGAGATGGCCCTCCTCCTGAACTCAAGGGGTCTGCCACTTGAGGTGCTCTATTCAAGAATGAGATGTGGTTTTATTTACCTGCAACAAGTAAAGGCCATGGGGGATTTATAGCCCAAGCTTTGCCTCCTGGGTGGGTGGCTTGGCCATGGGGCTTCTGTACACTCTTTGGTCAATTACATATTGATTTCTTCTCTGCAGTTGGCTACACTTATCCCTTCTGTCAAGCTTGTCTTGTTTGCAGCCAGTCTGCAAAATACTGTGCTATATTTTAACATTTAGTAAGAATAGCATTTAGCAAGAACCGCCCAGACTGTGAGACCTCCTATTTAACAGCCCTGGTCCTTCGGTGGCTGGTGGCAGCACCAGGCTGTCCCATGGACTCTGTGAATGTCAGAGCGAGGCCCCATCCAGGCTACATGAGGGGGACCCTTGCGCACATGCGTCCCGAGGCCTGGGGCCAGGTGAGGCAGGTCTGGGGTTTAGCACCTGCCATTGCTAAACAGCTTCGTCTTGCTTCATCTGGAGGAAGGGGAAATGGGAGGCACCGTGGCTGGGCTCGGAGGGGGGGTCCGGTGTTGCTTCATGCCCCTCATCCCACTTTTGAGACCCAGCTAGGGCTCACCATTAGCTTCAACTTCTTCTTTCGTCTTCTTCCTTTTTTTAAATTCCTCACCCAAGGATACATTTATTGATTGGGGTGGGGGACAGGGGAGCGGGGAAGCATTGCGGAGAGCAGCACCGGTTGCCTCAGGGATGGAACCTGCAACCTTGTGTTGTATGGGATGAGGCTCCAACCAATTGAGCCACGTAGCCAGGGCTTGGCTTCTTTTTCTTTCTATAAAATAGTCCCAGTACCAGAGGGTATGCAGTGAAAAGTCACTCTCCCTGCCCTCCCCAGGGCCTCAGGCTCCCTGTCACTGCTCCCCAAGGCAACTGCGGACACCAGTTCATGGTGGGTCCTTCCAGAGGCAGCCCACAGGTGCTCAGGGAAGGAGGCCAGGTCCTGCACTTCTCTGTGTTCTTAAATCTTCCCACTTCTCTTTCTCCTCTGGGCCATCATCCCTAATCCATCTTCACGGGCCTGAATCCCTGCTCTGGCCTCCTCTCTAGTCCTCCAACCTCTAGTCTCACCTACTCACAGCGGCCAGAGGGAATCTTGGGAAGCTGAATACAGAGTCCCTCTGCAGCTCAAAGACCCTCTGTGGCTCCCCATTACCCCAGAATAAAATACAGGTTCTTTACCATGGCACCTGTGGCTCTTCCAATCTCATCTTGGTCTTCTTCCAGCCACACTGACCTTTTTCATTTTCTGGCGCACAGTGCGGTCCCTCCCCAGACCTTGTGGCCTCTCACCTTGACCGCGTGCCCCTCCTTCCCGCCACACTCCAGGCCTGGTAAATGCTCAGAGAGGCTCTGGAGGTCAACTCTCAGAAGTTCTCAGCCACCTGCTAACCGTGAGGACTTGGAAAGGTCTCCTAAGCTCCCTGTTGCCTCAGTTTTCTCATCTGTGAAATGGGGGTTGCAATAACAGCCACCCTTTTAGGGTTGTTTTGTGGATTGGGTGAGACGGCACATGACAAGGCCTTAGGACAGAGCTTGGTGATTGTGATCGCTCTTTTTGTAAGTAGCACCGTGTCTCCTCCTTCGCCTGTCCTCCGAGCCGTTCGTGTCACCTCACTGCCACCACCCTAGTGCAAGCCACCGCTGTCCCTCACCTCCCCTGGACAGTTCTAATCTCCTCTTTTCCCCAGCTTTGGAGGTTTTAGTCCACGCAACAGACGAGGGCTCTTATGATGGGCCCGGTGACTTAGGAACAATAATAGTACCTGCCTTTCTGGTCGTTGTGACATACATACTGTAATTAGTCAATTAATGAACTAAGGCCTGGAAAGTGCTTACAATGGGTGCCTGGCACTTAGGAATGCCCGAGTAGTCCTCCCAGGTCTGCCTTGATTGATAGGCCATAGGCGACATGCAGCTGCTGAAACTTAATCAAAATGACAACATTAGAAGTTCAGTTCCTCAAAGGCGAGGGCCGCATTTCACGCGCTCCACAGCCACACGGCGGAGGCTGCCGTCTTGGACGCCCGTCTAGAAGCGGCCCTTCTCCAAGGGCGGGTGCCGCCTGTGTCAGGAAGCCGTCTCCCAGCCAGTTAGTATTTGTGCAATGAGGAAATAGTCTGAGAATCTTTTGAGACTCCTAGAATTGTAGACCGTGCATCCCACTCCCTCCCTTTTTTTTTTTTTTTTTTTTTTTGAGAGAGAGAAACATCGATTGGTTCCTCCACCCATTTATGCATTCATTGGTTCATTCTTGTATGAGTCCTGACCGGGGATCGAACCTGCAGCCTTGGCATAGCAGGATGATGCTCTAACCAACTGAGCTATCATCCTTTCAGAGATTCTATATAATACCCATTTTTTGGAATGGGCAGTGCACTCACTGGTATGGTTCTACATACAAGAAGAACAAAGCTTTTTTCAGATGCCTGTCCTCAGCCCCTACAGCCCCTTCCTGGGGGGACCACTGTTGCAAGTGTCCCCCGTCTGCCTCTGGAGCGAGACTGCACACACACACGCACAGCCATAATAATGGGGGGCGGGGAGAAAGGGGCAGAGAGGGAAAGTTAGTTTCCTCCTTGTTGGTAGCTTTGCACACTGTCCCTTGATATCCCTAGATCTTGAAGTTCTTTCTACATCACTGCGTCAACTTCCTCGTTCTTTTTGGTAGTGGCCTGCTATTCTGTTGCCTGGCTGGGCCACCATAAATTTCGCCAGTCCCCTGTTGCTGGACCCTTCGGTTATGCCCAATCTCGAGCGATGCTGTGACGGCCACACTCCGCGAGCCCTCTGCAAGGTCCCCAGGGGAAACCACAGCGTGGGCTTGAATCAGCAGTTTTTCTCCGCATGCAGTGGGAAGGAAGAGCTGATTGAGCTGGCTCAGCTGATGAGGGGCGAGATGAAGAATGGGAGCCTGCGGGGAGGCCCCGCGTTCAGGGCCTGACTCATTCCTCTATCAAGGGCGGAAAGTAGCTTGTGAAACCAGCAGAGGGAACATCGTGTGTCACGTCCACAGAACATTCCATGTTCCGTAAGGACCTGCACAGCGCCCACCCCAAGCAGGCTCTGGGGCCTCCTGTTGGGACTGGCATTAACCCTTTCATGCCTGGGGCGCGGGGACCTGGCGGGGGAGGGCCCCAGAGTAGAAACTGGGAAACCAGGGTGCTGGGGTGAGGATGGGGATGGTAGGGGTGGATGGCTCAGGGCAGAGGCTGCTTACCGATGGAAATATTTCAACAATTTTAACTTTCTATTTCAAAACCTTTTCACACATAGAAAAATGACTAGAGTAATACGAAAAACTCCCTTATACTCTTTACCCAGAGTCTCCAAATTTGCTTGCCCTATCTTTTTTTTTTTTTTAACCTGAACTATTTGAAAGTGGATCTCTCTATTTCTCAAGAACAAAGACATTCACCCACATGAGCACAGCACAATTACCAATGTCCGGATACGTGGTCCTTACTGTCCCGCCTACAGGCCGTAATCCAACCGCGAGTCCGAATAACTTCCTTGAGTGTGACTTCCTTTTTTGCGCCCCAGGCAGCAGTCCAGGTTGTCACCTGGTCTTGGCTCTTTGGTCCCTATTCACCAGGAACAGTACAGGGACCAGTCCCTCAGCTCCTCCTTGTCTTTGATGCCGGCAGCTTTTTGAATTGGATAAAATTCACGTAATATGTGACTTGCCATTGTGAAGTACACACTTCAGTGGTGTTTAGGACACTCAGTGTTGTGCGTTCGTCACTTCTGGCTAATTCCAGAACACTTTCAGCACCCTCGGCAGAAACCCTGGGCCCAGTAGGCAGTCACTCCCCGTTCCTCCCCGCTCCAGCCTCTGGGAACAACTAACCCATCCCCCTGACCGATCTCTACCGATTTCCCTTTCTGAACATTTCCTATTCGTGCAGTCCTATAATACGTGACCTTTTGCGTCTGCCTTCTTCACTCAGCAAGTGTCTTTGAGCCTTAGCCACATTGTATCTTGTATCAGTACTTCATTCCTTTTCACGGCTGAATACTATTCCATGGCACAGCTATACCGGGCCCTGCTCACCCACTCAGCAGCCCGCACTGGCACCCTCCTTGGAATAATTTAATCATGGGTATGGCTGTACCAGCAAGTACCCGTGACCATCAGCCTGGCTGACTTTACATAACGAAAAGGGACCAGAAATAGAAAATTGGTTCAGAGAAAGATCTCGGTCCTTCGATAATCATAATATTGATAAATAATAGTAGGGTTGGCTGCCATTTCTCAGCCTTTACTGTATGCTGGGCACTCTGTTAGGTGCTTGAATGTTTTTCATCGGCTAGGTGGGTGTTTCAGTGCATGTAAACCTCAGCCCACATGGTAGGGTGTGCTAAAACTCAACTCCGGGTATTTCTCTAACGATGATTCCTATTTCTCTGTCTCTTTTCCTTGGGTTTATGACAAAGTGGCCCTCAGTGATGGGCTAGCTTCAAGGACCACAGAGCTCACTCCCGAAGAGCACTTGTCCCATCCACAGTCCCCTTGGAGAGGGGCAGGGGCGGCCTGCTGGCGTTGGCATTCCTGTCTGCGTGACAAAGAATAGGCACCTTCGGGTGCCTCTGTTTTCTCATCAATAAAATGGGCATATAAATAGGGCCTACGTCTAGGGTGATGGTCGGGGTTGCACACCTGACACATAGTAGGTGCTCTCTAAATACAGGCTGCGTATTTTGATCGTTCCGATCCCCGCCTCTGGGACACAGATTTGCACGCGAGGCTCTCTCCAGCCCACCTGCCACCTCAGCATCTTTTCCCCGGGAGCGTGACAGCCCCCAGCAGCTCCACTGGGAGAAAGTGCTCAGGACCCCTCAGTTCTTTCTTTTATTATGGAAAATTTCAAACACACAGAAGTAGAGAAAATGATGTTATGAACCCTGAGGGTACTTATCACCCCGCTCCAACAGTTGTAAGCGACTCCCTCCTTTCTTCCTCCTCCCTCCCCACCCCCACCCCGTCCTCTTTCCCTCCCTTTTCTTTGGCTGGAGGGTTTTAAAGCAAATCCAAGCCATCCTATGTCACCTGCTGCGTCTCTTTACCTGAAAAGGCGTTCGCTGTCTTTTTTGGAAAAAAACATAAACGCAATGCCATATCGCCCTTAATAAAAGTAGCAACGATCCCTTACTATTGTCAAACACCCAGTCTGCTTTTAAATCTCACAGATCGTCTCAGAACTGTCTTATTTTCCAGTCCATTATTCCAATCAGGATCCAAATGAGGTCTCCATGCTGCCTTTGGTTGGTACGCCCCCTAGATCTCTTTGAGTCCATGACACTTCCCTTTACTTCTTGAGAAATGCTGTTTATGTGCGTGCGGGAGGCCCCCCCCCCCCCCTCGCGCCCCCGGCCAATTTCATTCATACTGCGGTGTTTCCACCACCTTGCTGGGTTCATCTGGTCCCGGTGGTGTTCTTCATTACATTCCTCCCCCCGCCCCCACCGCTCCCCATTTTCCTGTAATCTGATAGTTTTAGATTTAGAACCTTGATTAGATTCCTGTTCCATTTTGCGGGGAATTCAGAGGAGATCCTGGGTCCTCTCCGCTGCGTCACATCAGATAGAACGGATGCCTGAATGTCTCTCTTCACGGCGTGCGGAGGTTGATGGTGGGTTTGAGGTCCCAGCCTGACCCATTTATCATCAAGTTGTGGTCAGCCTTCCACCTGTTTTGATCAGATGTCAATGATCACTATGCAGATCCTTTATTTTCCTAATTTTATCATTCCTCCTGCAGCTATTATTCTTAGATTCTTCTTTAAGGAGCAACTTTCCCCCACTGACTCTTTTTTAAAAACAGGTTCTCACTTATTTATTTATAGAGAGAGGGGAGGTGAGGTTGAAATCAAGGGAGAGAAACATTGATTGGGTGCCTCTCACACGCGCCCTGACTGGGGATCGAACCTGCAGCCCAGACATGTGCTCTGACTGGGAGTCCACCGATGACCTTTTGCTTTGCAGAGCCGATGCCCAGCCCACTGAGCCACGCCCATCAGGGCAATAACCTTTATTCTCGAACTCACATCCTTCCATTTTCCTTTCATTCCTTCTGCCCTCCCTCCAGCAAGGGGGAGATCTATTGCTTAGCCCTATTTCCTTTCTTTTCCTTTTTTTATTTTTTATTTCAGAGTACACTTATTAAAGCTGGGCCAGTGAAACAAGGAAGGGCCTAGCATAGAAGCAGCAGCAGGAGAGCCCGGGGCTGCTGTGGCTCAGGGAGAGTCAGAGAGAAGGGGCCTTGGGGGCCGGTGCAGGCGCTTTGCTGCCCACCGTCCCCCTGCTGGCAAGTCCCATGGGGGCCCCTACATTTCAAAAAAAAGTACATGCCTGAGAGAAGGGCACAGGCGCACTCCAAGGAGAGCACCTCATATTCCTATTTCTTTTTTTAAATAAAGTTCTTCTTCTTCTCCTTCTCCTCCTTCCCCCCCCCTCCTTCTTTATTTTATTTATTTATTTGTAGAGAGGGGAAGGGAGGGAGAAAGAGGGGGAGAGAAACATCGAAGTGTGGTTGCATTTTGCGCGTCCTCTGCTGGGGACCTGGCCCACAACCCAGACCTGTGCCCTGACGGGGAATCCTACTGGCGACCCTTTGGGTCGTAGGCAGGGGCTCAATCCTCGGAGCCGCACCGGCCAGGGCTTATTCCTATTTCTTATTCTTTCTCTTGCTGTCCCCAAACATTTCCTCTCTGCCCTGAGCCTGAGGCTTTGGGATGCCCTGCTAGGAGTTGACTAGGGAAGAAACGGAGGCCAAGAGCAGCCACGGAACCGGCTGAGGGCCACGTGGGCTTCACACGGGACAGTCGGGATCTGAGCTGAGTTGCCCTGGAGCCCAGGGCACAAGCGCGCGCGTGCGCCCCATCTACGCCTAGCAGAGTGTGCTCCCATAGCCTGAACCAGGTAGGAAAAGCCAAAAAAGCTCTACCAGCCGCCCCTCCCCCCAAAATAAAAGCAAACCCCGAAGACCCCAACGGCGTGACTGCACCGAAAGGTCCGCGGTGGCTGCTACACTTGCACATGTTGTCAACCGGCGAGACGACTGGGCGCGCAGTCTAGGGGGGCTGCCTGCGCAGCGCCCGTTGCGCAACAGCGCGGCTTTGTGAAACCAGCAAACAGTTGGAGCCTTTTGTCTGTATTTGAACTTTTTTCTACCATGGATTTTTTAAAATAAATTAAACATATTGGGGTCACCTTGCTTAATAACATTATTTAAATCTCAGGTGTACAGCTTTATAATGCGACACCTGTATATGGCGTGCTCGCCCCAGCGTCTTGTCTCCTCCTGCCACCTTGCACTTGACCCCCTTTTACCTTCTTTGTTCTCCCCCTCGCCCGCCTCCCCCAACCCCGTACCCACCAGTCCATTGTCTGTATCCATGGTTTTATTTTGTTTGTTTTGTTCCTTCGTTGCTTTGTTTTCTCTTACAATCGAGTTTTAAAATTTCTCTTTAATTACAGTTAACATCCATTGTTATTTTATATTAGTTTCAGGTGGACAGCATCGTGGTTAGATGTTTTTAGAATAAGTATCCCACTGATAAGTCTAGCGCACACTGGACACCATACATAGTTACCACAATATTATTGACTATATTCTCTCTGCTGTACGGTTGCTGTGTTTTATAGCCCACGTATGGGTGAAATCATACAGTTCTTGTCCTTTGCTCTGACTTATTTCACTCAGCGTGATACTCTCAAGATCCATGGCTGTTGTTACAAATGGCAGGATTTTGTCTTTTTTTGATGGCTGAGCAGTATCCATAGCATATGTACCACATCTCGTCTCCAGTCATCCGCTGAGAGACACTTGCGTGCCTTCCGTGTCTTGGCGATCGTAAATGAATATAGAGGTACATCCATCTGTGTGGAGAAGTGTTTTTGATTCTTTTTAAAGATTTTATTTATTATCAGAGAGAGGGGAAGGGAGGGAGAAAAAGAGGGAGAGAAACACCAATGTGTGGTTGCGTCTTGCGCACCGCCCCCCCCCGCCCTGCACCGGGGACCTGGCCTGCAACCCAGGCATGTGCCCTGACTGGGAATCGAACTGGCAACTCTTCCGTTTTGGGGATGATGCCCAGCCTACTGAGCCACACCGGTCAGGGCAATAGAATATTTTAAAAACAGAGGAAGGAAAGACAGCAAGATTTAAGAAAAACTATTGCATTATGGTATTATTTGTCTTGAAGCCTTGGTTTTTCGGTGCCCTGCCCCTCCCCCCTCCCCTACGCGCTGTGCCTGACTGCGCAGGACACTGCACAGGACACTGCGCGGGACGCCGCTGAACCACTGCCTTCTCTAGGTGGCCACCCCCAGGCCAAACGGAGCTGCTCCTGTGGGTGAAAGTCAGCAAAAGGGGGTGATGGTGGAGTAGGAGGTAACTCTAGTTATAGCATATGAGCCTGTTGGTGATGTTAAAAATACCTAACCAGCAGCACATCCTGGGTACCAACCCATGAGAACGCAGAGCGCCCGCAGCCTGCAGCAGGCGGGGCTCTATGCATTTGGTTGCCCAGTCACGGGGGAGCCCAGGGACTTCACGGGGAGGTGGTGGGGGGCAGGGGGTCCCATCAGCATGGGATGGTTTTCAATACAGGGTCCGGCCTAAGTAACGCCCCTTTTTTTTCCTTACCGAATCTTTTATTACAAAATCATAAGCATGTAATTCCATAACCTACCACTGTCACACTCAAGCACACCCTGTGACATTTTAGGTGAAATGTTCAAATGAAAGCTATAGATTATTACACCCATATTTTTCCCTCATCAGCCATACTCAAGCAGGCCTTACTTCTGCCGGACCCTGTGTTTTAATAAGTGGGAGGGGACCCCTGCTGACTCTCAGCCCCTGCCGTCCCCCATGTCCCCGGGGGAACCTGTGGCTCGAAGAGGCGGGGAGAGGCCCTCTGACGGCCCCGGCGCCTGTCTGCCTGCCTCAGATTCTCCCTGCCTCTCTGATCCCACCAGGACAACGTGAGCACTGTGACTAATTACGATTACGAGACCTTCACCTGGGACCCCAATGCACCAGTGGATAGCTCTCTCAACACCCACCGGGTGAGCCCTCCAGACGTGGCTGCCCTGGTGGTCTTTGCGGCCGTCTTCCTGGTGGGAGTGCCAGGCAACTTGCTGGTGATCTGGGTGACGGGGTTCGAGGCCAGGCGTACCATCAACGCCGTCTGGTTTCTCAACCTGGCGGTGGCCGACCTCCTCTGCTGCCTGACGCTGCCCATCCTGTTCGTGACCATCATCCAGAGAAACTACTGGCTCTTCGGGGACGCCGCCTGCCACATCATCCCCTCGCTCCTTCTGCTCAACATGTATGCCAGCATCTTGCTTCTGGCCGTCATCAGCGCCGACCGCTTTCTGCTGGTGTTTAATCCCGTCTGGTGCCAGAACTTCAGAGAGGCCCGCTTGGCCTGGGTGGCCTGTGCCGCCGCCTGGAGCCTGGCCCTGCTGCTGAGCATCCCCTCCTTCCTGTATCGCAAGGTGACCATAGATCCCTTTCCATACAAGGAAATGTGCAGCGTGGACTACGGGAAAGGCGGGCGCCACACGGAGAGGGCCGTGGCTACCGTCCGGCTGGTCATGGGCTTCCTGGGTCCGCTGGTCACTCTGTCCACCTGTTACGCCTTCCTTCTGAACCGGGCGTGGAGCCGCAGTGCCACGCGCTCCGCCAAGACGCTCAAGGTGGTGGTGGCGGTAGTGATGAGCTTCTTTGTCTTCTGGCTGCCCTACCAAACAACGGGGATGTTCCTGACCTTTTCCCATTGGAAGAGCAAGACCTTCCAGTATGCGAAATATGTGGATGCCTTGACCATCGCCATTGCTTACATCAACTGCTGTATCAACCCCATCATCTACATCGTGGCCGCCCAGGGCTTTCATGCTCGCTTCCTCAAGTCTCTGCCCGCCCGGATCCGCAACGTGCTGAGCGAGGAGTCTATGGTCAGGGAGTCCAAGTCCTTCACGCTCTCCACGGCGGACTCCCCACCCCAGAAGAGCCAGGTCCTGTGAGGGGAGGCTCCCGGGCCGCCATCTGCTGTGGCCGCCCCTCCGCCTTCCGTTCCGTCCATTCTCTTCTGCTTACTTTAACTCTGCCCTGGATGCACTGGTGTTGTTTTAGGGGACTCTCCTGTGTTCTTCCTCATTCCAAGATCAATGAACACTTCCTTCTGGAGGCCATACAACCTTTCTCTTCATAGAAAGACTTTGAAAAACTAACAGACACCCATGTATCAAGATTACCCTCAGACAGCAACCTGTTTACACTGATGGAGAGAGTGTAAAGAAAATACATCAAAGTCATAGAATACAGAGGAATGGAAACATTCTAACTTTTCAAAAATAGTTGTGCATTGGGCTCTGGCCCGGTAGCTGACAACTCAGCTATCTCCTGATGCACCGAAGTTTTGGGTTCGATTTCCGGTCAGGGCACATATAAGAGACAACCAACGAATGCATCAGTCGAACAACAGATCGATGTTTCTCTCTCTCTCCCTTTCTCTCTCTTTCAAAAAAAAAAAAAAAATCAACGAATAAAAAAACATTTTAAATGATTATGTATTTATTTTATGGAGAGGTGGAAAATGTTAACTGGCACCTCCAAAGTGTTTCTTGTTTAGGACAAAGGAAAAGTACATGTACCTACTAAGCTTTTGTAAGTAAGTTGATTTCAAGAAAATAAGTTAAAATATTACTTAAACGGGGTTTCAAAAAAGGCTTAAGTAGAAACACGTGTGTGGTTGTGGAGACAGTCAAGCGGGAGGAAGGCGTTTTAAAAGCTGAGGGAGGAGGGACTGTTCCAATACCTCCAGGCCATGGGATCGCATAAGAATTCAAGTTTTTATTTTGTAAACTACTGTTTGCTCTCACATAAAAAAAAATTAACACTTTACATTGACAGCATCGTAGACTCTCTTGACCTACTTCCCTCAGTTAAAGCATCTTGCAAAACAATGTTATGAAATCACAATCAGGATGTTGACTTCGAAACAATCCAGGCACAGGACACTTTCGTCACCAGGGTCCTGTGTGGTCCCTTTTTCTAGCCACGTCCACTTCCCTCCACCCTCCCTCAGCCTTGTCCTGAACCCCTGGCAACCACAGATCTGCCTCCATCTCTGTAATTGTGCCTTTTGGGGAATGTCCTATCAATGGAATCATATGGCATGTAACCTTCTGACTATGTAAAAAGCGAGTGTACATCACTTATAATGAAAATAAAATAAACGTTAAAATGTTGTGTATAATTGTAAAACATTTCTGTGTAGCATTGTGTGTGAGTGTGAGTTTGTGTGTGCGTATTTGCTAGAAATATTGTACAGATGAGTACTGGCCAACACAAATATGTCAGCCACATGGGTGCTTTTAAATTTTCTAGTCGCCACATTATAAAACTAAAAAAAGCCCCGGCCGGGTGGCTCAGTAGGTTGGGGATTTGATCCCTGGTCAGGAAGCTTATGGGAGACATTTCTCTCTCACATTGATGTTTCTGTCTTACACTGATGTGTGTGTGTCTGTGTGTGTGTCTCTGTCTCTCTCCCTTCTGCTCTCTCTAAAATCAATAGACATATCCTTGGGCAGGGATTAAAAAAAATTAAAAAGGAAACAAATGAGCCTTGATTGGTGTGGCTCAGCTGATTGAGCATCACCCTGCAAGTGAAAGGTTGCTGGTTCAACTCCTGGTCAGAGTACATGCCTGCCTGGGTTGCGAGTTTCGTCCCTAGTTGGGGCACATGTGAGCGGCAACCAGCTGATGTTTCTCTCCCTCTCTTTCTCCTTCCCTTCCCCTCTCTCACATAAATAAATAAGTAAGTAAGTAAATAGAAAGAAACAGATGAAATAATAGTAATATATTACTTAATGATGTAATATAATTATATGTTATATTAACAATGATAAATAGTATATTATATAATTATCATGCATTATATGATAGAATACATTTCTACATCAATGAATACATCAACATATTATAGAATACATTTATTAAATATTAAATTACTTGTTAATTTAATAAATATAATTATATAATATAAAATATTTATAATTACATAGTATGAAAAATATAATTATATCACATGATATATAAACTATATAGTTATATAATATGGAAAATACCAAAATACTATAGTCATGTATATAATGTATCTGTATTAATATAGAGTAATATTAATACTATTAATGATATATTTATATTGCATTACTATATATGATATTTAATATATAAAATAATAATAATATAGGCAATAATATATTTTGCCTAACTCCATATATCCAAAATATTTTTATTTCAACATGTAATCAGTGTAAAAAATTATTAATGAGATCTTTTACTTTTTTTTTTTTTTTTTGGTACCAATGAGACAGGATAGTAAGAAGCTAGGAAAATTCCTGGGTGAATGGGATGGGAAAACTGAAACAAGAAGATGAAACAAGACCAAACAGCTAGAGCAACTCACAGGCAGCCATTGAACCACAAGACCTTATCTCCCCTGATCAAGGACACGTGGTTCATGCCTCTCCTCCCTGACCAGAGGGTACAACCAGCCTGGTCTGGGAGCTAGAGAACAGAGGCCCAGTTAATGCCATTTGTGCCAGCTGAACCCAAGGACAGATGAAGTCAGGGGAACAGATAGCAAAAACCCCACTAAAGCCAGACAGACCAAGATAAAAGTAAAACAGTAAAGCAGACCAACGATCCCAATCCCCACCCTCTGCTCAGTTTGAGGCATCGGCATATTAAAAGCATGCCTGGAAACACCTGGAAAGCTAATGAATACTCTTTTGAAAGCCTCCCCTAAGATTCCCCCCCCCCCCCAGGAGAGAGAAAAACCCTCAGGACAAAGACTCAGTGAGGGCTCACTCTAGAGCACACCAAAGCATTCTCTCCAGCATGAACTTTTTTAAAAAATTTTTTCTTTCTTTATTTTTAGAGAGGCAGGAAGGGAGGGAGAAATAGAGGGAGAGAAACATTGATGCGTGAGAGATACATCAACTGGTTGTCTCTCGCATGCCCCCAACCAGGGACCTGGCCCGCAACCCAGGCAGCGGCCCTGACTGGGAATGAACCAGTGACCTTTTGGTTCGCAAGCTGGTGTTCAACCCACTGAGCCACACCAGCCAGGGCTCCAGCCTGAACATTTTTCTTTCTCCTAAACTCTAAGGGTCCCCACAAAATTTGCAACCAGGGGAGCAGTGGGCAGTGGCAGCTCGCCCCAGGCTAACCCCCGGAACCTGTCCCCAAAGCCCCCTTTTCCCTGACTTTAGCTCACTTCCATCTCTGTGACTTCCAAGTGAGCTGACAGCAGCCCCTGCCTCAGCTCACTCCTTCCCTATCACGTTACTGGGGAGCCAAAGCAGCCCCGCCTAGTCTTTCTCCTGTTGCTTCTTCTACCCTAAATCCTTCCTTTGTTTCACTGTCCCCAGCTTTAATAAACATTCTCTCAAAACCTGGACTTGCATTGTGAAATCTTTCCTATGCGAAGTCAAGAACCCATCACACACTAGAGGCTGGCCTGAGGCAGACTTGTTCTGGGCTCGTCCCTATCCCGTGACAGCAAGTCTTCCAAATCCCGTGGGTGTGTATGTTACACCCACAGCACGTTCCACTTCGGACCGGCCCATTTCATGGGCTCAGGAGCTGGTGGCCACTGGATTAGACAGTATAGGGGTGGCTCCTCCGCCCTCTTTGCAAGAGCAGATGGAGCTGAAGGGACACCCTTCAGCATGGGATGCTGGCCCAGGATCTTTCGGAGTCCATGCAGCCACGTCTGCCTTGGGTACAATTTTTATTTAAAGATGCTGTCTGAGCTCCTAGGAGGACAGGTGCTCGGCTGGGCTTCTGGAAGAGGATGTGTGTGGCTTTTGATAGTGAGTGTTGGTTGCTGGGAAGACTCCCCGACAAGCAACGTTGTTGAGGGGAAGACCAGACCGAGCTACCTGGGTCGGGGGCACCTGGTACCCCAGGGAAGATTCTGGAGATTCCTTCTACCTCACCTGCCAACACCTCTCCCGCTGCCCTCCGCCCAGGCTGGCTCCAGTCCTGGCCAGTTCATGCGCACTCTCTCTCGCTCTGTCTCCTTCCCCCCTACACTCTGTGTGATCCTTCCCTGCTTCCTCTGCAGTTTCTTTCTCTGCCCTTACATGTTGGCTTTCTGGAGCTCTCTCTTGAACATGCTTCTCACTTTTGAGATTTCACCTGATAACTTCACAGCTCACTTCTGGGCATGGCTTCCCCAACCACTCACCTCGCCCAAACTGAGCTTGGCATCTTCTCCTAAACCTCCCGTTCCCCTTGTATTCCCATGCTGGATGCCACCCTTTTCCTACCACACTCCCTGTCTGGTCCAAGTCCTCTGTCCTCTCCCACTTGTGTCCCTGCCTCTCCTTCTGCCTGGTCTCCCAGTTTCCTGGACTGTTTATAAAAGACCATCCCTGTCCCTAGTCTCTTTTCCTTCAGGGTGCACCCTCCTCCAGGAAGTCCTCCCTGACTTCTTCCTTTATCTCTCCACCCTCCTGCCCTATCTCTGTCTCTGGCCATCCTCTAGCTTTCCTGGTTTGGGGAATGAGCTGCAGGCAGTGCAATCTTTCCTTCATCCTGATTCGGGAAGGACATGCTGACCCAAGAGCTGGGCCCCACAACATTTGGAGGTCAATACGTGGGATTTGGGTGGCTTCTCTTCAGCCTCTCCCTGGTGTTTACAGGCCCTGGCCAGGAGGGAAGTGGGCTGAAGGGCCAGGCAGTTGCCAAATTTGTGGCTTAGGAGTCTGCTGGTTCAACAAGTTGGAAGAGGAAGTGGTGGGGAAAGGAAGCAGATGATGGGTTTGGCTGAATCAGCTGTGTTACTGCCACCAAGTCCCCTGCTCCTCAGACCTGGCTCCCAGAGGCCTGGTCAGGGCCTCCTCCCCTGCACCCAGGCCACATGCCCTTCTCAGCCCTACACCCACGCCCTGGGGGGGCGGGGGTTGTTCCTGCAGATCAGCTCTATCTGCTAAGAATGTAATTCCGGCAGCCAGGCAACAGACGAGCAAAGAGAAACAGAAAGAATGAGGTAAAATGAATCTGGGTGATACAGTTCATTGACTCAAATGTATTTCAAATATTATCATTTTAATATGAGATCAATATAAATAACTTTATTAAGAGATCTCACCGTCTCAGTGTTGTTTTTTTTTGTTGTTGTTAGTTTGTTTTTGCACCCAGTCTTGGAAATCTGCTGTGTATTTTATAGTCACAGCAGCTTCTCACTGAGATCGAACACATCTGAAATGCTCAGTAGCCTCACACGGCCAGTGGCTACTGTGTTGGACAACTCACAGCTGGAATTCTTTACCTAGTGACCATCTACAAAATTCTACCATGGAGCCCTGTACTTCTAACACCCAGAGGTTCTGGTGTGACATTCTAGAATTTCGTGATTCAAATAGTCAGTCTCTGACTAACATGATAGGATCCCTTGGGTCAAATAACATCTGATTCCATCTTTCTGAGAGCCTGGGATTCCAACACTCTAGCCTTCAGAGATGGAGTCTTTGATCTAGCTCAGGGGTCAGCAAACCCCTGCCTGTGAGCCAACTCCGGCCCACTGACTCTTGATCTGGATATTTACAGATGTTTACTTCATTGTTGTACTTTATAACGTACACGTAAAGTTCCATACATTCCTTTCCACGCATCAAACATTACATAATAAGATATATTGTTCATGTTCAAAAGCAACTGGTGTCCCCATCTTAGCTGTTCACCCTTTCAGGCTTCTAGAATTCCATTAAATTGCCAAACTTCACCGTATTCTGGCGAGGGTGGTGCAACGTTTCATTTATTTATGACTTTTAAAATTAAAATTGTAAAATAGGCACAATATAAAATTCACCATTAGTGGCATTTAGCATATTCACAATGTTGTACAACTGACACCGCTGTCTAGTTCCAGGGTATGTTCGTCACCCCCAAAGTAGCCCCCCACACCTACGGAGCAGTCACTGTCTGGTCTCCCGCCTCGCCCCCCAACCCCTGGCGAGTGTAACAGGGTGCAGCTAGGCCCCCCTCAAAGGGGATTTGTAATGGGATCCAGAAATGGGATTGTCCAAGAAAAATATTGGATATTCTCACCCCCCCCCCCCCCCCCCGCAGGCGGGCTGCTGTGGGGCATGGGAGGCAGGGAGCAGGTCCTTTGAGAGTCGTTTTGCATGTCAAGAACAGGAGGAGAGCTTCGTTCCTCATATGCAAAGATGGTTGTTTTGCCTATCAACAAAGTAACCAGGAAGGTTTGCATAAATTTAACCCAGGGTGTAACTGGGCAAGCAGCCCCCGCTCCCCCCCCATTATGGTGCCTGCTAGAGGAATAGGAGATGGGGTTATGGGGTCGGGGGATTCCCGCCTGGGTTGGGACCCAGGAGCAGCAGCCAAGATAGAGGCTTGTGACCACATGGTTTTGGGAAGCAGGAAAGCGAGATGCAGCAGCCATGCAGGCAGCAGCCAAGGTAACAGCGTGTGTGCACGAGCTCAGAGATGGTTCACCCCCTGCCATGGGGGGACAGTGCGAAGACCGTGAGGGAAGGAAAGGGGACAAAGGACTCTTGCTAGTGGACCAGGAGAAGGTGCCACGTGGGTTTGGATTAAAAACTGGAAATTGCAGCAACACAGCGGATGGTGCTGGGAACCGCGAGAGGCCTGCCTAGCCCAGCCCCGGACTTCTGTTTTCTTCTAAAGGACGATTTACTGATCTCTAATTCTTTACGTGTGTCAGCAAGAAGAACCAGATCTCTCCTGTCAACACAAGCATTAATCTGTTTTCGGAAGCCGTGGTGAGGCCCAGACATGTCAATTTCCTATGGGTCAGCTTTTGAGGGTGTCCTCGTTCTAAGTCTCTCCATGTGTTAATGTACAGAGACCCTGTCCTCGGCCCACAACGCCCCCCAGGCCTGGGCCCCAGTTTCAGGGATACCAGAAAGCCTTAGCCTTCCAGGATCTGAGAAACATGCCCTGAGACTCAGTAGCCGAGGAGATTTTTAAGATCAAGTCATCTCTGCCCTGGCTGGTGTGGCTCAGCGGATTGGGTGCCGACCTGTGAACCGAAAGGCCGCTGGTATGATCCCCCGTCAGGGCACAGGCCTGGGTTGCGGGCCAGGTCCCCAGTAAGGGGTGCACAAGAGGCAACCCCACATTGATGTTTCTCTCCCTTCCTCTCTAAGAATAAGTAAAATATTTTTTAAAAAGGTCAAATTGTTACCAAACGGAGACCTGTTGTGTGGGGAGCCCCGGTTGCTGTTACCAGAACAGTGCCCCCCTTCCCCAGGGTCCCTCTGTTCTAGGTTCGTTTGCCCACCGCCCTTGAAATTATGCCTCTCAATGGCAGAGTTTGGTGAAAAGGAAAGGAACTATTTATTAAAAAGTTATACAGGTTTTGATTCATGGCTAAATGTTGCCGTTAAATCTCAAACTCCCTTTAAAACACCCACCAGCACACACAGTCCTGTCTTTCCCTCTTTGCCCAGTCAGGGGGACCTTCCTTCAGGAAAAAGAAACCAAAACAGAAGTCCGGGCCCGGCCGGGCAGGCCTCTCGCTGTCCCCAGCACCGTCTGCCGCCTCGCCGCGCTCTCCAGTTCTCCTTTCAGAACCGCGCGGCACCTTCTCAGGGCCCATAGCAAGAGCCCTTTCTCTCCTTTCCTTCCCGCACGGTCTTCGCATTGTTCCCTCGCGGCGTGGAGCAAACCGCCTCCGAGCTCTCACGCACTCACACTGTAACTGGGGGAGCCGCCTGCATGGCCGCTACATCTTGCTTTTCTGCTTCCTCAGCCACGTGATCGAGGGAGCCCCCCACTCAGCTCCCAAAACCGCGTGGTCAAAAGCCTCTAGCATGGCTGCCACGCCTGGGTCTCAACCCCCGTGGGAATCCTCCCCAGCAACCCCATCTCCCACTCCTTTGGCGGGGCCGCAACAGGGGGATTGGCCTCCGTGGCTACTTCCTGGGTTTAAGCGTTACAAACCTTCCTGGTTAGCCTTGTTGGGATGCACAATAACCACTTTTGTATACGAGGTATGAAGCTATCCTGCGATTGACATGCAAAATGAATCTCCAATGGCCCTGCTCCTTGTCCGGGGTGAAGCTGGCCTGTGTTGATATTCAGAGTAACTGCCACGGGCCCTGCCCCAAGTCAGGTATGAAGCCGACCTGTGGTTGATGTTCAAAGTACCACTGGCAATGGTTTTTGGCCTGTTATTGACCTGTTATTGATGTGCAAAGTCACTCTCCGTGGCCTCGCTCCCTGTCTCCCATCCCCCTTGGCAGCTCCCCTTGGGGGGCGTGTGAGAATATGCTATCTTTTTCTTGGACACCCCAATTTCTGGACCCCATTACAAACCCCCTTTTAGCTGTCCCCTGTTGCAAAATGATCTGAAAGACTTGTAAACTTTTCAGATCAAAGAAAGTCTGAGCTGATAAAAGTCCCCACAGACGCCGCCCTCTGCTCTTTTAAATTCTGATCTTTTTCTGACCAGAGAGGGTTCCCACAGAAGAAGCCACAGAATGGCGGGGGGAGGGAGGAAAGGGAATGTTCGTTTCCACAGGGGTCTGGGGCTAGGTTCGGCCACGACAGGGTACCCCCAGAGAAAGACCTGGAGGTGCCCCAGGTCACCTAGAAACTTCCGGAAACAGCTTCCTCTACCAGCATGAACTTACTCTCTAAACAGCCAAAGAAATAGATAGACCTGTGCCCTCAGACTCTGAAGCACTGAGATGACCAAAGGGCCCATACTCACCCTGATCAGCTCAGGGAAGGCCTTTGTGGCAGCCTTACAAACTCAGAGACCGGAAGAAATAACACAGGATGGTCTGAACGTAGAAATTGCTGACTGAAAACAAGCCACAGTGGGAGTCCCATCTGGGGCCGGTAGATTCCTTGACACAAGTCAGTCTTTCCCTTAAGGGAGGCTGTCTGTTGGCTTTTTGCATATGAGATAACATACCTTTGCATCAGAGTGACCTTCTCCAGTCCCCTTGGGGGACAGCCACTCACCACAGCAGAGACCACAGAGCCTTCATGGTACCACGTTCCCCAAATACCATCTCTATGTGCTGCACAGGTTACTGATTACTATTAAGTACCCACCTATGGAGAGAAGTATGCGTCTCTCCAACCTACTTTTAATTTTAATCCCCACTCAAGAATATGTTTATTGGTTTTAAAGAGACAAGGGGGACTGAGAGAGAGAGAGTAACGTTGATGTGAGAGAGAAACACCCATCGGATGCCTTCCGTACCCGCCCCCGCCGGGGGTAGAACCTGAAACCCAGGTACATGCACTGATCCGGGGATCCAACCCGCAACCTTTTGGTGTATGGGATGATGCTGCAAACAGCTGAGCCATCCAGCCGGGGCAACACCTTCCCATTTTAAAGTTGGAAGACTGAGGCCCACAGAGGAGACAGGGCTTGTGTTCTGTGTGGCTCTGAGACCCCAGGCTCTGCTGTCAGCAGCCTTGGTTTTTTTGCAGAGGACGTTGTTACCAGGGAGACCCGCGTTAGGGGGCTCCCCCTCCTTGGTTCTTGCCCTGCTTGCAAGAGAAAAATTCAAGTAAGAGATAACACGTATAGTGGAAATGAAATAGCAAGTTTATTTATGAAAGACACTGGAGCTCGAAGCTACAAGGAGGCACCTGGCCAGCCTGAGCGTCCCATTATCGGGGTTCTGGGGATCTCATGCTTACAGTCAGCTTCTAGGTTTCCCCCTCCTGTCCCCTCCCTGGACTTTGGGACGAAGGCAGAGTGTCAAAGGCTTCTTTCCCAGCCAGCGGTAACGGTAACGGCACACGCAGCATTTCAAGTCCTCCACCCGCCCTGTTGTGGTGTTTCCCGCGACGTCGGACACCTGGCAATCTCATCGGACCAGGCTCAGGGCAGCTGAGTCAGTGGGCGGGACTCGTCCTCCACGCCTGCCCTGCCTTGGCTTCCTGTCCATCCTGCCTAACAGACATGACCGTGAGCTATCTCCCTCAGAACAGGAGAGGAAGGGCAAATATTTATGTGTCCCCGGGGCTCTGTGGAGGGCAGGCGGGAGGGGCTGGGCATCAGGTCAGGGGCTGGGAGCGGGGTGGCAGGCAGTGGGTGGATGGTGAGGAGGGCCTCCGAGGGCCCTGTGGCGACAGCCACAACCTGCCCGCCTCAGAGGTGCAGGTCTGGCTTCTGGGAAGCTGGTGGCACTGAGACTGGGGTGGGGGGCACCGTCCATTCTCCACCCACGCAGCCCTCTCTGACCTCATCTGCTGCCCGGTAATTTTGGGATGTGTGAGTCACGTGGGACGAACACACCATGGGAATGGGAAAAGGACACTCCTATTTTTCCCGGTTATGAAGATTTGCTGTGTCTTATAGGAGCCCAGGGAAACGGGACACACTCCAGGAAGCCGCCAGGTGCCAGACACACCAGCGAGGCCCCAGACCTCCAGGGCCCTGGCTGTGGATCCAGATCCTGCTTCCAAGTGATACTTGGGCCAAATTGGGGACTTTCTTGCAAGAGACGGTAAGGATGGAGGAAGGGGAAAAGGAGGAAGGAGAGAAGGAGGAAGGTGGGGGGTGGATTTCACAGTCTCAGCCTAGGAGGCTGATTCTTTCCAGAATCTGGGCATCGGGGCTTGAACGTGAGGAATGGAATCTTAATCAGGCTCACAGTGGAATGCATGTCGGAAGCCCAGTCTCTTGGGTGCACTTGGGCAGCCCGACAGGAAAGTGTTGCAAAGGATCCCAGCCAAGCGGCACACTCAGGGGCCCAGGAGACGGCCATTCTCAAACCTGCGCCGGCTGGCAAAGCCCCCGAAGGGTTCCTGTGTCCCGTGAACTGGCCCTTCGGCTCAGCCGTTCCACTTAAGAAAGGTCATTTATCTTGCTTTTCCTGTCTCACATAGACACAGAAAGGCACGCACGCTGGGACCAGGCAGCTCTGTGCATCTCCAGGAGCTGAACACCCAGGTAACTGGCACCCGGGGTCAAGAGTCCCTTCAGTCCCCACCCCTTGTCACTATCCACCGCCCCTAGAATTCTCTTGCTCATTAAAAAAAAGAATTTTTTTTCTTTATTTTTAGAGAGAAGGGAAGGAAGGGAGAAAGAGGGAGAGAAACATCAATGTGCAAGAGAAACATCGGTTGGTTGCCTTGTACACACCCCAATCCAGGACCAAACCCGTAACCCTGGCATGTGCCCTGATAGGGAATCAAGCCTGCAACCTTTCACTTTGTGGGATGATGCCCAGCCCACTGACCACACCAGTCAGGGCTCTCTTATCTTTTTTTGAACTGCATGTGAATGGGATCATCCAGTAAATTCTCCTGTGTGCCGGGCTTTCCCCCCTCCACAGGACACGCTTCTGCGTTTGTTCTCATGATCCACTGCGTGCACACACCGTGGTGTGTTTATTCATGCTCCTGGGGGTGAATATTGGGATGCTTTTCCATCTCGGGCTGCTGTGGACATCCCAGTGCGTGTGTTTGGGTCTCTCTTGTATGTTCAGCTTCGGTGGCTTCTGCCCCGTGGCTTCCCAGAGCAGCAGTTCCTGCCAGACTGGCTGAGGGACAAACGCGCGCGTATTTCCATCGGCGAGGAACGATCAGAAACCTAAGTGACCCTTAGCTTCTCTGTGTCCCCATTTCCCTCCTCATTCTTTTGCTGGCCAAATATCAGCTAAGCACCTACTATGTGCCAGATGCCCGACACAGCAGCGGAGAGCTGACACTCTGGGAAATGGGGATAACAGTGAAAACTTACCTCATAGGATTGTTACAAGGGTTACACCTGGTGCGTAATACGTGGTCAATAAATGTTACCTATTATTTGAATTATTACAAAGTAATAATCATGACAGTTATGTTTGATATGTTTTACAAATAGAATTTATTGTCTAAAATAATAATGCTACTCATTGATTATCATTAAATGGCACTTGTCTGAGGCTGGTTAATAAGCATGATGCGCCCAGAGAGAGTGGCCTGATTTTGAGGCCATTGTGAACGATGCGTGTGCAGATGGGGACATAGAGCGAAGACACATTAAGGGGACAAGATGGAGGGATGACAGAGTGGGCATTGAATGTTCCCATTTCTGTTTGATACATTAAAAGGGAAATAACATACATAGGCTGCCTGAATTGCTTACATGCAGGGAATTTCCCGGATTTTAATCACTAAGATCTGGGGAAAGTGGAGGGAGAAGCGTAGGGTGGGGAGAGAGGATGCGCCCCAGCAGCAGATGGCAGTGACAGCCTGACCTGTGTCTAATGCTCCCCGTGAGGGAGAGAAATGTCGACGAAACATCAGATCAATAGGTTGCCTCTCGCACGCCCCCGTCTGGGGGTCTGGCCCACAACCCAGGCATGTGCCCTGATTGGGAATCAAACCGGCGACCTTTCAGTTCAAAGGCCAGCACTCCGTCCACTGAGCCACACCAGCCACAGGGCAGAGTTTGAGTTTTTAAAGCCCACACCCATTTTCTCTCTAGTGATGAAAATAATATGCAAACGGCCTTGGCTGGGTATTCGGTTAGAGCATCATCTCAACACACCAAGGTTGCCGGTCCGATCCCCAGTCAGGGCACACACAGGAAGCACCAATGAATGCATAAATGGAGCATCAAATTGATGCTTCTCTCTCTCTCTCTCTCTCTCTCAAATCAATACATTAAAAAAATAAATAAAATAATATGAAAACAGAGTGCCACACTTCAAACAGACACACAAAGTGGCTTAGCGTCTCAGGAACGACTTAAGAACTCTGGGACCTACCTGAGGCAGGGTACAGGGGGTGGTGCCCCAACTTCCTCTCTGCCTTTCCGGTTGTGTTAGCCCAGCACCGGAGTCAGCAGGGAGCTTCGGGCTCTGACACACCCACCATCTCCCTTAGCCCTTGCTCTGTGCCAAGTGCTCTATTAACACCTCAAGGCCTCCCAAAACCAGTGAAGCAGGTTCGCCTGGGTGACTCAGTTCTCAGACACGGAAACCAAGAGAAAGACAAGCTAAACTGAAATGGAGTCACAGAGCCGGGGTCTGCTCAGTGCCGCTGGCTTTCCTGTCTCCTCTCCCTCCCGGATCTAAGATTTTTGGAAGATAGTATTCTCGGGCCTGGAGTTCTAGAGTAGGGCTAACACAGTTCGAAACTCAGCTCTGTTACTTGCTTAGCTGAGCGATCTTAGGTAAGTTACTTCTCTGTGCCTCAGTTTCCTCATCTGCAGAATGGGTATAACAATGGCATTAAAATCGGAGGGTTGTTGTACGGATTAAACAATATGATATATAAGGGTGTTTGGAGCAATGCCCAGCATATAACATGAAGTGCTCCATAAATGATGGCTTCTAATAATAATGTTAATAATCAGCCCCAGCTGATGTGGCTTGGTTGGTTGGAGCCTTGTCCCATAGACCAAAGGTCTAAGGTTCAGTTTCCGGTCACGGTACATACTCAAGTTGTGGGTTCGATTCCCAAGGTGGGGTGCGTACAAGAAGGCAGCTACTTGATGTCTCTCTCACATCGATGTCTTTCTCTCTCTCTCTCTCTCTGTCCCCCCTCTTCCCCTCTCTCTGAAAGCAATGAAAAAGAGGAGGTCCTTGGGTGAGAATAAAAAAGTGTCAATAATCATACCAACAATAGTTATTATTATTATTGCTATGATAGATCATGTTGCTTCTCTGCTCTGTACTCTCCCATACTTTCCATCTCACATGGAATAAAAGATAAAGTCCTAAATGTCCCATACAGCCCTTCATATTTTTCTGTCCTTACCGCCCGCAACCCCCTCGTCTATTTCACTCTGGCCACACTGCCCTTGTTGATGTTCCTTGAACACGGCCATCACATTTCTACCTCAGGGTCTTTGCACTGGCTGTCCCCTCTATCCCCACACAGCTCCCTCTCTGATCTCCTTTATGGCTTTGCTCAAATGTCTCCTTCTCAGAGAAGCGACCCCTGACCACTCATTCACAAGTCCAACATAGCAAATTAAAAATGCCCTGTTGGATTCCCCGCCTCTTTGCCACAGCTGTGTCACCTTCGGAAATACTGGGTGTTTTGCTTATTCATTCTTTTACCGTCTGACTCCTCCCCCTGAAGTGGCAGCTCCAAGGGAGAGGGGGGTTTTGACCTAACTTGACCCCTGCCGTGTGTCCATTGACCGCACAGGAGTAGGCGAGGAGCTGTGTTCAGTGAAGGAGCAAACTGTAGAGAATCCGACATTGTATTTTTCCTCTTTACCTAACACTATAATTACTTTTAAAAGTTGCTCCAGGAGGATTCTAGTTCCGTTTCTTGACCTGGTTGCCAGGGGCCTGGGTATGCTCAAGTTGGGAAACGCAGCGAGTGTACCTGTGTGAGGTGTGTGCTTTGCTGCCTGCATGTTTTACTAGTTTTGCCGCATGTATGTTTTAAAAAAGATGAGAAAATTGCTCCACAGTTATGTTTCCATTGCACCAAGATTCAGAAGAACCAAGTCAGCCCTGGCTGGTGTGGCTCAGTGGACTGAGCGCTGGCCTGCAAACCTAAGGGTCGCCAGTTTGGTTCCTGGTCAGGGCACATGACTAGGTTGCTGGCCGGGTCCCCAGCTGGGGGCTTGGGAAACGCAACCGATCAATGTTTGTCCACCTCTCTCTCCCCCTCCCTTCCCCCCTCTAAAAATAAATAAATAAATAAAATTTAAAAAAGAAGAACCACGTCAAATACTTTTGCTTGGTGACTACATATTAAACTTTCCCTCTTTTGATGGATATTAAGATTCTTAGAGAGGAAGAGAGAGAAACATCGATTTGTTGTTCCTCTTATTTATGCACTCATTGGTTCATTCTTGTATATACCCTGACGGGGGTTGAACCCGCAACCTTGGCACATTGTGATGACGCTCTAACCAGCTGAGCTACCAGGCCAGGGATTATAGCATTTTAAATTCCACAATTCCATGTTGCTAACAGGTGAGTGTTCTAACACGTCAGTGCTCTAGAACTTCATTGTCCAGTAAGGTAGCCACTAGCCACGTGTAGCTATTTAACTTAATGAAAACTAATGAAAAATGGAAAGTTTAGTCTCTCGGTGGCCCAGGCCCTATTTTGGGTGCTCAGCTTCCCCCGTGGCGGGCCGCTCCCACGGTGCCCGGCACAGACACAGAACATTTCCATCAACGTGGGCAGTTCCACAGGGCGGGGCTGCTCTGGAATGCAGGTAACCATTGGCTAAGGCTCTACTGGCATCATATGTTGGAATTCCAAGATCTCTAATCACAATCGTGTTCTAACATTGTAATGTTCCAGAATTCCAAGATGCGCCTAAGCCGAGGTCCTAATATTGTCATGTGTGTTTGAATTCCAGAATGATCCCCAGCCGGTGTTCTGACCCTCGCATTCTAGAATTCTAATATTCTAACTGGGGTTCTAGGATGGAATATTCTAGAATTCCAAGATATCAACGAGCTAGGTATTTCTAGAATTCCAATATTCAAACATGCCGAGGTTCTAACATTGTCATATCCTAGTTTATTTTTTTTAATGTTTATTTATTTTCAGAGAGAGGGAAAGAGGGAGAGAAACATTGATTGGTTGCCTTTCACATGCCCCCAACTGGAGACCTGGCCCAGAACCCAGGCATGTGCCCTGACTGGGAATCAAATCAGCGACCTTTCGGTTCCCAGACCGGTGCTCAATCCACTGAGCTATACCAGCCATGGCCCCAGCTTCTAAAATACTGACGGGCTGGGGCTCCTACCCTGAGGAACCCCATCGCTGGGTTTCATCGCTGAGGTTTCCTGGCTTTTGTCTCCGGTCCAGGCGTCCGGGGCGAGCCAGGATGGAGAACACTTCTCTCATCGACGAGTACGAGCACTATGGCGACGAGTCCGAGATTTTGGGTTTCCCCGTGGACTGCGTTGATGGCAGCTGTGTCTCCAGCAAGCCCCTCCGCGTGGTCTCCCTCTTGCTGTACGTTGTGGTCTTCCTGGTTGGGGTGCCGGGCAATGCCATGGTGGCTTGGGTGACTTGGAAGGAGGCCCGCCAGAGGGTCGGTGCCACCTGGTTACTCCACTTGGCCGTGGCGGATCTGCTCTGCTGTTTGTCCCTCCCGGTCCTGTCGGTGCCGCTGGCCCACGGAGGCCAATGGCCTTATGGGGCTGTGGGCTGCCGGGCCCTGCCCTCGGTCACCCTGCTGTCCATGTACGCCAGCGTCTTGCTGCTGGCTGCTCTCAGCGCGGACCTCTGCCTATTGGCCCGCAGGCCCAGCTGCTGGGCTGTGGCCCAGAGAGCCTGCAGGGTGCAGGTAGCCTGTGGGGTGACCTGGACCTTGGCCTTGCTGTTGACCGTGCCCTCGGCCATCTACCGCCGCCTGCAGCAGGAGCACTTCCCAGCCCAGCTGGAGTGTGTGGTGGACTATGGCGGTTCGGTCGTGGCCGAGATCAGCGTGACCGCCATCCGGTTTATTTTTGGCTTCCTGGGGCCACTGGTGGTCGTGATCAGCTGCCACAGTGTCCTCCTGTACCATGCGGCCCCACGCCGCTGGCCATTGGGCACGGCCATTGTGGTGGGCTTTTTTGTCTGCTGGGCCCCCTACCACCTCCTGGGGCTGGTACTCACCGCAGCTGCCCCGCGCTCCACGCTCCTGGCTCAGGCCCTGCTGGCCGAGCCCCTGGTCGTGGGCCTTGCCCTTGCTCACAGCTGCCTCAATCCTGTGCTCTTCCTGTATTTCGGGCGGGCGCAACTTTCCCGGTCACTGCCAGCCACGTGTTTCTGGGCCCTGAGGGAGTCATGGAGCAAAGATGAAAGCAAGGTCAGCAAGAAATCCACCAGCCATGACCTTGTCTCAGAGATGGAGGTGTAGGCCGGAGGGAAACTGGTTTATACCCTACCATCCCGTGTCACAAAACTGGCTTCAAGCATAGGGAGATCCAGGGGTCAATGAGAGCATCATTTATTCTGCTATTCACTGAGCAAACATTTATTGTGCACCTGCTATATGCAAAGCCCTATTATAGACACTGCGGTAGCAGTGACCAAAACGGCCACAAATCCCTGTCCTCAGGGAGCTGGCATTCTCAAGACAGACTATGACCAAAGAAAAAAAGAATATCCCCCTTGGGTAAGGTGATATTTGAGCCAAGATCTGAAGAAGGGAGGAAGGACGCATGTTTAAATCTGAGGAAAAGCATTTCAAGCAAAGGGAACAGCAATTGCGAAGGCTCTGAGGCAGAATGTGCTTGGCATACTCCAAAGGACAGTGAAAACGCCAGTGTGGATGGAGCAGAGAGAGCAAGAGGGAGAGGGGTGTGAGATGAAGGGAGAGGGGTGCAGGGTGGGGGTGGGGGACAAACTTAGAAAGCCTTCTAGACCTTAGGAAGGCATCCGGGGACCCGTGGAAATGTCCTGAGCTACTGTTACCAGATAAAATACAAAACACCCAATTAAGTTTGAACTTCAGATACACCACCCCCACAACAAAGAATTTTCTAGCATGAGTATAGCGCATGCACTATTTGACACATCCTTATACTAAAAAGTTATATGTTGTGCATCTGAAGTTCAAATTTCACTGAGCAGTCTGTAATGTTTTTGTTTTCTAAATCAGGCAACCCCATTCTGAGCAGAGAGGTGTCCTGATTTGACCTAGATTTTAACAGGATCCCTCTGGGCGCTGGTGCAGACTGACTACGGTGGAGGGCAGTGGGAGGGGAGGTGCAAGAGGTGATGGTGACTTGAATCAGGGTAACGGCAGGACAGCTGGTGAGAAGGTGACAGGTTACGGATTCTATTTTGAAGGGAAGGCCTCATCCAAGCTCCAGAGCTTGATATTTGAGACCTCCCTCCATCACGGGACACGCTTATATTCTAGGTGTCCCCTGCAGCAGCCAGAATAATGGCCTCCAAAGAATGTCTGCATCCTAATCCCTCAAACTTGTGAATATGTGGCCTCACACGACAAAAGGGACTTTGCGGACTTGGTTTTGTTCAGGATCTTGAGATGTGAAGATAATCCTGGAGTGTCTGGGTGGGCCCAATGTCATCACAAGGCTCCTCATAAGAGGGAGGCGGGAGGGTCAGAGTCGAGAAGAGCAGAAGACATGACCATGGAAGTAGACGACAGAGGGACACGGGGAGGAGCCAGGAGCCAAGGAATGCAGGCAGCCTCCGGAAACTGAAAAAGTCAGGGAAATGGATTGTCTCCTCCCACGGGAATGCTAACTTGCCAATGCCTTGATTTCAGATTTCGGACCTCCACGATTTTAATTGAATAAATTTGTGTTGTTTTAAGTCAATAAGATTGTGGTCACTTATTACAGCAGCCACGGGAAACTGATACAGATCCCCTGGGCTCTGTTCTTTTCCCACTTCTGGGCTTTTCCTCAAGCTGGTGCCACTGCCTGGAAAACCCCTCGGATCTGTGCCACCCGGTCTGGTCACCACTAGCTGTCTATAGCCAGTCAAATTCAAATTAATTCAATAAAAAATTTAGTCCTTGGTTGCACTAGCCACAGTTCAAGGGCTCAATAGCTCCATGTGGCTGGTGACGACCATATTGCATGGAGCAGATACAGAATATTTCCATCGTCATAGAAAGTTCCGTTAGTCAGGGTTGCTCCAGAATCACACCTGTTCAGATCTTTTAAATCACACAGAAGTGGCCCATACTCTTTTTAATCACTGGAATTTTCTTTCAGTGTCTTGCTCAAATGACGCTTTCTCCAGTGAGCCCTCCCCAATTCATCCACCTCCCTGGGAAGAAGAGGTGCTCTTCTCTTCTTCAGGTGTACACTCAGTGATCAGACATTATATAACTCATTAAGTGATCATCCCAATAAATCTTGTACCCATCTGACACTGTACATAGCTATTCGAATATTATTGATGTATTCCCTATGCTCTACTTTACATCCCTGTGACTATTTTATACCAGCCAATTTGTACTTCTCAATCACTTCACATTTTTCACCCCCACAAACTTCCTTCCATCTGGCAACTGTCAAAATGTTCTCTGTATCTATGAGTCTGTTTCTGTTCTGCTTGTTCATTTATTTTGTTTTTTAGATTCAATTGTTGATGGATATGCATTTATTGCCATTTTATTGTTCATATTTTTAATTGTTTCTTCTTAAAGAAGGCCTTTTAACATTTTCTGTAATACTGGTTTGGTGGTGATGAACTCCTTTAGCTTTTTCTTGTCTGGGAAGCTCTTTATCTGCCCTTCAAGTCTAAATGATAGCTTTTCTGGGTAGAGTCGTCTTGGTTGTAGGTCCTTGCTTTTCATGACTTTGAATATTTCTTGCCAATCCCTTCTGGCCTGCAATTTCTGTTGAGAAATCAGCTGACAGTCTTATGGGAGCTCCCTTGTAGGTAACTAATTGCTTTTCTTTTGCTTCTTCTAAGATTCTCTCTTTGTTTTAATCTTCTGCCTTTAATTATGATGTGTCTCAGTGTGGGTCTCTCTGAGTTCATCTCGTTTTGGACTCTCTGTGCTTCCTAGACATCTATTTCCTTCACCAGTTTAGGGAACTGTTCTGTCATTATTTTTTAATCTTTGTTTTAAAGGCACAGTAAGCCTTTATTGTATTTTATCTTACTTTTGATTTTTAGCGAGAGGGGAAGGGAGGGAGAAAGAGAAGGAGAGAAACATTGATGTGAGAAAGAAACATTGATTGGCTGCCCTTCGTATGCACCTGGACTGGGCAACGAACCTGCAACCCAGGCATGTGCCCTGACCAGGAACTGAACTGGTGACCTTTTGGTGTGCGGGATGACGCCCATCACCTGGGGCTCTGTCATTATTTTTTCAAATAGGTTTTCAATTTCTTGCTTTCTCTCTTCTCCTTCTGGCACCTCCATGATGTGAAGTTGGTATGCTTGAAGTTGTTCCAGAGGCTCCTTACACTATCTTCATTTTTTTAAATTCTTTTTTCTGTTTGATGTTCTGATTGGATGTTTTTTTGCTTCATTACATTCCAAATTGCTGACTTAATTCTCAGTTTCTTCTCCTCTGTTTATTCCCTATAAATTATTCTTCATTTCAGTTAGCATATCTTTCATTTCTAGCAGGTCTTTTTTTATGGTTTTCATGTCCCTTTTTTATGCTGTTGAAGTTTTCACTAAGTTGAGCATCCTTAGAACTAGTGTTTTGAACTCTGCATCTAGTAGATTGCTTGTCTCCATTTTGTTTTGTTCTTTTTCTGGAGTTTTGTTCTGTTCTTTCATTTGGGACATGTTTGTCTCCTTATTTTGGCAGCCTTCCTGTGTTTGCTTGTTAGGTAGAGCTGCTACATCTCCTACACTTGGTAGAGTGGCCTAATGTAGTAGGTGTCTTGTAGGGGCCAGTGGTGTAGCCTCGCTGTTCACCTGAGCTGGGCATTCCAGGTATACCAGCTCACCTGCCCCCATATGAGCTATGTCCACCCTCTTGTTGTACTTGAAAGTTGATTGCTGTTGGCTCGTCAATGGGAGGGATTTAGGCCAATCAGCTGCAAGGACTGGCTGAGTCCACCGTGGAGGAGCAGCTGTGCAGGCGCCCACTCCATGGAGCAGGAATTACTTTAGGAGGGCTCTGGTGCCCACTGAGTTCACCCCTTGAGTGTGTTGCTTGTGGAGGTGGTTGGGTGGTTCTTCGATGTGATCTAAAGCTGCCTACTGAGTATGGTGGCTCTGGGGTCTCCAGGGTGGCATAGGTCAAGGTCAGCTGCCACCTGTGTTCTGCAAGGGGCCTCTGGGCATGAGCTACAAAGTGATCTGCAGATGGCTGCTACTTGTGCTGGGCTTGGAGGTGCCCAGAAGATGCCAGCCTGTGAACCAATGCCAGCTGCCACTAGTGCCAGGCCTAGGGCCACATAGTAAGGGGCACAGGGCACACTGAGGCCAGATGATGCTTGTTTGAGAGATCTTAGGGAAGTCTGAAGCATGAGCCAAGACAGGTCATTTGCATGGAAAAGCTACTGGAAACAGCCTGGGTTGGCCTGCAAGCTGGGTAGGGCAGAGCCTCAGGGAATCACCAGGGCTGGGCAAACTGTGTGAGCCAGGTGATGGAGACTCAGGTACGGCACCCGCCTGCCCGTTCTGTAGGGGGCAGGCTTAGCAAAGGTACAATGGCCTCTGCCAAAACTTCTGTTTTGGAAAGAGCTGCCCTTCCAGCCCTTGCTCTGAAGCTAGACAATTTCAGTTCCTCCCCTTGTGTCCCTGGGGCCTTTTGAACTGCTGACCCAGAGCTGGCGTTCAGAGGGAGCAAGTCCAAGTAAGTCCGTCCGTGGGCCTTTAAGAGGAACTGCCCGGGACTCGCGAAACACTCTTCCCCCCTCAGCCTCAATCCCCATGATTTTTGTTTTTTAAATTTATTTATTTATATTTTTTAGAGAGAGGGGAAGGGAAGAAGAAAGAGAGGGAGAGAAACATCGATGTGAGAGAGAAACATCAATTGGTTGCCTCTCCCACGCTCCCAACCAGGTACCTAGCCTGCAACAGAGGCATGTGCCCTAACAGGAATCGAACTGGCGACTTTTTGATTCGCAGGCCTGTGCTCAGCCCACTAAGCCACACCAGCCAGGGCCCCACTGGTTCTTTATAGCCTGAAGTTATGGGGATTTCTCTTCCTGGCACTGGAACCTTGGCTGGAGGGCAGGGTGTGGGGCCAGGATCCTGTGTTCCTCGGGAGGGGGGACATCTGTGGCTGAGATATCCTTCCCAATTTTTATCCACCTCCCGTGGGTGTGGGACCAGCCCATTTCATGTCTCCACCTCTCTTACCAGTCTCCATGTTGTTTCTTCTACATATCGTTAGTTGTAGGATTTCTATTCAGCTAGATGATGGTTGTTCTGTAGTTTAGTTGTAATTCTGATGTGGTTGAGAGAGGATGCGAGCACTGCAGTTACCTATGCCTCCGTCTTGACCGGATGGGCCCCTTTAATTTCTGTCTCTTCTCCATCCATTCCAGGCCTTAAAAAGAGCCAGACCATCTTTATTTGTCTACACCATGTTTTCTTCCGACTGGATTGTGAGCTCCCTGATGGTGGGGGTCTCTATCTTGCTATCTTTCTTTTTCTTTATCTGATACAGGGACACATAGTAGGTCCTCAACAATACATATTTTATTCTTTGCTATTTTGTTCAGAACTCTCATACATAAATTATTAAGACTAAGCCTGACTTGTAGAATGAATTATGTCCTGGGACAATTCATATAACTTCCTAAAAAGTGGGGGGAGGGGAATTCTGTTGTTAATCCACTGGGGTCAGGTGCCATTTAGAGAGAGCTCTTCTTTGACATGTTTTATAAAAGGTCTTCATGTTTTTTGAAATTTCATTTCATTTCTTATTGCATCAGGCTTTTTGTTAAGAAGAATCAATTTTATGAATGCTTTTAAACATATTTATGTGCAACTTCACACAGAAGTTCCTTGATCATTAAAAAGTCTTTCTTGTTTTTTGTAACTTCCTTTTTTTCTTGTTATTTTTTCTTTTGTTTTTGTTTAGTTTTACCATGAATGTATTGATTTCCTTAAATTTTCAAAGAACCAAGTCTTAATGGTTTTCCCAAGAATTAGTTTCTAATTTGTTACTCAACCATAGTTTGTGACTTCTATGCAGATCTCATATTTCATATTACTTAATTACTTCCTCCAAAACAAAAAAATCTACAGTTCTCTTTTGCAGGTTTTAAACAGAGTGTTTAGTCAATTTCTTTTCCTTCTTTGGATAATGTTATGTGTGACTTAACCTCTCTATAGTCAAGTTGTTTCCTAAAGATTAGTCAAAAGTTCAGAAATAACAGAAGTAAAACCAATGACTCACGGAAGAGTAATTAATAAAAGCATATTGTAATACAAATGCTTTTAATACTAGAATTTTCTTAAATAACCGTAAATTGGTCAATGGTTACCTCATACCCACCTTGGGAAATAGTTTAAGTTTTGCTCATGATTTCCGGATACATAAGCAAGGAGTGATTCAAGTCAAGTTAGTCTTGCAAAATAAGCTCAATTCAGCTTTGTTTGTATATCTAAACTGGTTATTGAGAAATAAAATTTGCAAGCTTGGTCTCTTTTTTTATCTTAACACTTGACACCCAATTTGATGTCTAATACCTAACTTCAACTTAATATGATGAAAATGGAATCTCTAGTTTTTTCTTTCTCAGCCCTCTTCCTGCATTTTCCCGATCTCAGTTGATGGCAACTCCATATCTCCAGGCACTCAGGCCAGACTCTTTGGGGTCATCCTTGATGCCTGTTTTCTCTTACATTCTATGGCCAATCTATCAGCCAATCCCTCCAGGCTCTGCCTTAAAATATCTTCCCTGTCATCATCCTTGTTCAGCCACCACAATCTCTCACCTAGTCCAGCGGCCTCCTCCTGGGTCCCCTTGTTCTCATTGTGGTTCCCTATGGTCTGTTCCCAACAGAGGAGCGGAGGATTCTGATAAAATCTAAGTCAGATCATGTCTCACATTCCTCCTCTCCTCATATTCCTCCCAGGTCTTTCAGCTGACACATGTTAGAAGCCAAAGTCCTGGCCACGCTGTATGGTCTACTCCCCGTTATTCCCTCGCTTCCTTCCAGCCACACAAGCCTGCTTGCTGGTCCTTGAAGCCTCAGTTTTTGCATTTGCTGTTTCCTCTACTTAGAAATCTCTCCCACTGGGGCCCCTGGTTTCCTGCCTTACTTTTTTCAGCCCTCTGCTCAAATGCTATTTTCTAGATATCGCTTACCATGACACTTAAAATAGCATCGCTCCTCATACCTTTCCTGCTTTGTTTTGCTCCGCAGAGAAGGCAATACTGCCTGACAGTCTATTTACTTTGATCTCTGTGTCTGTCTTCCCTATGAAAATGTGAGCTCCACGGGAGCAAGGCCTTGATCTGTATTGTTCACTGAGGTAGCCTCAGCGCCTAGATCTGACTCCAGATCCTCTCAGGCTGTACCTTCTGAACGGCAATATTATCCTATAATAAAAACTTAACATTTATCGAGCACTTATCTGTAGTGAAAGAAGTTTATGTACCTCATGTATAGCTATTCATCTATTTTCCTAAGAATCTTAAAGTAGATTTTAACCTCGGTATGAACGGAGAAACTGAGGCTCAGTCTAGCAATGACTGGCACATGTAGGACTAAAGAGGACTCAGTTTTCTCATTTATTCATTCAGCAAATATCAACTCTCCGATCCCTGTGGTAGACTCTGAGAACATACGACATCCAAGGCAGAAATGCCCCAGGATTCATGGAGTTGAGGAGTTGAGCTGGATTATTAGTGAACTGATAAGGTAATTATGCATTAATAGTTACAATGAATAAATCTCGGGGATGTTTAAAAAGTGTCTGGGCTCCCGCCACCTCCCTTGCTGGGTCAAAATCCCAGGGTCCAGGCAATCCCAGAATGCAACTGGCCGCTCAGACGCGTGTCTCACAGCAACTCTCTATCGCAGCACCTTCACTGGCCCTTAGCGCCCTCCGCGCCAACCTGGCCTCCGCCCGAAACAAGGCGGGGCAGGAGCGTGCGCAGGCGCAGGCGCAGGCGCAGGCGCCGAGTGGGATGGCGTGCGCAGGCGCAGGACCGGTTTCGGGCGCGAGAGGGGCACTGAGACCGGAAGTTCAACTGTTCGCCTCGGTGTTGGAGGTGAGGGGGGCGGGGCGCCTGCGTGGGTTCGTGGGTGCTGCGGCCGGAGTGGGATCCGGTCGCTGGTAGCTTGGGGTCGAGCGCAGGGGTGGATGGGGATCCCGAGATGAGGACATGTGTTGGAGGAGGCCGAGGGTCGGGAAAAGCGGATGGAGATGGTGCTTGAGCGTCCCTGAGAGAACCTGAGTGAATAAGAGGCCTAGGCTGAAAGAAATGGAGGCACGAAAAGCTGCGAGAGACTGAGACGGGGAGGTTCAGGGAGGAGGGAAGCTGAAAACTAGAGGCATCGCGCAAGAAGCTGACGGATGCCACCGAGAGAGGCTCACAGAGCCTACGAGAGAAATGTGGTCGCACCAAGAACGTGGGAGATGGAGGGAAGGACTGTAGTGGAAACTAGCGAACAGAAATAGACCGAAGAGGACAATTTAAGTGGAGGAACGAGAGGCTGAATCATGGGGAGAGATCACCAAAGAAAGATGGGCACTGTGAAATAGGGAGAGTCCGACAAAAGCTGACGTGAGCGGGATTGAGGGACAGAGACTGGGAGAGAGAAAGCAAGAGGTGAGAGTGGAGTGAGATGGATGGGAAATGGGAGACAAAGGCAGATACTTGGAGTAATCCTGAGTATGGAGAAATGGAGAGACGTGAAGAGACTGCAGATGGGGAAATGGAGAGAGAGTAAATGGAACTGAAAAGACAGTGTGAAGTTTAAAAATGGAGGGATAAAGCGAGGCAGTGGAGAATCACATTGAAAAATAGAAGAGGAGGAGTAGTAAAGGAAGCCTGAATCCCTAGATTTGCATTTCTCACCTGCCACTTACTCTTTGTTCTCTATGTGGTTCAGTAAAATAATAGCATGTTTTTAAGGTTGTGAGAAAAGTGTGTACATATGCATGTATGTAAGTGATTTAGAATAGTACCTGATACGTGAGTAAGCACTAAGTAAATGATAGCTATTATCCAGTCTTTTTTAAAATCCTCATCCAGGGATTTATCTATTGGCTATAGCTATCGGATATATCTATTGATTTTAGGGAGAGAGACAGGAACATCAATTGGTTGTCTCTCATATGCCTGCTGACCAGGGATTGAACCTGCAACCTTTTTGTGTACAGGATGATGCTCCAACCAACTGAGCCACCTGGCCAGGGTAGCTATTACTCAATCTTCAGACAATTGTGAGACAAGATTTTAGATGGCGAAATCGAGCGAGATGAAGAGATACTCATGGTGGAGGAAGAGAGTGATAGAGAATGAAAGCTGGAGAGAGACGAAAATGATTTAAAAAAATAATCCAACAAAATGAGAAAGTCAAACGGAGTACTAAAGAGAAATAGTAAGAGATTGTCAAATAGGAAAAGATGGATGGACTTACAGGGAAAAAAATCAGACTGAAGAATACAGACAGTGGAAGAGAATCAGATAAATGAAGTGAGATGGGACCAGTGACTGAGAGAGGAAAGAGGAGATGTGGGTGGTGAGCAAGATGGACGGAAAAAGACAAGACACAGGATACCAGAGGAGGAGAGAAAAGGGTGCAAAGAAGACCTGTAAAAGCCATGAGCCTAGAAAAGAAGCCAGGAGATGGTCAGAGGTACCGTGACAGAGAAACCAGTAGATCCAGGAAATTTAAAAGGTAGCTTAAAAGAGTAGACTCCTTGAGAGCCGTGGGGGTGCACGCAGTTGGGCCACATGCAGTTTAAAGCCTGAGTGCTCTCCCATTTCATTCTGGGAACCACTGGTTACGTATCCCAGTGGCCCTTCAAGGTCCTTGCCTCTTCCTTCCTAGAATAGGAATTCCTTCGAAGCTGCCCTGGCGTCATCTAGTACAGGTTTTGAGTAAGAGGCGATGCGCATTCCCCCAGGCTACTCCCTCTGTGAGAAACAACTCTGCCGCTCAGAAGTTCCCCAGCTGAAACCCGTGCCTGCCTCTTAAGAACTCCCAGGGTTGGCCTGAGTTCCCCCTGACGTGGCAGAGATTGAATCTCTGAGCTCTGTCCCCTGATGGCCATTGAGAGACTGAAGGCAGCGTAGGTGAACGCATTGCTAATACCATTATGGAGGCGAATTGTGGCCTTCTAAGTGGAATTTCTTAAGTTGTATGCCCCTGGTTCTCGCAGTTTTTCCTCTGTTAGTTGTTGGGAGAAAGCACTGAATTCAGAATACTAGTTACTATTTAGCTTCTCTGTACCAGGGCAGGTGATAAACATTGCCATGTTTTGAGATGGGTGTTGCTCCCATTTTTATAGATGAAGAAAACATCCTCAAAGGTGTTCATTTCCTGATGGCCACACATCTAGTAAATGATGAAGCTGAGGGCCAAACCCAGGTCTTCCCGACTCCAAAGCCTCTACCATGGAAGGTTCTGAACCCTTTTAAGATCATAAACTGATTTACAAATCCGAGTGATGGGTTTCCCTCTAGTAAATTGCGCGTACCAGGGTACGCCCTTTATTAGTTGGGACTTAGGCACTGAGAGTCAGAAACTGAGCTCTAAGCAAAAAAGACATTTTCTTGTGTAGCTCAGAAGTGCAGGATAGGAGGAAACTAAGCTTCAAGAACTAAAGGATGTCACCAAGCTTCTCACCTTTCAGTTCTCTCCCTGTAGTAGCTCAGTGTGTGCCTTGTGGGTACCTCATTGTGTTCACAGGCAGGATTTTCTGGGATAAAAATCTAGGAAAGGCTCATGTTCAAGGGCTGTTACGAACAGCTTCAGGTTTAATCCTCCTTGCCTAGCCACAGTAGATAAAAATGAGAGCTTTTCTTTCCTAGTAACCCAGTGTAAATTCCAGAGAAAGGCCCTGATGGGCCCTCCTTGGACCATGTGTTCACCTCTCAAACCAATCACTGGTTAAAGGGAGGGTAGGGTACCATGACTGGCCAGGCCTTTGCCGCTTGCCCAGCCGATAGGAGTTCTCTGACTTAAGGCCATTAGAACCATCTGGAATCCAGGAAGGGCAGCTCTCCAAAGAAAGGTGTGTATTGTTAATCAGAAAAAGAAGGAAGCGATGTGCCTGGCAGGCAAAAACTGCATATGTAACGCAACACTTGCAAAATTGTGCACTTAATTTTAAAGGGTTCCCAGCTGTTCTGAAGCTCAGTAGACCCCAGATTAGGAGCCTGCCTTTATTCTTTTTTTAAAATTATTGTTTTAATCCTCATCCAAGGATATAATTGTTCTTAATTGATTTGAGATTGAGAGAGAAACATCAATGTGAGAGAAATATTGATCAGTTGCTTTCTGTACACGCCCCAACCACGGATCAAACTTGCAACCTAGGTATGTGCCCTGACCAGAAATCGAACCTGTAACCTTTTGGTGTACGGGACAATGCTCCAGCCAACTGAGCCAGCCGGCCAGAGCAGCCTTATTCTTCGTTATGCCACACTGCTCGTGTAGTTTTGGTCATGGAAGTCTCCCACAGCCCCCTGGGCTTACTTTAACACAGCCCCAATCACTGGATTGTCAGAATAGGTGACGGGTCTGCCTCTTGCATGTGACCATGACCACCTGTAGCGGCACAGGATGGTCTAACTCATTACTATCCCTTCTAGTCCAGTGCTTGCGTCCAGCAGGCTTTCAGTAAGTGCTAAAAACGGATGTCTTCTTTCTCTTCCCCCAAACATTCAGGGCCTGAAAAACCAGGATACATTTCTGTCCGTCCCAGAGGTTGCTGCAGGAGCCGTGAGGTGCCTGTGGGTCACCAGCTTGACCCAGGCCCCTGGCCACTTACCCTCCCATCGCCTGCAGTGGCCCTTATACCATCCATGAAGAGAGAACTTAGCTCTTTGAAGAGAAAGCGGTTCCTTACTGTACGTACTGGCCCCTCACTGCAGGAGGCGGGGAATGGATGAGAACATTTGGTCCCCGTGATCAGAACTGAGGCCGCTTTTGTGACAGCAGTGTGATTAGGCCCAGCATGCCTCCTCCCAGAACAAGGGAGGACAGGGATCACCGGCACCGACACCGTGCTTCCAGTGAGGAGGAGGCTCCAGAGAGGTGGGACTGGAATCGTCCAGAGATCCGGAGTCTCTTCGAGGATGCCTTCTTCCGGGATGAGGATTACATCCGCCAGGGTTCTGAGGAGTGCCAGAAGTTCTGGACCTTCTTCGAACGCTTACAGAGGTTCCAGCACCTCAAGACCACCAGGAAGGAGGAGAAAGACCCGGGGCAGCCCAAGCACAGCATCCCAGCACTGGCCGACCTCCCTCGCACTTACGACCCGCGTTACCGCATCAACCTGTCTGTCCTTGGCCCTGACACTCGGGGCTCTCGGGGGCAGGGCAGGCGCCTGCCCCAGGAGAGAGTGTCCGAGTTCCGCCGAGCCCTGTTGCACTACTTGGACTTTGGCCAGAAGCAGGCATTTGGGCGGCTGGCCAAACTGCAGCGTGAGCGGGCGGCGCTTCCCATCGCCCAGTATGGGCAGCGCATCCTGAAGACACTGAAGGAGCATCAGGTGGTGGTGGTGGCAGGTGACACGGGCTGTGGCAAGTCCACTCAGGTACCCCAGTACCTACTGGCCGCTGGCTTCAGTCACGTGGCTTGCACCCAGCCCCGGCGGATCGCCTGCATCTCACTGGCCAAGCGTGTTGGCTTTGAGAGCCTCAGTCAGTATGGCTCACAGGTGAGTGAGAACGAACAGGATTCCAGTTTCTGCCATTTGACCTTGGGGAGTAAGTTGCTTGCCCTCAGTTGTATCGATAAAAGTTACAAAAGCACTTACCCTTTGACCCAGCATGGATTCTTCTAGAAATCTGTCTACTGATTGGCCTGGATGTGGTCCACATGATAAAGGCATTAACATCACTTAGTACAGGCAGACCTCATTTTACTGTGCTTCGCTTTATTGTGCTTCGCAGATGTTGCATCTTTTTTCCAAATTGAAGGCAAGTCCCTCGACCCACAAAAAGATTGCAGTTTGCTTTATTGCAATGCTCACTTTATTGTGGTGTCTGGAAGTGACCCCGCAACGTCTCCAGGGTCTGTCTGTATAGCACTTCAACAGTAAAAAAAATTGGAAATGTCCTGAAGATTCATCCATCTTTTTCCTAGACAGCCATAAAAAAGAATGAGGTCCGATCCTGCTTCTACTGCCTGAGAATTGTTGTTACTTAATTTGGAATACTCCCAACCCAGAAGAATGCATTTAACTCTTGTGGAAATTGTAAATTTTCACAAGTTGAATATAGTTGTGTAGTTAGCACCCAGATTTTTTTTTTTAAAGACTCAAACTTACTTGCCATGTGTCTCAGTTGGTTGGGCATCATTCTGCAAAGCTAAAGGTCACCGGTTCGATTCCCTTCCCAGTACGGGGCACAGGACTCGGTTGCAGGTTCGGTCCCCGGTCAGGTTGCTTGGGAGGAGCAACCAATCGTTGTTTCTCTCCCTCCCTTTTCTCCCCTCTCTCTAAAAATAAATAAATCTTTAAAAAAATCAAACTCACCAACACCCCAGAAACCCTTGTTTCCTTTTCCTGTTACTCCTTTGAGACCCCCGGGTCATCACTATTCTTAGTGATAAATGATCGCCTAAATGCAAGGGAGTTAGTGATAGATTATCCCAGATTATTTTTGCCTCTTTATCTTACTTTTTGTAAATGGGATTAGAAAGTATGTTTTCTTTTGGGCCTGGCCTCTGTTGCTCAGTGTTAGTTTTGTGAGACTCACTCTTAGTATCGCTTGTAGGTGAGCGCCTTGCGGTCACAGTGCCACACGGTAGCCCATTGTGAAGGCCACAGGTATTTGTCCCTTCAACTGCTGACGGGAATTTGGGGGGTTTCCAGTTTTAGGCTCTTGTGAATGGTGCCATGTTCAGCATTTTATAATGTGCCTGCTGGGGACTCATGGTGACTATTTTTGCTGAGTGTATATCTAGGTGTGGGCACTGCCAAAACGTTTTGCAGCGCACTTGTACCAATTCACACTCCCACCAGCAGTACATTCCGCGTCATCACCGGTGCTTGCTACAGTTCATCTTTTTCATTTTAGCTTTTCTGGTGGCTGTGTAGTGCTATCACATTTTAATTTGTATTGTGGGTTTTCATTTGCATTTCCCTGATGACTAAGGATGCTGAGTGCCTTTTCGTGTATTTATTGGCCGTTAGGAGAGCCTTTTTCTGTGAAGTGTCTGTGCAAGCCTTTTTCCCATTTGTTTTTTGCATTGTCTGTCTGTTTGTTCTTGATTTACCGGCCTGTTATCAGTTCTAGGTAAGAGTCCTTAGTAGGATTTATGTATTGCAAATATTGTCTCCTACTTTGTGATATTCTTTTATCTTTTAGAAAAAAAAATTATTTTTGAACGTACATTTTAATAAAGGTGTTTTACAAGCCTACCACTATAATAAAATAAGTTTTACAGTCAATAAGTACATCATATTTTAAATTATGTAGTTTTAACTAGTTAAAATATCCGCTCTCCCTACTCTATAATTTGCCTTTTATTTTCTGAATGAGGTCTTCTGATGACAGTGTCTTTTTACTTAAATATAATCCAGTTTGTCATTTTCTTTTTATGATCGGCACCCTTTGGGCTGTTTAAGGAATCTTTGCCTACTTGAAGGTCATGAAGGTGTTCTGTTTTTTTCTTAATAACTTTTACCTTTAGCACTATAATTCACCTGAAATCAGTAGGTGCATATGTGTGCGATGCGAGGTACCACGTGTTAGCTGTTACCTCGGATGAGCAGCCTCAGTTTCCCCACCTGTGAAGTGAGGCTAAGAGTAACCCTGGCGCCCTGTGGTGGTTGAGAGAATGCAATGAGTCAATATACATAAAGCATTTATAACAGTTGGTAGCACATGTAAGGCCTCCAAGAAAGGCTAATTATTAGTATTATAATTAGTTAGTGCCATGAACCAGGCTCTGTGCCAAATAATTGATGTGCATTAGCTCATATAATCCTTACAGGAGAAAAAAATACATCTCTGAGGGATGGAACTGCTTGCCCAAAGTCAACGGCCCGGAGGGGTAGAGGTGGGACTCAAACCCAAGCCTGTTGGACTCCAGAGTCTGATGCGGGGGCATTTGCTCCGATTTCACTTTGGGCGGGGCGAGGGGCTGGCGCCCAGGCCCAGGGTCCTCCCCTGACCGCCCTCCGCCCCCTTCCCCAGGTCGGCTACCAGATCCGCTTTGAGAGCACGCGTTCGGCGGCCACCAAGATTGTGTTCCTGACAGTGGGGCTGCTCCTGAGACAAATCCAGCGGGAGCCCAGCCTGCCCCAGTACCAGGTCCTGATCGTGGATGAAGTCCACGAGCGCCACCTCCACAACGACTTCCTCCTGGGTGTCCTCCGGCGCCTGCTGCCCACGCGGCCTGACCTCAAGGTCATCCTCATGTCGGCCACCATCAACATCTCGCTCTTCTCCAGCTACTTCGGCCATGCCCCCGTGGTGCAGGTGCCTGGGAGGCTCTTCCCCATCACGGTTAGTGCCCCCCCATCCCCAGTCCTCCCACCTGGTCTCCGGCCAAACCCGGACCTGTCCCTTCTCTGCTGCTCTGCGTCCCATCCCTTCAATTAAGGATATTCTCACTCTGTCTTTTCTAAAGCTGCCATTTCTGAGCATTTACATGTGCCAGGAAAAGTGCTAAGTGCTTATTAGAGGAGACCCTAAAATGGAAAGGCTCAAATTTTAGCAGTCCAGCTGGTCTAGGCTGATGGGCAGCTCAGTTCCATGTGGTCCTTCAGGAACCCAGGCTCTTCCTCATTCCTCTACCACCTCATAGGGCAGGCTTTCTCGGACTCAGCATCGCTGACATTTTGTGCTGGATAATTACTCGTGGTGGGGGCTGCCCTGTGTGTTGTGGCATCATTAGCAGTATTCCTGGCTTCTACCCACCAGATGCCGGTAGCATCCTCCTCTCCCAGGTGTGATAACCAAATATGTCTCCAGATGTTGCCAAATGTCGCATGGGGGGCAGCACCACACCTGGTAAGAAGCACTGTCCTGGGTATCCTGTTCTGTTTTCTCAGGGTTTGTGGGAAGAAGGAAGGAGCCAAAGTCCAGGGAAAGCCCAGTTTGTTTTGAAGTTGGACATGACCTTGCGGTGGCTTCCGTTCTCACCTCCGAGCCCCACCTAGCTGCAAGGGAGGCTAGAAAACATCATCCCTCTCTCCCTAGGTGACAGTGTGCCAGAGAAGACAAGAGCAGGCTTTATGGGGACCAGCGTGGGTCTCCCACGCCAGCTGGCACACCCACTGCCATCCCATTCTCGCAGCAGCCCTGGGGCAGGCCGGACTCCACCGCGTGTCATTGCATTTCATTCGCCCCTGCCTGAGGTGCGGCTGTTACTGAAGAAGCTGAAATCAAGAGGCAGACCTTTTAGGTGGAAGAAAGGGAGCTTGATATTCATGAAAAATCTTTTCTTTTTCAGGTCCTCTTACAGTTTGCTCTACTGAAAGCTAGGCAGAGATTCTTTTTAACATCCTAACTCTTTAGGCCTAAACTTTCAGTCTGCACCTTCTGTCTTGAACTTCCCCCCCCATTTCTCAGTCTGTTTGCTACATCTTGCACATTTTTGTCCATAATATTAATGATGGTGATCACAAATGACATTTATCAAGTGTATACTACATGCTCCCTAGTCAACGTACAAGGGCTCACTTGAGTCCCTTGCCATAGCCTTGGTAGTTCTGTGCCACAAATTACTACTGTAAAGATGAAAGTAAAGCTCAGAGACATGAAATCACCGGTTTCCGGGATGACTCACAAGTGGCAGAGCCAGGACTTGAATCCTGCCCCCAGACAGACAGGCCCTATTCCAGAAAGCTTCTTTGTGCCCTTCCAGATCCGCTTTTCTCCCCTCCCACCTTCCTGTCTTCCCTGCGGGGCGGGCCTGTGGGACAGCAACAGTGGACCCTCTGCCCTCTGGCTTCCTGTTGGCCAGTGGGGGAAGCAGTCAGTCCCCGGCCCTGGCCAGGTGGTTCAGTTGGTTGAAGTGTTGTAACCGAAAGGCTGTGGGTTTGATTCCTGGTCATGGCATATACCTAGGTTGTGGGTTCAGTCCCCGGTCCAGGCACAGATGGTCCTTGGTCTGGGAGCATATGATCCTGGACCCAGGCACATATGGGAGGCAACCAATCAGTGCTTCTTTCCTGTATTGATGTTTCTCTCTCTCTCTCAAAAAAAAAAAAAAAAAAAAAAAGCAATGAAAAAATGTCCTCGGGTGAGGATAAAAAAAAAAAAATGCAGAGTCACCTCCCTCCCTTGAGGTCCCTGGTTGTCTGTGTCCCTCAACTGAAGTCACAGCTCCTTTCAGGATGGCTCTGTCCACACAGCTTTGTCCTCTGGGGTGTTAATGACCAAGCACTCCTTCCTCTTGTGCCTTTGCCAACAGCTCTGAAGTTCCTAGCACCAGGAAACTATACTGTCCCTTGTGGTTTCTGGGTCTCAGTGCCCATCAGTCTATCTTCTAAGCAGCCATAAAAAAAAAAAGAAAATTAAAAATAAAAGACTGAGGACGCTTCCTGAGAAGAGATTTCTAGGGTTTTAATCCTGGCTGTGCCCGTAACATTCTGTTGTTGAAGTTATACTCCAGGCATGAGTGAATGCACATACCGTGTGCACAGCTCAATTAATTTTCACCCATTGAACACCTGTGTGCAGCCAGCACCTAGATTAAGAAACATCAAACCTTGCCAGCACCCCAGAAGCCTCCCAGTTACTCATATACTTTGTGCTTTGATCACATCCTCCTCAGATTGATCCTGGTCTTCTCTGTCACCCTGTGGCCTCCTCGCCCCGCTGCTCTCTGCTGGAGTGACAGGGACGCTCACGCCAGGGCTGTCCCCTTGCAGGTCGTGTACCAGCCGATTGAGGCAGAGCCGACCGTGTCCAAGTCGGAGAAGCTGGACCCGCGGCCCTTCCTGCGGGTGCTGGAGTCCATTGACAATAAGTACCCACCCGAGGAGCGGGGCGACCTCCTCGTCTTCCTCAGCGGCATGGCGGAGATCAGTGCCGTGCTCGAGGCCGCCCAGACCTACGCCAGCCACACCCAGCGCTGGGTGGTGCTGCCGCTGCACAGCGCCCTCTCTGTGGCCGACCAGGACAAGGTATGCCGTGCAGCCAGGCAGCCTGGGGGTCTGGCTGTGTGCGCCAGGGGGAAGGCGGGGTCGGAGGGGACGTGACGCCATGGACGCAGGGCTGCGGGCTGCATGGGGCTGCTCCCGTCATCTGGGTGGGGGGTCCGTGCCAGGGTGAGCCTCCCAATGAGGCGGGAGGCATCGGGCCTTATATGAGAAGAACCAGGAGGGTCTGGGGTAGGAGAAGGAGCAGGAAGGCAGTCCGGGCAGGGGGACCAGCTAGAGCAAAGGGATGGAGGCGAGACTCTGTGCGTGGGGTGTGGGGACAGGGGAAGAGACCGCGTGGCTGGAATGGTGAAGGGCCACGAGAGACGGCTTTGCATCACGCCATGAGTTATTTATTGCCATGCGACAAATCATCCCAAAACTTAGCATCTTAGAACAATAAGCATTCTATATCTCACATAGTTTCTGTAGACCAGGAGCTTGGGAGTGGTTTAGCTGGCGGGTTTCTGGCCTAGGGCCTCTCATGAGGATGCAGTCGGCTGGGGCTGCGCTCAGTTGAAGGCTTGACCAGGGCCGGAGGCTCCTCACCCCCTTGGCTGGCGGGGGACCGGGGTCTCACCAGGGGGCTGCTTGAGTGTCTTTGCCACATGGTGGCTGGTTCTCTCTGAGAGACCAAAACAGGAGCCACAACATCTTGAGCCTGGCTTTGGACATCACAAACCATCGTTTCTGCAGCGTCCTCTTAGTTAAGCCGGCGTGCGCTGCCTGCTGCGAGGGCGCGGGATGCAGGGAGAGTCCCGGGAGGTGCGACTCCCTGGGACCGCCCGAGGCTGACTGTGCAGTCACCTTGGGGGAGATCCCTGCAGGTTGCAGTCGTTGTTTATCAATTGAAGACACGCCCCCAGCCACTCCTTGGTGCTTCCCCGGTGCTGAGCGGGCTTTTTGGGGCACAGCGGGAGCCAAGATGTAGCCCTTCCCCTGAAGTGGCTGTTGGCCTGTTGGGGGAGGTGGACGAGGAATTGACAATTTTACAAATGGTAGAGGGAAGCTCCTGAACCCTGAGAGCAGAGTCTTGGTGGATTCAGGAAGGGCTTCCTGGAGGAAAGGACTTTCAAAACAGACCTGAGAAAGCCCAGCCTAAGCTGTGGGTGGGGAGCATGTGCTGCAGGTGGCTGGAGTTCTGGGCTCAGCCCGCTTAGCCCTCACCTCCAGGTCCTGTTGTCATTGTTATTCCCGCCTAACAGATGCAGAGGCCGAGGCGCGGACATGTGCGCAAAGTCACGCAAGTGGCAGAGCCAGGCTGTGGGCCTCGCTAATTTGGCACCAGAGCCCATGCCCTTAACTACAGGTTGGCAACTTCTGGTAAAGGGCCAGGGAGTCCGTATTTTTAGGTTCTGTGGGCCACATGTCTGTCACAGTGACTCCGCAGTCACAGCAGGATAGCGGCTGTAGGCCGACCAGGTGGGGCTGTGTGCCATTGCCTGGGTTTGGTCCGCAGGCCATATCGCTGACCCCCCCAAGCCACTAGGCTTGACGGTCTCTTGAGTCCAAGAGAAGGGCTTGTGCAAAGGGCCTGGGGTGAGAGAAAGACAAGGCAGCTGGGAAGCTCCACGCAGGGTGGCTGGCGTCCGGATCACGAAGGGAAAGCCAGGAGAGATGGGCCTGGAGAGGTACATAGGGTTAGACCATAAGGGTCCTCGAGGACCTGGCGTGGTGCGTGGGCTTTGTCCCAAGCGCATTGGGGAGCCCTGGGAGGGCTCTGAGCAAGGTGGGGACAGTGGCAATCTGTGCTTTAGCAGATCCCTCTGCGGTGTGTGAAGGATGGACTGGAGGGAGTAAGTCTAGAGACCAAGGAAGAAGCTGGAGCGCATCTGGTGGGAAGGGAGGGCCTGGGCCAGGGCAGGGGCAGTGGGTTTGGGGAGGAGGACATGAAATCAGGAAGTGTTCACGATGTCCAGGTGTGTCTGGAGCTGGGCAGGCAGGGGGAGGACTCGGGACAGCCCAGGTGTCTCGCCCAGAATGGTGAGCCATCTCTGAGGTGGAGTCTTGAGGAGGAACGGGTCTGGTGGAAGGACTGAGGTTGGGTTAGGCCTGTGGGTGTGAGACGTCCAGGCGGTGCCCAGGAGGCCCCTGGACACACGGCCCAGTAAGGGTTGCGTCAGCCCCCGATCTCACCTCCTTCCTTCCCCGCCAGGTATTTGATGTGGCTCCCGCTGGAGTCCGGAAGTGCATCCTCTCCACCAACATCGCTGAGACCTCAGTCACCATTGATGGGATCCGTTTTGTGGTAGATTCAGGTAAGGCTGCCCCCAGCTACCCCAAGGACCTGGAGGGAAGTGGCGATTTGGAGATGCGCAGCTGTGGCGAGGGAACGCCTGGCCGGAACCAGGGAGCAGGCGGCGCTTGGGGCTGTGGAGCAGTGGCGGCATCTTCGTTTCTCTCAGACACTCCAGCTTGCCCCTGCCTCAGGGCCTTTGCACTCGCTGCTGCCCTGCCCTGAGCTCTTTCTCTCCCGATATCACAGGGCCACACGTTCATCCCATTCCGGAGTCTGTGAAAGTGTCTCCCCCTTCGAGGCCCCCCTTGTCCACTTGATCCAAGCGGCCTCCACCTGCTCTTTTGTCTTGCTTTCCTGGTGGGGCTTTGCTCTTCTCCCTAGTGCGGGCATCAGATTTTATATCTGTTCATCTATTTACGGTTTGTCTTCCCAATTAGACTGTTCTCTGGAAAGTCAGCGGAGCAGAGTAGTTAGGGGACACTGGAGACAGCCTGGCCAGTGGGACCAGGGTCGTGTCCCTGACACTCTGCGTGTCAGTCTGTTCATTCGCAAAGTGGCAGTAATGACAGTGCCTCCCGAGGGTGTCAGGGTTAAGTGAGTGAACGCAGCCCTCCCGGGTACTCGGGCAGTGCCCGCAAAGCGCGGACGCTCCCTAAGCGTCAGCAGTTACCTCGCAGCGTTGAACCTGGATGCCTGTGATAAAACATTCCACAACTTTATGTACCATTAAGAAGATTTTAAAATGCTGTCCTTTAAACATGGACATGCCATTGGTTTTATTTTATTTTTTAAAGACTTTATTTATTTTTAGAAAGGGAAAGGGAGAAACATCAATGTGTGGCTGCCTCTCGCGTGCCCCCTACTGGGGGGCCTGTACAACCCAGGCGCGTGCCCTGACTGGGAATCCAACCGGCAACCCTTTGTTCGCAGGCTGGCACTCAATTCCCTGAGCCATAGTAGCCTGGGATGGACATGCCATTGATTTGAAAGTACATCAGAGACAATACTGTATGAGAACAGGTTGGTCTCAGTGCGGATGAAATACGGTGTCTGTTCAGCCCCCCGAGAACAGGAACCTCGTTTTGTCCACAGCTGTGTCCCGAGGGCCGAGTCCAGTGCCCGACACACAGTAGGTTCTTCATGTTTGTCAGATGTCTGAACACCTGACTATATCAGCAGAGGCTCGCGAAGATAAGGGGGAAGATGTGTGGATGAGGAAATGAAAGATTCCATGAACAGAACGTCAGGGCCAGGCCAGAACGAGCAGTGGGCCGGTGTCCATGGGATGAGGGAGTCGGTGTGGTGCTGGGGGATGAAGGGCTGGGCGGAGGGCCAGGCGTGGGCAGGGCCCGCGCGGCTGCCGCACGCGGACAGCCACTCCGCCCTCCTCCCCACCCAGGGAAGGTGAAGGAGATGAGCTACGACCCCCAGGCCAAACTGCAGCGGCTGCAGGAGTTCTGGATCAGTCAGGCCAGTGCGGAGCAGCGCAAAGGCCGGGCGGGCCGCACGGGCCCAGGTGTCTGCTTCCGCCTCTACGCCGAATCGGACTACGACGCCTTCGCCCCCTACGCCGTCCCCGAGATTCGGAGGGTAGCCCTGGACGCGCTGGTGCTGCAGGTGAGGCAGGGGCAGGGGGGCACTGCGTCCTGAGGGCTGGTGCCCTGGACGGGGTGGGGACAGGAGGCGTTTAGATGGAACCCGTCCCAGGTTCAGGGCCAGGGAGGGCGGGGCTGGACAGGCCGCTGAGGGGCTCTCAGCCCTTCCACATGCCAGATCCTATGTCGAGGGGGGAATTGTTGCCCAAATCCACAGGGTCACGGGAAGAACCCTGTGACTCAGTCAGGATGCTTTCAGCTGTCACAGAAAACCAGTCAAGAAGTGGCTTTTACAATAAAACCAGGGCTTCTCTATACATGTGATATCACAGCTCACATCTCCATCGTTAGTTTTGCTTAGATTAGAGGAGTAGACCCGCTCCCATGACAGGCAGCCCAACGAAACTGTCGTTCCCAGGTTGGCAGGCAGTTTCCTTTATTCAGGGGCCCAGGCCCCTTCCCTCTCATGGCTCCTTCATGTCCCTGGGCCTCTTCATCATCGTCAGCTGTGCAGCGGGGTGGGCGCATGGGTCTGGGGCTTTAAGGGCCAGGTCCGCAGGTGGCATGCTTCCCTTGCACCTGCCCTGGCCCGAGCTCCGCCCTGGCCACACCTCCCTGCAGTGGAGGCTGGCCGTGCAGTCTCTGCTCAGGAGGGCGGGCAGAGGAAAGCATGCGCAGGCGCCCGCATGCATGAGTGGCATACAAACCGCTTTCTATGGGTGACACACGCCAATAGTTTCTATTTGTTCGATTTTATATTTTATAAATGCTGGTTGTGATCTACCACATGCAGTTCCTGACCTGCTGTTGGAAAAATGCTGGCTTAAACAAGAAGGGAAAAGTGCCGTTTTATATTTACAAAGAAGGCCTAGACAGGGAGGTCCCATGCTTGGTTATCTGAATGGCTCAGTGACGTCATAAAGGACCCGGGCTTTTCTGTCTTTACAACCTGTTTGTCAGCAGTTCTCTTAATAGTAATGGCACTAACAATAATGACAACACTTCCCTAGTGCTTACTGTGGGCTAGGCTCTATCCTAAGCCTTTTATGTCCATATATAACTTCTTTTTTATTTATTTATTTTTAGAGAGGGGAAGGGAGGGAGAAAGAGCAGGAGAGGAACATCAGTGTGTGGTTGCATCTCGCGCACCCCCTGCTGGGGACCTGGCCTGCAACCCAGGCATGTGTCCTGCACTGGGAATTGAACCTATGACCCTTTGGCTCGCAGGCCGGCGCTCAATCCACTGAGCCACACCAGCCAGGGCTACAATATATAACCTAATCCTCACAAAAACTCTGCGGGGTAGGTAATCTTATTCTGATGTATGGACAAGGAAATGGGTGCGCAGAGAGATTAGGTATCTTGACCCAAGTCACACAGCTGGCAAGTGGCTGAGCTCGGATTCCATCTGTCTGTCAGGCCTCAAGCCTGCCTCTTGAATGCCATCTGGCTTTGACAGCTGTGTGCGTCACTGCCTTCTCCTTCACCACCTAGGGACAGAAGCAGCCAACTGCTCCTCTCTGTGGGTCTCAGTTTTGAGGCCATGGGAACCTTTCCCAGAAGCCCTCTGGCCAATTTTCCAACCTGTCTGGTCGGCAGAACTGGGTCACACGTGTCATGTGTCCACTCTGTGACCTGTAATTGTCCAGAACATGGCATTGCCAGACTGGATCGTAGCACTGATTCCCAGCCCCAGCTACACACTGGAATCACCTGGAGAGCTTAAAAATAAATCCACTCCCACGCCCCAACCCAGACATTTTAATTTAAAGGTATTTTAATGGGCGCTGGGTGATCTCGCAGACAACGTCAGGGTTTGGTGGCTGGCCAAATGTCTGGTGGCCTCCAGATCAGGGCTAGGTGAGCAGGTCCCCTCCCTGGGAGACTTGGGCTGAACCCCTGGGCTCTCTGAGCTTTCTTCTGACTCTCCTAGTCACATGAGTCACCGTGCCAGGCCTGGTGACGGGGGTGTGTTTCGCTTCATTCTCCCCACCACCCGCTACCCCTCTGGCCTCTGAATTAATGGGGATTCTTTGGTTGAAAGTGAAGAGAGAATGGAGAGAAACCCAACTCAAAGTGTTGTAAGCAGGAAAGAGGATTTTATGGATTTGTGTATGCATTGCAGGTGGAGGTCTAGCTTAGGAGCAATTAAGGACTTCTCCATCCGCGGTGGACGGGCTAATCCCCAGGCAATGGAGGAATAACCTTAGCGTCTTTGAGCTTCTGCCCCGGCCCCTCTCAACCAGAGGGGATGCTGGGATTTCTCTGTCCCAGCTCCAGTTTGCAAAGTCCCAGGGAAGGATTCTGAGCGGTCCAGCTCAGGTCGTGTGCTCATTCCTTAGCCAGCTCTTATGGCCGGAGGCTGAGAAACCATGCTTGGTCCAGCTTAGAGCATGCACTCGCTCCACAGCCAGGGTCTGGGGAAAGAGGTGCTGGCCAGACAGACAGGCAGACAGTGGCCGTCCTCCCCCGCCCCTGTACAGTGGGCCTCGACACTGGGGTTTTAAAATGGCGCGAGTTTGTGACCTGAGCCCTCGCAGGGCTCCACAGTGGCTCATGTGTCCTCCATTCCCGGGGGCCTCGGTTCTCATTCCAGATGAAGAGCATGAGCGTGGGAGACCCCAGAACCTTCCCCTTCATTGAGCCCCCGCCACCAGCCAGCCTGGAGACGGCCATCCACTACCTCCGGGACCAGGGGGCCCTGGACAGCTCAGAGGCGCTCACCCCGATCGGGTCCCTGCTGGCCCAGCTGCCTGTGGATGTTGTAATTGGTGAGGACCTGCCCCCCTTGGGGTGACCCACGGGGCACTGGGTGGGTACAGGGCCCTGTTTGCTCTCTGGTGACTTGCGGGCAAGCCTGTTCCTCCTCCAGGCCCTGTCCCTTCATTCACGAGTCCTCTGCGTCAGACTCTGCTCTTGACACCAAGGAGATAGCAGTAAACAAACACGCCTCTGTGCACAGCCTGTTTCCAGCTCTGCCCTGGCACTGCCCTTTGTGGTTGGTCCGAGGGATTTCAGAACCTCTTTCTCTTCCTCATTCTGGTGCCATCCCTGCCCCTCCTGCTGGGCTCCTGACTCAAGCGTTTCATTCTGCCCAATTCTCCTGACTCAAGACATTCTAGCCCCGCCCGCAGTCCCCAGCCTGCAGAAGAGTCCCAGTAGAGCCCGTCCACCCGTGGCGCCATTTCCCAAGGATGACGCTCAACAGAACCTTCGGCCTGTGTTAGTGTCGCTCAAGCCCCTGTCCTTGCACTGCGCTGGGGCTTCGGCGCAGGCAGGAGGCGGAGACCACCGTCTCCGAGGGCTATGAAGCGGCTATTTCCGTTTGTTTCAGCAGGAAACAGGCCTAGAGTCGGGAGAATCAGGTCTGAGAAAATGAACATTCCACGAGCATTTCCCGTGTGCCAACGAAAGGCTCTGTAGACTGTATAGCATTTCCTTCTCACTCAGTGCGGGCACGGCTCCAGGCACCTGTCTTGTGCAGATGAGGAAGCTGAGGCTTGGTGGAGGGGGGGCCTAGGTCTGCGCCCAAGGGAATGGAACACGCCTGCGACAGAGCCTGCATTTGTCAGACTGCTACGTGTGCTAGGCACGTCATCTGTCATCTCCTGCAGAGTAGAAGTGAGTGCCGCTCGCTGTCCATGAGGAAATGAGGCTCAGAGAAAGGCTGCGACTCACTCCCCCGGGTCCTGCAGCAGGCGGAGCTGGGAGGCGCTCCCCAGGTCATCCCTGGGACACCGTTGGTCCCGGGTCCTGCGGGCAGTAGACACAGGTGACCCAGTGCTGGGCGGTTCTGGACCCAGATGGATCAGTCACTGGCCAGGCACAGAGAGCAATTCACAGGGCGAAACGCGGCTCATCCTCACAGCAGGTGGATGCCATTGTCACCCCGTCACAGGTGGGGAAAGAGGCGTGGAGGGACAGGGGACTTGTCTGAGGTGACGGAGCTAGGGGGCCTGGGACAGACTTGTTTTACTGCCCGCCTTACATCATGAGGCTAGATGTGTAACAGGAACTTTCTGGAAAGGCAGTCAGTGGGACCCGTGGGGATGAGTCAGACTCGATGCCACTGACCTCAGAGCAGGCAGGAGCAGCCTGAGCATCGGGAAGTGTGTTTTCACCATGCTGTCATACTGTTCCTCCCGCTTTCCTTCCTCCTCCCTGTGCCTCGCTGTCCCCCTGCCTCCTCCTCCCTCCCCTCCCCACCCTCCTCTCCATCTTCCCCTGCCTCTCCATTTTGAAGCACATAAAGGTGGCAGGGCAAGATTCAGGCTGAGATCGGTGCCAGAGTGAGCGCCTGCTGTGTGCCAGGCAGGCTGGGTTACAGCCTGTGTGGCGTCACGTTCTGAAGGGAGGACAGAGGCCGTGGCAGGGCAAAGTCAGTGCTGGGAAGAAACAAAGCCAGGCACACGGGGAGGGGATGCTGGGGGGGCTGGTAGTGAAGAGAGAAGCAGTAGCCATTGCTTAGCGCCCATCACATGCCTGCCTAAGATGGGGAAACTGAGGCCTTGCCCGAGATCACGTGGCTGGGAAGCGCAGCATGTCCACCTGGCTCCCGAGGCCCGTCGTGGGCGGGATGGAGGGAGGGAGGCGGGGAGGCTCAGCTCGCTGCCCGCCCCCCAGGGAAGATGCTCATCCTGGGCTCCATGTTCCACCTGGCGGAGCCTGTGCTCACCATCGCGGCCGCCCTCAGCGTCCAGTCACCCTTCACCCGCAGCGCCCAGAGCCACCCGGAATGTGCAGCAGCGCGGCGGCCCCTGGAGAGCGACCAGGGTGACCCCTTCACACTCTTCAATGTCTTCAACACCTGGGTGCAGGTGAGGCCGGCGGCGGGGCCACCCCGTCTGTCTGCGTCCTGCACAGGGCCAGGGCCTGCCTGAGGAGGGCCGCCCCCCACCCCGGCCCACGGACTCCAGTGCCCTTGGGACCAGCCCGCGCACAGCTCAGGCTGGAGGGGAGCCTGGGGTTCTAAAGTACCGGTCAAAACCAGTGCCGTCAGGGGGAAGTCCTGACTCCCAGGGTAGCACCTGTTACTCCCAAAACATGTTCCCTGAACCCCCACCCTGGGTCTGACCCTGTGCCGGGCAGTGCCAAGGCCCCAGCCCTTTTGGGGCTCACAGTCCAGTGCAGGAAGCCAGATGCGTCCCTACACAGCAACCACTCAGAATGAGCTGAGGGAGCTGGGAGGGGGTGCCTGACCCAGTGTGGTCTGGGAGGGCTTCCTGTAGGGAGGGGGCAGCAGGGCGGAGACCTGGAAGAAGGAACAAAGCAGGTGCCAGGGAGGGCCTGCAGGTCTCCCACCTGCCTCGCATCCTCCCAGAGGCCGGCGTTCAGACCCGTGCTGCGGCTTCAGACCCGTGCTGCGGCGGTGTGGGTGGGAGGCCAGCCCCTCCCCCTCCCCCGCCCCCGCCGGCCAGGCCCTGACACCTCGGGTCTGCCTCCATGCAGGTGAAATCAGAACGGAGCAGAAACTCACGTAAGTGGTGCCGCCGCCGAGGCATAGAGGAGCATCGGCTGTATGAGATGGCCAACCTGCGGCGCCAGTTCAAGGTGAGGCTCAGGACCTGGGAGTGGGGCAGCCCAGCCCAGGCGGACAGGGAGGCCGGGGTGAGGGGAGGCCGCCCGAGTGCCCCTGGACGCACTCCAGCACACAGCCTCCCTCCTTCTCTAGCAGAGTGAGCAGGGCCCCAGCCTACACCCACCTCCCCACCATCGCTGACCAGGCACGGTGTGGGTGGAAATCCAGGAGGGCTCCCAGGGGGTGGAGTGCAGGGCCAACCTTCCGGGGCCGCCCTCTGGAGCAGGGGCGCGGAGCTGGCTGCGTGAGGGCTGAGCTCTGGGAGGCAGTCTAGGGCCGTGGTTGCACTGAAGCCTAGAGAGGCACCGAATCTAGAGCCAGATAGCCCAACGGCAAATCCCAGCCCTGCCGTTGGCTAGCAGTGCGGCCCAGGGCAAGTGACCGTGCCTCTCCGGGCCCCAGCTCCACCCCTGAAACCGGGGAGGATACTGCGCCGGCTGCCCGCCCGCCCGCCGCACAGAGGCCCTGTGGGGCGTCAGGGAGTCAGCGCTCGCAGAGCCGCAGGCGGTCTCCTGCGAGGGTCCGCCATGGCATTGTTATTATGGGGCCCTGCACCTTGCTTGTGTCGTTAACATTTTGGGGCTGTCTTTCCACTTGAGAACGAGAAGATCTGCTTCATCCTTCTCAGTGGTCACACATGTGCTATGGAATGGAAATAAAATGCAAGTGCCCCTGGGCTGACCCGTCCCCTTTGGTGGCAGATGGGCAGATTAAGGCCCAGAGGGGTCAGTCACCTGACCACGGCCTCCCATACAATTTTAGGGGGTCCCCACGTTGGGGACTAGCAATGTCCTGACCATTTTTGTGTTTTTCAATGTCTATGGCTTCCGAGAGCTGTGGTTCCACCTTCGGTGCGCCCCAGACACCACTCGCGTGTGCGCGCATGTGCGCTCTCTCTCTCACACGCGCACACGCACGCACACACACAGTATTCCTTGTCCTGCATTGGTTGGGGCTCAGTGAGAAGCAGAGGGTCTAACTCAGTAGGGTCATGGGAAGACCGTGCCCAAAGGTGCCACGGGGTGAATGGCTCGCGTCCCTAATGCGCATCTAAATCCCCTAAGTGTCTGTTAAATCCAGGTGCCTGACCCCACCCCCAAGATTCTGGGTCAGTTTTCTGGGGAGGGGCCCAGGGCTTGGCATTTTCACAAGTCTCCGTGTCCCAGATGCTGGGGCTGGTGGGAGGACCACCCTCTGAGACACCCGCAGGGGCCGGGGCAGGTGCAGAGGGGCAGGTTGGAGCCTGACCAGGGCCACGACCTACAGGAGCCCAGGGAAGACCCTGGGTGGGGACCAGAGGCTTCCTCGCTTTCCTCCCTGTCCCCTCCTGTCCACTCCTGTCCCCGGCCCAGGCGTTCACTGGCCAACAGCAGTGGCAGCGCACTTCCATTGGAGCGGTCTCTGTGTCCGCGCTGTTCGCAGTTGCTCTTATCTGACACATTTCAGCCCCCGACAGCTCTAGTGGGGGGGGGGGGTACTGGGGGTGTCCCCATTTTGCATTTGAGAAAAATTGTGGCTCAGAAGGGTGACGTCGCTTGCCAGCAAGTGGCAGGCCCCACACTTGAACCGTGTCTAGGTCCAGAGCCCACCCGCTCGGTCTGTCCTGTGTCCCTCACTTGGGCCCCGTCTGTGCCCCAGGAGCTGTTGAAGGACCACGGGCTGCTGGCCGGGGCACAGGCCCCAGAGCCAGGGGACAGCTACAGCCGGCTGCGGCAGCGCCGGGAGCGCCAGGCGCTGTACCAACTGAAGCGGCAGCACGAGGCGGGTGGGGGGCGCAGGCGCAAGGTGCTGCGGCTGCAAGAGGAGCAGGACGGCGGCTCCAGCGACGAGGACCGCGGCACAGCCTCCCAGGGGGCCGGCGACAGCGTGGACATCCAGGTGGGGCACCACGGGGTGGGCTGGGGCCTGGAGCAGGCAGCGGTGGGGTTGACCGGCGTGAGAACAGGACCCTGTCCTGGGGCCCGAGGGGACACGGCCCTGCCCGCACTTTGGGAGACAGGTGTCTGTGGACAGGACCTGTCTGCAGGTCCTGCAGGACCCCTTGGGCCTCCGGGTCCTAGTGCAAGCCCCTTGGGACCCACCTGCCCCCGTGTGCCTACCAGGATGTGAAGTTTAAGCTGCGGCACAACCTGGAGCAGCTGCAGGCGGCCGCCAGCTCGGCCCAGGCGCTGACCCGGGACCAGATGGTTCTGCTCAAGCTGGTGCTGGGCCGGGGCCTCTACCCGCAGCTCGCCATCCCGGACCCGTTCAACAGCGGCCGCAAGGACTCGGACCAGGTGCGCCTCCTTCCCGCTCCCGGTCCCCACCCGCCTGTGTGTCGTTGTTTGGCACAGCGTCCTGTGCCTGCTCTGTGCTGGGGTCGTGGCCTGGACTGAAACAGCCCTGGCCCTGCCTTCGTGGGGCTCACAGCCCAGACAGGTGACCCGGGGGGGCTGGCGCCGGGGCCGGAGTGGGGAGCCCGGGCTGGGGAACCGCGAGGGGCCTGGGCCAGCCTGGGAGGGCTCAGGCAGGACGCCCTGAAGGAGGGCACTCCTGAGGCTTCTGAGCTGAGCCGTGGAAGAAGGCACCTGGCCAAGGGTGGGGAGGAAAAGCAGTTCAGGCAGCAGGAAGAGCCCGTCTGGGGGGCTCCGTGGTCACCTGGCGCTGCCTCTGGCCTCTGCAGATTTTCCACACGCAGGCCAAGCAGGGCACCGTGCTGCACCCCACCTGCGTCTTCGCCAGCAGCCCCGAGGTGCTGCACACGCGGGAGCCGGAGGCCAGGACCAGCGAGGGGAGCCGAGGTACTGCGAGCGCAAGTGGGAGAAGGGCCCCCTCTGTCCCAGTTCCCGCTCCATTCCTCGCCACCTTTGCCGCGCTGCCGACGTGGTGGGACCTGCAGGCGGAGCGTCTCAGTGCCAGACCCGGCTGGGTGGCCTTGGCGAGGTCACCTCCATGCTAAGCCTCGCTCTCCTTGCGGTGGTGTGGGCGGCCCTCGGCGCGGTGGCCGTTCCCAGGGGGCGAGTTTTGAGCCTGTCATGAGATCCATCCGTGAGATCTGTGAACCCCCTGGCTTCGTCCTGGAAGGCAGAGTCGGGCCGGGATCCGACTGCCTCCTAGTCTGGGCTTAGTAAGAGCCGCCCTGCCGAGCGCCTGTACACGCAGGCCCAGCCGGGCCGGCCTGGGGCGCCCCTCGCAAGGCTTGGGGATGCAAACCATTTTTCTCCCTGTTTGCAAACAAAGGAACATGCTCTATTAATTCAAAAAGATAAGGTTTTAATTTTAAACACCAAAGATAGAATTGGAAACTTCTACTTTTTAATTGCTATAAATTACTAGTCAGCTTACCCTCTTCACATTACATTGTTTTTCTTCTATTTTTTAATTTTGAAAACTTGTATATGTCACCCACTTACGAGCTTCTGTAGCTGTCCGCGTTCACCGTCCTTTCTCTTTCTGCCCCTTTACATTTCCTTCCTTTTTGCTGGAGTATTTTAAATCATATTTCAGACATCATGTCATTTAGTGATAATGACTGTTTTTAGCATTACCACAATGCTATTGTCACTCCTAACAAAATTAACTATTTCTCAGTATCACTGAAGAGCCAAAGTCGTATTCAATGTGACAGAATATTTAAAACTAAGTCACAGACGCTTTATCATTACACACGTGAGCGTGTCCTTCCTATGGACGGGTAAAATGTCGCGGGGAACGGGCAGCCCCCGGGGGATGGATGGGGACAAAGAGTATGAGGGGAGGTCGGTGGGCAGGGTGAGCCTGAGCTGTCCTCTTGGCCTTTTCAGACGACAGGGACAAGATGAGCAGCAGGCACCAGCTCCTCACCTTTGTGTCCCTGCTGGAGACCAACAAGCCGTACCTGGTGAACTGTGTCCGCATCCCCGCTCTCCAGGTGGGTCCCTGCCCAGCCTTCCAACTCCCAGGTGTGATGACTGGGTACCCGGGGCAGGAGGCACAGCTTGGGGCCTGAGGAGTCACCTCCCTGGCTGGCTGCGGGCGTCGGCCGCAGACCCTGGGCAGCTGCTGTCTTTCCGCTCGCGCCTCCCTTTAACAACTCCCCGCCGGGTGCCTGCGGTGCTGAGAACACAGCAGAGAACTAAAGCAGACCTGGTCCGGCCCTCCTGGAGCTGCCATCTAGCAGGGGAGGACAGAAAACGGCAATAAACGTAGGACGGCACTCCACGAGGTGTCCGAGGGTGATGCGTGGTCCAGGAAGTGAAAAAGAATGGGCTATGGAGATTAGGCGGGGTGGGTTGGGGGTGGGCGACAAGGAAGAGTATGGAATAAGGTGATGGGGGGGGGGGGCCTCGTGGAGAAGGTCCGGTTGAGCAAAGAGGTGAAGAGAGGGAGAGAGGGTGCCAAAGGGAACCCTGGGAGAAGAGTCCTGGCGGCAAGTGCAAAGGCCCTGAGGCACGCGCACATCTGGTTCGCGCAGGGAAAAGCTGGAGCAGTAAGTGGGTGAGGGGAAGAATTAGGGGACATGAGGTCAGCGAGACAGTGAGGCTCGCTGCCTCACTGGGTTTGGAGCGGGGCTGGGACAGGGTCTGAGACCGGGTCTGACGAGGGGAGGAAGCGGGGACAGGGACGAGGGAGGGGATGGTGGCAGGATAGGGATGGACGTGTAAGCCAGGGAGGGAGCCGCGACAGCGGCAGCTACCACACCTTGTGCGCTCACCACCTGCCACCCTGCGGCTCTGGGGCTGGCTGCTCACGCCGGAGGTGAAGGCAGGGGTCGGGGGTGGGGACACGCCGCTTGCCTAAGCCATACAGTGAGCAAGTGGCCACGCTGCGGGTGTCCCATTACCAGGACCCCCTCACTTCGACCCCAGGGAATGCCAAGGGAAGGGAGAAACACTCCAGGCTCCCTGAACTCAGGAGATTTTTATTGACACTGTGATTTCCACTGACCCCATGAAAACCAGCTCTTCGCTGCTCGTTATACTCATTCGTTCATTTATTGAGCACTTGCTTTGCACCAGGCACTAAGTACTTGTCTCGTTGCTGGGGGTGTAGTCGTGATCAGAAGCAACAAAATGTGTTCATGGGGCTCACACACGAGTTGGGGAGCCAGACGGTGAACAGAAACACAAATATAAAGGATCGAGCCAGAGGCATGTCCTGTGGGCAGGTGGGGGGCAGAGCCGTGGCCGTGAGCAGGGCCTCAGGGAGGAAGCGGAGACGCTGCCTGCGAGTTCCGTGCCCCCTCCTTCCCTGCTTTGTTCACGATGGAGAGTTTGAGACGGACACAAACGCTGATGGGGTGCTGTTGGACCCTCCTGTTTCATTGTCCAGCCCCCAGAATATGGACCCCTGGCCGGTCCTACCCACCCCCTCCCCCTGCCCCATCTCATCCCTGGGAATTTTCTTCAGCATATTATGGTGGTTTTTAAAGAGAAAAGTTGAAAGACTCACATGGTGAATGCTCATATCCTCCTTTGAGTGACATTGGTCTTTTGCTTGATGACGTATCTGTCCTTATCCACTCACCACCCATTTGAGTAGGTCAGTTTCTTTTTAATTTCTTGATGCATCTCAGAGTAACTTGCTAACCTACTGTCCTTCACCCTTAAACACTTCTGTTGCGCCCATCAGCTGGCATCCAAGCATCGTGTGTATGTTCGAAGGTAAAATGTACATAGAGTGACATGTACAGACGTTAGGGACATCATTTGATGCGGGTTGACAAAGGCGTATGTGCCTATAACCCCCAGCTTGTGAAGGTGTAGACTCTTCCCTCAGCGGTCTGTCCCCAGCCTGGAGCATGACTGACCCCCTTCTTCGAACCTCCTCTCTGTCTCACACTGTGGTCTTCGTTAGCCTGTCTCTCCAAGGAGAATGTCAACTCCGCGGGGGCCGGGGCTCAGTCTGTCTTGTTCACAGTTGTATCTCCAGCACCTGGAAGAGTCCTGGCACAGACTAGGCGTGTGGTAGATGTTGGCTGACGAGGTGGGTGGATGGGTGGGGGGTGGAAGGATATGTTGGATAGACAAGTGGATGGACAGGTAGGTAGGCGGACAGGTGGGGGAACTGATGGATACATTGGGTGCGCAGGTGGATGGGTGGACGGTGGGATGGATGAATGAGTGGGTGGGCAGGAACCCCGCCGGTTGGGCCCCTCTAGGATGGTACCCTGCCCCTCACCCACTGCCTGTTTGCTGCTGCCCCCTTCCAGTCTCTCCTGCTGTTCAGTCGGTCCCTGGACACCAACGGTGACTGCTCCCGCCTGGTGGCCGATGGCTGGCTGGAGCTCCAGTTTGCCGATAGTGAAAGTGCTGTCCGGCTCCTGGCGGCCTCCCTGCGGGTCCGGGCCCAGTGGGAAAGTGCCCTGGACCGGCAGCTGGCCCATCAGGCCCGTCGGCGGGCGCCGCTGGAGGACGAGGAAGACGCGGAGGAGGCTCCGGTCAACCGCCAGGAGGTGGCGGCGCTGAGCAGGGAGCTGCTGCAGTTTGTGGCTTCCAAGGTACCCACCGCCGGGTGCCTGTGCCACCCTTGGCCAGAGGGGGCGTCCGCTGCAGGGATAAGGCTCAGGAAGGCCTGGCTTCTGGGGATTTTAAACCAGGGAGGCAATGACAAACCAAGGTCACACAGCTGGAGAGGGTGGCAGCCGGGATTTGACCCCAGTGCCTGGCTCCAGAAACCACGCTGTCAACCCTGCCGCAGCCATTCAGCAGGTGCTCCTTAGGCAGCTCCGTTTGCATAGGGCGGGTGCCCCTCCCTACAGCGAGGGCGTGTGGAGGAGAGCAGGAGGCTGTAGGGCATTTACTCAGGAGAGCAGACTTGAAACCAATGCCCCCACCTCTTACGTAGGAGTAGAGAATCGATCCTGATTCTACTACGTGTGGCAGATGTAGGGGAGAAGGTTGCAATCCAGGATGGCTTCCTGGAAGAGTGGAGGGATCCAATGAACCAGGGAAAGAGGAACAGGCTGACATGCCGGGGGAAGGTGGGGCAAGGTGGCCAGACTCACAGTCTGGATAGGGTCCCAGAAGTGGCAGGGAGCAGGGGAGGGGCCTGGGAGAGACTGTTGAGATGGGGGATGGGGCGTCAGGCATGTTTTAGACAAGACTCTGGTCATGGGTACCTGAAACCATGTTGTGATTGGCTGAAGCAATCGGCCCCCATAACTGAAAAGTTCAGGGGTGGACTTCAGGCACCGCTGGATCCTGGTGCTCTGACAGTGTCTCCCTGGGTCTAGCTGCTGTCTCTCTTCCCCGAGGTTCCCTACAGCTTCCGGCGGCTCACGGGGCTGGAAGCCCAGAACCTCTATGTGGGACCCCAGACCATCACAACTGCCCCCAGTCTCCCCGGCCTCTTTGGCAGCTCTACCCTCTCCCCCCACCCCACCAAAGGGGGCTACGCAGTCACTGACTTCCTCACCTACAACTGCCTCACGGTGAGCATGGATCCCCCTTGTCCCCTCACGCCCCTGCCCCTGGAGATGGGATCATTGGGAGCCCCCAACCGTGTTTCAGCCTAGTCCAGGGACACAGTTGTGGAACGGGGCGGGCCAGCGCTGCGGGTTCTCGGAAGGGGTCCAGGCAGGCTGCGGGGGCCGGCCCGGGGACAGAGCCCTGACCCGGCCTGCCCGCCGCAGAGCGACGCAGACCTGTACAGCGACTGCCTCCGCGCCTTCTGGACCTGCCCCCACTGCGGCCTGCACATGCCCCTCACGCCCCTGGAGCGCATCGCCCACGAGAACAGCTGCCCCGAGGCCCCGCGGGACGGCCCTGCAGGTAAGGACGTGGCTCGGGGGCATCTGTGCCCGCCTGGCCGTCTGTCCGTCCCGTGGTGGTTCCCTGGCATCAGAGCATTCGCCGGACATTCTGGGGACTGACACTCGCAACCCTCTGGTCCTGGCTGGTGCCACCTACAGGCTTTTGTCACGGAGAACCCAAGCCTGGGTTGGGGAGGGTCTGGAGGGCCACCGCTTTCTCAGTTCCATCTTTCTGTCTCTCTCTTTGGTCTGTCTGTGATCCGCTTCTGTGTTTCTGTCTGTCTCTCTGTCCCTCTGTCCCTCTGTGGCTGTGTCCCTTGTTCTTTTCTGTCCACAGCCGTCACCTTGGCCGTGTCCACTGTGTTGTTAGCCAGGGGGTGATGCAGCGGGGAGACCCCACCCTTGGGCAGTCTCTGTCTCTCCCCCCAGACACAGACTAAAGACTTTCCTCTGTGTGCGTGTATTAGTCAAGAAAGGCTTCCTGGAGTAGGCAGAGCCAGATTTCCCCTAAAGGCCAGGAGAGCCTGAGTCCCTCGGGTGACCTGGATTTGGATGGGGGTGCGAGCCTGCAGGGGAGCGCCCCCCTCAGCCTCCCGTCCACTCTTCCTTAGGGGCTGAGGAAGCCACCCCGGAGCCCCAGCAGAAGACTTCGGCCCTGCAGAGGCCTTATCACTGCGAGGCCTGTCAGAAAGACTTCCTGTTCACGCCCACCGAGGTGCTGCGGCACCGGCGGCAGCACGTGTGAGGGCGGGGCCCTGGGCTACTCCCCGCTTCCTCCCCCATGGGGGAGGGTATGAGCCTGCGCCCGCCCGCCCAGAGGGCAGCAGCGCCCTGTTGGCCCGCCCCATGGTCTCGCTCTCCCGCTGGCCGAGGGGCCCTGGGACACCGATGGCCGAGCAGGGACTTCAGATCTCGAGGCAGGATCTTGGCGCCCCTGCCCTTGCCGGAGTGTGTGCTCACAGCCTCTGCTTTCCCTTGAACGAGGGAGACCCTGCGCTGGCCTGTCCACGTGTGTCACTTTAAGAGGCGGCGAGGAGGGGGTGTCAGTGTCCGCGTGGGACCACGGGCTGCACGACAGGACCCTGCTGTGGGGCCCATGGGCGGTCTCAGCCGCCCCCGCGGGACTCCCGGCCATGCCTCCCTGTCCCTGAGGGGCCTCCTGCCTCGGCCCAGGCGCACCCCTGCGGCAGGTGTCTCCCCTGCCCTGGCAGCCATGCCTGGGCGCCACACTCCTCCTCCGCTGCGCCCTGCCCTTGCCTCCCTCCGTCCGCACTCGCCTCCGAGTGAGCTCATACCGCCCTGGGCTGCCTGCTGACGCCTGGCCGCCGGGCCGCTCCCGGCCCTGACCGCCTGCCCTGAGCCCCCGCCCCCGGCCGGCCGCCTCCTTGGCACCAACGCTCGACACTCAGCATCTCACAGGCGTCTCGGGTGTGACACAAAGCCGCTCGGGCTCCTGGGGGCAGCCCCTTCGCACTGCGCCAGTCTGCAGCTGATGCTCCGTTCTCAGCCATTTGCCATCACGTACTGATCTCTGGCTCTCTCCCCCTGACCCCGTCCCACGACCACCATGTTTGAGCTTTACTTTTGGGGCTTCATGTTCCCCCAAATCTAAGGCCTCTGCCCCAGCTTGGAACAGCGCGGCTCCGTTCCCCTGCTTGGGCCCAAGTGCCCCGTGTCACCCTGGCCTCTCTCTCCTGTCAGCTGCCCCTTTAAAACAGCTCTGGGATCAGACCCCCCGGCCCTGGCCCCCCACGCAGGGACTGGGCCAGCCGCCTCCTCCCCGGGCTCCCAGACGACCGTAGTCCAACTTGGTTGTGCGCCCTTCCATTGCACCTGGTGGAACTCGGCTCCATTCCATGTGCATATGGAAATAGAACATGTGCACTTTCCAAAACGGACTTAGACCTCCCGTGGCTCCGTGACTTGCCCTGAGGGTAATTTGAGGGCTTTCTGAGTCGGCACAGATCCTCTGTGTTCAGTGAGGCTGCAGAGCAGGCCTTTACGTGGCTGCACATTTATTTAACAAGGCCTCTGTGAGCAGACGGTTCACGGAGGGAGAGAGAAATATCCACGTGAGAGACAAAGATCGTTTGCCTCCCGTAAATGCCCTGACCCAGGATCAAACCCAAACCCCAGGTTTGGGCTCTGACTGGGAATCGAACCCCCCAGTGTCTTGGTTATGGGACGACATTCCAACCGATTGAGCCACACCGGCCAGGACCAGACAGTTCACCTTTTGTTCCCACAAACGAAGCCGGAGGTGGAATCACTGGTCCAAGGGAAGGTGAGTTTGTGCAGGTCATTTGATAGGTTCGCCCAAATGTCCTTCCTACAGGACATTTACATTATTTCTCTTTCCCCTGATTGCCAGTGAGCCTGAGCACCTTCGCTTGTTACTCTGGGCCCTTTGCATTCCCTCTCCTGCGCTGGCTCCGTGTTTGACTCTGTGTTTTCTAGGTGCTTTGCCATTTTCTTACGGGTTTGTAATAGCTCATTGTGTATTCTGGGTCTTAAGCTTCACCATAGATGTTACAAACATTTCTTCCAGTCTGCGGCTTATCTCTTGGCTTTCTTTAAGGTGACTGACTGAACTCAGAACTTCTCCATCTTTTAGTTGTCAAATCTCACTCTCCTCAGTGTTCCACAGCCCAAAGAATTAAAAACAGAGGAATAAATGGGTGGAGGGAGCGGCCACCTCAGAGCCTCCCCCAGCCTGTCCAGCCAAAGCTAAGAGCAGGTGGCTGCCAGGGCTGCTCTTGCTTCCCCTCCTTTTTCCGTGTTAGAACCTAAAATAAAAAGGATGTCCTATAGGTGAGGAGCAGAGTTCTTTATGTTCGTTGCGGCGGGGCTGGGGGTGCTGAAGATGGAAACCATCCAGTGTCCACCAAAGAGCCGTCATTAAGCGTCTCTGGCGCCTGGCCCAGTAACCCCACCCGGGGGAGTGGGGGTGAAGGAGCCTGTCGGGAGAAGACGGCTGCCAGGGCGCCTGTCAGAACTGAGACCCAGGGGTCACAGCCCCTCAAGGGTGAACTCCATGGCCATCAACAGTCCAGGAGCCCTGATCCGTTAATTACGGAGACATGTCTGTCCCGATAGGTGCACAGAAGCTCCAGGTGGGGCTGTGGCCTCCCCATTCCCGCAGCTGCATGAAACGACCCCCCTGGAGCCGTCCGTCGTCCGTCGGACGGGGCCAGGCTAAAGGGCTGATGCTGCGTCAGCGGGGAGTGGGCACCTTCACCCAGCTTGAAGGGGATTGGTGCAACTTCTCTGGAAGGCAATTTAGCAGGGTCTTTCAAAATGCAAGTGTGCGTGCCTTCGCTCCACAGTCTCTGAAGGCTTTTGATGCATAACACAGAAAAGGGGTCTGATCGTAAGTGAACGGCTTGGAGAATTTTACCAGAAAATGAAACATGCCTGAGCCACCAGCATCCAGAACGGGAAACAAACCATGACCAGCCCCCAGCAGCCATCCTAATGATATTTACTTTGGTTTTAATGGCATTTTTATGGCTAATAATGTCAAATGTCAAGCATTTTCTCATAAGCTTATTAACCATTTATACACGGCAGTACCGCGGTACTCATCCCTAATTCATTCTGAAGCTTGTGACGAGCGCTGAAACCGATGAGTGCCGAACGATGAAGCGTTTCTTGTGTCATGACTCATAGAAGTTCTAGCAAGCGTGGCGAGTCCGAGCAGGTGCTGAGCGCTGCGACATTTTTTGTCATCAAAATGCAATGCGTACCAGGTTTGATGATTTCTGAAGCTGACGAGTACCGAGGTGTGACTGTACTTTCTGTAGTTTATATGAAATATTTTGCTTCTTTTAAAGTGCTGTTTTTCTTACTGATTGGAAACGGTAATTTATTTAATAAATATATTTGTCAAATATATGAAATGTATTTTCTCCAAGCCTGTGCTTTCCTTTTCATTTTCTTAACAGTGTCTTTTGCAGAGCAGTTTTTAATTTTAATGAAATTTATCATTTTCCCTTTATTAGTGCTTAAAATTATTTTTATTATATTTATTCTATTGTTTATTTTTTTTTAAATAGATTTTATTTTTAGAGAGGAAGGGAGGGAGAAAGAAAGGGAAATAAGCATCAATGTGTGGTTGCCTCTCACACGCCCTCCACCGGGGACCTGGCCCACAACCCAGGCCTGTGCCCTGACTGGGAATCAAACTAGCGAGACTTTGGTTTGCAGGCTGGCACTCAACCCACTGAGCCACACCAGTTGGGCCTATTGTTTTTAATTTAATATTTAGGTTGTACCTATTTTATTTATTATCTTTTAATTTTATTTAAAAAATTTTATTTTCATTATTTGACCTTTTTCTGTCCTAAGAAGCCTTTGCCCACCCCTAACATGATGTCTTTCTCCTGTTTTTTCCTAGAAGTTTATAGGTCAGATTTTACCTTGAACTCCATGATCCATTGCCAGTTAATTTTTGTGTGAGATGAGTCAAGGTTCATTTTTCTGCATGTTAATGTTGGGTTGTTCCAGCACCATTTGCCGAAAAGACCGTTCATTCCCCTTTGAATTAATTTGCCACCTTTACTGAAAATCAATAGACTAATCCACGTCGGCCCATTTCCAGGCTTATTCCTTTGATGGATGTGTTGGAGCTGTCCCGGGACCACACGGCCCAATCACTGCAGCATTATAGTAAGTCTTAAATCAGGCAGTGCAAGGCGTCCAGCTTTGTTCTTTGTCAAAATAGTTGCGGCCAATCTAGGTCCTGTGCATTTCCATATGCATTTCAGAATCAGCTTGTCCATTTCTACAAAAGCCTGCTGGGATTTCAGCTGGGATCGTCTTGACCCCACAGATACTTAGGGAGAACAGACAAGTTGACATTTCAACATGAGCGAGTCTTCCAAGTCTCTGAATCCATGAATATGGTATATCTTGCCTTTTAAAAAATGTATCTAAAGTCATCTTCAATTTCTCTCAGCTGCCTTTGGTGGTGCCCAGTGTGTGTGTCTTGCATGACCACAGTCCAGGGCTGGGCACAGGCAGGGAAGAGAGTGTCACTTTGTTTATTTTTAATAGTTCTATATGCCCTGTTCTATATGCCTGTTTCCTCATCTGTGAAGTGGGGATAATAATAGTCCCACTTCACAAAGCTGTTGAGAGTGTCCAACGCATTAATTAACCCATGTGCTTAGAACTGTGCTCAGCACATCCAGGGGCTCAGCAAACAGCAGCCACAACTACCTCTAATGCAGAAGAAAGGCAGCCAAGATGTGCTTGTCAGTCACTCATCGGTGACATCAGAGAGAAATGGGGCAACTGCTCAAGTGAGAAATCCAAGCACAGTTGTAGATTTTCCTTCCCTCTTACCTACTGCATCCAGCCAGTCCCTAAGTCCTTTCTGCTGCCTTTTTTTTTTTTTAACAAGACCTTTCTCATTTTTTATGGGCCACCCTTCATTCATTCCATCACCGGGACCACCTGGGGCGGACCAGCGTTCAGCCTGCTGCTCATCAGGCTATACCCCTGGGGTCGTCTCCAGGCTTGGCTAGAAACGAACCCCTCTGGTTCACAGGCGGACGCTCAATCCACTGAACCACACCAGCCACGGCAACCGGCGCTCCTTTATCTGCTCAAAATCCCTCCAAGACAATGACATATTCTCTTCGCCATAAAAAGGAACGAAGCACTGACTCACACTATAACATGAGCAAACCTCAAAAACATGCTAAGTGAAGGAAGCCAGATACAAAAGACCGTATGTTGTAAAATTCCGTTTATATGAAGTGTCTAAAACAGGCAAATACACTAGAGGCAGAAAGTGAATTAGTGGTTGCCTAGGGTTGGGGGTTGGGGGTACATGAGGAGTGACTGCTGAGGGTAGGAAGTTTCTTTTTGGCTGATCGTGATGCTAGGCGCACAAGTCTGACTATTCCAAAGCCTTCGTGCGGCGCACTTCAAATGAGTGGATTTTACGATCTGTGACTTACATCCCAATAAAGCTGTTACAAAATAAACACCTTCCATGGCTCCCCGGCGCCCTCTGGCGGGCGCCCAGGCTCGTTCCCTGCCCCACATTCCGGTGCATCTGAGCTGCATGACCCACAGTCGCATCGCTGGACTCGTAATTCACGAGGCTACAAAGCCACACAGAGAGACGCTGCCATGGACACACGCGGGACGCACCCAGTTATTAAGACCCGCTCTGCCACACTATCCCCCCTAGACACACGCAGCAGCGCCCCAGAGTCTCCAAGTCACAGACTATGCACAGACACACAGACACACAGGGCACAATGTGACAGCCAGCCAGGGACCCAGCCACTACTCCGGGACACACACACACACACCACGTGCAGTAACAGGCTCGGCTGCGGACACAGTCCTGGCGGCGCCCGCTGGCCCGACAGCCCTCCCCCAGCCTCCCAAGGCGGGAGCCACAGCGGCCACACGATGGTCACACACACACATCGATCCCGACAGCCTGGCCCTGCCCACGCAGCGCACACAGGCCTCCCGCAGTCCCCGCTGGGGTCCCCGCTTCCCGCAGGCCCCTCCTACGGAGCGACGCCCACCCGCTTCACAGGCTGCCCCAGAACTCACTGGTTCCTCACCCCAGGAAGTGGGGGAGGTATTTTTAGTTACAATTAACCTCCCGCCCAATTTCCCTCCACCCGGAGGCACATCCAATTGGTATAATTATAGAGAACTAAGTGAGAGGCATTTCCAGTCACCGGGAGGAGGTGGGGGAGGAGGGGCGAGGGGAGCGCCCCTCCCCCACTCGCCAGCGACCCGGGTCCCAGGTTGCGCGTCCGTCAGGCAGGCAGAGGTTGCCCGAGCACCTGGCCTCCCCTCGAAGCAGCCCCCAGGCCTGGGTCCAGCCCTGCCCCCCCTCCCCATAATCCGTCCCCGCCTGCCTTCAAGGGGGGAAGGCGTTGGAAGTCCTTCCCGCTGTCTATCCCTCACCCACCCCACTTCAGTCCTGGGGAGTTTGGGGAGAGAGAAACACTAACCAACAGTTACTAAAACAATATCTAACTCAGAAACTAGTTTGTGTTCGGCCCTTTAAAAATCAGAGTCTAAGATTCTATTTTTTGGTTCGCAGGCCGGCACTCAGTCCACTGAGCCACACCAGCCGGGGCTAACATTCCATTTTTTAAAATGAGAGGCCGCCGAGCAGCAGTTAGGGCGCCGGCTCCGGAGCTGCCAGCCGCCTGCGTTCGAATGGCGACCCACATACTCTCCCTCCGTGTGACCCCGCCAGAGCCCCTTCACTTCGCTGGGCCTCGTTTTCTCCCCTCTGGAAACTGGGGACCGTGACGGGGTCAGCTCCTGGGACTTGGCGGTGGGTTTACCAGGCTGGTAGGATGAAGCTCCCAGGACAGAGCCGGCGCACAGCGCGCACTAGGTGACGGTAAACAAATGCATCAGCGTGGCCCGAAGCCGCCCCTGCTCCGCACCGCGCGTCAGCGTCTAACAGACCCAACGATGCGCCCGTTTACTCGGCCCGCGCAGGTCTCCACCTCCCCGCTGGGCGGGACGTCAGCGCTCCCCAGAGCAGGGGTCTCCGGCCTGCGCGCTGAAGTGATGGGCAGAGCGTGTATGGGAAGTACCTGCGGCCTGGATGAATGAACGAACGACAGGTGAACGCCCTTGAGTTGCAGGGTTGCTTCCTCCGCTCTCCACCTGTTTCCCAAGAGCCCCGTGTCAGCCCTGAGCTGCGGTTTCTCTAGTTACAGTAAGTCCTGCCTTTGAGCGCTTACTGCGCGCCAGGGACCATCCTCGGCATTTCCTTTGTCATATCGCCGACAGCCAGCACGGCAGACCCGGGAGGGTGGTGTTGCTGGGATTCCCACCCTCCAGGTGCGGAGACTGAGGACCAGAAAGATGAAGTCACTCGTCCTGGCACCACGGCTAGTATAGTCACGGGCACCACAGGATCTGAGCCCGTGTCTGTTGGCACCACTCTCCGTGGATGAGGCTGTTCATGCCCAGCCCACCTGTCTCCCGCGGGGCAGGTGGAGAAAGTAACCTGGGGATCACCGTGTGGGGGACGGATGCAGAAGGGGCCGCGATTCTTCATCCCTCCCCATATCCACCTCTCTCGCAATGTGAGTTTGCAGCTGCACCCAGTGAGGGGCGGAGTCTATCTCCCCTCCCTTGAATCTGGCCTCAAGACTTTAAGTGGCTGAGAGAGAACCTTGTGTCAGATCTGAGCTGAGGCCTTAAGAGGTCTTGGGCCCTTCTGCTCCCAGAGTCCAATCAGCCTCTATATGAACAAACCCGAAAGCCTGCTGGCCGATGTTACCACGTGGTCCAGTCACACCTGTTGCCTCTGCTGCCAGCAAGCCAACCCTCTGAAGCAGAGCCCCCTTGCTCACCTGTCCCTGGCTACAGACACACGAGAGCCTGATGAAGCCACAAGGCCTGCCTAGCTGAGCCTAGTTTAAAATACCAACCCATAGAATAATGAGCTAAAAAAAGTGGGCATTTTGTGCCACAAAATTTAGGGATTGTTTGTTACACAGCAACAGCTGACTGATACACGTCAAGTGCCCAAGGACAGAACAGGTTAAAGAATATTAATTATCATCATAACGAGTGATTTACAAGCTTCAAATAGATGGGAGTGTAAACCTTAGGAGAGACATTAGAGTTCAAACTGCTGGGTTTTTGTTTTTAAGACTTTATCATTAAAAAAAAGATGACATCAGAGTAGGGAGGTAGGGGAAGAGAGGAGGGGAGTGGGTTGGGAGGATGAAGGGAACCTCCCCAAATATCGGATCCAGGTGACCCTCGTCCCCTGATGGCCCCAGCCCACCCCCAATTCCATCTCTGTCCTGGAGGTGGGGCCCCCGCCACCATCTTCCAACGACCCAGGATCTCAGCTCAGGTTCTGGGCAGAGGTGAGGGTAGAAGTGGGACGCCGAGCCTAGAAGCTTTGTCTTTGTCCTTGAGAGACCCTCGAGTGGGCGCTCAGGCCCCCCACATCCCAGTGGGGCCCCAGGGAGGTAGGCATTGAGTGGGAGGGCCGTAGAAGGTGGGGTCCTGAAGCCAGAGGTGGGGACCAAAACAAGGTGTTAGCCTGGTGGTCACAGTTTGGAGGCAGGAGTCTGCAGAGAGGGGAGGAGAGGCCAAGTCAGGAGGCGGGGACAGGGCCTGGCCCCATGTCAGCCTCCTGCGCAGTGCCCCCGGCCCCACAGTGAGAGGGACGCAGCCAGAGAGGAGACAGAGAAAGAGGGAGACGAAGGGTTAGAACAAAATGGAGGCAGAGATGAATAGAGAGAGACTTAAGACAAAGAAAGACAAGGAGAGAGGGAGACAGAAAAAGACAAGAGTTGGGGGCGGTCAGAGACTGAAAACGCAGACAGAAGAGAGCCCCCTGGGGAAGCAGGATGGGAAGCCCCCTTCATCGCTCCTGATCCCAGAGGACACTCCGACCAGGCCAGCCCTGTCCGGACTGGTCAGAGCAGAGCGGAGATCCCCACTGACCAGCGTGGCTCTGAATGAACCCGCCCACCTCTCCTTCCCAGGCTCAGGCCTCCACTGCCCCTCCACGCCGAAGCCCTCCCGGGTCTCCACGCTCATCGCCCAGCCTTTCTGTTGGCGCTGAATTTATTGCTCACACCTGACTCATGAGCCCCAGCCCCGCTCAGCCCCCGCTCTCCCTCGTGTGTGGGGGTTGCGGAGGGGCTAATTCATAGCCATGAGGTTTCTAGGTGCTCTGGGCCTTTGCATATGCTGTTCCCTCCTCCCTTGCCTCACTTCTCCTATTTTCCTGGTCTCAGCTCCAAAGTCCCCTCCTCCAGGAAGTCCTCCCTGAACTCCCCATCCCGAGTCTGATGTCTTCTCTGGGCTCCTCCGGTTCTTGGGTTCCCTCATTCCAGCCCTGCCGACTCTGGGTCATCACTGTCTGGGACAGGTCTGCCCCTGTCACAGTGACTGCCGTGTCCCAGCGCCCCCCAGCACAGGCCCAGGCAGAGAGGTGCCCTGAGAATGTGCACTGAATGAATGAACGAACGAACAAACATGCTGAATTAAGGAGTTTCGATGCCATCAGAGGGCGCTAGGGAGGTTTTAATCCAGGGAGGGTAAAGATCTGATCTATGCTTTAGAAACTCCAGGCAGCCTCTCAGCTCTTGGCTTTTGCACATGCTGTTCCCTTTACTTTTATGAACTGACTACACCTGCGCAACTGACCTCTTCTCTCTGAGCCTCAGTTTTCTCATCTGCAAAGTGAAAATTCTAATAGCTTCTCCCCCTTGGGGTTGTTGTGAAGACTAAATAAGAAGATACTCTAAAATCTTAAGACCCAGAAGAAGAATCTACCCTATTAGTTTGCTCCTAACTTCTAGCTGGTGGACGGACTCCTAGCCATCCTTCAGTGCCCCACCCAGAAGCCACGGCCTCCCTGAAAGCTTCCCTTATATCTCAGCCTTCCCTGAGATGCACCCCGATGGCTCCCCGCTCTGAGCAGCCTGAGTTTTATTGTTTCAACTGTTGCCCTAGTTTCTGACGTTCACTTCCCCACAGGCCCAGAATCTTCTCCAGGGAGGACCCTGCCTGAGGCATGTCAGGGCATGTGTGTGTGTACAGATGGACGGACGGACAGACGGATGGATGGTTAAGGGAATGAATCATCTTCCCACCGAGCCTCGCAGCACGCTCCGCTCAGGGAGCGACGCTGCCCCTGCTCTGGGCGCCCAGAGATCTTACACAGGCGTGGGGGCTGCACAGCCCCAGCCGGCGCCCCCCGACACCGGACACTCACCCTTCTCCTGACTCAGCCTCTATAGATAATGCCACTCCCCTTCTAGGTTCAAACTCATCCCCATCGATCCTGGGAGACGAGAGAGGAGGGTCAGCGGGTCTTCCCCAGACACCCCGCTATGTCCCGGAGGCCCTCCCGCCCCTTTGCGTCTCAGGGGATCCCTCTATTAGGCCAGGCTGAGCCATCGTTTACGAGGGTGCTGGTCATTTAAGGAAAAGCGGGGCCTTCCCATGGGTAGGCAGAGCCTGGAGGAAGCAAAGTCTGTGAGGAAAAGCTGGGCACCTGGAAATCTCTCCCCGGTTATGCAAACAAGGCACTGTATTCATTATTCTGGAACAGAATCCCAGAAGGTGGGGCATCTTCCCTTAGAGGAAGGGCCTGGCATGCTGGGGGCGTGGCTTAGTTAATGGGCGGGGCCTTACCTGCGGGCCTGACAGTCACGTGTGGCTGTGTCTCCGTGTAGCCTGCCATGGGCTGGCCCTCCGGGCTGAAGGCGGCTCCCTGCCCTGCGAGGGGGGTTGCGGGGTGCGGCCTGAGCCCCAGGATGCCTGGCTCCGCTTTGACGCTCTGCCAGGAGTCCTGGGCCCTCTCTCCCCGCCTCCTCCCTGTACCTGTGCGGTTGGATTGATCTATCATCGGTTGCACGATGCGTCTCCGGGCGTTAATGAACCTGGGAGGGGGTCAGGGAAACGGAGGAGAGTGTAGAGAGGGCGTAGCAGAGAGGCGGAGATGGACAGAGAGGCCCGGGACGGGGCGGAGAGTCTCCGCGGGCCTGGCGGCCTCCTTCAGCACCGCGGACAGCGCCCGGCCTCCCACCCCCGCGCCCCAGCACCGCCCAGGCCTGCGGGGCCCCTCACCAGTTGTTGACTTGCAGGATGGTGAGCCCCGTGTCCTGCGCCAGCTGCTTCTTCTGCTCCTCCGAGGGGTACGGGTGCTGTGGCCATCAGCAGGAGTCACCCTGCCTGCTGGACCCCCATCCGATCCCAAGGCCTGGCCCGCCCGGTCCCCGAGGATGGCGCGCCCAGGCTGGGGCCGGGGCCGGAAGAGCCAGCACCGCCAGCAGAGCTGCTCGGTGCTCCCCGGGGCCCAACAGAGGGAAGCAGAGCGAAGCTTCGGGCAATTACGCCTGTGGGCGCCCCCGCCTCTTCCAGCAATTAGAGGCTAATTGGCCAGCTCTCATTCGGGAAAGACGAGCTTGGGGACAGGGCTCCATTGCCAGGAAAGGAAGCAAACCCAGCCACCAGCCTCTCTGAGTCTCTGTCAGGACCCTGTGTACGTCTCTCCTGGTCCCAATTTCTTTCTTTCTCTCAGATTCTCTCTCCTTCCCTCCCCTCCCTTACCCCCCCAGCCTCCACCCCATCCCTGTGACTCAGTCTCTCCTTGTCTCTATCTTGCTCTAACGCAACCCTCCCGAGACCTCTGGGCCTCACTGTCCTCCTCCGCAGAACAGAGATAGTGCAGCGCCGCCCTCACACACTATGTCCGTGGACGATGGGCGGGCGGGTGGGTTGGGGGAAAATTGAAGGAGTCGAGAGCCTGTGGCAGCACCCGGCACACAGGTAGCGCTCAGGACATTTTTTCTGGCCAGTCCCTCTCTCCCCATGAAATTCCCCCTCAATATCCTTCCTGCCTCAGTCTCCCTTCTCTGGGTCGCTCTGGGCCTCAGTCTCCGTGCGCCCACCCAGCCCCCAGGGCGATGCGCTCACCGAGAGGTGCTGGAACAACCAGGCTCGCATGATGTTAGTGGCCACCTTGGGGAAGATGCCCCTTTTCTTGTTCCGCCGCCGCTCCTGGTCCAGCTCCTCGTCCTCGCCCCCAGAGCTGGGAGAGGCCGCGCTTGTGTCCAGCCCGTCTCCTGGAGGCGGAGTGGCGCACTGTGTTTGTGACAGTGAGGGCGGAAAACCAGACAGAGCCAGAACCCTCACCCGAGACAACTGCTCCGCACCCTGGCCGTACGTGCTCCCTTGGAAGTCCTACTTGCTGTCTAACTTAAATCTTCTGGTTGACTCCAACATTTCCCTTCTACTCCCCCCAGCTTCCCACCTTGGTCACTGGAGTTGTCCCCACTCTGGGAGGCCAGGCCCCCGCTGGATGGACCCGGGGTCCCCAGGTGTACAGATCCGCTGTCTTCATGGTCTCTAATCCATGTAGTATTCTGGAAAACAAGAGCTGTAGGTCAGTGCCAAGGCCTGGGATACAGTACAGCACAGTAGCTAAGACCATGGGCCCTGGAGCTGGGACTCCCGGGTGGAGAGCCTGTCCCTGCCTCTCTTCTGGCCGTGGGACCTCGGGCAAGTCGCTTTGCCTCTCTGTGCCTCAGTTTCCTCAACTGGATACTGGAGGACCGTCATGGTCCCCATCTCGCAGAGCGTGATGACTCAATGAGAGGGTTTACAAAAAGGCACAATCACTTAATAAAGACAAATTTACAGAGACCTATGGCGCCTTATCTGAAACCCTTGGGGGCTGGAGGTTCCAGGACCCAGGACTTGTCACGTTTTCACAGGCAGTCAGCGCACACTGCACTTCGTGACTCCCCCGGCAGGGCCTGGCCTGACCGCGCCATCAAGCTCATTAGCGTTTCTGCCGCAAAATGGATGAATATGTAACTAAGTGGAATAAATAAACGCTATAAATAGCCCTCTCATTTGTTCAGGTCAGGTTTTGCTGCCAAATGAGTTGGTACTAAACTTATGGCGGGGAGAAAACAACCTTCAGTTTTGAGCCACTTGGGGGTCTAAAGCTAAGGACCAGGGAGCCTGGGACTGTGTGCCCTTTATCCACATGCCTGGAGGAACGGGACGCTGTGACGGTCACCCCCTCTGCCCCAGCTCTGTGTCCCCGGAGGCCAACCCACCCGAATAGACAGCGCCAAGACTTGTCATTCGGCTTAAGGTTCGGTTTGATGCTGGGAGGCAGGCTGGGTGTGGGGGGGGTGTGGAAACGGCCTCCCGAACCTTGGGGTGCCCCGCCTGCCTCACTGAGTACCCCAGACCCCGCCCGCTGCTTTGTAAACAGTCCCTTCCCACAGGACCCGCCATCTGTGCCCTGCTGGGGCACACCCGAGACACAGCAGCCGGGCGAAGCCTCCCCCAGGCTCGGGACATCTGTGTGGAATCGTGGGGCTGAGCGCACGGGGCGGCTTGTGTGCAAGCGGCAGCGCCCTCAGGTCCGAAGGCTTTTGCGCACAGGTGGAACTGCGACCTGTAGCTGTCCCAGCGCTGGGTCCAGTCGAACGCTGGGGGGAGCCTCCACAGCGGTGTGCCTGAAGCCGCCCTCAGACTGTCACGTGGCCCGTAGCATGAGCCTACGCCTGTGCCCGAGATGGCACGGTTATCCCTGAAGAGGAGGTGGCTGTGCCTGGTGGCTACACGGGCGGGGCTGAGACGCACACTGACTGTGTTTGGAACGTGGCTGTCACTCTCTGAGATGGCCAGGGAGCTGGAGCGGACTATCACAGACTTTGTGGCTGTAGGTCAAGGGGTTGGCTGTCCTATTTGTGAGCCAGCGTGTGGCTGTCCGGATTCCTGCACAAGTGGGCGGGTGGCTCCGCGACCTGGTGGCCGACAGCCAAGGGAGTGAATCGGAGGCTGTGTGAAGACAAGGAATATGGCTATGTCTCCACGTGAATTGTAACCAATTGTCCCACACATGCGGCTCTCGCTGAGTGGCAGCAGAGGATGGGTTGCGGGCCAAGGGTCTGAGCACCCATCTGGGATGGTAGAGTGCGATGCGCCTGAGTCTAGCTGGGGTATGGCGGTGTGGCCCTATCTGGGCGAGGGTGAACTGCTGGGGGTGTTGACAGGGTGACAGTCTTGAGGGTGTGGCCCTTGTTGAGATCCGTGCAGCTGGGCTGTTGCGTGGTTATTGACGAGACTGCAGTCGGACCGTATCTGAGACTGAGGGGCACGGTACACGCGCACACCCGCTGTGGTCAGGCTGTTAGGCGGTTAGGACGGCGCGCGCGCGCGAGCAGGCAGGCACTGGGGCCAGCCTGGGTGCAAGTGTGGTTGTGTCTGACTTGTGTGGCAGGATCTGGGGCGAGCTGGCTCAGTCTCCATCTGTGTGGTTGTTGTGTGTGTCTCACACACACATCTAGTATGATGGTGTCTCAATCGGGCTGTGTGTCTCTGACGCTGGGCTGTGTGTGTGTAAGTGTGTGGCGTGTGCTGTCAGCTGACCGAGAGTGAGAAAGGCTGCCACTGAGTGTGCGCAGCTGTGTGTGAACCTGTGTGGGTGCAGCTGAGTCTATGCTGGTGTCTTCCGCTGTCAGGGTGCACGTGTGTGTGCACTGTGTGTCTCCTCGGGCTGCAACCCGGCTGTCCGGAGTGGCTTTGGTTGCAGGGTGATGCCGGGTACCCCTTCCTGGGCCCACCTGGTCTGGGATGCTGGGGCAGGAGGCTGGGTAGTCCTCGAGGTCCTCCCTGCAGCCGCCATCCCGATCCTCGATGACCAGGTCGATGGGCATCTTTCCCTTGAGGCAGGTGATGTAGCGGTGACAGAAGTTGTCGCACAGGTCGTGGACCTGAGGGGGCACCGGGGTACTGGGGGGGCCACCCGGGGGCCAGGGCTGGGGTGTACGGGGGCGGGGGTGGCATTCTGCTCCATCTCCAGTGTGGAGAGAGCCTGAGCGGGGTGGAGGGGGGCGAGGGGAGGGTTGCAGGGACAAGAGAGGGTGTGGGCAGAGTGAGAAGCACTCACCTTCTCCAGCTCCAGCAGGTGGAACCGGAGCACCTGAATGGCCTGGATCATCTGAAAACAGGGACAGGAAGAGGGGAGAGAGGGAGAGAGGCAGAGGAAAAGAGAGAAGAAGGAAGAGGAGGAGGAGGGGAAAGGAGGGAAGAGAAGAGACAGAGGAACAGAAACAGTGAGATACAGAGAATGACAAGGACAGAGAGACACAAAGACAAAGAGATAGGGACAGAGAGAAATAAAGATCCGAGATGGAGTCCCAGAATTCCGGGAAGAGAGTGTTAGATTGTCAGAGACAAAGACAGAGAAGCAAGAGGTGCGAGAGACAGAAAAGAGAATGAACACAAGAAAACTACAATGCCTCTCCTTTGCCTGCTTGCCCTCTGCTCCGTTTCCCACCCTTCACCTGCAAACTACATTTCCCAGAGGACTTTGCCAAAGTTCAGCCAAAAGTTCAGCCAATAGGAAACCCTGGAGGGAGCTGGAAAAGGAAAGAAGCCAGGGCATTCCTCCCTCGCTTTCCCTCTCCCCGCTTCTCTTTCTTTCCTCTCCTCTCTCCTTTGCAGCTAAGTCCCTGCGCGCACATGAGCTCTGTTCTCCTGGTACAACAGCTAATGCTTATTGAGCCCATGCCAGGCACTGTTCTAAGCACTTGACTCTTGTTAACTCATTAAATCCGCACAACAGTCCTACAAGATAGAAATTACTACTAGTTACACTTTACAGATGAGGAAACTGAGACACAGGGAGATGTCCTGGGTTCAGAGAGCTAGGATGTGGCAGAACTGGGATTTGAACTCGGGCTACTGGTCTGCATTTTCAAACTCTAGGCTACACTGTATTGCACATGGATAACAGTTACCATTGTTTGAGAACATGGGTCCCCCAACCAGCCCCAAGGCTATGGAGAGCAGGACAGGAGACTCCCATACAGGAGGAGCCGTCGTGGGGGGCCCAGGTCTCACCAGATTGTCCAGCTCTGGGTTGGAGGAGAAGAGGGGCCTCTCGGAGCGGACCTGGGAGGAAAGAGGCCAAGGAGGGCACATCCTGTCTCCTGCCTGCCCTCCTCCCCGCTGTCCTGCTGTGTGGAGCCCAGGGGAGCCCACCTGCTTGGCAAAGGCTGCAATGTCCTCATTGAAGGAATCGGACGAGCAGACGTCGCTGCCCAGGGGTGCGCCCAGCCCAGCGCCATCCCGGGGCGAGCAGGTGGCCAGCTCACACTTCTCAAAGACCAGGGCCAGCAGCGGGAAGAGCGGGTGTCTGCAGAGAGCGGGCGCAGAGGGTTCATGAGGGGTGGGCAGGGGGTCTTTGAAACAGGGAGCAACCGGGAGGGGACAGGAGACCCAGAGGGAAGAGTTGGGAAGACAGACACAGAGTAGGGACAGAGTCCGAGAAAGAGAAAGAGGCCTAGAGAGACCAAGAAACAGAGAGAGAGGCCCGCGCTCTGAGACCCCACGGAGCCTCGGCCCTGTCCCCACTCACCCATAGATCTCATCCTTCTCCCTCTTCAGGCCATCGCTGTCCAAGCCTGGGGGCGGCGGCTGTGGGGGCCGGTGGGGGCCGTAGGGCCCAGGGGCTCTCTGTGCTGGAGGCACTGCCTCCGAGAAGCCAGCCAGGGCTGCGGTGCCGTCCGCAATGCCTGGGTAGTGGGGCAGCTCATTGTACTGGGGGGAAGCAAGAGGGGGAGAGCCCCAGGGAGGCTTCAGCACCAGCTGCGATCCGACAGGCTCCCTCTCTCTGCCACAGGAACCTGCCCTTCTGCCCCCCAAGTGCCCCAGCCATGCCCCTCAGACCCCCGCCATGTCCCATGGAGCTCTGCGGGACTGAGGGCCCTGTCCCACAGCCTTCTCTTGTCCCCCTGCCCCGTGGCATACGTCCCATCAGAGATTCCTGAGGTGTGGGCAGGAAGGTCCAGAGGACAGACAGACCCAGGTCCCGCTCTGAGGGTCAGGGATCAGCTGGCTGGTATCTCACAGAATGAGGAGGGGAGGGAAAGGGGAGAAAGCCAGGTCGGGGGAGAGAGAGAGGAATGGCGAAAGCGATGGGAAGAAAGGCAACGAGAGAAGGAGACAGGAGACAGAGAGCTGCAAAGAGAGGAGAGAGGAGCGAGGGCCCGTCAGAGAGAAGATAAAGGAGACAGAGGCAGGGAGACAGGAGAGAGCGATTTTCACCCACAGACACTTCCCATAAAACCAACGCATTGTTTGTACACAAATGTACATGCACCGTCTCCCCGCCTTCGATTTCACTTCGGTTCTCAAATGTGCACAACGTGCCGCGTCCCCCTCACCATGTGAATCCAACCCACACGCGCACCCCAGAGCCAACCATCAGGCACAGGGATGAATGAGTGAGTGAACAAATGAACGAGGCATTTAGCACATACATGAATAAAATGAATGAATGAGGCATTTAGCACAGTGCCTGGCACACATTCAATAAACTCTTGTTGAACGAAGAAGAAAAAAAAAAAAGCCACAACCGCACAAGCCCACTTTTGGCAAACAGTCCCTGAGAGAAACCACGGGCCTCCGGGCGAGGTTTCTGTGTCCCGCCGTGGCAGAAACTCGGGCGCTGGGGAAGCCTGGGGACCTTAAATCGCCTCGGTCAAACCGTTCCCTTGGAGATGAGGAAACTGAGGCTTGAAGAGGAAAAGGGATAAACGAGGAGCGCAGACTTCCCGCCACGGTCCGCCCCAGCCCCGCGGACGCGCGGGCTCTGTGTGCCTCTGCTTCTCTCCTCGCTCACTGCCTCTTCTCCTAACTTCTCCTGAGCCCTGAAGTTGCCTTCGACCGCTCCTGGCTGCTCACCGCACACCCTGTGATGTCGGTGGGGTCCTCGCATCTCGCTGCTTCTGCCCCCCTTCACCCCCGCGAGGTGCCTGCTTCCCTCCGAACCTGTCTTCTCCGACCCGGCCCAGCCCCAGGGCAGAGGGGCCCTGCCTGGTGAGACCCACCTCTCCCAGCACCGTCCCCACCCGGAACCCCCGGAGGACTTGGAACAAAAGTAGAGCAGGGAAAAGGGCGGGGGGGGGGGCAGAAAAGGAAGTAGAGGGGTAAGATACAGGCCTGCGGTGGAGGAGGAGATGGAGGGCCAGAGCGGGGGAACCCAGGGGCAGGCAGAGGGAGGCAGAGGGGGAAGGTGGGAAGGCGGGATGGGCTGGCCGGGACCCGGGCGCCCAGGTGGGGGTGGGGGTGGGGGTGGGGGTGGAGGGCTGGGGCGGCGGAAGCGGGTTGGGGCGCAGGGGGCCCGCCCTCAGACCTACCCTCCGGGCCATGGGCTGATGCCGGCGGCAGCTCCTGGGTCCCTCCAGGGCCTGGCCGGCGGGCAGGGCGCAGCCGGGGGCAGCGGCCCCCGACGGCCCCAGGCCGACGCCAGGGGGTGGGGCAGGAGGCTGGGTGCCCGGCCCCCCCACCCCCGCCGCCGTCAGCGGCAGGCGCCGGGCGGTGCGGAGGCTGCGAGCATGGACCCCCGGCCCCTCCCCCCGCGGGGGTCACGGCCGGGGGCTCATGCCGGCGAGGGAAGGGGCGAGACGGCGCGGAGGGCCGCCCGAGGCCCCCTCCCCGGGGCCCCCAGTCCCCTCCCGGTCCGGGGAGAACGGAACCAGCCCGAGACAAACAGACGGGGAGACGAGGGTGGGGTGGGGGTGGGGCGGCGGCCCGGCCCGGGGCGACGCGGCGGGGGGCGCCCGCGCGGTGCGGGTCCGGCGAGCGCGGCCCGGGGGATGCTGGCGGCCCGGCGGCCTCGCTCCCCCTTCCCGGTCTCTCCCTCTCTCTGCGGTCACATCCGGAAGTTCCACATCGGAGATGCTTAACCCGCTGTCCGCCGGGGCGCGGGGGTGGGCGGGGCGGCCGCCTCGGAGCCCCCGCCCCGCCCCCGCCCGGAGCCCCGCCCCCGCCCTGCCCCGCGCGCGGTGGGGGCTGCTTTTGTATCCGAGTCTCCGGGAGTCTCATCTCGCCACCACTCCCGCCGCCCTCTCCCTCCTCCCACCCCGCGCGGTCTTCTCCGCCTCCGCCTCCGCCTCCGCCTCCCCCTCGGCGGCCACAGGTCTCTGTCCCTCGGTCCCCCGCCCCCTTCCTCCGCGCTCTACGCCCTTTTCCGTCTCTCTCTCTCTTTTTTCTGCATCGAGTCTCTCTCCGTTTCTTTCCCTTTGTCTCTGTCTCTGTCTCGCTCTCCCGTCTCTGCCCCACACACCTCTGTCGCTCTCCGCCCCGCCCGCCCCCACCTCCCGCGGGCCCCCTGCGCCGTCGGCCTCCCCCTCAGCCTCTCTCTGTCCTCCCTCTCGGCTGTGAGACCGGAGAGGAGAGAGCCAGAGGCTGCAAGTAACCAAGCCCCCCATTTTAGTTCTCTTCTTGTTCTGCCCCCCTAACTACCCTCTCCTGGGGGGACAAGGACACCCCTACACCTGTGTATGAAGCCACCTGTGTGTGTGTCCAGCTGCGCCGGTGCATCTGGCTGGCTGACCATGCCTGGGTGTGAATGTGTTTGCAGGGTGAGCGGGTGCGTTGTTTCTGACCGTGGGGTGAGTGTCGGGGGGCGGGGGTGCCCGAGTTTGTGCATACACAACGTCTGAGCCTTGGACTCGGGGTCAGCACGGGTGTGTGACGCTGTCCCCGCTGCTGGAGGCGTCCTTCTGACCCTCTGCGCACTTTGACTCCTGCCTGTGGGAAGGTTCACAAACTGGAATGTCTCAGGGAGTTTGGGGAATCCCCCAAACTGAGGGCAGGTGATTGGCTGGCTACACAGACTCCAGAGGGAAGGTCCCCATCTTTCAGCTGGTTCCTGGAGGAGGCCGGACCCCACAGCCTTCGAAACTGGTGTTCTAATGAGGTGAAGAGTCGAGCAACAAAGCCTTACCTAGCACCTACTATGTACCGGTTGTATTCTGGGAGTACAGCAGGGAACAAAAGACAAACTTCCTGGCCTCATGGCCCTCACGGTGTGTTGGGGATGGGATGGGGAGAGAGACCAGTGAAGTCAGTAAAGGTGTAAGTATAAAACGATGCTTGGAGGTGAAAAGTGCCCTGACTCAAAGCAGAGTCAGGACAGGGAGAGTGATGTGTAGAAGCTGGACAGGGAAAGTCCTCGCAGGAGGTGACGTCTGAACAGAGGCCTGAAGAGGATGAGGGAACCTTGCAGACCCGTGGTCAGATCATTCCAGTTAGGGGAACAGCATGTGCAAAGGCCCTGGGGCAGGAATGTGCCCATGTGCTAGGAGGCTGCAAGGGCAGGAGAGGGTGGGGGGAGAAGGGAGGCTGGGATTCCTTCCCTTGCTGGCCTTTTCTATGCTAAGGGTCCTTCCCCTCTGGTGCCCTTGGATTCCTAGGGGGGGGGCGGGTGTGTGCAAATATGCTTCAGGACACCTGTGGGGCTTGGGGCTTATGTGTCCACCCCCCGAGGAAGATGGCCCATAGTGTGCATCATATTTTCACAAAGGGATACTTGACCCCCCCCCCAAAATAAATGTTACAACCCATCGCTCCAGAAGGATAATGCCAAGGAGAAGCCAGACAATGATCCAGGGAGAAGAGAACAGAAACTGGGGGGAGGGCACAGAGACCCAAAGAGAGGGTGACAGACCCAGAGAAGGGCACAGAGACCAGGGAGAGAGGGAGCCAGAGCCAGGTAGAGGCTGAGCGGCGGCTGGAGGCAGCGCGCCACCCCTGCTGGGCTCTCTAAGGATATTTTTACGACCCTCATAAACAGCTCTACCTCTGCAGCAACCTGCTCCCCCTTCATCTTCTCCTCCTGTGGAAATTAAGCAAAACCGCCCGGGCGGGGCAGAGGTGGGACGGCAGGAGGCACAGCCCGAGGGGTTGGGGTTAGGGCAGAAGCAACGCCCAGCGGGAGAGGGCAAGCGGGTGGGGGGGCGCCTAGGACAGGTCCCCCCTCTCTGAGCCTCAGTCTCCCCACCTGCTGGATGAGCAATGGCCTGGGTTGCGGGGATGAGGAAGAACCAGTTACACCAGGGGGTGCCAGGACTCGGGAGGAGCTTGGCGCTCCCCCAGAAGCTCTTGTCCGCAACGGTCCCGCCGATGACGCTGGCCCTTTAAGGAAGGCGGAAGGGAAGGGGGTCCTTTAATCACTGCCACAGGCACCCCGCCTCCCAGATAGGGGTTTTGGAGCAGAAAATTAATTTAAATCACTTTTTAATTAAAGATGCAAAGCTCTCCTGTGTGTGCCCCCTACCAAGGCCCTCAGCTGAGGTTCGGGGTGGGGGGCCAGGGGTCTGGGCCCCCAGCCTCACTCTGTGTTCTGGGGGGTGCGCTGAGGTCCCCTCACCCAAGCTGCTTCTGGAAACAACAAGTGTGGCCTGGGTGGCAGTCCCAGTGAGGGGTGAGTGGGCAGAGGGACAGAGGTGACTGTGTCTTAAGTGGGTGGGGGTCTGGGGAGGCCACGGGGGGCGGGGGGGGATGTGCCTGGGAGGAGAGTGAGCTGTTCCTCCCACTGCTCTCTGGGCGCAGAAGGCCCCTCCGGCCCCCAAAACAAGGGGGAGGAGGGGCTTAGACTCTGGGGCATAAATCTTTTTAATTAAAGAGAGGAGCAAGACATTGGAAAGGGAAAAAAAAATCAGAGCGTCTGGGAGAAAAATGGACGGGAAGGCGAGGGGCTGGAGGGAGGAGGAGGCGGGGTGGGGGGGGCAGCCGCTTTCTCCCCGCACCCGTCTGTCTGTGTGACCCACACATAGTCCCACCTCTCTCTGGCCCTGGGCCCCCTCGGCTGAGCCGCCTCTCTTAGACAAATGGTCCTGGGACCCTCAGACCCCTGGGTCCTAGGGGAGGGAGCAGATGGGGTCCAGGTCTGTGTCCGGTGCAGGCTGACCCCAGGGGCGCTGCATCTGTGAGGATGGCGCTGGGGCCCCTGGGTGCCCGTGTGGGACTCCCAGACGAGCCCTGGCCCTGGGAAGGGCCTCACCCGCCAGCCTGCCGTGCCCCGTGTAGATAGGAAGGCCCCATCCACACCTACCCCAGTGAGCCCTCCATGAATGCATTGGGGAACCTCCTGGGTCTTCCAGCACAGGCGCCCCGCCCCCCGCCGGGTGGCCGTGGATCTCTCGGTGGCCTGGGCAGGACCCTCTTGCTCACTTCAGTCCCCCCACCCCCAGGGACCCCCAGGATCTGCTCTCAGAGGCTCTGGAGCTGAGTGAGGAGTTGCTCAGGGCCCCTGGTGTCTCTCTGTCTCTCCCCCTCCCCCCGCCATGGGCTCCTGCCTCGGTTTCCCCTCTTTATCATCGGCTCTGCGTCACCCTCCCTCTGTCCTCCCTCCCTCCCTCTAGGACTCTCCAAGGATCTGTATCTGGGCTCAGGAGGATCCGGGGGAGGGGCCTTCTAGGTCTCGCTTTCTGTCCCGGCTCTGTGTCTGTCTCCTTGACTGTCTGTCTCCTGTGTTGCTCAAGTCTTTTTCTCTCTACCTCTGTCTCTGCGTGTGTCTCTGTCTCCATACCTCATCTCTCTCTCTCACTCTAGCTCTCCGTCTCCCTCCCTCCCCCTCCCCCACTCCATCTCTGGGGACCCCTGTCTCCAGGCCTTTGTGTCCCCCCACGCCCCACCCCCGCCTGTGCCTGGTTGCTGCCTGCTGCCTGGTCTCTGCCCCTCGCTCCCCTTCCCCGCTGCCCAGGCCTCTCAGGAACGCATCGCCCCCGTCCCCAGCCCCCCTCTCCTGCCTGGCCCGGCTCCAGGAGGAGGAAATATTTATCTTGGTGGGATCCCCCCATCCCGCTCCCGCCCCTCCACATGCCTCCCAGGCCATCCATCACCGGAGCTGGCGACTCGGCCGGCTCATTTGTCACCCGCTGCCTGCCGCCCCGCCAAGCAATCATACCATTAGCCATGGCTCGGCAGAGGCCACCGGGAGGACCCGGCCTGACCCGGGCGGGGGAGGGGCCCCCAGACCCCTCCCTTCCTGACTCCCTGTCTTTCCCGGGATCTGGCTTCCTCTGCCAGTTTCTCTTTGTGCCTCTGTGTCTCTTTCCTGGGTCTCTTCACTTCTCTTCCGCCCCTTCTTCCTCCTTCTCCTCCTCCTCTCTCCCCCACTTCCTCCCTCCGTCTCTCTCTCTCCGTGTCCCTTCCTGTTTTGGACGTCTGTGTGTCTGTCCATCCGTCTGTCTCATGTGTCTCTCCCTCCATCTTTTTCTCTCTGTGTCTCTCTTTGGATCATCTCTCTCTGTCTCTGCCTCCGTCTCTGTCTCCGCCTCCGTCTCTGTCTCTCATTCTCAATCTCCCTCTTTTTCTCAGTCTCTCCCCCTCCTCCTGCCCCCTCCGCGTCTCTCTCTGTCCCTCTTTCCTGCTCCATCGCTCTGCCTCTCTGGGCCGCAGCCCTGGGACCCTGGCTCCTCTCTCTCCCCTGTCCCCCACCTCACCCTGCTCTCGTCCCGACTGTCACTGTCGGCCCCAGCGCCTTGTAATCTCTGGTTTTCTCTCCACACCCCCAGGCAGCGCCCCCTCCGGCTTTGCGTGCCGCTCTCGGGGCTGGGGGGTGACTTTAAACCTCCGGCACCGTCTCTGCCCGATGCCGCTCTCTCCCTCCCGTCTCCCTCGGCGTTGCGCGGCAGCCTCTCTCCGCTCACTCTGTCTCCATCTCTGTTTCTGTTTTCTTCTGGGGGCCCCTCCCCCTCCCCCCTTTCAGTTCCTCGTCCCCTCCCGCCCTGCGGCCCCTCCTCTCCTGACCCCAGCTGCCCTTGTTTAATCCATCATCCTTGACATTTCCTTCCCTCCACCTCCGGGGGGAAAATGGCAGGGACAGGGCAAGGGCTGGGGGTGGGGGGTTAAAGAAGGGAAGATAGCAAATACCTCGGGAGGCGCTGAGGACTGAGCCCCCGTCCCTTCGCTCCCACAGCCTGAGTGCCTGGAAGTCCTCCCTAGAGTCTGACTTCCATCCTCAGGGGGCTCGGCGGGGACGCAGAGGAGGTCCAGGAGCCAGCCCTTCCCTGTTCCCTGGAGGGGCCAAAGCTGTGTGCTCTGCTGGGGGCGAGCGGCCAGGAGAGGGGGAGACCCGGCACGGGCCTGCCTCCCCCCCCTCGGGTGCCCATGCATTTTCCCATTGGGACAGGGAGGCAGGGAGCTGCCCGGGCAGCAGGCACCCCGTCCAGACCCCTGTGACCAACAGCAGCTCCCCATACTGGCAGCTGCCACCCCTCCCCCAGCGAGCCCTCCAGCTGGGGGTGGGGCTGCTGGGAGTCAACCCCGAAGCAGCCGCCTGTCAGCCTCCAGGGGCAGGGGGATAAATGCCGCAACTCCTCCCCCTCCGCTTGGGCACCCAACCAGGGCCCTACCCAGTCCCCAGCGGAGCCCGTTGCCCGCAGGCGGTGACCCTTCTGTCAGCACAGCCCTTAAGGTCTTCCTTCCCTGTCTCCCACCCAGTGTCTCTAAGAGCCACCTCCCATGTAAACCACTCGTCCCCTGTCCTAGCTCAGGCTGGCTCTGGCAGAGCTCCGCCTAAGCCGGTGGCCAGGCAGGGACGTGGGGGATGGGCAGGGAGAGGCGCAAGGGGAGACATGACGCCCTTGTGATGGTGAATTGTGTATGTCCCCTCGGTACCCAGGGGTCGAACTTTAATCCCGATGTTGCTGCGAAGGTAATTTTCAGATGAGATTCACATTTAAATGAGTAAAGCAGGTGGCTCTCCAGGAGGTCGGTGGGCCTCGCCTCATCAGTTGAAGGCCTTAAGAGCAAAGACTGAGGTCCCCTGAGGAGGAGGGAGTTGTGCTGCCAGGCTGCACCTGGACTTGAGCGGCAGCCGCAGCCTTCGCCTGCTGGCCTCCGCTGCCGAGCTGACATGCCAGCCCCTGCAATCGCACGAGCCAATTTTAAAAAACAAGTCTCCATCTATCTATCTATCCCCCCATCCTATTGGTCTTGTTTCTCTGGAGAATGCTCATTAATGTACCTTCCAAACCTAAAATGCTGTGAACATGTGAGACATGGCAGAGAAATAAAGAAACAAAGGAAGAAACAGAAACAAACAAATACAAGAGTTCAAGATTTAGCATTCATCGACAGAAGAACAGATAAGCAAAATGCGGTATCTTCATACAGCGGAATATTATTCGGTCGTAAAAAGGAATGAAGCCCTCATCTACCCTGCCACATGGATGAACCTCAAAAGTGTTAAGCTCAATGAAAGAAGCCAGACACAAAAGGCTACACATCGCAGGATTTGGCTTACATGAACTGTCCAGAACAGGCAAGTCCACAGAGACAGGAAGTGGATTAGTGGTTGCGGGCTGGGTGAGGGGAAATGGGGAGTGACTGCTAATGGGCACAGGGTTTCCTTTGGGCGTGATGGGAATGTTCTGGAACTGGACAGAGGAAGTGGTTGCCCAACATTGTGAGTGGACTAAATGCTACTGAAATGTGCATTTGAAAAATGTTTAAAGTGGTACATTTTTAAAAAAGATTTTATTTATTTCTTTTTAGAGAGAGCGGAAGGGAGGGGGAAAGAGAGGGAGAGAAACATCGGTGCAAGAGATACATTGCTCGGTTGCCTCTCGCATGTGCTCTGATGGGGACCAGGCCCGCAACCCAGGCATGTGCCCTGACTAGGAATCGAACCGGCGACCTTTTGCTTTGCAGAGCGATGGCCAACCAACTGAGCCACACTGTTCAAGGCTAAAATGATAAATTTCATGTTAAGTGTATTTTGCTACAATTTCTTTAAAAATGGTTCAAGATGTAGAGATACAGAGAACCAAGAGACGAGAGGCGGCACCGAATTAGCTCTAAAGATGGTGTCCAAGTTCCTGTGGCTGCTGTGACAAATCGACACAAACTCAGCAGCTTAAAACAAGGCAAATCTGTTCTCTCCCAGTTCTGGGAGCTACAAGGACAAAATCAGTCCCCATGGGCCACAGTCACGGTGTCGGCAGGGCTGTGCTCCTTCTCGCAGGTGGCCCAACACAAAAGCTTAAATCAAAACCTATTTTTTTGCTCATCAGTTTTCGTTAGTGTTTGTGTATTTACTGTGTGGCCCAAGACAGCTCTTCTCCTTGAGTGGGGCCCAGAGACGCCACAAGGTTGGACGCCCACGTGAGGAGAGGGTCCCGGCCTCTTCCGGCTTCCGGGGGCCGGGGCAGTGCCTTGCCCGCGGCGCTCCCACCTTCAAGGCCAGCGCCTCCAAAGCTCTGGCCCGTCGGCACGGGCCTCCTCTTCTGTGTGTCGTATAACGTCCCTCTGTCTCCCCCTTACAAGGACCCACATGATTGCGTTGCGGGTCCCCCCAGATCACCCTCCCCGTCTCAAGACCCTTAACGACACCTGCAAAATCCTTTTTTGTCACCTAAGGTAACAGTCACAGTTTCCGGAGATTAGGACATGGATACCTCTGGGGACACCCATCATTGTGCCATGAAATTCCTCCCCTCCTTCCAGGCACATGCTCCCTCCAGCCAGAGGTGGCACCTCTTTCCCTGCCCTTGGAATCTTGCGACTTGCTTGACCAACAGGACATGGTGGAAGTGACTGGAGGCTTTGCAGTTTCCACTGTGGCTCTTAAAACCTGCCACTATGCCGTTAAGAAGTTGGTCTAGGCAAGTAAAGAAGGAAGAGGGGACGGCCACAGGGAGAGGTGAAGGGGCCCAGACCACAGACAGCGCCCCCTGCCGGCCACAGATGACAGCATCTTGCACATTCTAGCCCCAGCCAAACTCCAAAATGAACGCATGGGGAGCCCGGGTCAAAGAGGGACAGAGGCCTTTGGAAACAGACAGGGGGAGGGTCAGCTGTGCAGACACAAAACGCAAAGAAAGAGAGACAGACACTGTCCAGAAAGGCATGGGCTCTGGCCAAAAGCCCCCGTTTTCAGGTGACAGGCAGCACCGACTGCCAGGCAGGCAGGTGAGTGGGTTCCCTTAGCCATCAGCTGACACCTGACCGCAGACCTGTGAGCCCCCAGTGAGAGAGAAGAACTTATCATTTTAAGCCATTAAGTTTTAGGGTGGTGTTTGTTATGTAGAAACAGATACCAAACCAGGATGCTTGGAGGGTCAGGGAAAGGTGGGTGAAGGACAGGAAGTCAGGGGAAGGGGAGGTCTCAGGCTGCAGATTTATTTGGGAGAAACAGGCTAAGGCCCTGGGGAACCATTTGGAAAGACGAGGCTGCGGAAATACGGATTTCAGAGATTGGGGAAGGTCAGAGGGTCAGGACTGGTTCCAGCTGGGGGCCTTGGTCTTAGAACTAGTGATGCAAACGTCCTGGGGCTCCTTGGCATGAATTCCAGGGGTGGATTCATCCGGTGCCTATAATCTGATTGATGAGAGTTTCTGAGCATAATCTCTGTGTGTTCCTCCAAACCTGTTGCAGAAGAGGCTGTCCCCTGTCCTTCAATATCCACTCTGCCACGTTTCCTTAAAAATCCTCTACGATTTTTAGCCTGATGACCAAGAATAAAAACTACCTGTTCCCCCAGCTGCCCTGGCGGCTAAGTGTGGCCATTCAGGTCTGGTAACTGAGACGCAGAAGGACATGATACATGGAACTCCTGGTAAAGGCTCCAGAGAACGCTGGATCCAGGACCTCTCCTCCAGTCTCACCCTCTGGCTGCAGTGTGCGCCCTCTGGGACTAGACAGATGCGGGCCATACTCTTGCTCTGTCAGAGCAACAAGAAAAAGAAACTGGGTTTCTCATGGTCCTCATGAGATAGGGTTGCCATACCAGAGGTGGACAGTTACACAAGAGAGAAATACATTCATCTTATTTAAACCACACTTATTTTTGGATCCTTGTTATTCACGTCTGTCAATAAAACATTCACAGGAAGCCCTTATGAGGGCTTTGACAGACCCCCTCTCCGGGTTCTGGAAGTCCCTGCCTCCTCTGGTCCCCAGGCTGGGGGTGTTAGGGCTCCCATCTGCCAGCCCCAGCGCCGCGCCATGCCCTGTCCGTTCCCCACGCCCCGCACCGGTCTGTTCACGTTCCTTCCTTACGCTCGCCTCACCCGCCAACTCCAGGCCTCCTGCTTCCTCCCGGGGTCCTGCTACAGAGTCCTTGGCCTCGCAAGTCCCAACGCGGCCACCACCTCTCGCACCCTGTCTCCCTGTGCCGCCCAGTGCGCTGCGACCCTGGTAAGAGCAGGAACATTGGGGTCATGGCCGTGTTCCAGCAGAGTGCCAGGCACAGAGCAGGTGCACAATGAATTAAAGACTCCCCAGGGCTGGAGGGAGAGAAAGACTGGTCCCCGTCGTCCAGTTGTCCCCGGGTTTGGTGGCCTAGCAACTGGGACTCAGGCGGTAAAGCAGGTTCATGGGGACCCTGCGTGTCTCTGTCCTCCGGAGGCCGTTCATTCTGGGGTGGTGCGCAGAGGGCAGTGTGCGCGCGTGGATGTGTGTGGGGGAGACAGAGGGGGAATATGGGATGTGAAAGCGACAACCGCGTCAGGAGTACCACTGAGCTCCTACTGTGTGCCAGGTATTATTCGAATGTATACATAATGTAATATAATTACAATGAAATATATAGAATTTAATACACTGCATATAATTCTAATAAATTATATGGATTAAATTGCAATTTAATACAACAGCCCTGTGAAATAGGCATCCCTAGTCCCATGATTATTATTGTCCCCATTTTCCAGATGCGGCCACTGAGGCACAAAGGAAATAAATCTCCATGCTGTGCTGCCTCCCACGACAACTCATTTAAATCACTCCCAAGCTGATGCCCAGCGGACTCCTTCATCCAGGTGGGAATCATGACGTTTGGGGTGGGACGAAGGGACATCTGTAAAGTCCCTCATCTGGTCCACATCCCGAGCTCTGGGTACACCCAGCACTGAAGCTGATACCTTCCTCAGCTCCCTGCCGCCGGCCTCATGCACTTCCTGCCTCTACACCGCCGAAGGGTGGCGCTGTCCCGTTGTGCACCCTCACTGTCTACCCTCTGCCCTTCACTCCCCTGAGCCTCAGTTTCCTGCCTGTGCACAGGGAGTGCTTGCTGGGACCGGAGGCCGTGCCCACCAGGAGAGCCCAGCACAGTGCCCGGCACTGCAGGCTTCCCGTGACTGCCGGCTGCTGTCGCAAGCTTCAGTCCCCCAAAAGCTCCTCGCCCTTGTGTCAAAGCTCTCCCTCTCCCACCTGTCCCCACCTTGGCAGGAAAGCCTGCTCATGCACCATCTTCCTCCAACAACTCCCCTCCCTCCTTCCAGGTTCCCCAAAGTGTGCCCTGATCGGTGTGGCTTAATTGGTTGGTCATTATCCTGCAAAGCTAAAGGTGGCCGGTTTGATTCCTGGTCAGGGCGCGTGCCTGGGTTGCAGGTTAAGTCCCCGGCAAGGGCGTGAATGAGAAGCAATCGATCGATGTTTCTCTCTCACACCTGTTTTTCTCTCTCTCTCTCTCTCTCTGTCTTCCTCCCTTCCCCTCTAAAAATAAATAAAATATTTTTTAAAAAGACTCTCCAAAGTGTGGTCTACACGTTCTCACTCGGTTTCCACAGCTGCCACTCCCTCCTCGCTCTAAACCGGCCTGACTTCTGCCCTCACACCCCTCCCAGGGTCACTTCCCAGTTTCACCCCCGCTCTGCCTCTCCGCAGATTTTGACCCTGTCCCTTGGTTTCAGATGCCCCAGGTCCCCACCTATCTCTCTGGGGAGTCCCTTTCCGTTGAAAGTTCTCCCATCTCCCATGCACCACCCCCCTCAGACCTTGGAGCCCCTCAGGGCACTGTTGGCACATTTCTCACCCTACACCTCCTCCCAGGGCAGCCCTACACCCTTCTCAGTCTGGGTGACACCTCGTGGCCAACAAATCTCGAATCTCTCTCCGGCGCAGCCCCGTCCCCTGAGCCGCAGGTGTTCCTCCCTGACCTCTCCTTTGGACGTCCCGTAGGCACCTTGCCCTCAGCACGCACCCACGCGAATCCAGCACATTCTCCAAGTCCATTCTTCCTACTTAGCTTACCTTCAAGTTCCCCAAGCCCAGAAAAGACCTCACTCTCCACCTTTCCCCCTCCTGCTCTGCGCCTGGAGAAGCTGTGGCCTATTACCTCTCTTGACCTCTGGCTTCTGCTCCAGGGTGGGTGGCGGTGTTGGTATTTCCCTCCTCCGCTGCAGCTGCAGCTGCAGCCTCAACTGTTCAGGCGACTCAGCTCACACTTTCAAGCTCAGGGAGGTAGGTGCTCCCTCTACTGCTAGCTCCGGGTACTGCACCTTTCCCCTTGTTTTCCTTAATTGAAGCCTGCGCATCTTTTGGCATCCGTGTCGTCAAACTCTCCCTGGTTTAGTCTCCCCAAGTGCACTGTCTCTCTCCTGCCAGGGCCCCTATCCCTTCTCTCTCGGAACCGCCCCCTCTCACCGCCTTCTTTCCCGCCACCCGACTCCAGGGCCCCTCCTCAGCTGCTCCGGCCTCCTCCCAGATCTCCCAGCCTCCAGTCTCACAGGTAGCCAGAACGAACGTTTGGAAACGTAATTCAGATTATTAATTGCCTGCCCCGCCCCCACCCTCCACTGACAGCCCTTCCACAGCTCGCCTTTGCTCTTAGGCCAAATTCCAAGCTTCCTAGCGTGGCCAATAAGGTCTCTCATAATTGGTCCTCTTGAGGTCTCTTCACTCCTCAAACCCTTATACTCCCTCCATTCACTGTAACCACTTGCACAAAAGAGCCAGTAATTTACCAGTCTGCTCATCCTTCTGTAGGCTGCGCCCTTCCTTTATCTGGACACACACACACACACACACACACACACACACACACACCCCTCTCCCCCTATTCCAGCATTCTGAGAAAGTTAATTGCTTTATTCAGGAAACCCCCATCAACCCCAGCTCCTGCTCAGGCAAATTTGAGTTCCCAGGATGCCCTGTAAAGAGGAACATTTCGTGGCTGATGGATTCGGGGCGTGGCTAGGGAAGCTCCGCGGTGATTGGTGGGGGCGTGGCCGAGGGAAGCCTGTGGACCTTCGGTGAGGCTGGTGCACGTGGGGGTGGCCGGCAGGGGATTGGGGGCCTGGAAAAACCCCCATTACCTGGTCTATTTCGCAGCTGCGGCAGTCTCAAAGACCTCATTATCTCCCTCCTCCTGAATCCCAGCTTCTCACGGGAAGGCTTGTTTCCCAGGCAGAATTTCAAAGTTTTTATGGCAACTTTTACAGAAATCACAGAGAAAAGAGACAGCGACCGGTGCTGATGAGCTGCGAGTAGAGAAAGGGAGCAGGAAACAGGTCTGGGATGCTGGGCGGATGCACCACAGGACGACAGAACGGTAGAAACCGGTGGGCAGAAGGGAGCTATGGGGGTTGCAGGGTCATCCTCAGGCCCCCCCGGGGTGGGCAGCACCCCCCACGCCCCACGTGTGTCCTCTGGGCGGGAAACATCAACAGTAAGAAAATGCACATGGCCTCTCAACAGATAGGTGGCCTCCAAAGTTAAAAATGCCCACCCGGACACCCTGGCCCCTGTCCCACCCTCCCACCCTCCCCTGCTCCCCATCGGGCAGAGATGTGGCAGCATTTGCTGGCTTGTAGCGTTGGTCCTCTGGACCCCTCGGTCTCCTCTTCGGGGGTCCTGCCCGGATTGGCTGGCACCGAGGGCAAAAGGAGCCTCCTGGATTGTCGGCGGAGATGGCAGGACTCCCTTTGAGTCCCGGCCTCCTCCCCAAAGTCGGTTTTCATGGCTGGGGGAGCCTGCTGCCCTCTCAAAAGGAAAAGTCTGTCACCCCCTTTCCCCAAGACATGCACCCCCCCATGACCCCCCACCCCGCACACACTATGTACACACGCAGGCCCCCCTCGAAGGCATGGCGGGGCTCTCAGAGGTAGTGGAGGAGAGCGGGGGGCGCTGGAATGTGAGAGATTGCAGGTCCCAGATATGCCCCCTCCAGCTCGGAAACCCCGGTCTGCTCCCCTCCCGTCTCCAAGCCTCGAGAATTAGCGTCTTCCCAAGGGCCTGAGTGGAGAAATCAGGGAAGGCATGGCCCCCTCCGCGCCCGCATCCGCCTGTTCCTTTCCTCTGCCCGCTTCCCGCAGGCCGCAGGCCGCACGCAGCGCCCCGGAGGCTGGGCCACGGGCTGAAAGCCCCGCGATCCTGCGGGGATCGGTCTCCTTCTCGGCGCCCCAGGGAGGGCTGGATTCTGAGGGCCTGGGGCACACAGGTCCGTCCGCGCAGGCGGCGGCAGCGGGTCCTCCAGAGGAAAGTCAAGGCTGGGTGTCTGGGGACAGAGGCGGTAGATTCTCTAGAGGGTCACGGAGAGGAGGGACGTCCAGGAGGAAATTTCCCCCGGGGTGTGGGCGGAAACTAACGGGGAAGGACGGGAGCTGTAGGTGACCGGTAGGAGGGCCCGGGCGGGCTTCCGAGGGGAAGGGAGGAGGCTGTTGGTGGGGACACGATCGATGCCCAGGAGGCAGGGGGCGAGCCCGGCCAGGAGGAGGAGGCCGGGGGGGCGGGGGGGGGGGGCGCGCGTGCCGCCGTCTCCAGGGGAGGCCGAGTCTCTGCAGGGGGCGCTAGAAGCCCCGGATGTGGCAGTAAGCCTCGAGGCTGGCGAAGAGGATGTAGAGGAACCAGAGGCCCAGGAAGAGCGCCGTGGTGGCGAGCTTGGGGCCGCGCGGGCCGCCCAGCTCGCCGCCGATGTGCGGCCGGCGCCGGTACAGCAGCACGGCGATGCCCACGAAGGCGAAGACGGTGAAGAGCGTGACGGAGAAGGCCAGCGTGCCGGTGCGCACCTCGAAGGGGCGGCCTTGCACCGCCCAGTACACGGCGGCCACCGACCAGGCCACGCCGAGGCCCAGGAACACGTTCACCGCGTTGGAGCCGGTCACGTTGCCGATGGACGCGTCCGCGCACTGGTCCTGCAGCGCAGCCACCTTGCTGGCGAATGTGTCTGCGGGAGCACAGATGCGCGCGGGTCAGAAGGGCTCCGCGGGCCTCCCCCAGGGCTTGGCGTCCACCTGTCCCGGCCTGGTGCTCTCCTCGCGTCTCGGTGATCCAGTCCTGGTGCGGGCGTGGTGCGGGCCCGCCTCCCACCCTTGTAGCCCTGGGCAGACTGTGCTAAGGGGCCTAGGACCTTGACCCCACCAAGGAGGCAAAGCCCATCACGACCCCTGTGCCTGCCCCCCTACAGCACCAACTGCCTGCTTCCTGAGGAACTCGCTGCCTTACTTCCACGGCATCCACTGCCTGCTTTCTAGGGGACCCACCGTCTGCTTCCTGTGGAACTGCCTGCTTTCTCTGGGGCTCACTCCCTCCCTGAAGTTCTTGGGACCATTCTCTGCATCCTACGGAGCCTGCTGCCTACTTTCTGTGGAACTTGCTGCCTGCTTTCAAAGCGAGTCACTCTCTGCTTCCCATGACCCCCACTGCCTGTTTGTCTACAGGCCTCATCACCCTGTTGCCACCAGGGTGGACAAAACAGGTGTTAGGATCCACCCATATGCAACCCCTTTCCTGCCAACTCCCCACATGGTTTCTGTCAAGCAGCGGCCTGGTTTCTATGGCCTCCATCAATTCCTGAACGTCTCTCTAATAACTCAGGTCTCTGGTGTGGAGGGCAGGCATCGGAAAACCAAGCAATCCCCAAGGGCTGCTTTCCGCAGGACCCGCCTCCTGCTCTTGGTGAACGCACTGATGTGGAAAACAAAGGCGGCAGCCAGCTCGGCCACCTGGTTTCTAAGGGACTCTCACTGGGGTTTGTTTGGGAAGAAGGGATCTTGGCCATTGCCTTACGGTGGGACATAAGCTGGAGTCTCTGAAACCTCACTGTCTTATTTGCATGGCAGCCCCTCCTTCAACCTCTGATTTCTACCCTGCTCCCTCCACTTCATTAAAGCCGCGAAATTCATTGGCCTGATTCCCGTCATGCGCACCAACATAGTTCTATGGAACCTTCCATCTAGTTTCTTGGTGGGGACGGGGGGGGGGGGGGGAGGAGAGTAAGGGAAATCAACATCTTGTTTCTATGGAATCCATCCTCTGTCTTCTACTAGGTCCCACCGTCTTAGTTCTATGGGACATTCCACCTGGTGGCTTTTGGGGAGGATCCCATTCACAGAGTGAACGTACACGGCTCCTGTCTAGTTTCTGTTGCGCCCCACCAGCCTATCTCTCTGGGACCGCCCACACGAGTGCTGCAGGGTTCCACCACCTTATTTCTGCAGGACCTATCTCCCTGCCTGGCTCGGCTGAGACCCTACCCCAGTACGGGGTCTCTGGGGGGGGGTTACCGGGGATGGAGGTGCCAAGGGCCACGAAGACCACAGCGTTGACAGAGTCCTTGAGGCCAACGGTGCAGCCAAAGTGGGAGGCAAGGTCCCCGATGAGGGCGGTGAGCAGGCCAATGACCAGGATGCAGACGCCAAAGCAGGCCCAGCCGTGGCAGTACTCAGTGGGGGGCACGCAGGCGAACAGCACCTTCCAGAACACCGTCAGGAAGTGCATGACGTAGTCAAAGCACGAAGGCAGCCGCTCCTCCCGGGACCCGTCCTCCTCCTCCTCCTCGTCCCCTGTGGGCACACGACCCAGCTGGGGCACACACCCATGCCTCCCTCCTCGCCTAGAGCCCCTGCTTGTTCAGCTTCCAGACAGCGAGTCCCATAAAATGAATCGCTTGCCCAGAGTCCCTTGAAGTTAGGTGTGGCCACATCCACAGCTAAAATCACTTTCCCAGAATCCCTTGCAGCAAGGAGAATGTACAGACCCAGGTAAAAATAGCTACTTTCCCAGAATCCCTTAAAGCTTCAGGAGGCCATAGGCCCAGCTGAAAATATTCAACTTCCCAGGATTCCTTGCTGTTAGAGGTGGTCATACCCCTACCTAAAAATATTCCTTCCCCCAGAAGCCTTTATAGCCATGTAGGAATATTAACAGGTAGAAATATTTGCTTCCTTAGATTCATTGCAGCTAATAGTAGCCGCATGCTTAGCTAAAGGTGCCCACTTTCCCAGAATCCCTTGCAGGTAGAGCGAGCCATTAACCCAGCTAACAGTAGTCACTCTCCTGGAATCCTTTAAGGCTAGCAACAGCCCTATTCTCAGATAAAAATATTCATTCTCCCAAAATTCCTTGCAGTTAGTAGTCCTAAGCTTAATACTTGCTTTCCCAGAATCCCTTGCAGCAGTGGCCATGTGACCCAGTCTGGCAATGAGGCATAAAGGGAGGGTTTCTAGAAAGCTCTAGCTTTCCTGATAGGAATGGGTTTTCTGAGCTTTGTAAAGGATGCCTCATCCTTGGAGTTGTTTGTGTCTTCTATTGTGACCAAATCTGACCCACCTTTGACCTGCAGGGACCTGTGTAATAGGAAAGCACAAATGACATGTTGTCTACCTTGCCCTAAACCGACAAGCATAAAGCAATGAATGAAGAGCAGCGAGCACACTTGTGTGTGCCGAGCGCTACATCTGGAAGGACTGTAACTCCTGACCAGGCACTCAGAGCCAGCCAGGGAGTAAATGCAGGCCAGCCACCGAGATATGAAGCCATTTCCATGGTCCAACCCAAGGACTCTCCGGATGTCAGCAACAGAGGGTACCTGGTGCCAGCTGAGGCAACGAGAGACTGATAGGTTCGGGGGTTCAGGTCACATATTCCTTTCCCACTTTTCTTAGCCACTTGCCTTGTTAAAGAAATAAATGTTTTAATGTGTAAATGTTTAAATGGTTTGTGTGGATTTTTGGTTCCGCATGTTATATCTCAAAGAATGAGGTTTTTTCTGTGACCCCAAGTAAAAGGGAATTGGAAACTGAAACTGGAAATTCAAACATAACATGTTGCCCCTTCCTGATCCTCTGCTTCCTCTTTCTTCTTGCCTGGGATATAGACTCAACACCTGGAGGTGAAGCAGCCACCTTGCAACCGTGAGGTCAAAAGCTGAGAAACAGAAGGAGAACGAAAGAAGGAGCCTAGGCATTTAATGACATTACTAAGCTGCTGCTAACTATTGTCTCCTGCAGATTTTCTTTTCTTCTGTGAAAAAAAACTTGTGTGCTTAAGCCACTTGTGGTTGAGCTTTCTGTTGTTTGCCACTGAGCGCACCCCTGACTGACTATAGCGAGACATGGATAACATCAAAGCATAGAGAACACTCTCCTATTTCCATATGAAGACTCAGCTCAGAAGTCTCCTCCTCCAGGAAGCTCTCCCTGACCTTCAAGCTGGGTCAGATGCTCCTGCAGCTCCCGGAGGTCCCCGTCCCAGCCCTGCCCACTCTGGGTTGTCACTCTCTTGTCACAGGTCTGTCTCCTCCACTGGACTATGAGCTCCATGAGAGCAGGGCCTGAGGTGTCATGGTCATCTCTTTGTCCCCAGCAATGTCCTGCAAAGGGCCGGGTCCAGGGATCCCTCAGAAATAGATGTCAAAGAACGTGGCTTCAGAGGAAAATGCCACTTCATCTGTATTAGGCCTGCAAGCTGAGTCTCGAGGTCTGCTCCCTGGCAGTTTCCCAGGGCCGAAGCCTGGTTTTTTGGATCCCGCCGCTGACCAGTTCCTTCCCAGCCACAATTTCTTGTGTGTTTTCTGTTCCCGCCAGACAGGCCTCCCTGAAGGAAAACTGATGTTGTGCAAGGGGCAGAAGCCCTGAGGTCCACTTCATCCCTTTCTGGATTCTCTGTGGGACTTCAGGCCACTCCCTCCTCTGTCCCTGTGTCTCAGTTTCCCCGGTCTGTACCATAAAGGACTGAGTCTGTGATCCAAGTGTCATGGCGTCTCTGGCCACAGGGGGGCAGTGAGAAGCCGTTTGAGGCTTAAGGAGGAAGGGAAGGGAACAGGGGTGGGGAGAGCTGGGTGCTGTGCTGTCTCCATGGCAACAGAGGAGCCCAGGCTCTGTCTGGGAAGGCCTTGCCATTTAACCTGTTTCCACCCTCTAATCACTAGACAGGAAGAGAAGGCCTGGGCGGGGACACCCCCGCCGGGCGCGCTGCCCCTCCGTCTCTCTGCGTGCGCCTGCCCCTCGCTCGGCCCTCTGCTGCTTGCTGACTGCATCTCTCCCCCTTCTCTGCGCCTTTCTTTCTCCGTGATTCTCGATGCACCTCTCTTTGTGTGTCTGTCTCTTGTTTGTACCTGTTTCCTGCCTTTTGTCCTGTCTTTTCCTTTTTGTCTGCCCCCGCTGTGTCTTGCCTGTTCTTTTTCTTCCCTCTCTCTGCCCTTCTCTCCTCGCCGCTCTTTCCCTCCCTCTGCCTTTCCATTCATTTCTCCCCATGTCTCTCTCCACCTCCCTGCCCTCTCTCTGCTCACTCTCCTCCCTCCCCACTTACCTGCGCTCACCGTAATTGCCTCTAAAAACTGCTCCCTCCATGAGTGGGTTCCAATCACCAAAGCCAAGTTCGTTTTCTTGATGAGTTTATCCACGGTGTTCTGGGGATGGAAGGGTGGGGAAGACGTCCCTGCTGGTGAGCACCCCAGGGGGCCCATGAGGGACTGGGGTGGGGGCCCACGCCCCATGCTCAGGGACCCCCAACCCTCCACACCCTAGAGCCAGGCTGGGAGGCTGAGCTGTCCATGGTGCTAACAAAGGGACCTGGAGGATGGTTTCCGACCCCTGGTCCCCCCTTCCCGGGACCCTCATATTCCATCCTCTCTTAGACGCCCAAGGAAACGACGCAGGCAAAACTCCACGAAAGTGAGGCCCCAGAAAATCACCTTAAAATCATACGACTCTTCGATGATGACCTCCAGCCGGCAGTTTTCCCCAAGAACCGGCTTGCCCATCTCTGCTATCCTCCGAGCCTCCTCCTCCTCCGCTGTCAGCTTCCTGTCCCCGTCCCCTGCAGCATGAGGGGTGGGAGTTAGACTCCAGGGAGGCCTGCCTAACCAGGCCTGTGGTGCCTCCACTACCCATCTGTGTCCTCTGAGAAGCTTCCTTGGTGAGGCCCTACAGACTGCCCCAGACTCCTCTCTGACCACCTTGTCCCCAGCTTGAATCCCAGCTCCCGTGGCTGAGCCATGAGGTTCAGTTTGTGGCCTCTGGGGTTTATGTGGTGGGTGCTGTGTGACCTTGGGCAATGCTTTAGCCTCTCTGTGCCTCAGGGTTCATATCTATAGACCGGGTGCAGTACCTACCTCACAGGGCGGTTGTGAGAGTTAAAAGTATTAATTCACGGGAAGTGTTTAGGATAGTGCCTGGGACATGGTAGTTAGAAATGCTATTTCCTTTATTATTATCACCAACATCATCATCGACATCATCAGCACCCCTGAAGGAGGAGGCCTGGTCTCTACTTCCAAGCTCTGAAAACATCCTAGAGTATGTTTGAGGGGCTGAAGAAGGGGAGACCCAATTCAGTACAAATCTTGAACCTAGACCTCCTATAACTGGACCTGAATTCACTTATCTCCCTAAAGTATGTTGATCCTTTGCTACAAACCCAGTACCACCCAACTCTGCCTCTCAGAAGAAAGCCACCCACCAGCCAGGCACACCCTCAGGAACCTTTGCCGAGGCAAGACAGGACTTTTGTGTCCATCTATTGGGAGTTAGGGCCTATTTGTTATACAGCAGCTTGAATTACTTACCGTAACTATTACAATGTTTAGCCCAGCCTTCATCACAACTCCAAACCCCAATTCGACTTTCTCTCTATCTCCAAGCCACTGACCCTAGCCCCACCTCTCACCCCAATATCAGAGCCTGGCCCCAATTCTAATTACAAATCTAGAAACCAACTTCCTTCTGAACTCTAACCGTGACCCAGTCCTAATCCTAATCTCAGACCCTAACCCCACCGCAGTCCTGATCGACCCTATGCCTGACTCCTTCTGACCCCACCATGAACCCAGATCAGATTCTATGACCCTCTCCCCCACCGACCTTAACTACAGATAAGACATGATCTTGGCCTCTGAACCCCTGACTCTAAACCTAAAATCCACTGGCCCTACCCACTCTAAGGCCAGCTCCAACCCTCACCCAGCCCCAATCTACCTTTATCTCACCTTTGACCTGCCTCAAACCTGCCCTGAAAGAGTAGCTTGAGGCCACCGCCCTCCCCTGAGATGCTCCCTCCAGTGTCCCCGTCTCTAGTTAAAGCCAGGAGGTAACTCCACTCACCTTGATTGAGCAGCAAAGCTGGGGAGAGACAGACAGAGAGAAAGTGAGACGGCTTCCCTGGGCAGCTCAGATGCCTGCGTTGGAGGACGCGCCCGCAATGGATGCCCCAACGGTCCCCGCACCCTGGACCTTTTCCCTCTCCCACAGCCCGCCCCTCGCCCCTCGCCCCTCACCTGAAATCCCTCGCTTCAGCCACTGCGGCTGGCCCAGCTCGATGAAGAAATTATCCTTTTTCTCATATTCCTCGTCGTCAACTATCTTCACCTGGAGAGTCTTCCTGAGCGGGCGGAAGCAGGACACTCAGCACAAGGCCTCTGCCCTGAGTCATCAGACACCTGACCTCTTGGCCACCCAGTTTCGAGAGCGTCCACAGCACCCCGCCTTCTGTAATCTCATGCCGTCCTCAAAACCATCCTCAGAGGAAGATCCCCCCTTCCCTCCCCATTTGACAGCAGCAAGCCCAGAAACAGCTGAGGAAGCTGAGGTTTATTAAAAAGCAACCCAAGGGATTCCGATACAGCGTCAGTTAGATTCCTCTGCTCAAGACATTCACAGGGCTCCCGTCTCACCCAGGACCCAAGCCAGAGTCCAGTGGCCCACGAGGCCCTGTGCCACCTGGCCCTGTCCGCTTCCTGGCTTCCTGGCCTCCTGCCGCCGCCCCCGGCTCGCTCACCCCAGCGGCATTGGGCTCCTCACGGTTCCTTGAACAACCAGGCCTGCCCCTGCCCAAGCCTTTGCACAGCTGTCCCTTCCGCTGAGAGCCCTGCGCCCCCAACTCCCCACCCCGCCACTGCCTCTGGTTCTCTGGCTCCCCCTTCTCTTTCAAGGAGGCCCCCTCCCAATACCTTCTCGGACACCGAAGCCCGTCCCTGCCCCCGCCCCAGCCCCCTTCTCCACTCTGTGTCTTCTTAGTTCGAACACACCATCTACTGTTTGTTTATTGTGTTTATTCTTTGCCGTTTGCCTCTGTGCATTAAAATTCAAGTTCCACTGCTTGGTTCATTTACATTCCCTGCTGTATCCCCAACGCCTAGAACAGTGCCTGGCACACGGCGCACCCTCCACAAACGTTTGTGAACTCAAATCCTTCAGTGCAAGAAGCCATCGGCTTCCTGCACTCTGTCCTCCTCACATCTGGAGGGTTAACTGAGTGCTCATTGATTTTCTCAGCATCCCCGCTGCTATGGTAACCAGGGGGTGGCAGGGGAAGAAGAGTCGGAAGTTATCCCTCCCCTTCAGGCGCACAACCCATCCCCTCAATCACAGACCCACAACCCCAGGAAGCGCACGCTCTGCCACTGGCAGCGCTTCCGCAGCAGGAACCGCAGGGCCCAGCCCCAGATCCCAGAAACACAAACAGCGGCCCACACCGTCAGCCGGCGGAGGAGGCGCAGCCAGTCACACCGCCTACGCCCGCGCGCCATCGCGCCCCGCAGCCGTTCCCTGTGCGGTGGCAAACTGCAGGGACCACATGCCCGTTAGCACAACGCCCCCATCACAGCCTCGGCGACAGGGCCAACCTGCAGACCCCCCAGTGGTTCCATGCAGTCTCTGCTTCCATAGCTCTTGCTCTTTAGGCCTTTGGGTGTCTGTTTATTCCATTCAATGTCTCTCTCTGCATCTCGGTCTCCCTTTCACTCTTCTTCTCTCTCTTCCCATCTCTCAGCCTCTCCGTGTCTCTATTTCCCTGGCTCTGGCTCTGGCTTTGACCCTCTCTGCTTTCCTTTTTCTTTTCTTTTTTTTATCCTCACGCAAGGACATGTTTATTGATTTTAGAGAGACGGAACAGGAGAGGGAGAGAGGGACACATCGATGGGAGAGAAACATCAATCGGCCGCCTCTCGAGTGCGCCCCGACCAGAGACAGAACCTGCGCCCTGCACGTGCGCCCTGACCAGGAGAGATCCAACGCGCAAACTTCGCGTTTGCCGGATGGCGCTCCAGCCAGCTGAGCCTCAGGGGCCAAGGCCTTCTGTCTTTCTTTATCTGTCCTCTCTCCATCTAGGTCTCTCCATATCGATAGAAAGGAATGGCGGAGTCAACGCAATTCAAGGAAAAGGCCCGCCAGACCCATCTCAATACACAAACGCACAGGTCGCAGCGACACCCATGCAAAGACAGACACACACGAGACGGTCGCGTGGGGACATACGCCCCCCTCCACCCTCACCGTCTCCTGCTGTCAGGGTATTTTAAATTTTCTGTGGGTGGAGAGAATGGCGGGCCCCTCGCTCGGGCGTGGGCCGGGAGCTGTCCGCGGTGCTGAAGCTCCTGGCAACGCGCGGTCCTCACAGCCTCCGACACGCGCGGGCAGCTGCCGACAGGGCGACAAGCTGCTGGGCTGGTACACACACCCCTCCGACCCTCCCGCTCCCGCAGACACGCCGCGATCCCCTGACACGCAGTGGCTGACGCGCACACCTACCGGCTTCCTAGCAAGCGCGCCCTCAGGGGACCCCGGAGGAGAAGCCCAGCGGGGAGGGGACAACGAGAGGGACTAGAGCGGGACAAGGGCAGGGCTTCCTGAGGTCAGAGGAAGAAGCCTCCCTCGCCAGCCCGCCGTGCCATCGCTCTCACGCCTGGCCCCTGGGATCCCTGGAAACCCCAATTTCCCGCGGGACGGCCTCTGGCCTCAGACCCCTCCTCTTTCTCCTGCTGTTCCCGGTCCACTCGCTGACCCACGGTCTTCTCCTCTCTGTTGCTTCACGAGCACCCCTTCATCCCTGGGTCCCACTGAGTGTCTCGCGGTCAGAACGCCTCTCTTCCCCTCCCGTGCGGTCTCTCTCCCTCCTCTTCCTCCAGGTCAGTCTCTCTCTCTCTCTCTCTCCCTGCCTCTCCGTGTGCACCTCCCTTTGTCTCTAGTCTCTAAGTTTCCATCTCCCTCACGCTCTCTCTCTCCCTCCTGTCTGTCTCTCCGACTCTGGCTGTCTCTCCGGCTCTCCCTCTCTCCATCGCTTTCTCCCTGCCTCCTCTATCTCTGTCTCTCTCTTCGTGCACCCCCCCCCGGACGGTGCTTTCAGGCCCCCCACCCAGGTTCTCACCCCAAGCCAGGCAAAGCGAAGGAGAATCCGGGACTGAAATATAAACCGGGACAAAGAGCTAGACACAGGGGACAGAGACCTAGCGATGAACGGAGGCCTGGAGAGAGGCTGCCCGGAGAGGGAGAGAGACGCAGAGAGGCCGAGGGAGACCGGGCGGGACGGAGCGCGCGCGGCGGGAAGCCGGGCCGAGGCCCCGCACGGAGGATGGGGGAGGAGGAGCAGCGCGAGAGCGCGGCGGGGGCCCGGCTCGGCGGGAGGTGCGTGGGCGGCGGGAGGCGGGAAAGCAGACGGGCGTGCGGGGGCGGCGGGCGGAGCGAGCCAAGCGGGCGGGGGAGGCGAGGCTGCCGGCGCGCCCGCGGGGACTCGGGCACCTGTGAGCGCGGCGGCCGGCGTCTGGCCGCGAGGACGCCCCTGGTTGTGTTTCGGGGTGCGCTTCGTGGGGCCGTACGGCGCTCGGGCGTGTGTGCGTTGTGTCGGTGTGTCTACGGACGTTTGCCTGTGTACCCAGCCCAGCGCCCGAGACTCCACCGCCTCGTTCCAAACCCCAGCCCTCCGTCGCCTCCGGTCCCCCTAGTCCTACCCAGTCTTCTCCCAAAGCGCCGCCCACATTTCCCTTGGGTCTCTCACTTCCCCGGGTTCCACCCACTACCCCAAGCTTCGCCCCCTCTCCTGATCCCCGCCCTCTTCCGCTGTCCCGGTTTCTTTCCTCGAGTCCCTGCCCAGGCTCCAGCCGCGCCTTAGGCCTTTTCTCCATTCGACAGACTCGCCCCCCATTCGCCCTCTTCCTGCTGAGACAGGACCCTCCCCTCATCTACTCAGGCCACAATCCGGCTCCACCAGCTGCCAAGTAAGCCCTCCAGGCTCCTCTGCCCAGGCCCTTATCCTACTCTCTTCTCACCTGCTGCTCACCTGCCCCTTCCTCTCCCAAACCAGCCAAATTCTCCCAGACCCCGCGCACGTCCCTCGCCATCCTCCTGGCCACACCCCATCACTCCTGTCTCCTCCTCCTTCTCTTCTGTCCCGCCCCCTCTCTGAGCCCTGCCCACCTCCGCTTACCTTTCCATTTCCTGGGTGCGGACCCACCAGGCCCCACCCACCCAGAGACCACGCCCACTCACTGGACCCTACCACGCATGCCCTTCCCGGGCGTGGCCCGGCCCCCTCCAACAGGCCCCGCCCCACCTCCCGGGCCGAGGGCCGGCGCTCTCACATGGTCTCGTCGTCGCCGAACTCGAGCTCGCCGCACGCGTCCTCGTAGTGCACACCGCCACCGCGCGCTGTGCCGTCCACCGTGCGGTAAGGGAGGCGCACAGTGCCGCGTGCGCCCGAGCTGCGCACGACGCGCACGTCCACGGTGCCCATGCACTCGCTCACGTGCAGCAGGCGGTCCTGGAAGGAGAAGATGCCCGCGTGGTCGTCGTCCAGGATGGTGACGGTGGCCAGCAGAGGCGCCACTAGCCGTCCTTTGGGCCGCCCGCCGCCGTCGGGCTCGAACATGCCCTGCGCGTCTCCCACGCGCAGGTTCAGCAGCCGCACGAAGAAATGCTCGTCCTCCTCGAAGATGTCGTCGTCGATGATGCCAATGCGCAGCTCCTTCTGCGTCTCGCCCGGCTTGAACACCAGCGTGCCCTCGCTGCAGCGGAGGAGCCAGAAAGAAAGGGGTGAAGGGCGGGCAGTCAACGGCTTGGGGGAGGGGAGCCGGTGCAGGCTTCCCGGAGGCGGGGGCGGTGCCGCGGGAGCACTCACAGGTATGAGAGTGGACAGGCATTAAACAAATAATACTGAGTCGGAATCAGGATGGGCCTCCGGCGGGGAGGGGAGTGGAGGAGGCGGTCAAGACAGAGTTGGCCCCCCCACTGTGGAAGGTGAGACCAAGGCAGGATTCCTGGGGGAGGCTGTGACGAGTGGGAGTTCTCCAGGCAGAGGGAACAGCACATGCAAAGCCCCAAGGTGGAGTGGGAATCTGGAGGGTTCCATACTGAAGAGTCTCAGACCTTAAGTTCTGTGGGGGGATCCTGTTAAGTTGCAGCTTCTGGTTCAGTAGCTGCAGGTTTCAAAGCCCCGCGTTTCTAACTAGCTCCCAAGGGGTGCAGATGGTCCTGGTAAGTGGACCGCACATGGAGGAGAGATGCAGGATCCAGAATTGACCTTGTCACACTTCTGACAAACACCCCTGCGTTGCCAGGTACCCCCGAGAGAAAGACCACACTCCCCCACTTGGCCTCACTTATTCACTCAGCAAACAGTCCCTCAGCACCTGCTCAGCACCAGCCTGCGTCTTCATGGGGCTGACAGCGTCGTGGCAGAGCCCTATCACAGTGACAATGACGCATGTAGTGATTTCATTACAGTTGATTCATTCAACAAATATTTCCCGAACACCTGCCGTGTGCCAGGCGCTGTTCTAAGTGTTGGGGAAATAGCAGCGAAACCAGACCAGAGAAGAGTTCTCGCTCCAGTGGCACTTCTGTCCTGGTGCGGGAGATGAATAATGAACAGGACGCCAGGTGGCCACGGTGTGAGGGGGAAAGACAGAGGGAGAGTGAGGAGAGGGTGGCGCGTTTGGGTGGTCAGGGAAGGTGTCGCCAAGGAGGTGGCACTTGAGCAGAGACCTGAGGGTGGAAGCCAAGTGGAGGATATCGGGGGAAGAGTATGGGTGTTGAAGGGAACAGCCAGTGCAAATGTCCTGAGGAAGGAGCGGGCCTGCGGTGTCTGAGGGGCAGTGGAGAGGCCAGCGTGGCTGCCGTGGAGGGTGACAGATGATGGCCCAGAGTAGGGAGCAGGAGCAGATGTCAGAGGCCTTCGTGGGCCCTGAGGAGGACTTTGGTGATTACTCCAAGTGACAGGGAAACCCTGTGAGGCCTCTTAGCGGAGGAAGGGCATGAGCTGTCTTAGGTTCAGCGGTGTCAGCGGTGTAAGTGTCTGAAGCACACGCCAGATGCCCTATAATGGGCGGGGGAAGGAATGAGGCAGTGACATTAGATCAGTCAGGGTGAAAGTTTGAGGGGACAGGGAATGAATGGGCCCCTCCTGGCAGGGCTGCAGACATCAAAGTGGCTCTGGGTTGTGAGTGCACCTTGAAAATCTTCCATTGTCCCTCCCAACCCCACCCACCGTGGGTTTCAGCTCTGGCTTTGGAATGGGCTACATGATCGATGGGGGTTCATTATCATTACTATTATCACTTTCGGAAGAAAGGGTTCCTGGGCTCCAGTTCCCCAAGAGGAGCCCAGCCCTGTGGGAGGGGCAGAGGGACCCCCAGGTTCTGGCAAAGTGACAAAACCTGGAGCGGGGAGAATAGCGGCTCTTTGATGCGGAAGCCCGCTGTCCACGGGGACGCGTCCGTGGTGCCTAAGGCGTCCAGCCGTGCGGGCCAATCTGCTCCAAGCTGGGCCGGGTCCCATGCTAGCTGCGTGATCTCAGGCAGTTAGGGTTCTGCAGCCCTCTGAGCCTCAGTATTCTCATCTGTAAAATGGAGCTAATAATACTGTCCACCTGATGGAGGCGTTACAAGGCTGGGTTAATACGGGAAAAGCACTCCATGAAAGCTGGCTAGTAGTATTTGCATATGAAGAGTAGAATCTTAGAATCGTAAAGTTATAGGACGTTAGAAATGCAAACTTGTCAACAAACAAGTGTTGCTGAGGATGTGGAGAAAAGGGAACCCTTGCGCGCTATTGGTGGGAGTGCAGATGGGTGCAGCCGCTGCGGAGGACAGTCTGAGCGCCCTCAAAAAATTAAAAAATAGAACAACTACCTTATGACTCACCAGTTCCAGTTCTGTGTGTTTAACTGAAGAAACCCAAAACACTTATTTGAAAAGATATATGCATCCCTATGTTCATTGTAGCATTATTTATAATAGCTAAGATATGGAAGCAACCTAAGTGTCATCAGAAGATGAGTGGATAAAGAAGATGTGGTGCATATATATACAAAGGAACATTATTCATCCATACAAAAGAATGAGCTCTGGCTGGCATGGCTCAGTGGATTCAGTGCTGGCCTGTGAACTGAAAGGTCACTGGTTCGATTCCCAGTCAGGGCACATGCCTGGGTCGCCAGCCAGTTCCCCAGTTGGGGGTGTGAGAGAGGCAATCGAGCAATGTATCTCTCACACATCAATGTTTCTTTCTCTCTTCCTCCTTCCCTTCTCCTCTCTCTAAACATAAATAAACAAAGTCTTTAAAAATTAAAAAAGAATGAAATCTTCCCATTTACGACAACACAGAGGGACCTGGAGGGTATTATGCTGAGTGAAGTAAGTCAGAGAAAGACAAATGCCATATGATCTCACCTATATGTGGAACCTAAAAACCAAAATAAATGAACAAACAAAACAGGAGCAGACTCATAGGTGCGGAGAACAGACTGATGGTTGCCCGACGGGAGGGCAATAGGGTAACTGGGCGAAAGGGGGGAGGGGAGGCCCTGACCAGTGTGGCTCAATGGACTGAGCACCGGCCTGTGAACCAAAATGTTACCAGTTGGCGTTCCCTGGGTTGTGGGCCAGGTCCCTGGCTGGGAGCGTGCGAGAGGCGACCAAGTGATGTTTCTCTTGCACACTGGTGTTTCTCTCTGCCTCCCTCCCCCCTCTCTAAAAAATAAATAAAATTTTAAAAACAAAAAAAAGAAAAGGGCAAAGGGATTAAGAAGTACAAGCCGGCAGTTACAAAATTGTCACAGGGATGTAAAAGCCTGGGAAATATGGTCAATAATATTGTAATAGCCGTGTATGGTGCTGGGTGGGTACCAGACTTATCGGGGGGATCACTTTGTAAGTTTAATAAATGTTTAAGCACTATGTTGTACACCTGAAACTAATATAATATTGAATACCAACAGTAACTGAAAATATTTAAAGAAGAAATGTAAACTTCAGAGTTGGCACAACGTGGTGATTTTGGCGCCATCTTTACCAGTGAAACTGGACATCACCCGGAAGGGGACACGTGGGTGTCATGTGCCTCCTGGGCACCGAGGAGGACACAGCATCACGTCCATGGATTCCTGCCCAAAGTGCATCAGCTGACGCTAGCCACAAGCAAACAGTAGACGGGAGGATTGTTCGGTAATTGGCCTATCATCTTCAAAAGTGTCGGGGTCACAAAAGCCATAGAAAGGTGGAGGAGGGACTGATCCAGAATGAAGGAGACCAAGAGGCATGACAATCAGACACCATGTGTGGTGCTGGGTCGGATGGGAAGAGGGGGAGGGAGTGAAAACACAGCCACAAAGGATGTTACAGGGACAACTGGGGAAACACAAACATGGACCGTGCGTCGCGTCATAATATGGACTCAGTATTAAATGTCCCGAGTGTGACAATCCTTTGTGATTATGTAGGAGAATGTGGTGGTTCTCAGCAGGCGCATGCAAGGCCATGCTGTCTGCGACTCACACAGAGTGCCACGGTTATTAATATTATATATTAAAGCAAGAGAGGAATGCAGTCGGGACAGAAGACGAACGATTCTTGCATCGGGGGAGGCACCGGCTGCTGCGTGATGGCAGAACCGAAGGTCTTTGAATAGTTCAGGCAGAGGATGGCAGGGAGGTGTGACGCGTGACTTAGCAGGTGGTGCCCGTGAAAAGCTCAGCCTCTCACACTCTCTCCCCGTCCTCCGCTTTCATCTTCGTAGCTCTTACCCCTTCCTGATATTTTTCCGGGTTCAGTGTACACCTCCTAATTCCCATGAGGACACTGACTCTCTTTGGGCAGGGACCCCATGTGTTTCAGTCACTGCTGGCCCCCACTGCCCAGGTCCCTCTCTGACACAGTAGACGCACGGCCAGTGTTGTTGTTATAGGAAACTGCGCGAGACATGCGTATCAGTTAACAAACTACACTGTAAAGCTCCAGTTCTTGAAAGAGTGTGGTATGGAGAGAATTACCAAGGATGAAGAATTTTGTGGGCCACTGGAGAACAGAGGCGGTATCTTGTTGACTGTTTTATGTTGAGCCACGAACAGTACCTCTGGCCCACAGTAGGTGCTCAGTAGGAACTGCTGGGCCAGGGAGGCCCGCCGGCCCGCCCAAAGGGGCGTGGGCAGAGGGCAGTGAGACTGAGCAGCGTGCAAAGGGTCTGCTGCTTCACGGTGCAGCCAGAGACCTGGGGACAATTCGGGCACTGTCACCCTCCTCTTATCCTCCTTAATTTCCCCACGTAGCACTTACAGTACCTGATGTTTATATGTTTACTAGTTCATGGCCTTATTGCAACTGGAGGGTAGGAACCTTAGGTGTCTCGTTCACCATGATATACCCATGGCATACAGTAGGTGCTCAATAAACATTTTTACTTTAGTAATGGGGTGGGGGCGGGGTACATCATGAACACAGTGCGGTATCAAGCACGAGAACCCACAGGTTACAATGGATGTGGGGCGGGGGGGCGACCCTGGGGGCCGTGGACACTCGGGTTCTCTCATCCGGCAGCACGTGCCAAATGCCTGGAACAGTGTCTAGAATGACATAGGCGCTCAAGAGTGAATGAATGAATTGAATGAATCCTGCAGGTCGGCCCGCAGCAGGGTAAGGGCGGGCGCCGGAGGTAGCCAGGAGGCCCGTGAGCCCGGAGTCAGCCGGATGGCGGGGCCTACACTGTGAGAACAGCGACCCCTGCCTCCCCCGCCGCCACCCCCCCGCCCCGCGCCCCCGCACCCACCTGTACTCGTAGTCGGAGCCAGCCTTGGCCGAGCCGTCCTCGGTGCGGTAGTCCACGTAGAAGGTGCTGTTGCCCTCGCCGCCTTGGCAGGTGACCGAGAGCAGCACGGACCCGCAGTTCTCCAGGCAGTGGTAGAGGCTGGGCTCGAAGAAGATGCGGCTGGCGCCGTCGTCCTCGTCCTCGCCGGGACCCTCGGCCGGGGAGGCTCGGCGCGACGCGTCCGCCGCGTGTCGCCGCAGCACGTTGCCCGCGCCGGTCATCATCCGCGTGGCCTGGATGCGGTAGAAGGCCCGGCTCTTCTGCTGGTGCAGCAGCGCGTAGTAGTTGGCGATGCCCACCAGCTGCTCCAGGTCCTTGTCTGGGTGCTTCTGCTTTAGGTCCTTGAGGATCTGGATGACCTCGCGGCGGCTGGCGTCCAGCTCGCGGGCCTCGGCAGGGCCGGGGCCCAGGCCGCCCACCTCGCCTGGCACCTCGGCGCCCACGAACGTGCCGTCCAGCTCGATGCTCTTGGGAGGGTCGCCCTCCGCGCCGATGATGATGCCGCTGCGCGGGTCGGTGCGGTAGCGCTTGTACACGTACTTGTAGAAGAGCAGGCGCTTGTCGGCCATCCAGGCGAACACCACGCACACCGGGAAGAACACGAGGGTCAGCAGCGCCTCCCACACCTGCGGGCGGCCGCGGGTCAGGACCGACCGCCACGCCGCCAGGGGGCGCGCTCGCAGCCGCCCGCCGGCTCTCAGGGTCGGTCTCCCCTGTCTGGGCCCCTAACCGCAGCAGGTGCTCCCCGCGCACCCGTTCCCCATCTCCTCGCGTCTCTGCCCATCTCAGCCTTCCGTCTCTGCCTCTCTTTGTCTCGCCCTCTCCCTCTCCCTCTTTTTGTCTGCCTTGTCTCTCTGTATCTCCCCATCTCTCTCTCCATCTAAGTCTTTGTCACTTTCCTCGCCTCGTCTCATTCCTTGTCTGTTGATTTTTTTTTTATCTTCCCCCCTCCTCTGTCTCCCTTTCTTGTTACCTCTTGTGGCGCCTCCATGTCCTTTTATAAATTTTGTAGATACCTATCTCCTTCCCATGTGAGATTCTTCGAAGTCTCTCTGTCTCTGTCTGTCTGTCTGTTTCCCTGACTCTTTCCTGGCCTCCTTATTCATCCACCTTTTCCCACGCTGGGAACCATGCCCAGCTGCCCAAGTGCCAGGAGCCCAGATATTCTCAGCCACCACCAAGGGAGAGCCCTCCCTGCGCCCAGCCCCAGCCCTTGTGGGGGCAGAGCTGGTGACTCCCGGCCTCCTTCCGCATCCCCTCCTGCTTTGTTCTCCCTGCTCCATTCCCCACCCACCCAACCTGGGAGCCTCCACTTCTCCAAACCCCGGCCACTGTCCCGTCTGGGGTCTGCGCTCTGCCCACCTCCTCCCCAGATGCTCCCAGGTCCCCCACTACCAGGGAATACAGCCCTGGCCGGGCTCTCCTTCCTTGGAAGTTGGCCCTTGGGGACAGACTCTGATTCTAAAAGAGGCACAGTTTGGCTCCTTCACAGCCTTGGGAAATGAGTTCCCATGTTTACACACTGCCTCCCCGGAGAGGCGAGCCAGGGCTCCGTTTGGATCCTGGGATGTCTGGCCTACGAAGCGGGGGCATCCCCAAGGCTGAATGAGTTATGTGCCCTGGCACACAGCATTGTCGGTTCCTGACACAGGGAAAATACTCAGAATGTGAAATTACCACAGTTGTTATTATTACTATCATCATTACTAGTGGCATTATCTTGGGCTCGTTGATGTTTGGGACTCAGTCCGCCCGGGACTGCATAAACCTAGGTACACAGGAAATATCTACCAACACCTTGAAGATCCTCATGTAGACTCAAATGTTGCCTTTCTTGTTAAAGATAAGGAAGAAAAGATTAAAGAGTTTTTTTTTACTATTAGATGGCCCCAGAGGAATCTTAAAAACGAGTCTGATAGGGAAAATATCTTTTAAGATCCAATCGTTTCACATCCTTGTCATTGTGTTTCCTGATCACTCAGGGAAAAGGCAAGATTTGGAAATAGTAAAACTTCACAAAAGCCACCAGGTAGGTTTGTGAAAAGAAGTGAAATTTCCTGCACAAGCTGTGAATGAACCTTCAGCCTGTGTTCACTGAACTAGCTACTGTGTATATTGCAGGGGATTCTCTCTTAATCAGAAGAAAATCCCAAACCCCTAAGATTGGCTCTCCTTCCTGCAGGTAAATAAAAGGAGATTCTAGCCCTGGCCGGGTGGCTCGGTTTGTTGGAGCGGCTTCTCAAACACCAAAAGGTTGCGGGTTTGATCCCCGGGCAGGGCGTGTGCGGGAGGCTACAGATCAATGTTTCTCTCCCTTTCGAAAATCAATAAACATCCTCGGGTGAGGATTAAAGACATAAAATAAATCATAAAAGGTGATTCTAGCAGATTCCCATCTTCCTTTTAGAACACTCACTGCACAGGGACATGTGGACTCCTTTGGGAGTCCTCCTTGGGAGAGGAGCGAGACAGCTCAGGCCGCAGTGGACAGGAATGCCTCAAGAGGTGGTATCAGAAATCTAGGGGTGCTGCCCTGGCTGGGGTGGCTCAGTGGGTTGAGCACTGGCTTTCGAACCAAAGGGTTGCTGGTTCGATTCCCAATCAGGGTACGTGCCTGGGCTGCAGGCCGGGTACCCAGTACGGGTGTGTGAGAGGCAACCACACATTGGTGTTTCTCTCCCTCTTTTTCTCCCTCCCTTCCCCACTGTCTAAAATAAATAAGTAAATAAATAATCTTTTTAAAAATTAGAAGAAACAATAAATCCAGGGGTGCTGATGGGTTGCCACCATAATTGGGGAGGAGAATATGATCTTGACCTGGTGACATCCAGCCCCTCATAATACAGAATTGTCCCATGTCCTTCCTGAATTTGGAACCTCCTACTGGATATTCACGAGAGTGAAAACCCTGCTTATAATAATTGGAGTCTAGCCCTGGCTGGTGTGGCTCGGTTGGGCAAACCAAAAGGTCACCAATTCGATTCCCGGTCAGGGCACAGGCCTGGGTTGCAGGTCTGGTCCCCAGGAAGGACATGTACAGAAGGCAGCCTATCAATATTTCTCTCTCACATCAATTCACATCAATGTTTCTCTCCCTTTCTTTCTCCCTCTCTTCCCCTCTCCCTAAAATCAAAAGTAATAAAAAAAAAATTGGAGTCTAGTATTCAACTCTGTCTTCTGTATGTATGAGGTATTTTCCTGTAGGGTTTAACATATGCCGAATACACTCATTTTTAACCTTGTGGTTGCCTGCTCTTCTGCTTGAATCCTGAATCCTCGCATAGAATGGTCTCTGATCTTTTTCTTTCTTTTAATCCCAAACTTGTTCTTTCTTCCCCCCCCCAAAAGGATTTTATTTATTTATTTTTAGAGAGGGGAAGGGAAGGAGATAGAGAGGAAGAGAAACACATTGATCAGCTGCCTCTCACAGGCCCCCAGCTGGGGACCTGGCCCGCAACCCAGGCATGTGTCTTGAGTGGGAATCGAACTGGCGACCTTTCGGGTAGCAGGCCAGAGCTCAGTCCACTGAGCCCCACCAGCCAGGGCCTCACCATGACTCTTAATGTGCTCATGCCAAAGCATCTACATGTGAAAATGCACACTGTCTCATGAGAGATTATTTTTCTTTATATCACAGTTCAGGCATTATACCAACTTAGGAAAGCCAACCACTTAGGCAAGTTCAAGTTCGTCCATGAGAAGAACAGCTCACATTCACTCTGATCCTGGCTGGCTATTCTAAGCCCCTCCACATGCAGCTATAGTTGATCCTCATGGAGTCTTCTTAAGTTAGTACTATGACGGCCCCCCAATTACAGGTGGGAGAAACTGAGGTACAGAGCAGGTAAGGAAACCGCCTCAGGCCACACAGATAAGAAGCAGCAGAGGTGGGATTTGAACCTAGGCACCTAGTTCCAGGGTCCATGCACCAAACTCTGAGGCTAGAAGACCTCTCTCTTATTATCTGAGAATTTAGTATCAGCAGATTAAAGGGGATATAATAAAATATTTATTAGTAAAAAAAAAAAAGGAGCCTTGGGGATGAAGGGTCAAGAACCAGCAGGTCTAGTTCAACCCCTTCCATTATTCAAATGTGAAAACCGAGGCCCAGAGAGGGTATGGGCTTTGCCTGAGGTCACACAGCCCTTCTGGAAAAATCCAGAGCCAGACCAATGTTCTCGCTGTCGCAGTTCACTGCATTTATGAGGGATGGTGATGTCTTTCTCTCCTGCCAGTTCCTGCAGTTACTCCACAGAAATGTCCCATAAGTCTGGTCTCTGTTACTCTCAAAAGGATCCTCTGTGGCTACTTCTCCATCCAGAACCACGAGTCTTCCACCCTCGGTTCCCTGCATACATCACAGCCAGCTTCTTCCCTGGGGAAGTCTCTCCTCCGCCCCCCCAACCCCGCCTCTTACCCTGGCGTTTGAGATTTGTTTCCCAGTTTTGGTGTAAATCCTCATCAAAGACCATTTAAAAAACCTGAATCAGGGGACCATCCTTCTTAACGGTGCCTGAAAACGGTGATGCCTCGCTCTGTCCTTTTCACTGTGGCAGCCAGGAACCCCAGGGCCGCAGTCACGGTCAACCATAGGAACGGCCGCCCTCCCTCTCTCATCCCTGTCTTCTGGTGCCACCGGCCCTGTGCCTCCTCGTCCCTCTGTTCTGCCTTTATATCATCATCTGCAAAGAATTTTCATGCTTCTACCTTCAGATCCTTCCTGGAAAGAAAGTATAACTGGCCAAACCTGACAGATATGCACGAATAGATTACACATGTGTGAAGGAATCCTAGGTAGCCTCAAATAAATTATGCATGTGCGCAAATGAATTAGGCAGGCCCATAAATAAATTATGCAAATATAGACGGCAGTCTCCGGATTGTGGAAAATAGATTAGGCAAATGTCTTAAAGGAAGACTCCACAGTATGCGGGTTAAGACACTGGACAAATGAGAGGCAAATGAGTACGTGAATGTGGGTGTAAATTATGCAGTTGGGTCTCAATTTTGCCTCACTATTGGAATAAATTATGCAAAGTGGTCTTTGCTGCGGACCGGGCTTATACCTATGCTGACTGAGTGTAAATGACAGTGAGGCGGTGTAAATTACCCTAACAACGGAGGTCAATCATGAGTAACGAGTGAATGGTGCAGACCATGACCGTGTAGCTGGTGAACACAGAGTTCGGTGACGCAGATGAGGGCACATGTCTGTGCGCGTCCACGGGTGAATTATGCAAATTGCACCAAGTCACCCAAATCAATTAGCACTGTCAGAAAACACAAGGCCAGATCATGCAACTGTAGCAGGAATTGTGCAAATGGGGGATGTCTTATTGCCAAAGTAGCAATAAATAATGCACTAAAGCAGGGGGAGTAGGAAAACGTGAACATACCTAGCCAATGTCTGGCCACGCTGTGAATGGCTGTGTGCCTTCCACAGATCACAAGGACTCTGTCTGCGCACGTGGCGCCCTTGCGAGAGTTAACGGCTGTCCTTTCTGGGTGGGCATATTGCAAATGGCACCCCGCTCGGGGCTGATGAGCCCTTTCCAGGGTCTGCAGCACCATCTAGACATGGCTTGGGCGCACCCACTGGACTCCGGCCCTGGCTGGCCCTCTCCAGCCCCAAGCTCTTGCGCAGTGCGTGCCCCGCACGACACAGCGGGCGGCCCTCTCTGCTGTGAGCATGCATTTCTGCAGATGCAGGAATCGCCTCTCCAAGCCCCAGGAACCACCCCTCTGGATTTGTTAGACGCGCAGGCACCAAGGCGGTGTCCAAGGGTCCTTGCTCACCTGGACCACTCCCGGGGAAAAGACGGCAAGGATGAGATAAAGCCAGACGTAGGCGAAGATACTCCAAGAGGCAGTGACAAAGAAGACCCTCAGGTGCTTGATCTTGCGGCTCTCGCCGGCCGGGATGACGTAGATGCACACGGCGATGACCACAAACATGTTGAAGGCCGCGCTGCCCACGATGGTGCCCGGGCCCAGCTCGCCAGCCTGGAAGTTGTGGCCGCAGACCTCGATGACGGACAGCAGGATCTCGGGCGCCGAGGAGCCCAGGGCCATGAGCGTGAGGTTGGACACAGTCTCGTTCCAGATGCGGACGGTGCCCACGCTGGTCTCGCCGTTGGCCTTGGTGATGGTGATCTCCTTCTCCTTCGACGTGATGACCTCGATGGATGCCATGAAGCGGTCGGCGATGATGGACACGCCCAGGAACATGTAGACCATGGCCACAAAGTAGACCACGGCCCGCGCCGCCTTGTCGCCCAGCGATGGGTCGTCGGGCTCCCAGACAGGCAGCAGGACCCCCGGCTGGCAGCGGTTGGAGCCCTGGCAGACCTCCGTGCTGGTATCACTGTCATTGGTGGGGGGAGGTGGCAGAGAGGGGGTCGGGGTGGCTGCCCCCGAGCACGGGGGAGCCCCCAGGAGGAGCGTGAATCCCACCAGGGCCAGAGGAGCCATGGAGGGTGGCGGGGGCCTGCGGGGGGAGAGGAGGAGGAAGACTGGGTGAGGGGAGCCCGCCGCCGCCTGACACGCAGGAGTTGGGGCTTGTGGGGGGTGCAGGACGAGGGCGCGGCTGTGAGGATGGAGACCAAGGGAGACGCAGACGTGGAGACCAAGGGAGAAAGACACAGAAAGGTGAACACAGACGCACAGCAGATGGGATTGTCACTTGGTTTAACCGCTTCAGGAAATTATAGCTGAACATTGTGAAAACTGCGGTTCAGCAATTCCGCTCCCAGGCACGTATCCAAGAGAAACGGGTCATGCGTCCACCAAGGGACACAAACGAGGGTGTTCACAGCAGCTTTATGTATAACAGCTGCCATCTTGAAACAATCCAGATGCCTATCCACAGTAAAATGGAGAGAGACGGTGGGGTGGGGAGGGCGGCACACCGTGGAATATTACACAGCACTGAAAAGGGACCGGGCTACCGATACACCCAATGACACAGATGAACCTCACAGACATGCAAACACTGACTGAACGATGCTGTGGGCAAGGCAAGGGGCTGGAGGTGATTGATCAGGCAATTCTAAGGTGTCCAACTTGGTCTCAGCATGCTCCTGCTTGGAATCTGGAACGTGGAGGGGGCTGGGGCGTCTGTGTGTCTGTCTCAGGAGGGGCTGGGGAGGGGCCGCTACAGGGCCTGTCGCACGTCCTTCCCGGCAATGGGGGCAGGCGTGTCTCTCCCGGACCCCCAGTCTCAGTAAGGTACGGAATCCCTTAGCAGCTGGGACACGTGAATGCTGTTTTGGGTTTTATGTCCCGTTTGTGGGTGTGGGGCCTCTACTGTTTTAATATTTCTCTTCTTGCCTCTGGTCCTGGGTTCGAGTGGCTATTTCTGTCTTCCCTAGGTTTCCTTTAAAGGTGCAAATCAGTTTGCATCTCTCCTCTGCTCAGCAGCCTCCCTGGCTCCCTCCTCGCCCAGAGTACCAAGGCCCACTGCCTGGCTCCCCAGATCTCGCGCGATCTGGCTCCCACTCCGCCTCTGGCCTTGTCTCTCCCTTCTCGCTCACTGAACCCCAGCTACACTCCCTCCTCGCTGGTCCTCCGGCACACCGGCACACCGGAGAAGTTCTTGCCTCAGGAACTTTGCACCTGATGTTCCCATTCCTCAGACTCCCTTCCCTACAAAGCCACTCCCTCTCCCGCTTAAGGTCTCCACTCAGATGTTGCCTGCCCTGCCCATTCCATTCAAAAGGATACCAGCCCCCTAGGGGGAGTCCCCAGCCATTTCACCGATGAGAGGACCAAGGCTCAGCCAGGTTAAACAACTGGTCCAAAGTCTCCCAGCAGCAGCTCTCTGGCTCCCGATTTCTCTCTCCAAGAGTGGCCCTGATTTTCAGCTCCTCAGCCCTGCACCGCACTGCCCCCCACCCCGCCTTGCGTTGCCATGGTAACCCAGTGGACTATAAAAAAAGAGAACTGAGAGAGGAAGGGAGAGGCCCTCCTGGCCTCCACCAACCCTGACCCCTCTCTCTCGGCCACCAGCCTCATTTCTCTCAGCACCTTCCATTTCTCTCTGAAAAAAGTTCTCCTCGGAGTCTAGCCCACAGCCTGCTCCCAACACACACCCACCTACTCACGTACTCCCGGGCTGGGAGCTGGCTGGCTCCTCCTGGAGAGAGGGAGGCAGCCTGTTGGCAGAACCTCCGAAGCTGTGTGTGTGTGTGTGTGTGTGTGTGTGTGTGTGTGTGTGTGTGTAGGCGGGAAGAGGGGTGATTCTTAAAGGGCCACTACACAATTAGCCCTCATCGGCAAGTCCCCTAATGATACGTCTAATTAGCAGCCCCCTAATTAGCAACGACTTAGGCATAATTACAAACCCACCAGGATCCAAAGCGAAGACTCATGCTCTTCTCCCTCCCTCCTCCCCAGCTTTCGGGAGGAACAAGGGCCACCTGGGAGTCAAGCATCCATCTAAAGCATCTAACTCCCTCCCTCGTGGAAGGGCCGTGGCCCGCCTGCGAAGTCCCCCCTCTGGTCTAAGCAGCTGCCCCTTCCTCTGCAGCTCTGGGGGGGGGGGCAGGTTTGGCCGCGGCCATCATGCCTGCTCTCCTTGTCCAGGGGCCGGACAAAGCACCCTGGTTCCTTCCCTCTTCCTCAAAAACCCGGCTTCCCCTCCCTGAGGCCTGAGGGGAAGAGAGAAAGCACAAGATAAATATTTGTGAAATGAACAAGCAAGAGGTCCGAGCCCTGTCACCGGGGACAGCTGGGCTCCCCCTCCTCGAGGCTCCTGCCTCGCCTCTCTCCGTCCACCGGCAGCTCGGAAACCTGATCTGGGTCGAGAATCCGGGGGCAAAAGGATCGGGTTGAGGCCAGGGTGGGAGCCCGGCGGGCAGATGGCTGACGCTGTCCCCCGGGGCCAACGCTCTCCGGTGGGCTGGTGGCCAGCTGGGTCATCAGGAGGGTGGGACTGCAAGCTCAAGGGGGGCTCCAGTCTGGCAGGAGGGAAGGGTGTGCTTGCGGAGGGCGCAGGGGCTGCCAGCTGCCCCTGGAACGAATGTGGGAGGTGGGGACCCAGGCTTCTGGACGTGCACGCTTACTGCTCCGGGGTGAGCCATGCAGGGTCCCAGCTGGGGGACACCCCCCCCCCACACGAACACATGCACACACACAAACACGCACACACACAATCCCGGTGCTTTGATACGCCGGATGGGTGCACTGAAGTCCAGGAGGGGAAAGCCCTTGGCCAAGCCACACAGCTTCAAGTCAGGGGCAGAGCGGACGGAAACTCAGCTCGTGGAACTCCTAAGCTGGCGCCCTTTTTAACCCATTGGGAGCCCCAAGTGGGCACCTGAGGACTCACGCCATCGCAGCGTGGGCTGCGGACTCAGGTGCACACCTCTCCCCTTGTCACTCACTGTCACCCACCTTCCCTGAGGGCCCCCTTCCCTCCAGGAAAGAACAGGATGTATTGGCCAGGGACCTCTAGACTCAGAAGGGCCCTCTTGGAGCCACCAATGGGTGGTGGAGAAGCTTTTGAGATCCATTTCCATAAGGAGACAGGTCTGAAGTGGACACACCATGAGTGGGATGGAAGTGAGGTGACAGAAGGGGCTGGCCTGGGACCTAGTGCTGTGCCTGGAGTAGGGAAGGTGCTCAGAAATTGTCAAGAGGCTGAATGAGTCATGATGGACAAACAGCAAGAGGTGTGGAAGTTAGACTGCAGGCAGGACCGGACACTCCGTGTGAGGAGGAAATGGGGAGGTCAGAGGGGAGAAAGGGCTAGCCCAGCCTGTACTACAAAGGGCACCAGTTAGAAGCAAGGACTGGCCTCAGAATGCCAGACACCAGCCGGGAGGACGGAGCTCGGTCTTCCGGGGAGGGACGGTGGCGCTGGCTGGGTGGATGGGAGGGAGCTCGTCTGAAGAAGGGAGAGGAGTTCGGGGACTCCGCACCTTCTGGGGGGAGTCCACTGGGCAGGGCGGATCTTGTTCCCCCAGGTCTCCCCCTGCCAGGGGTGGGGACAAAGGTGTGCAGGAGAGTTAATGTGCTCCTGGGGAGAGGAAGAGGAGAGGAGGAAGAGCAAGGCAGAGACCAGACACTAAGAGACAGCGGGAGAGGGGCAGGGGCAAGGAAGACAGAGGAAGACACACGCTCTGACGTGGGGACAGAGAGAGACACAGGAAAGCTGAGACAGTGGGAACACACAGAGATGGCGAGAGGGGAAGGCGGAGAGAAACAAGGACTTATATAGAGACGGAGCGCCGGGAAGGCACAGAACGACCCGGCACGGGGAGGCACGGGGAGGGGAAGGGGAGCGGAACTCGGAGAGACGGGCGGACTCCGCCGGACAGGGACCCCTAGGAGACGTGCCGCTGAAGAGGAGACCCAGACACGGGAAGCGGAGGGTGGAGGTGGAGCGCACCAGAGGTGGGGGCTGGGGCGGGGGGGGGGGGGGCTTCCCCAGATGGCGTGGGATGCTCTCGCCCCCTTGGCGCCCGAGAGGGGCACCCCCTCCCCAGCCCGCCACGCTCCCTGGAACGCAGGAGGCATGAGACGTCGGTTGCTGGTGGGGCCCCCACCCCACCGAAGGGCGCTGGTATCCCCCACCTGGAATATGCAGCCCCCCACCCGCCATGAATGAGTTCAGGGAAAAGCGGCTCCGGGCTCCACAAACGCCCCCCTCCACCAGCCTGGGGTGACACTGTGGTTCCCTCCAAGCCCCCACCTAACTGAGGGTCTCTTACCTGCAGCTACCGCCTGGGAAAGGTCCCCCCAGCACCGGGCGGGCAGTGGTGGGTGACTCTGCCCGAAAGAGAGAGACAGAGACAGAAAGAAAGAGAGGGAGAGAGGGAGAGGGAGAGAGAGAGGAGCAGGAGACTGAGAGGGAGAGCCGGGAGAGGGGAGGGAAGGGGACCGCGGGAGGAGGGGGGGAGGGCCTGGGGGAGGGGGGGCTGGCAGTGAGGGAGGAGGAGCGGTGGAGAGAGGGAGGAGAAAGAGGCGGGGAGAGGGAGGCAGCTGGAGGCGGGAGGCTTGGGGAGGCGCCTCTGCGGGAGGAGGTGGCCCCAGCCTCCCACCCACCCACCCACCGGCTTCAGCACCACCAGCAGGGACAGCGGCGGAGGGCGCTCTCCGTCTGTTTTTGGGGGGGATGTGGGGGGTCATTCAGAGGCGTCCTCCGCCCCCATCCCCAACACACACGCAGTCTTGGATCCATATAAGGGCCAAAGATGCAAAAAGAGCTGCAAATAGTTGAAGGCGCACAGAGCTGGGCGGAGGACAAGAATGTTTAGCCAGTCGGATCCAAATTCACACGCTGTGCCTGCAGACCCACCCTCAGGCTGGCCGGCAACCACCACAGAGGCGCCCGTTAATAATCATAACAACAGTTGCCATTCAAACGGCTTTTACCACGTGTCAGGCATTGTTATACAATTTTTTTAAATAAGCACTTGACACATGTTGATACAACCAACCCTCATACCAAGCTGTGAAGTAGGTGCTATTAGCCTTATATTACAGATGGGGAAACTGAGGCACGGAGTGACATGTGGCTTCAGGCTCTACCAGGGGTGCCCAATCTTTAGGCGTCTCTGGGCCACACCGGGAGACTTGTCCTGGGCCACACATTAAATATATTGTGACACGTAATCACGAAAAAACCTCTCCTGATGTTTTCAGTAAATTTACCATTTGGTGTTGGGCCACGTTCACAGCTGCCCTGGGCTGCACGCGGCCCGCGGGCGGCACACCCCTGTGACTACTGCCATTTTTTTTAATCCTCCCCTGAGGACTGCTTTTAGGAGAGGAAGAGAAAGGGAGAGAAACATCGACCTGGACTGGGGATTGAACCCACAACCCAGGCACGTGCCCTGACTGGGAACCGGCCACCCTTCAGTGACAGGACGATGCTCCAACCACGCCCCACGGGCCAGGGCCAGGCTCCGCCGCTCCGCCCCGCGCTCTCTGGGGCCAAGGACCCGGCAGGAAGGCAGGAAGCGAGCTGCCAAGGACCAGGTGGGTGGCCCAGACGGTTTTGGTTTTTTTTGAAGATTTTATTTTTATTTATTTATAGAGAGGAAGACAGAAACATCCATGTGTGAGAAAAACATAGGTTGGTTGCCCCCCCGTTTGTCCCCATCTGCAGACCCGGTTGGCAACCCAAGGGAATCGCACTGGCGACCTTTCTGTTCACAGGCTGGCGCTCAGTCCACTGAGCCGCCCCGGCCAGGGCGGTGGCCCACGCTCTTGGAAGACAAATTCAAGAGCCCTGACGTGGACACACACCTGACACGCCCCTCCTCGGGTGTGCACGCTTCACAGGCCCTGTCACCCAGAGCCCTCGGCCCCCTCTCCTGCCCAGGACGAAGGACAGGCAGGGGAGCAGGCGGGCAGCCGGAGGAGACCCTGCTCGTGCGGAGGGGGGTCTGCTCCCTGCCACTTCCCACACCCGGGCCTGGGTTCTGGGAGATGTGGAGACAGGGTTGCTGAGGATCGGCGGGCCTCCGGCTACAACCCACTGTGGGGAGCTGGCGGCTCAGCCGCCGCCGCCACCTTCGGGGGCGGACCAATGGGCGGACTTCCGCGGGAGGAGGCAGGTGGCCAGGGTGGCCTCTCCCTCAGGAAGCAGCATCCCACCCAACCTCCAGCCCGGGGTTGGGGGGATGAGGGGGGGAGGAGCCCACCCTCCCCGCCGGCTTGGATCCTGCTCAGGAATTACTCCTGGACCCTCCTGACCTGGATTCTATTCCTGGGCTCTGGTGGGGGAGGGCGGAACTTCGTCCGCCACCCTGGTCCTCCCTGGTCCCCGAGATGTAGGCCTTGGCCCCCTTCTCCTGGAGCCACAGAGCAGAGCGGCTCCTATAGCCGCGGGCTGCAGCCACCGGCCTGTCTCCAGCGCTCTGGCCCTCACCCAGGACGGCTGGCCCTTCACGGCACAGTGCGCCCTGGGCCACGCCTCAGCACCGCCGGGGGCTGGCACTGGGGTCTAACGACAGAAATTTTGCCGGGTCCTACCTCCACATCCTTCCCAGGGGCCGGGCCTCAGGCCCTCTGCCTCCTCAGGGGTCCCTTCCACCCCCATCCTTTCCTCTGAGGCCGATTTCCTTGTCTGCCCACTGGGCCCTAATCTCAGGTCCGAGCTCCCCCCGGGGTCTAACCTCAGGCCTTTCCTTGCGGCCTGCTCCCTACACTGCACTTTCACGCGGCCGTTCTGCTGGGGCTGAGGGCCATTTCTTTCCTCTGGGGCCTGGGCTCTGGACCCTGCTTGGTCCTGCCTCGGGTCTATCCTCAGACCCTCTCTCCCTCACCTCCTGCCCCTCCCTCTTCTGGGCGAGCCCAGCACCCAGCCCAGGGTGCCAGGCTCTCGTCCAACGCTTGCTGAACAGAACGATAAAGACAATGGAAAGTTCAGTTCCTTTGGGCATAAAAATCATCGGCGGCCGGTCGATTCTCACCTTGAGCAGGAGGGGGGTGGGTGAGACCACGCCAATTTCAAGTGGGACCCTGAGGCCCGGAGGAGAGCGTCAGGCGAGGTCGCCGGGCAGCCGGGGCAGGGCCGTGCAGGAACCCGCAGCCCCGGCTCCCTGGGGGGCCTGGGCAGGCCATTTCCTCCTTCAGGACCCTTCCTACTCCAGGAGGCGTTGCAGGTGGGTACCCCAACGGGGGGCAGCGGGTGGTGCTCAGGAGGCCTATGTCCCAGCAGGCCCCGGGCCCGCCTTGTCGCCCAGCCTCCGTGGCTGACGTCTCCTCTGCTCCACTTGGTGCCGAAGCCGCATCAGGACCAGCCGGGAGGCCTGGATCAAGCTGTGCTGTGGGGACACGAGGGGAGGAGGGCGGGGCTGAGAGCTGCGGGGTGCGGGTTAGACGACCCCCAAGGGGGGCTGGGAGAGCAGGCCACAGTGTGCAGGTGGGTTAGGGGCTCCGGTGGGCGAAGGTCAGGCCCAGGGGGCGGCCTTCCGTGAACGCCCCACAGGAGGGACAAAGCCACGGCCCCGGGTCTGAGGCCAGAACCTGGGGGAAGGGGTAGGAGGGGACGGCCGAGTGTGAGTGACCTGTTACGGGAGGGGGCACGGCGGGGAGCGAGGCTGAGGTCAGACCACGGGGCAGAGGCACCGGCGACACCGCGGCAGGAAAGGACGGGCCAAGGGGACAGAGGTGGCGCGAGCCAAAGTGGAAAAGAGCGGCACGCGTCCCCCGATGGGGCGCAGAGTCAGAGCCTGGTCAGAGTCTGAGGCGAGACCCTCATCGAAGCGACAGAGGCCATCCCAGGGGAATGGCCTGAAAGCGACCACAGCACGGACCACGGATGGGGTGGGTGCGGCGCAGTGAGGGGGAGCCCTCCCTCCCACCGCCGACCGGCCTCGGCCCTCGCTCCGCTCCCCGCAGGTCCGACCTGCCTCATCTGCTGCCGTTCAGCTCAGACCTTTCCCGGGGGTTCCAATCTGCGTCTTTTCTCCCGAGGTCTGACCTAGGTCATGGCTGGGGCACAGACCATGGACCAGCCCCAGCAAAGCCTCAGAGGAGGCAGCGAGGTCGGGCTCCAGCAAAAAGAACCCCGGTCAGACCCGTCGGGAAAGGGCCCTGGACTCTGACCAGAGGGAAGGAGAAGCAAACATTGCCTTAGGAAACAAATGTTCACCATGGCCTAAGAGATGGAGGCTGGGGCACGGGGCAAAGGTCAGAGGTCAGACTACATTGGTTGGAGGTGAAACGGCAATGGAGGCTTCCAGGTTGGAGCCTGGACCACTGGAACGGCTGGCTGCGAGGCTGTGACAGGAGCCACGGCAGTCGGGCTGCCACGGCAGGGTCAGAGGTCAGGGGCCACAGCAGTCAGGCTGCCACGGCAGGGTCAGAGGTCAGGGGCCACAGCAGTCAGGCTGCCACGGCAGGGTCAGAGGTCCTAATGCAGCGGAAAGCGGGACAGGAGACCACTGGTCACAGGCTTGACCGTGATAGGACGTTTGGAGGCCGGACTACGGAAGGGTCTGAGGTCGCCCACGGCAGAAAGCGAGAGGCTGGCCCAGGAAGAGGGGCTGAGGCTGCCCTGTGGGGAGGGCTGGGGAGGGCAGGAAGGGGGACTTGGGTCAGAAACTCTAACAGCTGCTGTTGTTAGACCACAGCCAGTGTGAAGCTGGGCACACAGGCGGCAGGCGGGGGCAGAGGGAGGGCAAGTCGCCCTGTGATGGAGGGCACATGGAAGGATGGCGGTTAGACCGCAGGGACAGATCCAAGCCAGGCCAGAAGAGAGGGACAGAGGTAGACAGAGCATGAGGAACGAAGGACAAAGGTTAAGGGAGGCTGAGGGGTGCTGGGGCAACAGGTGCTGCATCGGACTCCGGCTCACCCCCGCTGAGAGTGCTCCCCGCGGGCCCCCTCCCGGGAGCCGCCTCCCAGGAAGAGACCGCTCCCACCTGCTGCAGGGCCAGGCAGCCAGCCCCCTTGTCTGAAGACGGGGACAGCCCCCCCCCGCCCCATAGAACACGCCCTCAGCCAAGCAAGTGTGCAAAAGCCCCATCCCGGGCTCTGCTCTGAGTGACCCAACCCGAGGGCCCCGGCCACCTGCAGGATGTGCACGCCCTTCAGGGAGACCACGGCGAGCTCCTGCAGCCCGTCCCCGGTCAGGTCCACGTGCGCCATGGCCAGCAGCGGGCTGGGGAAGCTCCTTCGCCACAGCAGGCGGAACCCAGGCCCGGCCTCGGCGGGTCCGGCCTCGGGGCCGCAGTACTTGTAGCAGAGCAGCTCCTGCGGGGCGAGGGGCCGAGGTCATGTGGGCGAGTGGGGCAGCGGAGGGGACAGGCAGCCATCGGCCCTCCCTCAGGACCTACCTGTCCGTAGGTGGCCACCAGGACTTCTGGCTGCCCGTCCAAATCGATATCGGTGACCAGGCCACAGAGGACGCTGTCAAACTGGTCACTGCCAGGCAGGAGAAGCTGGTCCTCCAGGCCCCGGTTCAGCAGGTCCCTGAGGGTCGCCGCCGTGGGGGTAGGCTGAGGTCAGACTGCAGCACCTGCCGCCCTTAGCACCGGATGCCCGGCTGGGCGCCCACCCTGCTCCACTTCGAGTCGAGACACACCTGTGGACGCCGGACCCCGCACCCCCATCTGGTCCCCTTCATCTCCACCGCGGGGAACACAGACCCGTTACTCAGAGTGTCCCTGTCTCCTACTCCCCATGTGGAGCCCACACTGGCCCCTGGAGGTGGGACCATGTCACTCTCAAATGGAACCCTGTATGGTTCCCTTGGGGGTGCGGACCCCCGCACTGTCCCCGTGGAGCCTGGGGAGCTTGGCCCCCACCGGGACATCCTCGCGGCCCACCAGCCGTGCCCCAGCTGCCGCGCGCTGGCTCAGCAGGGCTGACTGGGGAATCGCGAGAAGTCTGCAAGCCTGCTGGCTTCAACCTGGAGTCGGCCGCGGTGGGAGCATTTACCCCACGGAAAGTGGCGACGGCCGCAAATCCAGCTCTTCTCACACAGAGGAGGCTGTGACACGCTGGGCAGCACGCTCTGTCCCCCCTCCAGGGACAGTGGTCATCTCAGGACCCATTCCAAGGCCTCCACAGCCCCTCCAACGAGTTCTAGACTTAAACACCCGCACCCCCTCCCTGGACACTTTCACTTTCCCGGCCCTGAACGGCCTCCCCCGAAGGGGCTTTCTGCCGAGAAGGCCAAGGTTAGACCCCAGGGCAAAGGCGCGAGGTCAGACGGCCCCTCACCGGTACACCACGGCCGGCTCCAGCATGCTGGCCACGAGCACGCCGTACTCCTCCCGCGGCGGCCTGTCCTGGGCCTCTGGAGAAAGAACGTGAAGGGGGCGGGCAGGTCTGAGGGGACAGGTTCCAGGCTCCTCCTCACACCTCCCTCCCCTCAGTGAGGAACGTGCTGAGCGACATGCGACAGGGGTTGTGCTGCAGAGGTTAGACCGTGAGAGAGTGACTGGGGTCAGACACGGGCGGGGGTCGGCTGGCATTAGAGGACAGCAGAGAAGGTCTGAGGCTAGGCCACGACAGCGGGGGAGACAAAAGTTGGGGACAGCAGGCAAGTCCAGGGTTAGGCCAGAGTGGGAATGGCAGCGGGAGGAAGAGGGAGAGACGTCAGCCTCGGGGGCAGGGGGCCGAGTGCAGGGGCCAGGCCGAGGCAGGCTCCACTGGAGGGCAGGCCACGGTAGGATGGAGACAGCGACACACGGGGCACGCGGGGGCGGTGGGTGGTGGGGCAGCGCGAGTCCTCAAGGGAAGCCGGGGTCAGAGCGCGGCCGGAGCTGGGTACAAACACGGGTAAGGAGTGGCCAGGCCTGCAGAGCTGCCCGCGCGTCCAGAGCTCACCCTTGGGAGCCGAGAGGCTAAACACGATCACCCGGGAGATGGGGCCATCCTGCAGGACCGTCCATGTCTGCAAAACCTCTGCGTGGAGGGCAAGTGCTCAGGGCCCTGCCCCGGCCCTCGCTGCCCAGCCCGGCCCCACACTGGCCCCGTGCCCTGCCCACACCTCGGCTCCGCTGGTCCACGTGGGCCACGCGGACGTAACCACTCTGACAGCCGAGCGCTGAGAGCCGCCGGGACGTGCCGGGGAGGTTGTGGACGTCGAGCCAGAGGACGCTGTAGGGTGAGAGGGCAGAGAGAGGGGCTGCAGGCCACCAATGGGCCCCAGCGCCACAGTCGACGTCCCCAGGAGCATCCGCCCCGCCCTGTAGCCCTGAGACCCCGCTGCTGTCTGATCTCTCTGAGGGACTCCCCACTGCCCGCTTTCTCTAGGGGTCAACTCCCGCCCCCGATGGCTCGGCGCCCACCAGCCCCGGTCCCGTCTGGCCGCTTTTGGGGACTCTCCTACCTACTGGTCAGGTCCGTGAGTTCTGGGAAGAGGTTTTCCACAGGCTGTTCCTCAAACTGATGGAGCCCCTCGTTCTGGGGGAACCAAGACCCAACCCCCACCAGGAGTCAGCGGCCAGCCCATGAGGGCCCGGGGAAGCTGTGCCCACCACGCCTCCCCTGCCTCACCTCCTTGTAGAGATGAATGGCTGGGTCGTTCCCGCTCAGGAGAAACACGGTCTCCAGGTGACCCCCGACCTGGACCCTGGAAGCAGAGAGATCTAGGCCCTCAGTGCGGCAGAGCCTGAGTGTGGTCGAGTTTGTTCGTAAAACCCTCTTGCAGAGTCCCCCACCTGCAAGAGCCCTGGCATCCTGGGATGGATCCAGCCACTGGAACCAAGGCTAGGATCTCAGGATGCAGAATTGGATAGAAAGTCTGCATGCTAGAACCTTCCGTTTCGAGAGCCCTCATTTGCTACAACCGTTGTCCTGGATGCGATTCGGGAGTGGAACGCAGAGCTCTAGAAAGCGTTGCCAAAGCCCAGGACACTAGAACCTCTGTATCTAGAACTCCAGTGTTCTAGTCCTGTTTTCTGTCTCCTTTAAAATACCAGAACACTCAGAAACTGCCACTTAAGGATATTCCGACTCAGAAGAGTAGATTATCCGAATGCTAGAATCCAAAACAGCAGTGTCTGGAATTCTCACCTCCAGACCAGAGGCTGGCAAACTAAGAGCCCACAGGCCAAATCCAACCCACCATCTGTGTTTATAGATGTTTTACTGAAACACAGCCGTGCCCATTCATCTAGTCAATCGCTGCCTTCTTGCTACAATGGCAGATCAGCAGTGGTGACAGAGACTGCCTGGCCCTCAAAAGCCTAATAGTTTTATCATCTGAGCCTTTAGGGAAAAAGTGTGCCAACACCCATGCTAGACCTTTGGTGTTCTAGGATGGAAGCCAGCGCTCTAGAAAGGAATTCTGATACTCTTGGATGCTGGAACCTCAGTGTTCTGGATGTTCCGTATTGTAGCTCCTTAAAATGTGACACTGTTAGGACTTCATTGTGACAGAAACTCCAAATGATTAAACTGTAGAACTTTCAGATCTTGGAATCTCAGAGCTTGCGACTCTAGAAAATACCACTTCCAGTTCTTGGGATGTCCAAACCCAGAACAGAAGAACCTGAGAATTCGAGATGCCTAGAACATAGGTGCTCAATTAACTCTCCGATTATCTAGTTTGGGGATAACAAAACGACAGCCCATCAGTCAAGCCTGGTCTACAGACACCTTAAACGCAGGATGCTCTGAAGAAACAAAACTAGAACCTGAGGGTCTGCGGGCAGGTCTGTGGTCGGTTTGCTACAGCCCCGCCCCCGCAGGCACACCCCTCCCAGCGTTTTGGGGGCGCGGCTCACTTACTCTGCGGCTCACTTACTCTGCGTGGCACAGCTGGAAAGGGGTGAACCGCAGCTCCAGGTTCAGGCAGCTTTCTGCAGGGGGCAAAGGCAGGTGGGCACCCGGACCTCACGGGCCCCCGTCCCGCCTTCTCCATCCCTCCAGGCCACACTCACGGGCAATGGAATCAAGGTTGTACTCAGAGCCAGGCTCGTAGTCACAGTAAATGTTAAGGAAGGGGCTCCCTTTGTCTCCTGAATCCTGGGGGACAGAGGGGACTTGGGTCAGACTCAGTAGGATCCACCACACGTGTGAGGAGGGAACAGGTAGGTGGCGGGGACGCTGCGTACCTTGATGAACGTGATCCCCACCACCAGGCCCCGCTTTGGGGGCGACTTGTTGAAGGTGTCGATGGAGACAATTTCGGCATCCACTGGGAGGGGACAGTTCAAAGTTCGAGTTTCGGGCAGACTTAGGACCACAATACCCCCAATCACGGACTCAGTAACTTTTAACCACTGCAATTACCGTGACTTCCAAATTCCAGTGAGCCCTGATCGCCATCTCCGTGGTAGGAGGGATCCTGAACCTAACCACTTCCCGGCCCCTGTTAACCCTGCGCTCTGAGGCTAAAGTCTCCTGATTACCCGCTTTGACCCCCTTCAATCACCCTGGTCCCATTTGCCCATCAATGAAGCTCAGACAACAGCCTCAGACGCCTTCTCAACACCACTTTCCCGGCCCCTCGACGCCAGAGCGCCACGCACCGGGTATGTAATTGAACTGCAGCTCCTTGGCCACAGGCCGGATTTTCTGTCGGAGGTCTTGGTAGCGGAAGCCCAGCACCTTGCCTTTAAGGGTGGCGGCCAGCAGCTCCCCGCGCCCGCCCGCACCGCCCGCCAGCCCGTACACGTTGCTCTGCGACGAGAAGCGCGTGAAGCTATCCTCGCGCAGCGGGCAAGGCTCCGCGGCCATCGCCGCCTCCCCCATCACGTACCTCAACTACTCGCCCCTGCTGCCCCCGCCGCGGCCCGCCCTGCCTCGCCCCAGCCACCGCTCCCTAAGCGACCTGGACCTCCCGGAGCCCACTGGTCACGCAGACGACGTACGGAAGCTGCCGTCGCTGCCCTTTACCAAGATGGCCGCCAGCCGGCCGGGCCAGGCTTCCCACGGGACTGCCCCAATGCGCCTGCGCGCTGTGTGGTTTCCCGCCCCCGTGAAGTTTAATATTGTGTCAGGAACTGTTCAAGCCCTTCCCATCTATCAATTTATTTAAAACTCACGAGCAGGCTGAGGTAGTACCTGTTTTATGGATGAAAGAATTGAGGCACAGAGAAGGAAGTAACTTGTCTAAGATCACACATCTAGTAAGAAACAGTATTAAAACCCTTACAAGCAGCTCCATAGTTTATTTTAATCACATCACTTTTAAAATGGTGAAATGTATTCTCCTTACCCCAAGGAAAAAGGGTCTAGCTATTTGTCCTGATAGATAACCTCCTCCTTTATTGAACGGCTTTTTCATGTTGGCCCTGATTATCCCACTGAATCCTCATAACCCCTTATGGTTACCCTGCATTCGTTTTATTCAGCGTTTATGGGACACTTGCTATGCGCCTTCCCAAATTAACTTCAATAACCCTTGCGACGTCCCTGCACAGTCTTATTTATTAGCCCAATTTATAGAGAGTGAAATTGAGGCTCAGGGAGAGTAAGTCCCTTGACTGGGGCTAGAAAGTGGCGGATAAAATGTTTAACCCGGTGCTTCTAACTCCCGCTTTTCAGAGGTTCCTGGGTGTTTGTCCCTAGAATGGCATCAGGGGCACGGGGACTCTGTACACCTGTATATTGTTTCCGGCATTGGCGAACTGTTCTGTCTCCGGGTCCCCTCCCAACCCCTCGCCCCGTGCATAAAGAACACAGGGTGCGAGATCCATGAAGGCAGTAAAATCCCTAGCACCTGGCCTACAATGCCTGACACAAAGCAAGCATTCAATAAATGTGTTGAAAATCCACACACTGTGAGCCAGGCCCTTTGCCAGACTGTTACGTAAGACATAAAAGGAAAGCTCTCAAAGGCGGATTGGATGGAATGTCAATTCTAGATTCCTGCATTTGAGGAGTAAGAGCTCCTCGAGGGCCGGGTCTGGTTATATGGTTAATGCTGTATTCTCAGGGTCTAGACCAGGGCACAACACAGTAGGTGCTTCTTCAACACGGAATGACTAGAACGTGAGGCTTAGTTCTGCCACTCCTGAAGAACACTTTATGCAGGCCTCTACCGCATGTGGTAACCTCTTAACTAAATTCACTTAATATTTGTTGAGCAAATGGGTAAATGAAGGTGTCAGTTGGAAAGAGTTGTCCTGTTCAGCGGTTTCTAACCCTAGATGCACATTTGGATCACCTGTGGAACTTTTAGGGCACAACCCCAAAGGGGTGGGGAACCTCAGCCAAACCAGTTATCACGGTGCGACATGAGCCTGGGTACTTTAAAATTTTTTAGTCCATTTACTTCAAAGAAGAGAAACATGGGTCTGTTGTGCCACCCATTCATGCATTCATTGATTCTTGTACATGCCCTGACTGGGGATCAAACCCGCATCCTTGGAGTACAGGGACGATGCTCTAACCCACTGAGCTACCTTGCCAGGGCCAAATTTGAGCAATTTTAATGATTTCAAGCACAGCTAATGCTGAGAATTAACTTTCAGCCACAAATGGCAGATTCTTAAACCGTTCTTCAGCCTGCGCCCATGGCACACATCAGTAATCCACCTCAGGACCCAGGAGTCTCAGCTGAGCTTGAGGCAGCCATTATCAATCGACAGGGAGCAGAAGGCGGGGGGGCGGGGGGGACGGGGCGGGCGGGGGTTTGGTGGTGCAGCAGGGCTGGGGGTCACACAGGCTACTCTGACATGGCGACCGCTCCAGAACTCCAGCCCAGCTCCAGGCTGGAACGCCTGTTGGAGCCTTGCCTGGTTTCCAGGCGGTTGCTCCGCTGCACCATTCCTGCCCTGCTCTCCCCCCGAGGCTGCCCCCTCAGGCTGCGACACCGCCTGCCTCCAGCCCGGAGCCTCCTCCAGCTGCCCCCACCGAGGTGGAAGCACATGCACATCTGACAGTTCACCTGACTCACGGGCCCACACGATGGAGCGTGGAGTGGGTGGCCCTTGCCCACCTTTCCAGGACAAAGGGATTCTGTCATCGTCTCTCCCACTCCCCATGCCCACTCAGTCCTCTGCTCTGCCACCAAAGCTGCTCTGCCCCTGACCCCGCAACACATGGAAGAGGCGCCACTGCAGCGTGCAGCACTCCCTCCAGGGCACTGTGGACGCGGGCGAGGCTGGAGATTCATGGGGCCTCTCCCGCCCCCCCTCACCGGCTGCCACCCCGACGCAGCTGAAGCCGAGGCCACAGGTGAAGATGCCCTCCTCTTTCCACACGGCATGGCCAGAGCCCAGTGGGGGACCAGGAAGGGCAGGAAGACAGGACTCCAGCCCCAAAGGAAGAAGGGAGTAGCAGAGGTAAAGAGGTAGGACTCATGCAAAAGTACTGGTTTTTATTCTCTTCTTGGGGCCAGCTACAGCTTCCGACCGACCAAACCTCAAAGCACGAGGACAGGAGCAGATGTGGGGTGGGTGCAGGATGACCCGAGCTCCAGGGCCTGGGGTCTCTCCCAGGAGGGCGGGGCTGCAGGAGGTGTGGGGAGAAGGGGCCCACTCCCAGCGGCGAGAGCAACCTCAGCAGCTCCATGTGCTCCGAGCTCGGCGGGGGAACAGAGGTGGGGAGATGGACACCAACCTCACGCCTCAGGGGTCAGGAGACGGGGCTCAGATGCTGACCGCCCCACCCCTACCCTCCAGGGCGGCACCCACAGCAAACAGGTCTGTATCACAGATTTTGTATTTTGGGGTCGAATACGATGTCTTTGGGGCTTAAATAAATGGGCATGGGGAAGGGTGCATCGAGCACAGAGGGTGACTGTCCACAGCTAGCAGGCTGGGCCTCAGGAGCCGCGCAACAGTGCGGAGCCTGCACTTGGCCTGTGAGACGCCTGGGGGGGAAGGAGGGAAGGTCCCAGCCAAGGTCCTGGGCCACGTCTCTCTGGGCTCACGCTGTGTTGGTGCTGGAGGGGCTGCAGGGGAGAGCAGAGGTGCAGGAAGACAGGCACCGGGGGCTGGGTGGGGCTTAGCGCAAGTCCTCCCCGTCGCCCTGGATGGTCTTCTTGATGCGCAGCAGCATGGTGGTCAGCCACTGGTCCAGCCGGGAGATGGAGTCGTACTCCTTCACCTGTGGCGCAGGGCAACGGTCATTTCGCTGACAGACGGCCAGCCCTGCACCTGTCCCCGGCTCCCTCCCTGCCCCAGCCCTGGGGCCTAAGCTCTCTGGCCCCACGATCCTCTAGATGTGCGCCGGCCAGCCGTGGGGGCCGGGAGCCAAGCGAGGGGGGCAGCAGGCCGGCGGCTCCCTCTTGTGCCCTTACTAACCTGGGCATAAAGCTTCCTCCTTTCAGGAAGAAAAACAGATTTTGTAGCTTAAGAAAAGGGGTCCAGTTTACTTGTTTTATGGGTGGGAAACTGAGGCCTGGAGATGTGACCAAGGCCGGTCCCGAGTGGCGCTGGGAGCTGGCAGGCTGGAGAGAGCGCATGCCCTTCCTGCCCCCACTTCTCCAAGTGGAGCTTCCTGATTTCCTGCCACTGCTGGGGGCAGAAGCAGAAGGGACCAGAGCAAGCTGGTCTGTCCTCACTAGGGGCCTACAGTGCCTGAGCGGCAGGTGCCCAGCCATGAGGACCCGATCAGGTCCTGAGTGGGACACAAGCAAGTTCCAGAATGTTTGGAAACATCTGTGGTGCAGAGATGTGAGGGACTCTGCTGCTGAAAGGACAGGCCTGCCCATCCCCCCTCAGCAGGGGAGGATGACGCCCGCTCACTTCCTTCTCTGCTCCTCTGGGTCACCCAAAGGGCCAGATGAGAGGTGGCCCTCGGCTGCTCAGCCAGGGGACAGAAGTGGGACCGAACCCAGCTCTGCCCACGAGGCGCCAAGGCCAAGTCCCCTCACCATCCTCGGCCTCAGCGCCAGCACCTCTGCAACGCGGAGAGCATTCCCTGCACTCCTTGGGGCCCCATGTGAGGGTTCGGGGGTGACCTGGAGAAAGGAACCCACAGCCGGGGGCCAAGGCCAGAGGGGAAAGGGTGAGATTCACAGCAGAGCGTGTCTGAGGAGGGCAGCCCCCTGCCAGCCACTCACCGCCTCGGTGTAGCTGTCCACATTCTGCTCTTCGTGGGCTTCTAGCAATTTCTGTAAGAAAACAGCAGGCAGGGGTCTGCGGCTGGCCTGTGACAAGGCCTGGGCTACACCCACGCGCACACCGTCGGGGTCGGGGAGAACCGGGCACCCCCGCGGGGAGGGGAGGAAAGGCTGTGTTCCATCCTGCCAGGGTCGGAAGTGACCTGCAAGCTCAAGCACACAGGTCGGGGGGCGGGGGGAAGGGGGTGCGCGCACGCGCGCGGGTGTCCCAGCTCAGCCCCTACTAGCTCCATCGCTGCCTGCCTCTGGTCTCATCTAAACAACAGAGACCCAAACGGCAGAAGAGAAAAACACAATAAAAACAAAAAACCCTTGAGAACCACTACACAAATCTCAGTGATCATACTAACTGCAGCCCCGCCTCCAGGCTCCCTGCCCTGGCTCCCAGCCACCCACTTCCAGGCCCAGACGCGAAAGGGCAGGGAGGGGACCCTGGCACTCACTTGCATCAGCTTGTACTCCCGGGAGTCGGAGAAGGCGGGGAACAGCTCCTCATACTTCTGGACAGCAAGCTGAGCATTGAGAGTGGAAGGAAGGGGGCAAGCTCGTAGAGAGTGGCTGTTGGAGCCGCTGGCCCAACAGCCAAGGGGACCTGGGGACAGCTTGGACCCTGAGCTGGCTCTGTGCCCCTCCCCCAGCCTCCACCTCGCCTGGCTCTGGGCGTAGCGGCACCTCCATGGAACTGAGCTCAGCGCCAGCCTGGCTGCAGAGACAGCTGGTGGGGGACGGTAGCGGGGGGTTCCCGGGCCAGCGCCCAGGGCTCTGCCCCGAACCTGGCTCGCCCAGGGGACAGCACACATGACAACTGCCTGAGGGCCTCTCACATGCCAGGCCTGGTGATCACCTTTAACCACCATGAGGACCCAGAGAGGGTCACATGATGGTGACCCCCATTTTGAAAGCGGGGAAACATCCAGAGCGGGCCGTGACTTGCTCAGGGTACAGGGTAAGAAGCGGGCAGGGATCTGAACCGGCTGCTCTTATCCACCCTGCCGGGGTAGGAGCAGGAAGGGGACGGGCCCGGATGTGCGAGGAGGAGAGCGTGGCTAGAAACCCCCAAGGAACCCCTGAGGCCGGCCCCTGGCCCTGGCCACTCCCTGCCCCTCGCCCGCACGGATTCGCTGGCCCGGAGGCCCCGAGGACAGGCGGGCGGGCGGGCATGAGGGCTCTGGTGCAAATCGCCACCCCAGGAGCCGGGAAAGTCTGGGTCTGGGCTGCCTTTACTAAGTACACGGCCTTGGACAAGGGACTCTGGTCTCAACCTGTGTCTTCACCTGTAAAACAGGGGGCAGTGATGCCGCCCTCGTGGGGAGCAGCAAGGATTCAAAACGTGCTGTCACGGGAGAGCAGGCCTGGCACCAGTGGGCCAGGAACTGGAAAACCCAACCCTGAAGGGGCTGGGCAGGGGACCCAGGGACAGGAACGCAGCGGTGAGAACAAGTGGTTCTTGCCCAAGGCCGCCTGTCAGGCTCCAGACACTAGTGAGGGGCTCACCCCTTCTCAGGGATGCGAGGGGCCTTGGTCCAGTGTCAGTGGCCCTCATGGCCCAGGGGCGGCCACCTGGCGGGTGGGGTAAGCTCTGGGTGGGCTCACCTTGGCATTGAGCATGTCGATACAGAAGTGGCAGAGGGCCGCTTTGAAGAAGTAGTCCTTGGCGCTGTACTTGAGGAGGGGACTGTCCATCGCATTGGTCCCCACCTATGGGTGCATAGAGGCTACACTGTAAGCTCGTGCCAGGCAGCCTGGGGGCCGGAGTCACCGCCAGGCGCTTGGGGGCCAGCTGGAGGCAGTGTCCACGCACCCCAGTGAAGACCTGCTAACCCGGGACCCCAAGGACAAGCAGCCCATGGACAAACCCCAGAAGTCGGTAATGGGCACGTGAGTAACCAAGGAACAGGACAGGCGGGGGGGAAGGGCGCTGTCCCAGGGCCAGGTGCCGGTGGGCCTCCCAGGGCACCCACAATGGTGAGAGGAGGAGGCAGCCAGGCCGCTGTCAGGCCGACCAGAGGCTGGCACGTCGGAGGCAGAGGGGCGGCAGGCTGCAGGGGCCCAGAGCGGCAGCTGCCGCCTCCCTCCTGGCCAGGCCAAACCCACCGGCACAGCCAGGGCTGCCCCAGCCTGTCCTCCCCACGCAGCAGGCAGGAGCCTGTGAAGCCCTGGCCCTCTCCCTACCTCCCGCCTGGGAGGCGTCCTGTGTCCCCGACCCCCTTCCTCTGGGGTCTTCAGCTGCTTCTGGCTACCCCAGGCTTCGGCAGTTCTTCCCATTCCCTCCCCGGCTCTGGTTGTCCAGAGTCAGTCACTCTGGGGTCAGCCACGAAGCTCCCCATGAGGCCTGTGGGCTGGGCCAGGCTGGGGAGGCAGCAGTGACGCCGCACAGGGTCGTGGCAGGAGAAAACGGTCAGCCAGGCAGAGTCCAGGGTTACGCCCGGGGACGACAGGGAAGTGGAAAGGGAGGGAGGGGCAAGAGAGGGGGATGGATGGGGGAGGGGGCGGCAGCACACAGGAGGGGGTGCGGTGCCCTCTGCAGAGAGCTGGGCTAGAGCCCCAGTGTCCCCACCTGCTCGTAGATGTCAATGGCCTTCTGATACTGCTCCAGCTGCGCGGCGTAACCGGCCACCTTCAGGAGACACTTGTTGGCTGAGCTGTGTGGGGCGGAGAGAGGAGGGCGAGGTGGGCGGGGGCTGCTCACAAGGGCACTTGGTGGGGGGGGAGGAGTGGAGGGCCCCCCCGGGGTACCTGTTGGACTCCTCGCCCTTGTAGTAGTCTGCCGACTGCTCGTAGTGGGCGATGGCCTGGGGAGACAGGGGGAAGGAGGGGGCGACGAGGCGCCGCTGCAGCCTCACCACCGGCAGCCCCAGACCCGCCTGGGGCCCAGCCAGAGCCCTTCCTCCCAGTTCTGCCGGTGCCCCATCCCCTCTCCCTGCGCGCTGACCCTGCAGGACTCCCGAGTGACAGGGCAGCGAGAGGAGTCCTGGTCCCAGGGGACTGGCTGCGGCAGCCCCCTCCCTGCCGTCGCCAGGCGCCGCCCTCACCTTCTCGATGTCCACCATCTCCGTCTCGTAGATCTCCGCGATGGAGATGTGGTGCTTGGCCGCGATCGTGAATCGGCCCTGCGTGGGACACGGGAAGGGAGTGTCGGTGACCAGTGCCCCACACCAGCTGCACCACGCCCACCCTGGCCCAGAGCTGTGGCTCCCCGCCGCGCAGCCGCACCTGTGAGGGTGCCAAGGGGCGGAGGGCACGGGGCTTTATAAGGGAGGCTCTAGGGAGACAGGCCCGGGCCTGAGTGCCGCCCTGACTGGGTGACCTTGGGCGAGACACCCCACGTCCAGCCTCCGCTGCCATCCTGTTCAGGGGTGCACAGGGGGACGGGGTAGCACCAGACCAATGCGGGCAGCAGTACCTGGCCTGAAGAAGCTTTTGATAGGTGGGCATGAGAGGCCATGGTAGGACCAGCCTAGGGCCACCTGGTAAAAGCTCTGGAGAAACTGGGGCCCAAATGTCCCCATGGCCCAAGGCCGCCTCGGCCACCCCTCGCCCAGTGTGGCCAACGAGGCGGCCCTTCTCACAAGCCAACCCCCTCACCCCTGCCCCTGTGGAGGACCAGAGCTTTCCTCAAGGAGGCCCCCAGCTCCCCCAGGGGGGCTGAACGCCCCCTGTCTGCCTCCGCCCAGGGGGCCCCGGGGGCCGGCGGCTGCTCTGCACCCCGTGCTGAGGGCAGCAGGAGAGGGCCACGCCCTCAACTCTCCCAGGCCCGGTTCTGGGTCCCAGCGAATCCTGTTTGCAGGTGTGTGTCCCCGCGAAAACCGCGTCGCTCACGTGGGCCCCCCTCTCCTGACTGTCAGACGGACTAACAACAGTGCCCACCTCACAGGGCTGTTGGAGGAGGATGAAGCCACTTGGCTGAGTGTCTGGGTCAATAAATGGCAGCTGCGGTCACTGCTGTAACTGTAACACTACAGCATCGTCTCAGACCCGGCGGGGCAGGACCCTCTCTCTTCCTGCCTGGGGGGTCGGGAGGGGGTCTGACGAGACAGAGGTGAAGTGTGAAGAGGCAAAAAGCAGAGTTCACAGCAGCCTGAGCCTGGTTTTGCCCACGTCCCGGCCCCCGGCCTTGGGCTGGCAGCGGCCTCCCCGGGCCTCAGCTGTTGTTGGGGTGCCCCCCGGAGCAGGGCTGGGGCTGTGCCCACCCCGTGCACGCCCGCGGCCTGCTGCGAGCTAACAACCAAGCAGGATGCTGACAGGGAAGGCGGGGCATGGGGCAAAGGACACACGCCCCCAGAAACCTCAACTTCTACAAATGAAGACACCGCTGGCCGGTGGGAAGGCTAGGGACAGGGCCGGGGGCGGGGGGCGGGGCTCTGTGACCTGCTAGGAGCTCCTGGCAGGGGCCAGGCTGGTGGGGAGCTGGGTGAGGACCCAGACAGCCAGCCCAGTGCAAGTGACCAAGTGGCCAGCTCCAGCTCCCCGCCCGCCCCTGGCGCTGGAGATGGGGTGGGAGGCGAGGCTGGGGCAATCTGGTGGCCCAGGAGCGGGGACCGGACATGCGGCGACCCTTACCATGTCTGTATAGATCTCGATTGCTCTCATCAGACAGTTAATGGCCTCTGGGGAGAGAAAATGGGAGGGGGGAGAAGACATGAGAGAGTGAAGTCATTTCAGCAGGAGCCGGGAGAGGGGGACGCAGGGCCGAAGGCGTCTGTGGGGAGATCAATAGAGTTGCCAGGGCTACGCTCTCTGGGGAGGGGGTCGGGAGGGAAGGCGAAGGAATCCTTGAGCCCAGGAAACCAGTCAGACTAATGTATCCTTCAGACTAGCTTATTGGGCACGTGCTTCAGAGGGGAGCCTGGCTGACGAGGCTGCCCTCTCCCTGGAGCTGCCACAGAGCCGCCTCCTTCCCAGTAACCCCGGGGACAGGATGCAGCCGGTGCCAGGCGAGGCTCATGGCCAGGTTCCCATGGGTGTTTGGAGCCAGATCTTCCAAGCTTTACCCTCAAGGACAGAGCTGCTGGCAAAGGGGAAGGCGGGGCGCTGTGGGACACCCAGGTTCCTGGGCTCTGCCGCCCTTCCACTAGGGAACCCTGAATCAGCCACGTCCCCTGCCCGTCTGGCCTCCATCTACGGCGGGAGGCTGGGTGCTATGCCACTGAGGCCCCTCCAGCCGGAATCCCCACTGTCCTCTTGCCCCCACCTCAGCGTTCAGCAGAGCCCCCCGCGCCCCCCTTGGCCTGGCACCGATGCGCACCAGCCCCCCAAGCCACAGGCCTGCCCACGGAACAGACACACGCGGGTGGCTCTGGACGGGGGGAACCGGGCTACCTTTGTTGTACTATCTCTTGCAAGACTTTAAATTTGGGAATGGCTTTTTTCTTTTGACAAGTTATTTGGAGGAGAGAGAAGCATGAGTGGGAGGCATTTTCTAGCAGAGAGAGATGAGCTTTCGGGTGGATTTTTTTTAACACCGTTTTAATGCATCTCAGGAGGAAAGGGAGTGCAGGGAGGGGGAGGGGAAGGACAGCCAGCCTGGACAGGACCAGGATGAGGGTCCGAGCTGCGCCGAGGCCGGCAGTCCATCCTGCAGTCCAGGGCATTCGGAAGGCTCCCGGTCTGCTCCCGGGGTTTCCACAGGGCTCAGGCGCTACCGTGTCGAAGGCCTGGTGCCCGCTCCCCCGAGGGGCTCGTGGCCTCGCTACACAGGGAGAGGGCTGAATCTGGACATGGCTCCTAGCTCTGGGCTGGGCTTTCAGGGAGCCCACCGGGCCCCCTTCACTTAGATGTGGGCTGTGTCTCTGTGAGCACAGCTCTGGGAGTGAGGGGGCCTAGAGGTTCTGTCCAAATCGGAAAGGCCTCTGGGGATCCCGAAAGGATTCAGAGAAAATACACCCCTCGGCTGAGGTTCTGAGGCTGACGGCTGGGAGCCCGAGGCAGCAGGGAAGAGAAAAAGGAGGCAAAAAGGGGGCAGAGTACGACAGGGAGGGAACGTAACAAAAAATGACAGCTGGAGACACTAAGTGTGACTTTAACACACACACTTTGTAACAGCATTTCTGGAAGTAACTGATAAGCTAGCAACTGGTTGCAACACCATCAAGAGGATGAGGAGGAGCCCAAAGCAGCAGGGCTGCAGGGTCTGCACGTCCCGACCCCGCTCCCGCCTCCACCCCAGGGGTGCCTGTGACCAGCAGGCACCTTAGCGGCTCCCTCGCCCACGCCCTCTCCAGTCCAGCCCAGCATCTGCAGGCAGCGGTGACAAGGCTGCTCCCAGCGAGATTAGCAGCCAGGAGGGGGAGGGGCTGGAAGCTCCTCTGGCACGACAGGCTCCCCGCAGCTGCCACCCGGGCCTGCTGGCAATGGCCCTGGAGCCCTGTCGGCAAGGCGCCCTCGCCGAGCAGCAGGGGAGGCTCTGCCCCCGCCACCCCCCTGGGCAACAACACCGGCTCACGGGGTTCAATCCCCGCCATGCCAGCTCTTCGCTCCAGGCCGGCTGTACCTGAAAGCGGCAGGCCGCCGGCTGACCCCCTGGCAAGAGCGCAGGCGGGCAAGCCCCTGACACCCTGGCTACAACCAGCCTATCTTACCAGGTCGCGAGGACCCCCAGGACGAGGGGCTGGCGCGCCCCTCATAAAGCAAAGCAAACCCGCCTCCCACCCATCCACAGAACGTGGAGCTGGAAAGGGACTCTGGGAACGATCCAGTCCAGGATGGCGGGAGGGGGCTGAGGCCCGGAGACGGGAGCCCTGGCGCAGGGAGTCAGGGAGTCTGTGACCCAGGGCCTCCGCCTGGGCCCTGGGCGCCTCCCGCCCACCCTGCCTTCCACCCCGCTCCTGCAGCCCACCCCCAACTGGGCCAGTCTCCCCAGGAAACCGGGCGAATCCCAGAATACCACAGGAAGTGGGACGGATGGAAAGAAGATGCCAGGGACTGGTACCCTGCAGGCATCTGGTAAATGGCAGCGGGGCACGGGGTACGAGGTGGGGGGCAGTGGGGGCCTGGCCACCTCTGTGTCCTGGGTGCACGCGCTTGAGGACACATGCCGCCCTGGGCCCAGCTGTCAGGAGGGCGGGGTAAGAGGCCTCCCTGGCCGGAGTCCAACAATGGCTGGGAAACTGTGAAACCGCTGACAGCTATGGGCATCGCCTCCCCACCCCCAACCCCCCAGGTGGCAGCAGGCCACCCCCGGACCCACACTGAGGGCAGACGCCGCAGAGGGAGAGCGTGATGACAGGAACCAGAGCCTTCCCTTCCGCTCTGGCAGACCTCAGGCAGGCCTCAGGCTCAGGGTGGCACCGGCTGCCTCTGGAGAGAAGGGCCCTCCCGGGCTCCCGCGGGAAGTGCTGATAAAGGGCAGAGGCCTTTGAGGCAGACGAGGGGGTCAGCAGGGCCCCAGGGAGCTGGTCACCTGCTCGGGAAAAGTGGGCCAGGTTCCCAGCCGGACCTCCCGCTGTTTCTCAAGGCACGGAGCCAAGGGGCAGAGCCTGGGAGCCCAGGCCAGGCCCTCCGGATGCAAGCCGAGGGCTGTCCCCCACGGGACTTTTATCCCGTGCCAGGTGCCACCCTGAGCACATCGGCAGCTGGTCTCCTGTGTGATCTCTGCTTTGCCAGACCAGGAAATGCAGATCCCACAGAGTAAGTGACGGGGTCACTGACAGCAGGCTCCGCCCGATCCTCCAGGACCACACTGAGCCCCACACAGCTGCCACAGGCCTCTGTGAAGTGGGACGGGCCCCGGACACAAAGCCGTTGTCACCCCTGGTGCAAACGTGCCCTCTCTCCTGACCCCGGCTGAAATGGCCCCCAACGCAGAGCTGCTGGCCCAGAGTGACCGGTCGGCAGGCATGGGGCAGTGGTGCTGGGACGCCTCTCGGGGCCCCGGCTCTGCCCAGTTAGGTTGTTCTCTGCTCCACGGCCCCCCTTTGCCCCCCCCCAAAAAACCAAAACCCCACCCACACCCGCCTGAGCTCCAGGGCAGCGAACCATGCTCGGTGACCCCTGGAGACACTAAGTCGGATGCAGTGCCCCGCGAGGGCGCCGGCACCACACCTAACCACGGCTGCCTTCTCCTCTCTCCGTGGACTCTGCCACCCTCCGAGCTCCCCAAGGCCAGGCCCCGGGGCCACACCCCACACACACCCTGCAGGGCCCGCTGAGATGAGAAAATTCAGACCAAACGCCAGGGAAGGACATGACATCACAGTGCCAGGTGGGGCCTGCCCACGGGGAGCACTGGGGTTGTTGAAAGAGCAGCTGGCGCTGGGCACATGTCACGCGGCCTGGCCCTCTTCTCCCGCCCCAGGAACAAGTCCTTCCAGTAACTCGGGAGCGGCAGCTGAGCATCCCAGATGCTAGGGCAGCATCTGCAGGTCAACCAGGTCCCCAGGGAGCAGAGGGCAGGCTGGGGTGGGGGAGGCACTCCGTGGGGGGGCACACAACTCCCTCAGGTGATTCCAGCTGGAAAAAGAAACCCAGGACGGCCTGGGTCATCGTCCCCTCACCCACACAGCAGGCTGTGGCTCAGCTCTCAGCTTTGCACAGCGGGTGACAATGACCCGCCCAGTCACGAGGCCTCCCCTCAGGTTCTTGCTGGGCCTGAGCCTACCACGTGACCCCTCAGGCCCACATCTGTGAGGCACCCGGTGGCAGAGGAGCAACTGGTCAAGTCTGGGGACAGAGAAAAGGTACTCGGTCTACGCAGATATCAAATTCGGGGAATTAAATGTCCCTGAGAGCAATAATGACCCGCCAGCAACCCCCAGTGCCGGCGTGTGAACCACTGTTCACCGACCCTCGCAGACACCTCTGTGGACCGCCCCCCACTGTCCCCTCCTGGAAGTACAGGCCTTTATTCCAAGATTATGCATCTCCTTTAAAAATATTTCATGTCTTTCCCAGTCTCGTAAGAGAGGAAAGAGACGATAGATGGTCATAAGCCTTTGCCTGCTAAAATTACAAGTTAGCAACCAATGTCTGGCACCAAGATTTAAAAAGTAAATTAAAATTCAAGCTCCGTAAAATGGGAATTCTGGTACCTATTGGGCTCCTGGTTCCAGATGAGCCCAGCGGGACAAAATGGTTTTCTCACTGGGTACACCCAACGCGGGCTTCTGTCCCCAACATCCTCTCATCTGAAGAAACTTGTTCTCTGGTAACTGCTTCTCAGGCTCCGCTCTCCCATTCCAGGCCTCCACCCCCAGGGCAGGGGAGCCAGGTTAGGACAACTTCCTCTCCTTTTCCGGCAGGGACTCCTACCTGGCTGGTCTTAAAAGCCCTCCCACCCCCTCTGCCTGTTAATTCTGACAACAGAACAGATTTTCCCCTCCCCTGGCATGCGGCAGGGCTGAAATGGAACTCCCACTCCCAACTGCTCCCAGGCTTCGGGAGAGGAGCTATCAGCTGCACACACAGTAGAAGGGGGAGGAGGAGGCTTGGAGCCGGACGCAAATGCCAGCCGGAAGGGAGCCAGTTCTGAAATTAAAACGCCAAGTACCTCCCTGACAGCCGATCGCCTGCCGGCCACTGGAGAAAACCAGAGCCCGGCGGCAACCCGAGAACTGCTCTGTGAGCGCTCAGCTGGCGCTCCGGGCAGCCGGCCCCCGCGGCCCGCGGCCCTCCTCACCTTGGGGGTCAGCTTTCTTGAACGCGTTGCCGGCATCCACAAAGCAGGTGGCCGCGTCGTGCTTGCTCTGGAGCTGCAGATGCAGCTGGGCCGCCTGGCAGAAAGCATTTCCAGCAGCTGGAACAGGAAAAAGTGACCGTGGCGTGAGTGGGGCGCCACGCTTTGTGAGCCACACAGACGCGGCCCTGGGCGCTCTCGGGAATACAGAGCGTCCCAAAGGAAGGACGAGGGCGGCCTGGAGGAACCTAGACGGCAGGCCTCCAGACCCCAGCGGTGCCCCCGGGGGAGCCTGGACGCCCAGGGCTAGGAACCCGAGGCGCTGCAGCGTGGGATCGGGCCAGGAGGGGGTGGTGGGGAAGAAGCCGGCAATCGAGATTCTGCTCCGAAACACTCCCCAGTTTACTGCACACAGGGTGACAGTGGACTCGGAGCCCCCTTCTGAGTCCGATTTCCTTCCCCCACGACTCCCAGCTCTTCCTAACTCCCCAACTCCTCTGCCTTTGTCCACATTCTAGTCCCTTGTGTAGAGTCGCTGCGGGTTGTGTGGGCAAGTCACCGCACTTATCGTGGGGTACGTGGCAGAGGGGCTGTAGGGGACCTACAGGGTCTGTCTGCTCCCTTCCAGGAGCTTCACATCTAGAAAGAGGACGTGGACACCGAGATCTGAGAGCACAGGGACAAGTGCCTGTGGGCCAGGGGACGGTTAAGACCACGCACCTGAAGCCCAATCTGTCCCGTACTCAGCTGCACACTGTCACCTTCCATGAGTCCCAAGCCATTGCGTGTGTGTGTGTGTCTCATCTCCTAACCTCACTTGCAGGAGACAAACGGATCTTTCCTCCTCCAGCGGGGCCACCGAGCTAACCAGGGCCTCACAGCCACCTCCAGCTCAGTTCTGAGGCTGCCTCCCTTCCTTCTCCTCCGGCCTGGTCCAGAACACACAGTTTCTGAGCTGGAAGAGGACAAGGGGCCCTGGCCCCTGTCCTGTAACTTTGGAGGAGCGGGACAAAGTCACCCAGGTTTTCACGACGTATGACTTCTCTATTACTTTTAAGGGCTAGAAACTTGAGTGCAAAATTTCCATAAAAGTTAACATGATTGGGTTAAAAAAATTGACCTAGAAATTTTGTTTGAATAGTTGGGGGGGGGGGGTTTACAAATTTTAGGGGCAAAGCAACATCTATGTAATTAAAAAATAAGTATTCTTTCTTTTAAGGCATTTTAGGAGCTCAGGAGCATAAAAATTCAGATAGCCCCTGGCTTTGCACACAATCTGTTTTGTGGAAGCTCAACCATTCTTAACGACAGTAATCGATTTCACCCGGTGCCTCTGCAGCCCGCCTCCACGGCCCATCCCAGGTTTCGTCTCCCTCTTGGTCAGCAAGTTCCTCTTTGGTCTCCAAACCCCGTCTTCGCTCGACTCCCCGAGGCAACTCTGCCGAGACTTTAAGTCATAGTACACAGTCAGCCACCCCCAACGGCCTCCTGCGCTGGCTTTTCAAACCTCTGCTGCAGGCCCTCAGGCGGCTCCCTAACGGAGGAGCCCCTCCCTGCCGCTGGCCTCTCCCGGCAGCCAACCGAGCTCCAGCCTTGGGGATTCTGACCACAGCTCGGGGCCAAGTTGGAAGAGCCAAGACTAGGATGACACCCCGCCCACCAACACAGGTTGTGAGTGTCCCAGAGGTGCATGACCTAGGGGGGCCTCTCCCGGGTGGAGGCTCTTTCAGCATGATATGCGACTGTGCCACCGCATTCACCGAGTGACGGCCCTTGGCGGCGGCAAGGCCTAATCTCTGTAAACCCACACTACGGCCCCACGCAGTGTCGACTATCTTCCTGTTGTGGGACTGAGGAGGACACAGATGAGGAGAGGCCAACGAACTTCCTTGGGGTCACAAGGCCAGTCTGGGCTGTGACACAAATCCACGTCACTCTGCTCCAAAGGTCATAAAGCGACACAGGGACAGGTTAAACACCCAGGCCCTGCAGTCAGAGTGCTGGCTTCTGACTTCCGTTCCGTCACTTACTAGTTGTGGCCCCTTGGGCAGGGGGCTGAGACCAGCCTCAGTTGCCGAATCTATAAAATGGGGAACTAATGAATGGCACCGACGCTCGCAGGGCTGCTGTGAGACGTCAGTTAAATAATGCATGCTGCGTGGCGCCCAGTACAGTGCCCAGTCCACGGTGACCGTGACCGATGCTGTTGGAGCCACCCGAACGTCCCCCAGCCCAGAACTCAGAATGACAGAAGCCACCTGGAACAGTTCCCAGGGAAACCTGAAATTCTGAATCTAAGGAGAAACCCCTTGAAGGCCTCGTCAACCACGAGGGTCTACCTGGACTCACTAATCTATTTATCCTCATCCCTCTGTCCCCCCTCCAAGGCCCAGAGGGCTCTAAGGACCAGACAGCAGGCCCCCAGGCCCCTGGGCTTGTGACGCTGGAGAAGCCAAAAAAGAGGGGGAGCGGCGAGGCCACCCTCCCAGCCAGGCCTCGCGGGCTGAACACTGAGGGAAAACGGAAAGGAGCACAGAGGAGCTCCAGCAGAGGTCACGTACCACTCCAGTTTTTGGCCATTTTGAACATGTTTGCTGCTCTGGCGTAGATTTCGCAGGCCTCCTCTATTTTCGATGAGCCTCTGGGGGGAAAAAGGAAAAGGAATAAAGGGTAAGAAGAACATCCAGTCTGGTATCAAGAGGAAGTAGCTGAGACAGTGGAGACGGCCCTGCATCCACCCCCACGACTCCCCTGGGCAGCCGGCTTCCCGAGGCCAGCTGCAGCCCGGGCCTCCGCTGCGGACTCAGGAGAGAGTCTGCGGCTCCCACCCCCTCACTCAAAGGCTGCCTGGGCCCTCCTGACCTCCCCACAGACTGCGACAGCCTCTGCCAGCTGCTTCCATTTCCACTTCCGGCCTAGGCTGCTTCCAGGCCCCCCGCAAGTGCCCTTCCCCAAGAGCCTGCAAAGCTTCCTGGGGGAAGAGTCTGGCTTTGGACGCTGCGTCCTCTCCCCAGTGGCTGCAGTTGTTCAGTGAAGCCCTCTCCACCCTCAGTGTGTCACTACCAAGTCAGGACCAGGCGCAAATATTGTAACAAAAACACACAGAGACATGCTATTTAAAATGTGTATAGGAAAAGTTCCCGTATGTGTGAAAACAAAAAAAGATGAGAAGAGAAACATATATGTTTATATAAATAGAATATTTCTGGAAAAATACAGCAAAAACTAGTTGCAGCATTTTTCTCTAAGGCAGGGTCTGCAGAACTGGGGGTGGGCGTGAGAGACAGACCGACACCCTTCATTTGTACTGTCTGAATTTAAAAAAAAAGATTTATTTAGTTTTAGAGAGGGAGAAAGGACGGAGAAAGCGTGGGAGAGATCAGACGTGTGAGAGATACATCGATCAGTTGTCTCTTGCACGTCCCCAACTGGGGTCCTGGCCCGCAACCCAGCCATGTGCCCTGACTGGGGATTGAACCAGCGACCTTTCGGTTTGCTGGCCGGCACTCAATCCACTGAGCCACACCAGCCAGGGCTGCCTGAATTCTTTTTCATCACCTGCATATTTTATCTATTCAAGAAAATAAATATATATATGTACTTTAAATATCAGGATTTATATTGGGTCTTATGATCCAGCAATGAACTACACTTCTAGCAATTTATCCTAAGGAACTAATCAGAGAAGCTACAAGGATGTTCGGCACAGCATTATTTAAAATGGCAAAACTACCCTCAGAAAACTTCCTGCATAACAGTAGGGACCGGGGAGATACAAAGGAGGATATTTCTTAAAAAAATAAAGAGCGCCCTGCAGGGACAGCTTTGCCCGAAGCCCTGGCGTCCAGGCAGTGCGTGTGACCCTCCCCCGGAATCGGGGCCCTTCGGTAGCGCCTCGCCCACCGGTGGCAATCATTCCCTCTCCAATGACCCCGCCAAGCTCAGTCCGTGAGGTCTGCGGTCTGTGTCAGCTGCTCCAACCCTCATTGCTCACAAAAATCAGTAAGATAAAACCCACATACTCCGGAGTCCCCCACATGGAGTCCGGATACTCTTTTCACTGACATCAAGCAATGTTTTGTTTTGAAGGAAGAGAGAAGGGGTTACTTCCCAATTAAAAGACACACAAATCATTTTCATTGTGCCAGCCCTCACTTCTGTGTCCAACGGTCCTGAAACGCGCCACAGCGGCCAGCTGGCGAGGGCCCCTACTGTGACTCGGGGGCTGCGTTCGGAGCACGTCTTCACTGCGCTGCTTGTGTCCTTGGTCCACCTCGCCCGTCATTTTGAATCCCGTGGGGGACTCCTTACAATATTTAAATCAGAGCCCACAGCCACCCTCCCTGGAGGGTGGTTTGGGTGGGGCCTAGACTCAGGATTTAAAAAAAATCCTCATCTGAGGTATGTTTATTGATTTCCGAGAGGGGCGGAGAGCAGGAGGGAGAGGGGAAAAAAGAGGGAGGGATGAGAAAAGGAGGGAGGGAGACATCGATGGGCTGCCTCCTGTTGCCTAGACCAGGGATCACACCTGCCACCCTTTGGCGTACAGGACAATGCTCCAACCAACTGAGCCGCCCGGCTAGAGCTAGAATCAGGAATTTTAATAATGGTCCCAGATGATTCAGATGGTCAGATGAGTTCGGAAGGGAAAAGCTGACCTAGACCTAGCTGTCTTGGAAAGCAGCCAGCAGTGACCTGCCCTAGGTCAGGTGACTTCAATTGGCCAATCCCTCCAGGGCCAGCTGAGGGGGGACGGGCTGAGACTGGCGCCCTGGCCTCCTGAATGCAAATCACACCAATAAGGTTCTTCTTTAGATGAACAGTCTACCCTCTGCCTTCTGGGGCTGTGCTGACAGTCGCTCTCACCTGCTGCTGTCCCCAGGAAGTGTCCCTGAGCAATGCGCTCCCCACTTCTCAGCCCTCACGCTGGCTGGCGCAACATGAACCTGTGGACCGTTTTAAGTGACTTCCTTAGAAACCACTCCTGACCTTGGAGAGGTGGCACTTCCACAAGTTTCTGGCAGAAGAGATCAGAGAGCTCCTTCAGGGCCAGGATGCAAAACCTCCCAGGGGGTCTTCTCTGGAATGTTCTCTTAAAGGAGACTGATTCACAGACTGAAATCCCAGGTCCTGAAATCCCAGGACCCCATGGATCCTCCCTTCCCTGAGGGTGCAATTTAGTCCTATCCAGCCCCAGAGAGTCTCCGAAAAAGCTCAGGCTCCTGGAGGAGGAGAAGGGGCCTGTCCGGCCAAGAAGCACAAGCTGGTGACCAACAATGAGCAGGGCCAGCCCCAGCTGGTGTGTTTCAGCTCAGTGGATGGAGTGGATCCAGAACACAAAGCCTGTCAGCTGCTGGACTGAAATTCTCTGATCCCAGACTAAGCTGGGCCCATGATTCTAGTCGTGCGCGGCAGAAAAGCTGGAGGGATTACCACCTGCTCAGGCCTCTACACCTGTCCTCCTGCCGTTCCATGGCAATGACAGGGGAATCTCTGGAGTCCCACTCTCTTCTTTTAGAGATGGAAGTGGAGTCCCCAATGGGTCACTGGTGGATCCTTAAGGAGAAGCTGTTCACATAGTCACCCAGGGAGCAAATATCTGGGTGCCTTTCATGTGCCAGGCACTTGACAGAGTAGTCAACAAAGAAGAGCCTGGTTCTCAATAAACAGGAAATCAGCAAGATAATTTCTGAGTGATTAATCACCAGGCACCCTGGGGAGGAAGGGCCTCTGAATGGGCAGGTCAGGGATGTGAGATCTGAACTTAGTCCCCAGTGATGACTAAGGAGCAGTCCACACAGCAGTCAAAGCATGTGCAAAGGCCCCGAGAGAGACACAAGCTCAGCCAGTTCAAGGAAGAAAGGTGGGCCAGGACGGCTGAGGTGCAGGGAGTGCAGGGCAACGGGGCTGGAGAGGCAGGCGGGGACTCCCAGGCCGGATGGAGGCCAGAAGGCCATACTCTAACATAACAGGAGGGTTTCTGGCAGGGAGAGTGACCAGAAAGAAAGTCCCAGCTCCACTGCGCTCCCAAGCTGTCTCCCCACACAGCACACTGGCATGGTTTCCTACAGGATGTGTCTCCCCAGTCGCCTTGGCTCCTGCCACTCATCTCAGCGGGGCCTCTATGACCAAAGCTACAAACTCCCCGAGGTGGGGAAACCGACTTCTCCCTTTGCCCCCTGCACAAGGTCCGGAAAAGTGAACTGGGTCTGCCTCTTCTGAAGAGCCTGGGTAGTAGCACATGTGACAGCTGACTGTCCCTCCCCCACTGACCTCCCCCAAGCTGCCTCTGCTTGGCTCTCCCCAACCAGTGGCTCTGAGCCATGCCCAGGAATAGAGGGAACTGGTTTGGGCCGGCCTGGTGCACGGCTGTCTATAATTACCCGCTCAGCTTTGCCTTCTCCCGCCTTCCAAGGCGGAGGAAGCAGTCTCAGGTCTCCCAGGCATAGCCACCAACCTCCAGCGACTGCCATATGGAGAGGAGCGAGCAGTGCCAGGAGCGCACAGACGGCCCGGCGGGACCCAGGCCAGGGGGTCCGCAGAGCGGAGTCTCAGCTTCCCACCTGCCCTCCCTCCTCCATCCCCTGGGCACCTCCTGGCTCCCACACCCTGCCACCTACAACAGTCCCTATCTCTCCTGTCTCCCTGTGGCGCCACAGCCACCAGCCCTCAGTCCTCTCAAAGGACCCAGCCCTGGTTCTCCGGCAGTGCCCTCGGTGGGAAGGATGTGCCCAAGGCCCTGTCCCACCCTTGCCTTCTCCCAAGTGCTACACATCTTCATTGCTCCATAAACGGTTACCCACAGCCCAGCAGGCCCTCGCCTGAAAGGACACGGAGTGCCTCACAACAGCCCTTCAGGCCCTCACCTGGGTGTTTGCAAACCCTCCTGCTTTACAAAGGAGGAAGCTGCCTGGGGCAGGGATGTTAAGGGGTTTGCCCAAGCCCACACTGCCAGGAAAGTCCCCCAAAGAGGACTCGGCCCTGGGGACCCAGGTTTGCCCTTGCCTCGCCCTCAGTGGTGTGGGAGGCTTCCTTCCCCGCCTCTAAGAGTGTTCCGGTAAACAAGGAGGCAGACAAGGTCCCTGCCTGCTCTCACCTCTCTAGCAGATTAAACAGCCAACTCTGCTCAGGTTTCCCTCATCTGACAAGTAGGCTGCTCTCTGCTGGAGGCTGGCAGGGTGGCCTCTACGCAAAGGGGGTCTTTGTTAAGCCCACCCCCCACGAAGCCCTGGCCCACCACCATACACTGCTGCAGGCAGGAGGCACAGCAGAGAATGTAGAGGTGCAGCCGGCACCGGGGGCAGGCGGTGACCCGCCGGGCTCCTCTGTTGAGCTGTCAGAGGCAGAGCCGCGGGATCCCTCCAGCGTCACCTCCCCACCTCACCTGCCAGTTCTGAGCCCCTCACTGCCTACCAGGCTCTGCTGTGACAGGCAGAGCTGGTGCCCACAGTGTGTGCACAGGCCCCAGTGACCACCAAAGAATAAAGCTTTGCGCACAACTGCCCAGCACAGAAATCGTCACAACGCTCTCCTGACGTGCCTGTGTGGGGAAGGGGCAGAGACAGAACGAGCCTAGGGGCCAGGGACGGGGCTGGAGTCGGCCTCAGCACTTGGCTAACTGTGCGCCCTTGGGCCAGCAGGCCCTGAGTCTGGGTTTATCTATAAAATGGGGACAATGAACTCAACCTGGGAGGAGTCTCTTTGTGAGGATCAGAGATGACCTGGCACAGAGGGCAGCACAAAGCAGGCACTCAAACAATGGCAGGTATACAGAGGAGGAGAAATACACTCCGAAGGCCGCCAGCTGAGTGGGGATTCCAGAGTCACGTGGGGCAGCGGAAAAATCTCAGACGGCAGTCAGACAGGCCAGGAGTCCGGCGCCAGCTCATGGCTCACCAGCCTCGGTTTCCTCATCTGTAACTGGGAATAAGACTCCAGAGCTGGCAGGGTTGCTGAAAGCATGAGGTAGCACCGGCAGAGCACCTGCCACACAGCAGGTGCTTAGCAAACAAGAACATCACCCTTACAGACGGGCAGAGAGAACACGTGTCCCCACTTCAACATCTCAGGGTGGGCTTCACCTCCCCCACCCCTGGACTGGCTAAGTGCTGCCCCTCCTCCCACGGACCCCCCCTCCCCCGACAAGCCTCGCCCTCCTGACTGAAAACTCAAAGGCAGAGCTGCGCGTGCCACAAGGCCTGGCAGGCGCTCCTATGGTTCCACACTGATGCCCTCTGCACCCCACCAGGCTCCCTTCGTCCCGGCCAAAGGCCTGGTTACTTCCTTTTCTTGGAAGCTGTTTCTGAACAACCCTTGCCTCTCGGTAGCCCCATTCCAAACAGAAATGTGGAAACCTCTGTGTGACCAGGCAGCAAAATCCCATCCATCGAGAGGAAGAACCCTCCACTGCAGCACAATGATGTCCAGGTTACCCAGAGACCCTGTGTCCCCTCAGGAAAGACGCCGCTCGGAGACGGGCAAAATGCTAAGTGTTCAGCTGCAGGTCTCAGAGCGAACCGGCTTGGTGTGGCCGGAAATGGCACCAGGGGTTTCTGCCTGCTCTCTGGGCGGAAGGCTGTCTGGAAACAAGGCCGGGGGCTGTCATTCCCACGCCAGCTCCGCGGAGGGCCAGGCGGGTCCTGTCCCTGACCCTGCCAGCAATTCTTCCCTCAGGAAGGCTGGCCTCCAGGGCTCCTGGGGTTGCAGGCGCCTACAGACGGTTCAAATACGGACTGATCTGTCAACATCTGACCTGGAGGGACTGTACTGTTTGCACAGAGAACACACTGTCATCTCTTCCTCCAGGGCCTCCAGCTCAACTTCCAATAACTTACCTAATAACGGTAACGATGAGGATGGTAACAGGAAGCACCGAGTACGCACGCGCCCAGCGCCGCGCACTGCGCTCTCACCACTTCACACACATAATCGCACTTACCCCTTAAAACAGCCCCACGAGGGAGCCATTAGTATGATCTTCATTTCACAGATGAAAAAATTTCCTATATATGTTGCTATCCACGCGGAAGGAAGTTTTTATTTTGGGCTGGGGAGTAAGGGGGAGGTGTGAGGGAGGAGGAAAGCCCCAGGGAACCTGTACAACTCCAGAGGGGCGCAGCAGGGAAGTCTACATCCATCCACATCCGGGGAGACACCAGCAGGAGGGAGGAAAGTGTGCCCCCGTCCGCCTCTGCCTTCCTGCGGTTTCACTGTGCTTGACTCAGGAAATCTCCACCTTTTGCTTCCAGCCAGGTCTGGGCTGCTTCCCTCTTTGGGAAGTCTGGGGGAGGGGAGAGGAGGGAGCAGAGGACCGGAGCAGAAGAGCTGCGATCTACTCACTAGCTCTCTGGCTGGAGGCTGGGGCACTAAAGCCCCCTAGCGTCTGGCAGCCCAGAAACAGTGAGGAGCGAGGACAGCCCTGACATCCAAGGATGAGGGGCTGCCCCAGCTCCCCGGCGCGGCTGCCCTACTTGGTCCTTCTGACTAACCAGAGACCCCTCAATGTGGAACGCTGTCGTGGCTGCGGGTCCTGAAAGGGGAAGCAGCAGCACAAGGGACAAGCTGAGCTCAAACACTCTGTGCTTTGAAGCCACGGAAGGCCTTGAGATGGGTGGGTTGTGAAATGCTGGACACCGGAGGCCAGGGCTGACTGCTCGCTGTACCCCGGCCCTCAGACAGACAGGCGGCCCCCATCCTCTGCTCTGGCCTTGCTCATGCCCATCTCAGCACCATCTCAGTGGCTCCTAGCGCTGGAAGGGGCAGTCAGAGGGAGGGGGCTCCCGAAGACACCTAGTTTGCCAACGTCCTTAGTGCCCAAAGTGGGCCCGAGCCGCCGGGTAAACTAAGCGGGGTGGAGAGAGGGCTCCGGGATGAGACAGGCCCGGGCTTCACCGTGGATCCCTCCTACCAGGGGCCCAGGCAAACACTCAGCTTCTCTCAGACCACATTTGTCCGCCTCCACAGGGATGCTCTGAGGATTAAATGTGAGGACGCAGGTGACGCGGCTGGCCCAGCCCTGACTCAGAACCACAGCGAGCACGTAATAAACATTATCTGCTATTATTTATGTCACTGCCTCCCGCTCCCCCACCCAAGCTCTCCCCCAGCAGCCGCTGCAGTCTTTTCTAAAAGGCACACGGGAACCCTCCAGGACCGGCCCTGCTATGCGCGTTTGCCCCGATTCATGTGCTGGACTCCTAACCTCCAAGGTGACGGTATTAGGAGGCAGGACCTTTGGGGGTGATGCTGTGCCTTTATAAAAGACGCCCCAGAGAGCTGGTTCACCCCTTCCACCATGTGGGGACACTGTGAAAAGACACTGTCTATGAGGAAGCAGGCCCTCACCCGACACAAAATCTGGCACCGTGCTCTTGGACTTCCCAGCCTCCAGAAGTCTCAGAAATAAATTTCTGTTTATAAACTACCCAACTATGCATTCTGTTGTAGCAGCCTGAACAGACTAAGACAGAACTCCTCCTTAAAATCTGCAACGCTCTCCAGCAGCTCCAGTCCAAGCCCGTCCGGGACCGCTCCTGCCCCTCGCTGGCCTGGAGCTTCACCTCCCACTCCTGCCCCTCGAACTTCACATGCTAACGTGGAACTCCCTGTACTAAGCATCACACACCTGGGCCTTCCTCACGCTGTCTCTTCTGCCTGGAGCCGTGTGCGCCCACCAGAGGCACCCCCAGAACTACTGTTCATCCTCTCAGACGGAGGCCTCTCCTCTGGGGAACCATTCAGATCTCGGTTCCCTGTCATTCCAGGGAGAACCTCCCCTCAGCTGCACCTTGCTCGCATTGTTCCCGCTGCCTGGAACAGACCCCTTGCTCCCAGACCCCACTCCTGCAGTAAGGCTCAGGGTTCCTGGGGACTCAGCTCGCTCCTCACCAAGCACGTTCCTCTGGATCGTGCAGCTTCCTCTCAGCTCAGAACTTCACACCGATGGCACCATCTAGCCCTTGGTTCCATCTGACAATTGTGTTTTGCCATTGTTTGCCAAGTGTTAATCTTGTGCTGGTGCAGGGGGAGTCAGAGATGCAATATGGCTCCAGCAGTAAAGGCGTCTGGGAAATGCTGGACTCTGTTTAATCTTCTGTGACTGTTTGACTCTCTGGAGCCCCAGGCTTGGCTACTACCCAGAAAACCAGAAAGCCACCCAAAGATAAACATCATGCCCCCAGGGAGGAGGTTAATGAATGTTCAGAATGTGATAACTGCCTGATGTCTGTTAACTTAGAAATGCATTGTTCTTCCTGGTGGTCTGAGGGACTACCCACCATATGACTTTTACTCCTAATCCGCTATAGAAAGGAGACCCTGTCTTGGGAGGAGGTGGACCTGCCCCAGCTGGCCACCGCTGGGGGCAAGCAGCTGCTGTGCCCATGTGTGTGGGCTGTTCCTTTAAAGATCTTACAAACTCGGACAGGGCTACATGTCAGTTCTTTGGAATTGATCCCGAATTTAGACTTTTGGGGCTTTCCCCCAACTGTTAGGGAGGAACATGTTTCCTCTACCGTTCGAGGTTCTTCTGGCTGGTCTTAAAATCAAACTGGCATGAGGCAGATGAGCAAGAGAAAAACAAATTAAAGTTTATTAACATGTATGACTCTTGTGTGCAAGGGAGAGACCCAGGAACACTAAATAACTTGTCAAAATGGCCCAAGCCGTCTGGTTAAATACCACCTACAGCTGAGGACAAAAGATGCTGTGGGTGGTGAGTCAGTGAGGGGAGGGTACCAGGAAAAACACAGTAAACAATGGTGATTATTATGCAGACTTAAGTCCAAACTTTCTTCACTACACAGTGAGGGCAGGCCTGGTAGGTAAGGGAGACAGACAAAAATAGAAGTCCCTTAAAAAGGGTAACTGAACTAACTTCCACTAGGCTTTCCGAGTTTCTCCTAAAATTAACCTGTCCAAAATAACCTACATCCCAAGAGGCATATTCTGGGATGGCAAACTCTGCTCCCCTTCACTTGCCTTCCCAACCAGGTGACAAGTGTCTCAGAGGTTGACTTAGTTGTTCCCTCCAAGCGCAGCCCAATACTACACTGATCCACAGTCCAAAGGGACTGGATACCAAAAGCCAACCAGGAAAACCACTGGCTGGAAACTATGCTCTTGGCCCCGCCTGGAAACACTGCACCGGACCCTCTCTGCCTTGTGAAACAAAAGGAAACACACACATACCCTCTCTCTGCTCTCAGCCACTAAAACAACACATTCCTCACTAATCAATACACCGGGCTGGAGGCTTCTTCACACCAGCCATGGTATTAAAGTCCTTTTGCTAAACGGTCATCCAACCTCAAATAACAATGGGCGGTCCATCTCCTCTCCTGGAGAGAACCCTACCCTTCATTTCTTACCAACCTCCTAACAGGGTCTCTCCCAGCCCCCGAGGCCGTCCTCTCACACCCTGTCCCCAGCCTCCTGGCAGACTCTCCCAGTCCCACAGCCTCCCGCCGTTCCCAGACTCCCTGCCCCACCTCACAGTTCTTCCTTATTCTACAAACCCAACAGCCCTCTACAGTTCTCTTCTCGGTCCTAAGAGCAACACAACCCTTCCCCACCCTCCCAGGCTCTCTTCCTCCTCTGCCCAGGGCCTCAAGCCCCTTCCTCTAACCCGACTAAGTTCCCAGGGCTGAGTCCCTTCCCTGCTCCCTTTCAGCTCCGCTCTCATCAAGCTCAGCTTCTCCCTCCTCTGGCTCTCCCAGAGGTGACCCCCAGGCTCCCACCCGGATCCCTGCTGCCCCGCCCAGTACAGGTTCCAAACCTGTTTCCTTCCTGGAAGTAACACTGATGATAGCCTACACCATTCAAGCTAACCGTGTGTCAGGTTCGATTCCAAGCACTTTACATACATGCACTCTTATTCAACGCTAGTAGCAAACTTCTGAGGTGAGTTTTACTAATGATCCTCTTTCAACAGGAAAATTACCTAAGCTCATAAAATAAGTGGCAGAGCCACACTTTAGGCTTGGGCTTTTGACACTTTTTTTTTTTTAAGACTTTGTTTATTTATTTTCAGGGAGGAGAGAAAGAGAGGGAGAGAAACAGCGACAGATTGCCTCTCTGACCAGTGACTGACACACCCTCAACCGGGAACCTGGCCCACAACCCAGGCTTGTGCTCTGACCAGGAATCGAACCAGCAACCTCTCGGTTCAGAGGCTGATGCTCCATCCACTGAACCACACCAGCCAGGGCACTTTAGACACTCTCAAGTCACAAAGATCCCTCAAAGGATAGTCATCACTTTTAGGAGCTAATACGAGTTGTGTGTGAAATGTCTTGCACGCTGTAGACCTAGCCCCCTTCAGGTCCCCTTTCTAACAAACCACAGTCATCCTGCTCACACGGCTGGGCCACCGCTTCCACTGCCTCTGGTGTTCTCATCTCCCTCACCTCTCTTTCATCCCTCCATCTGCTAAACAAAGTCAGCATCACTCATACCCTCACCCCACGACATCCTCCAGCCTCTCAGCCCAGGACTCCATTCTAACTCCATTACCCAGGATTCCTCTCCTCTGAGGTCACTTGAGTATAAGGTCCTCCTACATCGGTCACCATTAACCAGGGCCATACTCGTGCCAAGGACCTCACACACCTCACTCTTGAACTCATCACTCCCAGGATGACTTAAGCCCAGACCCACTCGCCCCCATCACCACAGCGCTCATGCGATTCCACTGCCAAGGCCTTGGAAAGGTCAATTGTTAGGGCAGGTGTCCTGGGCCCCAAGCCCCATCTTGCCCACCTGGGATCCTTCAGGCAGGTTCCCTTATAGCTCCCAAAGGCTTCTTGACCTGGCTGCTCTCTCAGGTTCCCTTCAGACCTCAAACCACATGGTTCCAGCCCAGGTTCTCCTCTGGTCCCTTGATCCGCCTTTAGCCTGGGTTCCCTTTCAGACTCATGATGATGTTGCCCTTGATCCACCTTTAGCCTGGGTTCCCTTTCAGACTCAGGATGATGTTGCCACGGCCCAGGGGTTCTCAGCCCAGGGCCCATCCATCATCTCAGACTATCTCTACTCAAACCGTGTTGACACAACCTGGGCGCCCTGGTCCTTCGACTGTGTTCCCTCTGCGGCTTTAGACGATGGCACCTTATTCTGAAATTCCCTCTGTCCTCTAGTCTCCAGCCCTTCGTCCTCACCCCGCCTTCTCAGGCCATGACTCCTGCGTCTTCTCAACTTATGTCCGGGCCGACCCTCGGTGCGGTTCTTACCCAAAGAGGCCCGAGAAGAAGGATTGCGAGTTCTTCACTTTGCGCTCGGCCTCAGCCAGCAGCGCCGTCGCCTCCGCTTCCTTCCCGGAGTTGTCCATGGCGGCTGCACAAGGACCCAGCAAACCGTCCGACCCGGGCCCTCGGAGGACTCAGCCGGGGCCCGCCCGCGGTATACAGGTCAGGGTAGCTCAGCCGGCTGCGTTGACGTCGCACCGGCGCGGACCTCCTGCTACCTGGAACCATGTGACTCGCGCTGGCCAACCAGCGACCTCGTAGCACGGCGCGCGCCCCGCCGGCCACGCCCCTGCAGCCGTCGCACGCCACCCCGTGACCCACGGCCTCCAATCGGCGAGCCGATGTTTCAACGCAGGCGCATACAACTGCGTACGGCAGCCCAGTTTTTTCCGGTTGCTCCGTACAACATCGCAGGTAGTTCTGTATAAGCCAGGTGATTCTGTATAAGCCAATCGTAGTCCCGACCGTCAAGCACCCTTCCCGAAGTGCAACCTTTCTGGATCCTCCTCCACCAATCAACAGCCTCTTTACTTACGTTCTTCCCTCCCTTCGGGCTCTAGTCAGCTGACGGCTGACCCTCACGTGACAGCTCTTACGCTTCCCCCCCGCCCCCCGCCTCTGGGGGAGGTACGCCCCGCCTAAGCCTGGGTTTGACAGTTTTCTTGCGCAGAGCTCCGCCTTCCTTCTCTTTCACTTTGAAAGAAGGAAACCTCTCTTGCGCCCTCTGCCGAGAGATGCCGAAACTGATTTATAAAGGGCGGTGAAGCATTTCAGAGGGGAAACTGAAAAGTAGCTGTTTTCTGACTCTGGTTTCATTAAAAAAAAAAAAAAAAGGCTGGAAAGTGGTAAAAATTCCATTCTCCAATAAAAGGAACTGTCGAGGGAAGACAGCGAGCAGCTGATGCAGTAATGGCTTTCCTCCGCTTCTGTAACCTACTTCGCGCCAAAAGCAATGCCCCGCCCCTTAGAGTCTTTCCCCTTTAAGCCAAGCTCAAAGGGACCGCGGCATCGTTGTTGGGGACCCCGACTTTGCAAGGTTACTCCACTGAGCCCGCAGGCGGTAATAAAGCTTCCCTTCCTTTCACTACTCTTGGTGTCGACTGAGTCCTTTCCCTATCCGCCGCAACATCTGGTTCCCTGACGGGGAAACAACCCATTCGCGCGGGAAAATTGCCTCCGGTGCAGGGACATGGGCATCGGCAGCAGCCCAGGGGAGGCCCAGCGGTGAACGGGGAGGCGCCGCCCGAGACAGTTACCGGGACCCACGTCGCGCTGAGGTTTCCCAGGACAGCGCTGGGAACCTCCACCCCGACTCCGGACCACGAGGAGAGCGAAGGACCACGAGGAGAGCGAACGGAACCTGGGAACCACTTGGCGTCGGATCCGGCGAGTTTTCCCCTGGGAAAGCGCCCCAAGTCAGGCCCGTCCTCGGAGGGAAGGGGACTGATCGCCTCCCAGGACCACGAGGTCCACCAGGTGCGGCCTTCCCGGGAACGGAGGGGGAGGACTGTATAGCCTCTGAGTGAGTGAGCGAGTGTGGGGTCCCGGTTGCTGGCGGCCAGGCATCCAGTTTGTGACCCCATGGTGAATAACCAGGGAGCCTGAGTGGCCGGAACCTGCGATGCCTCGGCACCGCCAAACGGCCGTAACAGCTGAGTAACCCGGATTCTACACAGGCAGCCTTAACTAAGACGGACCTAAGTTTCTCCCCAGAGAAAGAGGCAAAGGGGGCACCTGATCAGTCTCCGACTGGAGGCATCCTGACACCTTGTCTGTCTACACTGTAAAGGAGGGAAGATGGGAGGTGGACAGTCTACCCCCACAGTCCTAGACTGCATGGTACAGAACTTTGACAAATTCAAGGCAGACTATGGCGTTCCCCCCCACCCCATGGATCCAGATACCCTGACTACCCTCTGTGAGTTGGAGTGGCCTTCATTCGGGGTGGGGTGGCCCTCAGAGGGGACCTTAGACCTAGGGATTATCAGGGCTGTCCACATAAGAGTGACAGGCAGGCCAGGGTACCCGGACCAGTTTCAGTACACAGACCGGTGGCAGGACTTGGCCCGGCAGATGCCAGCGTGGCTCCGAGGGTGCACAGGAGCCCAACAGAAAAGGAAAGGAACAAACGGGGCACGAGGCCGGAATTGAGTTTGTCAACGCCAGCCTCCAAATGCAGGAAGCCGTGCATCCTAGTCGCTCAACCAGCCGGCACACGAAGGCACCCCATGTACCAGGGAGCCCCCGATGAAGAGCCTCCGATGCCCGTCTGCCCACCCCAGGTGCAGTAGGACCAGAGGTCGGCCCAGGAACGCCGCCTCCGTCGGTCTCCCCACCGACCACCCCCCAAGACAGCCCGGAGCCCTGTCGCCCGGAGGCTGCGCTCGGCGAAGCCCGTCGTCCAGAAGCCCCTCAAGGAGGCTCAGGGCCCGCCCCAGATAGGCCCCGATGGGACGGTACAGCCCAGACGGCCGATCGTGTACACCAACCGTTCACCACCGCTGCCCTGCTGCCCTGAAAGCATCGTGCCCCGTCCTGTTCGGAGAAGCCCCAGGCCTCACCAACCTCATGGAGTCCCTCGTCCACACCCATCGGCCCACTTGGGACGACTGCCGCCAGCGCCTCCTCACCCTGTTTAACACGGAGGAGTGACGACAAACTCTGCAAGAAGCTCGGAAATATTTACAGAACACCACCCCAGCCGGGACACGAGACCCGGAGGCATACACAGAAATCATACACCGTCATTTACAAGGGGGTATCCTGGTAGCGTGCCAATCGCCGTGGAACACCCCACTCCCGCCAGTGTGTAAGCCCAACGGTACAGGCTGTCGGCCAGTCCAGGACCTGCGAGCCGTGAATGAGGCTACTATTAGCGTCCATCCCGTCATGCCCAACCCATATACCCTCCTAGGGCAGCTTCCGCAGGCGGCGTGGTTCACCTGTTTGGACTTAAGGGATGCCTTTGTTTTCCTCCGCCCAGCTGAGAAGAGTCAGCCCCTGTTTGCCTTCGAGTGGGAAGAACCCCGCACCGGACAGAAGGCCCAGCTTACATGGACAAGGCTTCGCCAGGCATTCAAGAACTCACCCACGCTCTTTGGGGAGGCCCTCGCCAAGGACCTGGTGGTGTTTCCGACATGGGGAGGAGATCTCACCCTCCTCCAGTAGGTAGATGACCTCCTGTTGGCGGCCCTGACCAAGGAATCCTGCTGGAAAGGCACCAATCTGCCAACAACTGGTGAGATACCTCGGCTTCATTATTACCCAGGGAAGGCGAATGCTAGGGGCAGAGAGGAAGGAAGTTATCCTCTCCCTGCCTACCCCCACTACACAGAAGAAACTCAGGGAGTTCCTTGGGACAGCGAGGTTTTGCCGCATTGGGATCCCCGGTTACTCGGCCCTGGCTAAACCACTGTACCAGGCCCTGACAGGCGCAGATGCAGACCCGATCTGCTGGGGACCGGAGCAGCAGGAGGCCTTCAAGACTATTAAGACCCTCCTGGGACAGGCTCCGGCCTTAGGACTTCCAGACGTGTCCAGGGAATTCAACCTGTTCGTGCACAAGAAGAATAAAACTGCACTAGGAGTATTAACCCAAGCAATTGGGCCCTGGTAGCGGCCTGTCGCTTACCTGTTGAAGCAACTGGACTCAGCGGCGGCTGGGTGGCCCCCATGCCTGCGCGCCATCGCCGCCGCAGTTATCCTCATCCGGGAGGCAGACAAACTGACCCAGGCTCAGAACATCAAGGTTTACATCCCTCACGCTCTCACCAGCCTCCTGAATAGACAGGGCACAAGTGGCTCTCCAACCCCCGGCTTACCCAGTACCAAGGTCTCCTGTGCGAAAACCCATGGGTCGCCGTGGAAACAATACGAAAACTAAACCCCGCCACCTTCCTCCTGGCTGACAAAGGACCCTGAACATGACTGCACTGAGGTCACCAAGGAGGTCTATGCAGGTCGGCCCGACCTCTGGGATCAACTGCTCACTGGCCCTGATCTGACCCTATATACCGACGGCAGCAGTTACACACAGGGCGGGGTCCGGCACACTGGCTGCGCCGTCGTAAGCCCCGACCAGGTCCTCAAGGCAGCAGCCCTACTATCAGGGTGGTCAGCACAGCAAGCGGAACTATGGGCCCTCATTCGAGCCCTTCAAATAGCTGACAGAAAAACAGCCAACATTTACACTGACTCTCGGTATGCTTTCGTCGCCCTGCATGTCCTTGGGGCAATTTACAAGGAAAGAGAGCTCGTCACGGCAGGAGGAAAGGAAATAAAGAATAAAGATGAAATATTATATCTACTAGAAGTAGTATGGGCGCCGAAAGCAGTAGCAGTAATACACTGTAAGGGACACCAGAGGGGGGACACAGGTACTGCGCAGGGAAACAGGAAAGCGGACGAGACCACCAAACAGACTGCACGGGGAGAGATAAAGGTGAAGCCATACCCTGTCCGAGCGCTCCCCCTCCTCAAACAAGACCTCCAGGAACCCACATATGCTCCGGAGGAGGTCACTTGGGTCAAGAAAGAAGAGTGCTGGGAGACCCCAGATGACCTCTGGCGACTTCCGGACAGAAGGTCGTATGTCCCGCGGGGGCCGGCACACAGCCTGGTGCAAGAATGCCATCAGCTCACGCATTGAGGGAAAACTGTCCTAGAGGCATTGCTCGCCAAGTGTTCCTATATAGCCAGGTTACTGAGCATGTGCGCATCCGTATGCACTAGATGCCCAACGTGTGCCTGGAACAATCCACAGCAAGGGCCGAAAGGTCCTCCAGGGATCCCGCTATCCAGGACAGCCCCATTTGAAGATTTACAGGTTGATTTTACTGAAGTCAAACCAAGTCAAGGCTGCAATCTCTGCTTGCATTCACCTGCACCTCCTCGGGCTGGGTAGCGGTGTACCCGACCTGCACAGAAAAGAGCAAGCAAGTTACCAGGCCCTGCTCAGGGCCATCGTTCCCCAGGTCGGACGTCCCCTCTCAGCCAGAAGCGATGATGGGCCGGCCTTCGTGGCTAAGGTGGTCCAGGGCCTTGGCCACCAGCTGCAAACAGAATGGAACCTCCACGGTGCTTACAGGCCCCAAAGTTCAGGAAAAGCAGAGCACATGAACCGGACTCTGAAAAATACGCTGGCCAAGTTCTGCCAAGGAACCGGACTCCCCCGGGTGGACTTGCTGCCACGAGCCCTACTCCGAGTACGGAACACCCCCCACCAGACAGGCTAGTCCCCTTTCGAGCTCCTCTTTGGGAGGCCCCCGCCAGTGTTACCACTACCCCCGGGGGACCCCAGAATAGTTGGAGAGACACAGAAGGGAGTCTTCCTTCAGAAACTGGGAGAGGCACTAGCCCAAATACACAGAGCAGCCCTCAGGAGGGAGCGTATCCCCTTAGGGGCCCCAGCACATCCCCTCTGTCCAGGAGACTACGTATGGGTAAAAGATTAGAAGAAGGAGCCACTCCAACCGACTTGGACAGGACCGTTCCCTGTCGTTGTAACCACCCCAACTGCCCTTAAAGTTGCAGGTATCGCCCCTTGGGTGCATCACAGCCGAGTTAAATGGGCAGCCCCACCGGAGGAACCCGAGAGACAATGGAAGGTTAAGCAGAATTCCAGGTACCTGCTCCGGCTCCAACGAACTCAAATCAAGGACAATGTGTAATGGTGGATTGCTCCTGGTGGACCGTTGTGCCCGTTGCCCTAGCAGCCGCCACGTTAGGAGCTGGACTAAGAGCTGTCACCCCAGAAGAGTAGACGCCAGGCCAGCTGCTGGCGCTCCGGCTCACTTACATTGGGCTGGCAGTAACTTTCGGGTGCCTGTGCTACCCCCCCATAAATAACTCAGCATGTGGCTGCAACACTTAGTAACAGTGGCTGTGTCACTCTAGGGCATGGCCTGTGCCTGCCTGGCTTGCTCCTGCAGGCAGGCTGGGCAAAGAATAAAAGTAGGCGCCACCTACTGGACAGCACCCTCCACTGCCTTCACATCACACACCCTGGTGCCAGCATATTGCTACGACCAATCCCAGGCCACCCTCTGCACCTGGAGGGGCGCCACCTATTGGACAGGGCAGTTAAAGCATAGAGGCCAGGCTGTAGGTAACAACATAGGGAGGAGCAGGACCTGAGCCTGCTGGACCTGTTACCCCTGACTAGGAAGCTCAAGTAAGAGGGGAAAGCCGGACCAGGCGCTCCGGGAACACCTGGATAAAGTAAAAGAAAAACTGGTACAGGTAGAGGCTCTGACAAAGTATGAAGGCCTCAACCTGCCAGGATTTGGAACCGCACTAGTACGAAGGTTCCATCCAGCAGACCAAGCTGAGTGAGTGGTCCGGGCCATCTGCTCCCTCTACCAGAATATCAGCCAGTCCCATTCCCAAGCCACCTGTTCGGTATGTCTACCCCTAGTGCGACAGGCACTCGTTGGGGTACCAGCCCCTGTTGAGTGGGAACCTGAGTGGGACACAGAGAATGAAACAGTCCTCCTCAGCCCGGTAGCTTCCGGGGTAAGACTCACGTGGTCAGGGGCCAACCTAACCTGCCTCTTTCCCCAAGGGAACAGCAAGGAACCTCGGGAAATAGGGTCAATCCTGGGCAGCCTCTGCCACAAGAACGAGACCCTACTGAACAATGAAACTCTCTGTAATCTTCCAGGTGTTTTCTTCCTGTGCGGCTCAGCAGCCTACCGATGCCTACAAACCAACTGGACTAGACTGTGAATAAGGGTGTTCTTAACCCGATATCAGCATTTACACCGCTGAAGAGGTATCCAACTTCCTCCTTCCCCACAAGCGAGGGAAGCGAGCAGCTCTCGCTGCAGCCCGCACAGGGCCTGAAGACGCCACTGGAATAGGAGCCGGTGTCGGTGGGCGAGGGACCTCAGCAGGAATATATTACAAACTGTCCCAGGAACTGAATGATGACATGGTGCGGGTAGCCGACTCACTCCTGTCCTTCCAAAATCAGGGTACTTCCCTAGCCACAGCTACCCTGCGGAGCCGAAGCGCCTTAGATCTTGTAACTGCGAAGGGCAGCACCTGCATGTTCCTAGGGGAAGAATGTTGCTATTCCGTTAATCAATCAGGAATCGTCACAGGGAAAATAGAAGAGCTCCAAGACCACATACAAAAGATAGGAGAAAGTCTCAGCAGCCCCTGGCCCTGGCTGTTCCCACGGGTTGGGCTGTTCTTAGTGATCATTATGGCCGTGACCCTTGGCCCCTGCATAGTGAGAATGCTCATTCGGTCCATAGAGACCACGGTCACGCGCAGAAACACTGCCCGCATACTAGCCTTGCAGGGATATCTGGCCCTGAGGCTGAGGAACACCTAATTTTAGAGGAACAGAATGATGCCTATGATAATGCCATGTAACATAAGCATCAAAGGGGGGGAATGTAGCGGGAAGACCACGATCCTGGCGGCAAACGCCATTTTGACCCCAGCTGATGCAATAACGGCTTTCTTCCCTTCTGTAACCTGCTTCGCACCAAAAGCTATGCCCGCCACCCCCCACCCTACCCCCGCCACGTACAATCCTTCCCCTTTAAGCCAAGCATAAGAGGACAGCAGGATTGTGATTCATCAAGGCCCAGACTTTGCGAGGTTACCCGGCTGGGCCCGCAGGCATTAATAAAGCTTACCTCCTGTTCGCTTCTCCTGGTGTCGATGGAGTCCTTGCCCGATCTTCCGCAACGGAACCATGGCTCCTTGGATAAATGACTGAATCTAGGACTGGAGCATCTTGTAGTGCCAGAAAGGAACTGTGTATGTGTGTATGTGTGTGTGTGTCTCTCTCTCTCTCACACACACAATGGGGATCTATCAAAGAGACACAGGAGCCAGCTGAAAGAGCTCCCAATGGCCAAAGCTGGAAAAATTTGAACAAGAATAAAGTGGTATTTGATTATAGTCCTGTGTATAAAATATCCATGAGCCCCTGCTGATGTAAATGAATAAGTGGGAAAGAATAGACAAATATTCTGTGCAGAATTCCAAGTAATTTGTTGGTACTTTCTGTGCAGAATTCCAAGTAATTTGTTGGTACTTTGCCTTCAAGAAAGTGGAGCATAATGCTTCATTTTTTTTTTTAATTTATTGATTTTTAGAGAGAGGGAGGGAGGGAGAGAGAGGCAGAGACAAAGAGCTTTGTTGTTCCATTTCCTTGTATGTGCCCTGACCAGGGATTGAACCTGCGATCCTCGCTTATGGAGACGATGCTCTAACCAACTGAACCAGGCAGCCAAGGTTTCACTTCTTAAGTGTGGGCTGAGCAGTGACTTCCTTCCACAAACTACAGTATAGGAAGGGGAGGGGGACTAAGCTTACAGTGGAGAAGACTGACAAACATTGCCAACCAGGTGAGTGAGGGTAACCTCAACAGTGGTTAAGCCACATTGGTAGTATATACTTTTTTTAAAAAAAGATTTTATTTTTAGAGGGGAAGGGAGGGGGAAAAAGAGAGGGAGAGAAACGTCGATGTGCGGTTGCCTCTTGTACATCCCCCACTGGGGATGTGGCTTGCAACCCAGGCGCGTGCCCTGATTGGGAATTGAATTGATGACCTTTGGGTTCACAGGTGGGCGCTCAGTCCACTGAGCCACGCCAGTCAGGGTGGTAGAGTGTACTCTTAATAAAATGTGATGAAAATGGCAGTTCATTTCTGGGTCTTCTTTCCATTCTAATCATGAGAGAAATATCAAACAAATCCCAACTGTAGCACATTTCCCAAAATATCTGACCAGGAGCCAAATCTGGAGAATTGTCGCAGCCCCAGAGCCTAAGCAAACATGGCTACTGAATGTATTGTGTCCTGGGTGGGATCCTGGGCCAGAAGAGGGATATGAAGGAAAAACCAAGGAAATCTGCAAGATGTTCATAATAGGGGGAACTGGGTGTGGGGTGTATGGGAATTTTTGGTATCCTTTTCCTAATTTTTCTATAAATCTAGAAACTATTCTTAAGAAAGCTTTTTTAGAAAAAAAAAAATCAAGTTCCAGGGCCCTACCTCCAATGATGCCAATTCCGAAAGTCTTTGGCGGGGTACAGGAATCTGTATTTTTTAATGTATTTTTTAAAAAGATTTTACTTATTTTTGTTTAGAGAAAGGGGGAAGGAGGGAGAAAGAGGAGAAACATCGATGTCTGAGATGATATATCAATTGGTTGCCTCTCACACGTCCCCAGTTGGGGACCTGGCACACAACCCAAGCATGTGCCCTGACTGGGAATCAAACCAGGGACCTTTTGGTTCACAGGCTGGTGCTCAGTCCACTGACCATTCAGGGTGGAATCTGTTTTTTTTTTAACAAACCTTCCCCCTCTTCCCTCCCATCCATATCATTAGAATGCAGATAATCCAGAGACCACTGGTTGTGAAAACTGTTAGGTGGGCGTGGGGGTGGGGATGAGGCTTGGCTGAGGGGGTAAGGCCCAAGAAACCTCCACCCAACTCAGTTCTTACGTTCAAAGACTTCTGGACCACCCACATGTGGGTGCCACTGTATTCTGACCACAGGTCAGGTCAGGGTGGGTCTGGAATACCACGAGCAGTTTCAGTTCTGTGATTAAGTGGCACTGTTATAAAAGTTCCGATTTGTTTTAAGCTGTATGGCAATAGATAACTAATAGCACCCAACTTTTTTTTTTCTTGGTTCACGGTTACGTATTTAATGTAGTTATTTTTCAAGTGTCTTTGACAAGGTCATCACTCTCGATTCTTTTTCTCTCCCCGCCACCCGCCCCCACTTCCCCCCGCCCCACCCCCCCACCTCCCACCCTCAATCCTACCTCCCTTTAGCTTCATCCGTGGATCCTTTATACGTGTTCCTTGATGACCCTTCCCCTTCTTTTCCCCCGTTGTTCCCCTCCCCCCTCCCTTCTGGTTACTATCAGCTTTTTATTTCAATGTTGCTTGTTCTATTTTGCTTGCTTGTTTGCTTTGCTGATTAGGTCCCACTTATAGGTGAGATCATATGGTATTTGTCTTTCACCATCTGGCTTATTTCACTTAGCATAATGCTCTCCAGTTCCATCCATGCTGTTGCGAAGGGTAGTAGCTCTTTCTTTCTGTTGCGTAGTATCCCGTTGTGTAAATGTACCATAGTTTTTTGATCCACTTGTTTACTGTTGGGCACTTAGGTTGCTTCCAGGACTTGGCTATTGTAAATTGTGCTGCTGTAACATCGGGGTGCATAGGTTCTTTTGAATTGGTGTTTTGGGATTCTTAGTGTATAATCCCAGTAGTGGAATTACTGGGTCAAAAGGCACTTCCATTTTCAGCTTTTTGAAGAAATTCCACCGAACTGTTTTCCACAGCGGCTGCACCAGGCTGCATGCCCACCAACAGTGCACTAGGGTTCCCTTTTCTCCACAATCTCACCAGCACTTGTTGTTTGTTGATTTGTTTATGATGGCCATTCTGACCCGTGTGAAGTGGTATCTCATTGTGGTTTTAATTTGCATTTCTCTGATGGCTAGTGATGCTGAACATTCTTTCATATGTCTCCTGTGTATGTCCTCTTTGAAGAAGTGTCTGTTCAGGTCCTTTGCCCATTTTTTAATTGGATTGTTTGTCTTCCTGGAGTGGAATCATGTGAGTTCTTTATATATTTTGGAGATCAAACCCTTGTCTGAGGTAGCATGGGCAACTATTTTTTCCCATACAGTTGGTTCCCTTTTCATTTTTTTGATGTTTTCCTTAGCCATGCAGAAGCTTCTTATTTTGATGAGGTCCCATTTGTTTCTTCTTTCCTTTATGTTCTTTGCTCTAGGGAACAGATCGGTGAAAATACTGCTGCATGGAATATGTGAGAGTTTCCTGCCTATGTTCTCCTGTAGGACTTTTATGGTGTCACAACTTACATTTAAGTCTTTTATCCATCTTGAGTTTATTTTTGTGTATGGTGTAAGTTGGTGGTCGAATTTCATTTTTTGCATGTAGCTCTCCAGCTCTCGCAATACCATTTGTTGAAGAGGCTATTTTTACTCCATTTTATGCTTCTGTCCCCTTTGTTGAATATTAAATTGACCATGGAGAAATGGGTTACTTCTGGGCTCTCTTTTCTGTTCCACTGATCTATGTGTCTGTTCTTACATCAGCACCAGACTCTTTTGATTACAGTGGCCGTGTAATATAGTTTGAGGTCAGGTATTGCGATCCCTCCTACTTTGTTCTTCTTTCTCAAAACTGCTGCACTACCCAGCCCTTTTAAGCCAGTCTTTCATTTCCGGAGACATGGAGCTTAACTTGTGATTTAGTGTGTAATCCAAACAGTAAGAGTATGGCCTGAATGCTCATTAAACAGTGGCTGCTAGCTCCTGTGGTGCACCGTGCCAAGTACTTAGTTTATATTTTCTCATTAACAGATACATGGGAGGTAGGCATTTTCCATCCCATCTTACAGAGAAAACTGAGACCCAACCAGGGAAAGTGCCTGCCCAAGGTCACAGAGGGGAGGAGCCAGGAGCCAGAAGGTTAGTTCTGGTTCACCCGAAGACGGAGCCCTTTCCCTTAAGCACAATGCCCCAACTGCTTTAAACTCCACTTCCACCTCCGCCCCTCCCCCACCTCGTCTCTAACATTTACTGAGCTCCAGTGTGGCCCCTTTGTGAAGCCTCCCGACACTATCCTCTACCTCACTCTCCCTGCCAGTCCCTCAGAAGACAGCACGCACTATTAAAGACAGTCACGCTCAATGCAGTCAGTCCTTGGAAGTGACTCCCCCCACATCTGAGTTCACGACGACACCTCAGCGGCTCAAGCCCGGACCTCCCACACTGGCCTTGATCTCTTCTTTCCCCAAGACATGTGACCATCAACAAGTCTGAGTCTGCCTCTCAGGAGCATCCCCGACCCCAGCTGCAGCCGCTGCCGTCTTACCTTAGGGCCTGCTACCCACCCTGGGCTTCCAGTCTTGCCTCCTATCACCTCCACGCAGCAGCCTGCGAGGTTTTTTTAAATACCCTCCACTGGTGCCCTACAGCAGTTTGCACTCTGCCAGGCCACAGCCTGGAATCCGAACATCAGGCTCCGCAGCGCCTCCCCTGGCCGCCCACCTAACGCCGACTGCGGCACCCTGGTCCCTCCCTAGGACTTGGCCGCCTGCTTTATTTTCTTCATGTCCCCTTGCGGTGGTCTGCCTACCCCGTGGTCATTTCTGGTTCCTCCTCCTCTTTTCCTGGCAAGCAGGGTTCCAACAGCAAACTTGAGGGAGCACACAGTTTTCCCCAGTCCCGGAGACCGGTGCTGAGCGTCCAGGGTAACTGCGGCCGTTTCCCTTGCCACTGATTCCCAGGGAGCAGTTTAGAAACACACATGGGCTGTGGTTCTGGCCGATGAGGCCCGAAGGCCGTGCTGCTGCAGACTGCCACGAGCTCTCCTCACTCTGGAAAAGGGGACACAAGGCAGGCAGGGACATGCTCCTCCCCTGCATGAGAAGGGCCGATTCTTGCCGCTGCCGCTGCAGCCAGAGGGCCGAGGCTGGTCACTCCCGATGGTGCTCGACTTCACGCGGAGCCGCTGGAACCACCACACGGCTTGACTGCCTAAAGCCTACTCTTTCGTTACTTGTAGCCAAAAGCACACCTACGAGCACTATCTGAAATCTCCTCTTTGCTTATTTCTGCTCCCTGCCTGCTCCTAAAGGGGAAGCTGCATGGGGAGAGGGACCTGGCCCCCCTGTGCTGCTGCGCCCCATCACGTGGACCGGGCCCTGCTCGGCAGGTGCGAGGCCGCGTGTTTGCCAAATGAACATGAGGCCCCTGGCCCCTCCAGGGCAGGGGCTCAGCGGGCTCATCTCTGTGGCCCCGCTGAGTGGCAGGGACTCAAAAGCCTCTGTTGGATCGAATGGTCAGGGAAGCCAGAAGGCAGCTGCTCAAGAACCCAATTTAATAAGATTTACACGTCGACACGTACAAAAAAAAAACTAACAATGTACAAGTCATTGCAAGACTAGGGACTGAATCCGGAATGCAGAGACCCCCAGGTGGGGACCCCAACGTGTGGCCATCTGAAGGTACTTTCCCACTGATTCTCTACATCTTGGCCTCACCTAACAATGGAACCGAACCCCAACACTGGGGCTCGGATCTGAGCTAGTGAGATCAAACCCGCCCGCCCCCGCCTCCCTGCTCTAGGAGTGGAATGGAAAGAAGAGCAGAGGCTGTTACCCTAAGGAGAGGGGGCCTCTGGCACCAGCGAACAGGGACTCCGCAGCTGCCCGATGGCTGCGTGCTTCTCCTGCCTACTTACGGCCAAACGCCCCCTGTGCCAGCAAGCTGGGCTGGCCAGGGGGACAGTGAGGAGGGGGGGAGGGCAGAGGGGTGCCCCACGTCTTGGAGAGGCCGAAGGGAGACAGGACGGGGTGGGACGTCCCCTCCCTGACAGTGGCCTCGCCCCCACTAGGCCTCTGCCCCGAATCACCACCGCAGGGGGCCGAGGTCGGCCCCTATCTCCTCCTCTTCCTCCTCCTCCTCCTTCAGCTGGAAGGGCTTCGCCGGCCACTTCACCCTGACAATGGGCTCCACGTGGTCCTGAAGCCGGTGCCGCTTCATGTGGGCATTTCGACTCTTAATCTTGTCAAATACCCTGCGGAGCCACCAGAGGACGCAGCAGTCAGAGCAGGGGCAGGCGGGGGTGGGGGGCCGCCCTGAGGGCGGCATGCGGTGCGCGCATTCAGGGCAGGGCTGGTACCTCTCACACTCTCTGCAGGGGAAAACGCTCTGGCCCTCGGCGCTCCCGGGCGCCTCAGGGGTCCGCTTGGGGCCCGTGTTGGGGCTGGAGTTGAGGATGGACTCCCTCCTGTAACTCTTGGTCTTTATCTTTAACTCAGGGGTCGGGCGGTGGCTGGGTCTCTCCCGAGGGCTGCCAGTGACCTGCAGAGGGAGCAGAAACCACGTGAGGGTGCTGGTCCCCGCCTTTATGAGGGAGGCCCAGGGATCCAGGGAGCAGACGTCCTCTGCAGGGACACCCTTCTCGCGGGCACCCTTCCGAACCCCCAGTTCGGCCGGGCACTGGGCGTCCAGATCAGCACGAGACTCCAGACCGCCACAACCCCCTACCTTTGCTTCTATCCTGTCCGCTTCATCCGGCTCTCTCTTGAGCCTCTTTTCCAGGCCTGGGGCTCGGCCGCAGTCAAACTTGATCATTTTTTTCCAGATGTAATAATACTCAACACACTGGGCTACGGTCTTTGTCTGGATCTAGTGAAAGTAAACAGCAACTGACTAGGGGCAGCCCCCATCCACCACAAGGGGCAGAGAATCACAGGGGCCGCCCAGGTGACGAGGAGCTTCAGAGTGAGGCCACCAGAGCCAAGGCGCTCTGAGCCTTGCACGCTCTCAGCAGTGGAGCCATCCAAGGACGCTTCCCTGTGGGAAGACACACACGAAGGGACACTCCAGGACGCTCACTGTGACATCATGCCTGCGGGCCACTTGCTGACCAACCAGGACTAATGAAAGCAAATGCCCTCATGCGGTGGCCGTCCCACAGCCCCAGCAGGAGCCAGGCGGAGCCCCACAGCACCGAGGGAAGAGGCCACGGTGGGGGGAGGGGAGGGGGAGGGGGAAGGGGAGGGGGAGGAAGGGGGAGGAGGAGGAGGGGGATGGGGTTTGGACAGCACGGTTTGATCCCAGGGTATTCAGGCCCCACCATTTGCTCCTCCCCCACTAAGAAGTGATCCCACTAACAAGAACTTCCGTAACAACCAAACATAATAGAATGGTTGCACTGCTCTAGAAAGAAAACTTCTCAGGAAAATTAAATTGGCCATTTCAGCACTTCAGAAGATACTTTCTCGTGCATTTTTTTCAGTTTTGTTTGCATGCACAAAGCAGGAGTCAAAACAGGACGTCCTCTGTCTCAGAAACACCCTACGTTAAAACAAGTTGGACTCAGTTGCCCAATAAGGTGTGACAGCAGGAACCAGATATACTTTCCCATCCAAAAACAATGACAAGAAACAGTCAAAGTATATCCAACGGTAGTTGCCAAGACACTAGGCACTGGTCAAAACACGTTTTTTGTGAGAAGGAACTGAAACACTGCAGTCCCAACTGTCTACCTTGAGAGCGTGTCCAGGCCGCGGCCCAGGGAGGGTCCGGGAAGGGGCCGGCGGACGTCCTGAGCTGAGGTGGAGCCGAGCGGCCGAGGAGACCCAGGTGGCGAGAGTCCACAGGGTGAAGGAAAGCAGAGAGAGCAGCACGGAGAGAAGCTCCAGGAGTCTTGAGAGAATCCCCTTGGCATTCAGCAAAGTGCTGGTGGCGGCGCGTGCACAGGAAGGGGCGACCCGAAGTGCGGCAAAGAACCACCCGGAGGACCGGAGGCGAAGGTGCCCGTCACTCACACAGCTGGGACTAGTGCCTTTTCCCGCTGGCCGGGGGGCGGGGGGGCCTCCCAAATCCTGGCAGCACTGATAGAGTAACGAGGTAGGTCTTGCCTCAGTAATGAAGAGTGATTAACTCTAGACAAAAAGCTGTTCTGGCCCCACCTAAAACATTCCGAAAGCAATACTCAAAAAGAACAAGTGGTTTTCAAGTACGTATGTCTCAGAACCAAGTTTGAGAATATTTCTAGGAATGCAAAAACATCCAGCACCCATCAGGCTAACGTTCACCATGTCTGGAATCCAGTGTAAAATTAGGGAGAAAATCAACCCATCAGAATCAACCCAGAATAAACACAGATGTTAGAATTAGCAGGGGAGGGCATTAAAAGTTAACGTAGCTGTAAAATACATGTTTAAAAAGTCAAGTAGAGACATGGTGGATATAAAAAAAGACCCCCAGAGACCCTCCAGAGATGAAAACAACAGTACATGGGAATAACGTCAGTTAGACACTGCAGAAGGTATGATTAGTGAACCTGAAGACCCCCCAAAAAATGGAAACCATTCAAAATGAAACAGAGAAAAAAGAATCAGCAAAAATGAAAAGAGGACCAGGGAGCCGTGGGTTGTGGGCCAATCGCAGGAGGCCTGACACGTGTGAGTGGGGTCTTCAGAGGGGAAGGGAGGGGCCCAAGAAAGAGCTGAAGAAATAATGGACGAAGTTTCCCCAAACTTGGTGAAAACTATAAACCCACAGGTCTAAGAAGCTCCACAAATCCCAAATGCGTGCGCACACACAAAAGTGAAGAAAACTACTCCAAGCCATATCATAAAAAAATTGCTGAAAACCAGTGATAATGAAAAATTTCTAAAAACAGCCAGCCAGAGGAAAAAAAAGACATGTTATATACATACAGAGAACAAAGAAAATAAATACATTGACTGTTGGAAATAAAAGCAGAAAGAAAATAAAGCAACATCTTTAAATTACTTAGAGAAAACAATTGTGAAGGTGGAATTCTATGCTTAGCAAAGATGTCAATCAGAAACAAAGGCAAAATACTCTTTAAGATATGCAAAGCTGAAAGAATTCATTATTGGCAAATCTGCACTACAAGAAATGTTAAATGATTTACATTGATTTGCTTCTGGAAAATGCTGCCCGAGGGATATGTAGACCTACACAAAAGAATGCAGAGCAATGAAAATGAGAACTACATAGTAAATGTATAAGGTTTATTGCCCTGGCCTAGAGGAGCTCAGCTGGTTAGAGTGTTAGCCCAATACAGCAAGGTTGCAGGTTCAATCCCTGGTCAGGTACATATAAGAATCAACCAGTGAATGCATAAAAAAGTAGAACAATAAACTGATGTTTTTCTCTCTCTCTAAAATAAAATCAATAAACCAATAAACAAACAAACAAAAAACGTATCACAGTCTACTTTCAAGTGATTTGGTAGCACTTCAAATGTAGAATGAAAACCTTATTGTAACATATTTCCATTTCTCCTCCTGGCCTTTACACTGTTGTGGTTATTGGTTTTTTATTTTACATGTTATAAACCCCACAATACAGTACTATTACCTTTGTTTAAACAGTCATTTGTTTTTTAGATTTAAATAATAAGTCTTTTTAATTGATTCTTTGAGAGAGAGAGAGAACCATCAAGTTGTTGTCTCAACTGAGTTACCCAGCTGGGGCTGGCCTGGGGTAAGTTAGTAAGGCACTGTATAAACTCTAAAAAACACAGAAGTGATAAAATATAGAGTTACAGCCAATAAGTCAACAAAGGATACAAAACAGAGTTCTAATATTTACTATATTAAACTGAAAAAAAGGCAGAAAAGGTGGAAAGGGGAAATAAAGGACAATTAGAGAACAAATAACAAGATGATATACTTAAACCAAACCATCTCAATAATCATATTACATGTAAATAATATAAATACTCCAATTAAAAGGCTGAATATTCTTTGTAATAAAAAGCAACACCTCACACACTACCTACAAAAATGCACTTTGAACATAAAGACACAAATAGGTTAAAATTAGGAGGATGAAAAAGATAAACCATGCTAACACAAATCATAAGAAAGCCGGAGTGGCTGGCTATATTAGTATCAGAAGAACTAGACTGAGCAAAGAGTAATACCAGGGATAAAGAAAATCATTTCATAAAATAAAAAATAATAAAAATGAAAATCATTTCATTATGATCAAAGGGTAAATTAATCAAGAGGAAGTAAGAATCCTAAATGTTTATGCATCTAAGTCAGAGCTTCAAAATACAGGAAGCAAAAAATGACAGAACTGCAAGGAAAAACAGACATCCACAATCACAGTCAAATATTTTACTATCCCCTTCTGAATAACCGCTGGAACAAGTAGGCAGTGAATGTATGGACGACCTGAACCATAATATTAGCCACCTTGAACTGACATTTATAGAACTCCACCCAACAAAAGCAAATCCTAAGTGCGCTCTGAACATTTACCAAGATGTAAACCATAGCCCTGGCTGGCATGGCCCAGTGGATTGAGTGCTGGCCTGCAAACTGAAAAGTTACCAGTTCAATTCCCAGTCAAGGCACATGCCTAGGTTATGGGCCAGGTCCCCAGTCGGGGTCAGTGAGAGGCAACTGACTGATGTATCTCTCACACATCGATGTATTTCTCCCTTTCTTTCTACATCCCTTCCCCTCTCTCTAAAAATAAATAAAGAAAATTAAAGGAAAAAGAACTCTGGAAAATCTTCTAATATTTGGAAACTAAATCACAAGCTTCTACATAACTCACAGGTCAAAAAAGAAATCAAAAGGGAAATTAAAAAATATTTTGACCTTCTGAATAAAAATGAAAACCCAACATAAAAAATGTATAAAAGTAGTACTCGGAAGGAAATTTACAGCACTAAACACCTGTATTAGGGAAGAAGGAGGGTCTGAAGTCAGTGACTGCAGCTTCCACCTTAAGAAACAGGAAAAGAACAAATTAAACCCAAAGCAAGCAGAAGAAAGGAAATAATAACAGAGCAGAAATCAATTAACTAGAAAACAATCAGCAAAATCTAAAGCAAGTTTTCTGAGAAAATAAAAAAATTGATAAACTTTTAGCAAGAATGATCAAAATAAAAAGATAAATTATCAGTATCATAAGTGAGAGGTGGTATTACTATCATCTGTAGATACACAAAGGGTAATATGAGATTATCAACTTATACCATGATTGATATCAGACAACTCAGAAGAAATTACAAATTCCTTAAAAGACAATAACTACCCAAGTTCACACAAGAAGACACTGAACCGGAACAGCCCCATATCCATTAAATGAATTGAATTTGTTGTTAAAAACCTTCCCACAGAGAAAACTTCAGGCTTAGGTGGCTCCACTACCAAATATTTAAGAAGAAATAAAACCAATTCTAAATAAAGTGTTCCAAAAAACTGAAGAGAAGAAAATGCTTCCCAACATTGTATACAAGGTCAGCATTACCCCAACACCAAAGCCAAAGACACCGTAGGAAAGAAAGCTACAGACCCGTATCCTCCATGAACATGGACGAAATGTTCTAAACAAAAATTTAACAAATAGAATCCAATACTCTGTGACCAAACAGGTCATGAATATAAATGGGAAACCTGAAATTATAAAACTTCTAGAAGAAAATATAGGGGGAAATCTTTGTGACTTTGGGTGAGTCAAAGATTTCTTAGATGCAACACCAAAAGCATGGTCCATAAAAGAAAAAGGAATACGTTGCAATGAGACACCACTGCATACTCTCTGAATGGGTAAAATTAGAAGGACTGACTATGCTGAGTGTTGGCGAGGGTGTGAAACAGCTGGACCTCTCGAACCCCGGTAGGGGGAACAGGAAATGGCACAGCTGCTTTGGAGAACAGTTTCACAGTTTCTTGAAACATTAAATGAATGCCTACCACACAATCCATTCATTCCCCTGCTATGTATTTACACCCCCCACCAAAAACAAAAACAAACAAACAGACACAAAGCCAGTGTGCACCCACACAAAGACTTGTGCGTCCTGTGCCCAGCGCCTTCATTTATAATCGCTGCTGACTGCGCCGCGCGGACGTCCGCTGGCAGGGGAAGAAGACAAGGAGCAGCGAGGGACCAAAGGGGCAGGAGGAAATTTGGGGGACAATGGATGCGACCCATGGAGATGGTTTTACAGGGACATAAACACGTCAAAACATCAAATCTTACACTTTGATTAAATGCAGTTTGTGTCCATTAAGCTAAAAAGAGGTGAAAAATCAGCAGGATATTAGGTGTAGTCTGATACCACCGTTAGAGCACAGGCACGTACGAGTGTAAGATCCGTACAGGCAGAGGAGTGCCTCGCGTATACAAGCACACAGAGGTCATCAATCAGAAGCAGGGCTGTTTGGAGCTGTTCACAACAACGGCTTCTTACAGTTATAAACTTAAAAAAGGGCTTCTGTCGTGAGTGGCACAAGTAGGGCAGCTTGGTCGCTCTACGTGTGGAATCGACATCAAGAGATTCCGAAAGCATAATTTTCTGGTATCTGGGCAGCTGGTGATCGTTGATCCTGGCGCTTGCCAATAAATAAGTAAGTAAGTAAATAAATAAATAAAAATCAGTCTGTTCACAACATGAGCAGTGTGTCGCCTGCAACAGGCCCGTCCGCTGGAGCTGGGCTCGGCCATGTGAGGCGAGGCCCGTCTGCCCCGGCGCCCGGCTTGCCTTACCGTCTTGTGTATGAGGTAGAAGTCCTTCTTGTGGGCACAGAACGCCTTCTTAAAGAGCCGCTTCTCCACCGGGGTCCAGATGTCTGAGCCTGTGGGGAAACAGTCAAGAGGGGAAGACATTCCTCCCGCGGGAGCTCAGCCGTGACGGTGCGCAGACCACCCTCCCTTTTGAAGCACCAGCACTGAGCGCCACGAGTGTGCCAAGCATCCTGCTAACTCTCACATCTGCCTGATCTCATTCGATCCTCACAAAAACCTCCGCGGGTGGGGACCATTACTAACCCCACTCTACCGACGCAGCACCAGAGGCTTCCGTTGGCTAAGAGACCTGCCAAGGGTGAAGGGGGCGGGCGGCAGGCTGGGGCTGGTGCGCTCCATCGCCGAGCCCAGCCCGCCCGCACCCCGCAGCGCCCCCTCCTGGCTGGGCAGAGCCCATGAGGGAAGCACCGGGAAAGGGGAAGGTAGGACCCAACTAGGAGAATTTAGTGCCCACTGAGTTGCTCTGGAGATGACAGCCTTTGTGGAAAGGCAGGCAAAGCCCGCAAGAGGCACAAGCAGAGCTTGCCATCAAAGCTGACCGGTCCACGGGGCTCTCAGCCAGGCAAAAACCACGCGGGCACCTTGCTCCAGTCACCTGTGTAGCGATAGTTGGTGAGTGGGTGTGCCTGCAGCTTCTGGGGTCCTCGGAGTAAGAGTGTCTCCAGGGCAACCTGCAACGAGGGGGGTGGCGGGACACTCACGGAGGGAGTGAAGCGGGGGGTCCGCTTCCGCGGTCTCATTCATTCCAGAGCCACGGACAGGCCTCCCCGTCCCGGGGCTGCTCAAAGTGTGGCCGCTCCAGGGACCGGTCACGGCCTGGGAGCCGGCTGCGGGCACATCGCCACATCACTAGGCACACTGCTAGGGACAGCTGGCACTGTTTTGTCGTAGCAAGATTTTCTTCATGAAGGAAACAGTGCCAGATTCATCCTGTCACTAGCTCCTTGCTTCCTCCCGGCCCAGCCTTTGCGCGGCGCTGCCCTCGCCCGCTGCCTCCCCATCTTCCTCGCAGAGCTCATCATCGTCTAACAACTTCACAAACGCATTTCCTGTTTGCACTCTCCTAAAAGGTACGCCCACAAGGAGAGGGATTTTGTCCTGCTCACCAGCATGGCCCCGGTCAGGACTGGCTGTGCCATCTGCAGGGTCCAGCGCAAAATGAAAACATGGAGCCCTTTTGTTCAAAAATTAAGTGTTTCAAGATGGCGGCACCAGAGCCTTAAACCAGGCACGGCCGAGCCTGCCCTGCCCCGGTGCCACGTTGTCGGCAGCTCAGAGGGACCCAAGGACTACGGGACACTCTGCCGAGCGTCTCCTGCGTGGCTGCCACTGCCTCCCAGCCTGAGAAAAAGCAGAACTGTGGCCTCTTGGTCCCTAACTCGGTAACTTGACTTTTCCTCTCCCGCTCCTCTGAGTGGTGCTTTTAATTTATTCCCTAAGCCTCAGGATTGTGAGGAGGGCCCCGGGGGGAGGCAGAGGCATTTTTGTTGCACCAGAGGTTTTCATATGTTGGTTTTTGATCAAAAAGCTAAAGTTCAATAAATAAACCTGATCAATGCAGCACCTGAGCTGATCTATTAGGCATCACCTCCCTACCCCCCACCATGGCCTCTGAGATCTCAGACAGACCTGGGGCCCTGCTGTTGCCCCAAATAAAGAACTGCTTAACTGAGCCCGGGTCTGCTCACTGCCCTCTGGTGTTCAAGGGCCACACGGGTCCCAGAGCCACAGCAGGAAGGATGGGTGGCCTTCCTTCAGTGTTCATCGCTGCAACCCCTCCCTGCCCCGCAGGCTGAGGCGCAGGGCAGGCACCCGGAGCCCAGCGCCAGAGAGCGGGGAGAGGCCCGCGGCCCAGAGCCCGCCTGCTCCCTCACCTGAACGTTGCCCTGGGCCTCGTGCAGGCAGTGCAGAGCCAACTCCAGGTTGGTGCCCCCTCCCGGCATCACGCTGGAGCAGGCCACGTTGCAGAGCTCGGTCACTGTGTCCAAGGGTGGCCCCAAGGGTGCAAGGGAGAGGAGACACAGGGCGTCAGCCGGGCCGGGGAGGAGGTGCCCCGACAGTGCGGCGCAGGCGCTCCTTGTCGCCGTCCGCCTCACACTTCAGTGAAAAGTGGGCAGAAACCCGGCTCCCAGCACTGGCTTTGGATGGCCCGGCCCACTACCATGTCAGAAGAGAGGTGGGGACAGGGGACAGCGGCACGGTAGAGGCAGCACTGGACTGAGGGCTGGTCCCTCCCCACTCCCAGGGTCCACTGCCTCTTGGTCCAGTGGAGCAGTGGGAGGGGGAACTCCCTGGGGATGGGGGTGGGTTGGGGAGTTTGGCCCTAAAGGCTCAGCCACCTCTATCCTGCGTTTCCAGGTTGGTCATCACATCTCCCCACGGCTTCCAGACCAGGGAAGCGAAATGCTCATCAGTTCCCGCCAGCGACCTGTCCTGGAGCTCTGGGATCTCTGCCTGAAACCGGCTTCCTAAGTTGATGTGTCTGAAATGAGGTCACATACACAGACATGCGAGATAACATGTGACTGAGACGCATGGTGCGCCCCGCTCCATGGACACCCTGCACCATCTCAGACGTGCTGCATGTTGGCCGCCCCTGACGGACACGTGCAGGCATTCCAGAAACTTCTCCAGGGAGACATCCTGCTTTCCTCCAATTTCTTTTACTGCCAGATTTCCGGCCTCAGGTGCCTCTCTTGAGGTCCAGGACAGGGGAGGGACGTGCTGACAGCCGGCACACTTCCCCATGCTCGTCACACCGTCTGACCACATCCGTGGGGGGCCAAGGGCCCTGCACTGTGCTGTCACCCGTTCTGCCCAGAACCCCAGGGTCTGGGGCATTCTTTCCCGCGGGCCCCACTACGGTATGTCCGGACAGGGGAACGCTGGGGGAGCTTTTCACCCGCCACCTCTCTCCTGGGGAGGCTCTGTAGCTACACCCAACCCCCCTGATGGAGGAGTCCTTGGGAACAACCAACGCTGGGGTGCAAGGGGGGTAAGAGCAGCCCCGCTTTGGAAGGACCATCAGGTCCCGAGTCTATTCCAACTCACGGTTCAATGTTGATCTTGGTGTCGTCCTTCACCACACAGATGCCAAATGAGCCACCCTCTTGCTCTAGAACACACACAATGAAGAGCCTCAGGAAGACCGACTGGAAGTGATCCGTGCGGCCTCTTCTCCCTGCCTTCCCAGAGCAGCTGAGAGCAGGCTCTTGAAACCTGCATGGTATAAAATTTCCTCAAAAAATTACAGAGGGAGCCACCATATGACCTCGTAATCTCACATCCGGGTATTGGCCCAAAAGAGCTGAAATCAGGATCCCAGGAGATACCTGCGCTCCTCTGCTCACTGCGACATTATGCACAACCGCCAAGAGGTGAAAGTGACCTAAATAACTGTTGCCGGGCCAGTGGGCGAAGAAAATGTGGCAAATACATACAGTGGAACACCGCTGAGCCTTGAAAAAGGAAATTCTGCAATATGCGACGATGTAGACGAGTCCTGATTACGCTACGTGACTAAGCCAGTCACAGAAAGATAAATACTGTACGGTTCCACTTACGTGAAGTATCTAAACCAGTCAAATCCATATAATCAGAGAGGGGGATGGTGGTTCCCAGGGGCTGACGGCATCGGAAATGGGCAGTTACTAACCAACGGGCATCCAAGTTCCAAGTGAGCAAGACGAGAGCGCCCTAGAGCGACGCTGCACAACAGCGTGCCCGCAGTCACACTATTGTGTCGCACCTTACACATGTGTTGAAGGGTAGATCTCATGTGAACTGTTGTTATCACAATAAAATAAATTTTTAAAAAAGACTGCATGCAAGGTGGATAGGACTTCTGAAAACGTACAGTAAGGAACTCAGTAAAACAACAAGTTAACTGATAAAAATTATATTTAAAAAAACAGTAGGTTAAAGTCTCTGGAAGTTGTCCTAAAGGCATCCAGCATTTTAAGAAACACAGTCAAGAAAATGGAGCAAATCGTAGTGGGAACAGCAGGAGTCGCTGACTTCTGAACCCTGACCCCTCCCCTTCCCCACTGGGCCCCGGGGCCGGTCCAGACTCTGCCCAGGGCACGGTACTCCCAGCAGCTCAGCGCAGCCAAGGAGATGGGTGTCCCCCCTCCCCCCAGCTCCTGTGCTTAGAGACTTAAAGGATGGTAGGATGGTAATTTCTCATCAAAAAGAGAATACCATTAAGAGATAGAAAATTTTTTTTAAAAAAGAGAATCAAATGGAAATACTGTGCTTAAAAAGGTCTAACAACCAAAATAAGGCTCAACTGTCGACTTAAACTGGCAGAAGAAATGATCAGCAAACTAACTTGCTAAAAGATCAATGGAGATATGGAATCTAAAAAAGAGAAAAAAGAATAAAGAAAAATGAGGAGAGCCTCAGAGAAATCTGGGACACCATTAAACACAGCAACATACTTGTAACGGGAGTCCCAGAAGAAGAGGAGAAAGGGGCACAAAAATATTACAGAATTAATGGCTGAAGAATTCTGAAATTTGATGAAAAAACAAGATATACATTTAAGAAAATCTATAAAATCAAAGTAAGATAAACATCCAGACACATCACGGCCAAAATGCTGAAAATAAAAGATAAAGATCTTGAGAAAAACAATTTGTTGCATACAAGGGCACCCAGTCCGATTAAGAGCCGACAGAAACCACAGCAGGCAGAAGGCAGTGGGGCAATGCATTCATATTGCTGAAAGTAAAAAAAAAAAAAAAAAAAAAAAAATTGTCAACCAAGAATCTCGTATGCAGCAAATCACTTTTCAAAATGAATGTGAAATAAAGACATTCTCACATAAATAAAAATTGAGAAAATCCGTTGTTAGCAGTCTGGTATTACAAGAAATGTTAAAGGCAGAATATCATCCAGCCCTGTCTGAGGCTCCATCGACCTGGCTCACAGGGGGGCCACCCTGGAGGTCCCGAGGCTCTGCCCCGCCCGCCTTCAGGTCCACCCACGCAGTTGACTGTGCCTTCTCCATACGATCTTGGTTCATGCTTCACAACTTCCTAAGTTCTCTCAAACAAGCAACAGCTGGCCTCCCCAAGCCCCCAGCCCCTGTACCTCTTCTAAGTGGTCCCAGGCTGGCACTAGCAGCAGCCATCTCAGGTTGCTTTATAGCTCATGCAGGTTGGCCCCAGACAGAACACAGGCCAGGGGCTGACCTTGGCCTGCAGCACCCGGGAAACCCCAGGGCCAGCGCACCCAGAGTGGGCAGCCACAGACCATGTTGGAGGACCACCACCCTGCCCCTGCACAGCTGATCCTCCACAGAGGTGGATGTTGGTGGTCAGTGGTCACAGCCAATGTTTGCAACTGACTGGCCTGGGTTAAATCCCTCCCACTGGTCTGCCAACAGCAATTAAGACTCAACAAGAGGAGGATGTACTCAGCCCACATGAAGGGCGCACCCTGGGCACCCAGGCTGCATGACAGGGGAGGCTGTGCCACTGGACCCTCCAGGACACCTGCTACATTAGGCCATGACACCAAGGCAGGGGGTCACAGCAGCTCTACCTGATACATAGAAACAAACGCAGGGAGGCTGCCAAGATGAGGAGACAAAGAAACATGGCCCAAATGAAAGGACAGATCAAAACTCCAGAAAAAGAACTAAACAAAATGGAATAAGGAATCTATCCGATGCAGAGTTCAAAACACTGGTTATAAGGATGCTCAAGGAACTTAGTCAGGACCTCAACAAAATAAAAAAGAGCCAGTCAGAAACAATGGAAAGAATAATTATAATAAAGAACAATTTACAAGGAAACAATAGTAGAGTGGATGAAGCAGAGAATCAAATCAATGATTTGGAACTTAAAGAAGCAAAAAAAAAAAAAAACAACCCATCAAAACAACAAGAAGAAAGAAGAATCCAAAAAAACAAAGACAGTGTAAGGAGCTTCTGGGGCAACTGCCAGTGTCCCAGCATTCACATCCCAGGGCACCGGCAGGAGAGGAGGAAGAGCAAGGGATTGGAATCTAGCTGAAAAAATAATGAAAGCAAATCGCCTGGTGTGGACGGCCCGAGGGAGTGGGGGGCGCTGGGTGGGGGGGCCAAAGCGGGGAGACTGGGACAACTGTAGTAGCGTAATCAATAACATACAATTTTAAAAATTTAGGATTCAATTCATACAAAATATGTTCTCTGACCACAACAGCATTTCATTAGAAACCAATAAAAGGCAATTTGTAAAATTTGTAGGAATTAAACATCACATTCCTTAATAATAATCAATGTATCAAAGAAAAAAATCAAAAGAGAAATTAGAAAATATTTTGAGATGAATGAAAATAAGAACACAGCATAAACATAAAATATAGCTAAAGCAATGCTCAGAAATCTGAAAATGTAAATGAATTTAAAAAGAAAGACAAATCTCGAATCACTGATGGTTAATTCAGAGTCAACAAGGGTGCAACACAAGTCAATGAGGAAAAAAAGGTCTTTTCAACTAATGGTGATGGAACAATTGATACCCACGTACAAAAGAATAAATCTGCACCCCTTACCTCACACAGAATATAAAAGTTAGCTTAAAATGGATCAAAGACCTAAATGTAAGAGTTAAAATTATAAAAGTCTTAGGAAAAAAACATGGGAGTAAATCTTTGTGACCGTCGGTCAGACGAAACCTTAGACACAACACCAAAAGCACGGGTGATGAAAGGAAAAATAAACTGGACCCCATCGAAATTTAAAAAACTTTTGTACTGCAAACATGACCATAAATAATCAAAAAAGACAACCCACAAAATGGGATAGAATGTTTGTAGGAAAATCAGAATATATATGGAACTCTCACAAGTTAATAACTAAAAGATAATAACTCAATATTTTACATGCGCAAAGGACGGATAGACATTGCTTTTAAGACGACATAAAATGGACAGGAAGCTCATGGGAAGACGCCCAACCCCACTGGCCATCAGGGAAATGCAAATCAATCCCGTACAGAGATACCACTTTACACCTACTAATACGGTTTTAATAAAAAAGACAGACAGTAAGTACTGGCAAGGTTGAGGAGAAACAGGAACTTTCACACAACGCTGGTGCTGGTGCGACTTTAAAACGGCCAGTCATTTTGGAAAACAGCCGGCCTGTTCCTTAAATGGTTAAACACAGAGTTACCGGTCGGACCCAGCAACTCCACTCCTGGGTCCGTACCCAAGAGAGATGAAAACGTACACCCACACAAACACTTGTACATGAATGTTCACAGCAGCCTTATCTACAATAGCCCCAAACTGGACACGGCCTCAACGCTCACCGCCTGAGGAACGGATGGAGAGCGGGCCGAGGCAGACGGGCTGTGACTCCGCTGCAGAGAAGCGAAGAGAGGCCCCCCCACCCCGACCCCGCAGCAGGGACGGGCCTTGACGTCGCTGCACTGAGTGAGTGAACTACACACAAAATGCCAGGTTATGACTCCACTCATATAAAATGTCCAGAAGAGGCAAATCCGTAGGAAAAGTAGATCAGTAGTTTTCCAGGGCCGGGGAGACTGGGGCTACGGGGCCAAGGGGGGTGCGATCGTGCCTCTTCCGGGAGTGACAGAAATGCTCTAAAACTGACTACATGATGAATGCACAGCCCTGTAAAGATACTAAAAATCACTGTACATGTTAAGCGATGACTCATATGGTATGTAAAATGTATCTCAATAAAGGTGCTTAGAAAGTCGCACGGAAGGGTAGGCAGACGGGTGTCAGGCTAAATGGCCTCTATGATTTCTTCCTGGTGGTAGAACTCTAAGCACCTGGAAGGCTGCTGCTCACAGATGGTCCTGGGACACTGACAAACAGCCACGGGACCACAGCCATAGGAGGGAGAGAATCTCTGGACCAAACGCTACGAGGGAGGGTGCACGTGGTCCACAGGAGGCCGCCACGCGCTGACCGGGGCCCCCCAGCCCACCGCACTCACCGAGCAGGGTGCTGAGGAGCTTGTCGGGGCCGGCCTGAGCTGACGTGAAGCAGAGGGTGTTGAAATAGAGCCCGGACCCCTCCCGGATGGGGCTGAGCATTGGGGGCGGCGTGTAGGGGGGGCACTGGAACAACCCCTTCAGGAGGCGGTCCACCAGGAACACCGGAGACCGCAGGCAGCTCTGGTGACATCTTCCTGGGCCTGGCTCCCCAAACACGGCGCGGGGAGCGGGGATGAACAACGCCTGGGGCTGGGGGCGCTTCTTGCGCTTCCTGTGCTGGCCGCTCTCCCTGCTGTCTCTCTCTTCCATGTCTTTCTCTTGTCCCTGGAGAAGAAGGGAGTTCAGAGGTGTCACCTGAAGCCACCTGCCACACAGCTCAGCCTTCCAGACGGCATGAGAGCAGGGAAAGAGAACGGACCACGGAGAAAGGCGGACGTGTGACATGCACACATCCCGCGTGTGCGTGCCCAGCGCCCCGGGCCAGGGAGGCTGAGCAGGGCGCCCCCACCCCTGAGCTGGGCCCCAGACCCGGTGCCGCTGATACCCAAGCCTGGAGCCTGCCTGTGCGCCCACACTCCAAGCGGAGGCCCTGGCTCAGGGCTTGGGAAACATGCGAGGCCCGTTTCAGTTGTTAACATGACTGGCATTTAAATAGGAGGGCCAGAAACAGTGTAACAAGGTGACCAAATGAAAATTTGTTCCCCTCCAAGTGACAACAGCTCCTGTGAGACAAGCAATGGGAGCCACGCCCCCTGTCCCCACGTCCAGCTTGCACTGTCCCGGGCAGCATCCTCTAGCACAGGCTGAACGTACCATGCTCTCTCTCGCCTCCATGTAATCTCCCTTCCTTTCTGCCAGTCTGATTCCTTCTCGTCCTCCAGGTCTCGGCTCCAGCACCTCCACCTCCAGGAAGTCCTCCCTGACCTCCTCAGGTTGGGACTCTGTCACTCCCCTCAAGGCTCCCCAGCTCCCTCTGCTGCCTCGCCACCCCCAGCCTTGCCCATTCTGGGTCCTCACTGCCTGGGGGACAGGTCTATCTACTACGCTGACCTGGGAGCCCCAGGAGGCAGGGCAGAGGGTGTCATGGTCACCGTGGTGTCCCCAGCACTGCCAGCTCAGCGTCAGCTACAGAGGAAGCTCAGCAGGTGCTGAATGAACGAATGAACTGCACTGCAAACCTAGCTCTTCTGGAGTCAGGGCTTTTTGCGGTGCTTGCCTGGCTTTTTCCACAGCGCCCACCAGCAGGCAGGGAAGGCCGTGGGCTGGCTGGCACCCACCTTGGCCGTGCTCCCCGGGGCTCGGTGTGCTGGAGCCACAGGCACCGCCATGGGCATCTCTGAAGGGGCCACGCTGTCCAAGGACATCTTGGCTCCTGGGGGACTCTGCCCATCCCCCTCCAGCCTCAGCGCCTGCCTGGTTGGCTTGCAAAACTCTGTACCAAACACCTGTACGCAGAGAAGAAACAGCTCTTGAGGAGAAACAGTAGGCAGGGAGCGGACGGCTGCGCCGGCCTCAGGTGCCATCTCCTGGCCCCGCCACGGGCTCCCTCAGCCCCCCAGGACGGAAGACGCCTCCATCCTGAGATAAGTGACACCCAGTGCCTGTCAGAGGCCCTGAAAGCCTAGAGCCTCCTGCGTGTGCCCCTTCACCTGCTGCTCCTGTTTCCCTCGAGGCGACGGCCACTGGTCGCTGTGAAAGCACATGTGGCTGCTCAGCCCCTTTTCAGTGTAGAACATCTGGCTGCAGTTCTTGCAGACGTAAGTGCCCCGGGGCTCCGCGCCGGCACCGTCTGCAGGGCCCCCTTCCTGCTGGTTGCTGCGGAAGACATGGCGGGGTGGGGGCATGCGAGTGGGCCTCTGCCCCTGATCACTGCCTCTTTCGTTTTTTTCTTTTCTAGGTCTGACCCACTGGCAGCTCTGGATGAACCCTAAGAAATGGAGATGACACCCCAATTCTTCAGGGTCTGGTGCATACCTCCTCAAGACTGACGCATCCAGAGCTCCCTTTCCCAGGACCAGCACCCAGATGCCACCAGAGGACCCTTGGGGGGTGGCGCTCCCCGAGCCAGGGTGGGGGGAGGGGCTTCTGAACCTACCATCCGCTTGCCATGTTCTCCTCCTTCATCAGATGAGGGAGCCGGTAGATATTTCCACCCTGAAGATAAAAAGACACCTGAGCCCATGTCGCAGAAATGAGGCCTGCACGACCTCAAACTCTAAGACTCCTGGAAGAAAGATGTAATTCTTTGTGACCTGGGATTAGGCAATGGTTTCTGGGATGCCACCAAAACAAAAGAGAGGACAAAGTGGACTTCATTGAAACTTAAAACGTCTGTGCTTCAAAAAAACACCATCAAAAAAGTGAAAACACAACCCACAGAATGGGAGACAACTGTTGAAAGTCATAGACACCTGATAGGGACTTGCAGTTATAATACATAAAAAGCCCTTACTGTTCAATAATAAAAAGCCAAATAACCTAGTTTAAAAATGGGCAAAGATTCTGAATAAACACCAAACCAAAAAGTATACACAAATGGCCAACAAGCACAGGAAGAGATGTTCAGCATCGTGAGCCATCAGAGCAACGCAAAGCAGACCACAGCGAGTGGCCGCGGCGCGCCCACGAGGGCGGCCGCCACGAGAGCCCAACAGCGAGAGCTGGGGCGGCGCGGAGAAGCCGGAGCCCTCAAACGCTGTGCGTGGGACAGGCAAATGACCCAGCTGCTTTGGAAAGCAGCCGGGCAGTTCCTCAAACGGTTAGACACAGAGTTGCCATCCGACCCAGCGGTTCTATACCTAACTATCTCTCAAGAGAAATGAAAACATACGTCCACACAAAAACCTGTACACAAATGTTCACAGCAGCACTATTCACAGTGGCCAGGAAGTGGAAACAACCCAAATGTCAACTGATGAGTGGCTGAACAAAATATGTACCTGTGCAAAGGACTGTCACTCAGCCATAAAAAGGCAGCACTGACACGTGCCACAGCGTGAATGAACTTTGGTAACAGTCAGGTCCACGGAGACTGAACGTAGAGTCATGGTGGCCAGGGGTGGGGAGGGAGGGAGGGATTGCGGGTGACAGCTAAGAGTGTGGGGTTTCTTTGGGGGGTAAAAAACGTTCTAGCAAAGAGCGGTAATGGACACACAGCCCTGCAATTACACTGAAACCACCGGTTACCTGGATTCTGTTGAATATCGTCAGCTTGGACTTCGGGTCCCGGGGGGGATCCGCCAGAGGCCCGGCCAACGAGAAGGAGGCCATGGCTACCTGGCTGGGGGAGGCCCCGCAGCACATGTCCAGCTTCACCTTCTCCTTCCGGAAGCCTGAGAAGCGCTGGGCCCTGGCGTTGCCGGAGAGGAGCCTGTAGCCTCCGCCCCGGGAGCAGGCCGAGCCCTTCTCGCCTTTCGTGGCCCCCGCTGCCGCTGCCGTGCCGTTCTCGGCCTGGGCCTGCTTCCCGGGGCCCAGGGCTCCCGGTGTCTCGTCCCCACCTGACTGGGTCTGCTGTGGGCCACCGGGGCAGAAGATGTCCCCCAGGTCCAAAGTCCCTTTTGCGGACCTCAAATGCTTGGCCAGAGAGGAGATGTCCCGATTCCCGGGAGGGTCCAGAGACGACACTGTGAGAGGCGGCGGAGCGGTGGCCACCTTTGGTCCTCCCTTCGAGTCCCGCTTCGTGCTGCCAGGAGAGGCCGCTCTGGGGAATGCCGGCGCGGTTCTCCTCCTCTGGGTTGGGGACCCCTCCGGCTCCAGGCTCCCGGGGCCAGTGTTGGGGGAGTCAGTGCTGGGGGCCAGCGGCAGGGGCTGCTGTGGCCACGGACCCGACTTCAGGGCGGCCTGCTTGCCCTCAGGCGCGGGGAGCTGGGAGGGCGCGGCGGCCACCTGGGCGTGGGAGAAGATCCGCTGGGACTTGGTGATCATCTGGAACACCTGCATCTGCTCATGGCTCACCAGAGGCTCCTGCGACTTGAGGAAGAGCTGCCGCAAGAGCGGGGCGGCGTCCGACGAGGGGGGCCCATCGGGCTTCTGGACATCCTGCAGGCTGGGCTCCCCAGGCGTTCGCCACAGGAAAGTGTCACAGTCGAACCTGCTCTCTCTGGAAGCCCAGGGGTCATCTTCCCCACTGGCACGTCTGGGGTCACCCGAGGCCTCCCCCAGCGCCTTCAGGAGCGAGGGAGGGAGGGGCGGCGTGTCCTCCAGACTGCGGCCGGCGGAGCCTGGCGAGGGCTCCCTGGTGGGGGAGGCAGTGCCGGGCCCCGGGCCAGACTCAGGGCCCTCTGGGGACTGCACAGCAGGGGCCTTGTGGACCACAAACACGTTGTTGCCTTTGTTCTTGGGGCAGCCCGGCAGGCTCCGGTTCCGCAGCCACGGGAAGTTGTGGCTGGGTGGCTGGGAACTGGAGGGGACCGCCTGGCCTCGAAACAGAGGCAGGCAGGCAGGCAGGGGGCCGCCCTCGGGCCAGCCCTCCAGGGTGGGCGGCAGCTGGAGCAGCCACTGCTCCGACTCAGGTGGGTCGGGGCCCCCATTCTCTGCCGCCCGTGAGTGCACGGCTGTGAACATGTCGGTGACAGGCTCCTTCTGTGGGGGGCGGGACTCCTCGGGAACCTCGGCGCCCAGGGCTCCTGAGGCTGCCGGAGCACCCATGGGGGTGCAGGAGGAGGGTCCCAGCGAGGGTGGGCAGGGACAGGCCGCGCTCCTCCCGTCGCTGCTGCCGCTGCCGCTGCCGTCCGAAGGCCCCGCGGGGGCCGGGCAGGGAGAAGGGATCTTCTGGTGGACGATGCTGCTGACAATACAGCGCAGGAGGTCTCGGTTGGGCAAGAGGGAGCCAGGGGACCTGGCTTCTGGGGGCATCAGGGGCCGCAGGCCGCTGGGTGCTGGTGGGCCGGCGGCCTCCTGGGGGTGCGGGGAGTCCCCGCAGGCCTCCTCCTCCGCAGGGGCTTCCTTCAGGATGCAGAGGCCGTGCTGGACCTCGTAGTGCCGGCGCAGGGAGCGGTAGTCGCAGTAGCTCTTGCTGCAGCCCTGCTCCATGCACACGAAGGGCTTGGTCTTCTGGTGGGTGAGCATGTGCCCGGTCCTGGAGTCACACACGGGAAGGAAGTCAGCGGCTGCCACCAGGGCCTTCCACTGAAGGGACCCCGAGGGTGCCCCTCAAGCCAGAACCCGCCCTCAGCCCTCGCTAGGGTGGAAGCAGTCTGGGGGGGGGGGTGCCCCTCTCCCTCACCTTTAAGGAAGTATTTTATCTGAGAAAATTAAAAAAATCAGTGGAAGCCAGGCCAGAGTTCCCCAAAGTGGGTTCCCAGGGAACGCCAGTCCTCCAGAGTTGCTCCCCCGGGGACTTGGGCTCAGCTGGCAAATGATTTTTGAAAAACCATTTTGTGCTGCTGGGAGGTTCACCGATCACAGAGGCAAATTTAAAAAGCCACACAATAACCAAGTCCTCATTATATGAAATGTTAAAGGGACTTATTTAAGAAAAAGATAAAAAACTATGAACAGTAAAAGGAAAACAAACTCACAACTATCAACAACTGAACCTAAAAAACAAACTGAGCAAACAACTAGAACGGGAACAGAATCAGAAATGGAGATCAGAGTGGGGGGAGGGGAAAGAAGGGGGGAAAAGGTGGAGAGAATCAGCAGCATAAATAGTAGGTACAAAATAGACAGGGGGAGGTTGAGAAGAGTTTCGGAAATGGAGAGGCCGAAGAGCTTTTATGTACGACCCATGGACATGAACTAAGGGGCGGGGGGTGGGGGGCTGGAGGGAAGGGCAGTGCAGGGTGGAGGGGGAGAAAGGGGAGGAAAAAATGGGACAACTGTAACAGCATAATCAATAAAATATATACTTTAAAAAAAAGAAATAAAGAACAAACCAACAGTGACCAGAGGGGAGGGTAGAGGGAAATAACATGGGAAAGAAGGGGAAGGGTCACGTCAAGGAACACGTAGGCAGGACCCACGGATAAAGACAACGGGGGGCGGGGGCCTGAAAGTGGGTGGGCAGGGCAGGGGAGCGCAATGGGGGAAATGGGGACAACTGTAATGGAACAACAATCTTTTTAAAAAGCCACACAATAGGTACTAGGCATCTGTTTAACTTTCGATGTCTCTCACACCCATGTGCCCGCAGAACCGCGTGTCCTGAGAGCCCCCTGAGCATCCGAGACCCGGAGTTCTGAGGGACGTGCTCACCGAGGCGGCCCCTCTGTTAACAAGGCAGGTTTGCCTGACCCTTAGGGTCCCCTAAGGGGCCAGCTAGCTCCCTGGAGCCCCCCAGCAAAGAGAAAAACATTTACAGATGCCCGATCCGAAAAACTTTCTAGAAAACAGCCAAATGTCACCATAATTTCCGCAAATGCAAATGCATACAAGTGTATCATGTTTACATCATACTTAAATCTACAATAATGGGTCATAAACACAAATAAGTGGGTAAATCACCCTCCGGGATCCCAACAGCCCTGCTGTGGACAGCTGTACTGTGGCACGCGGGGCGTGTCCAGGGAACATAAAACCCTTCCCCAGAGGCCGACCCACGGCTTCCCCCTGAGAAGCAGCCGGGAAAGGATCAGGAGACCCCATTTCCAGCCCCAGCTGTTGCCAACATGAGCCAATGACTTCCTTTCCTTCAGATCTGAGTGGGCAAGTGGATAAAGTAAAAGATGAATTAATTAATGCCCTCTGCAAAGGTTAGGAGCGCTATAAAAAGGCAAGGGACTGTACCTTCCGCTTGCAAGTCTCTTGGTTTGAGAAAAGTCTGTCTTTCCTTCCTCACTAGCAAGACAAGCTTATCGTTTCCAAGACATCAAGAACAAAGGGAGTTCTGCTCCTAACTCTTAGAATGAGCTCTCTTCTTAAAATCAAGAGTTAAAAAAATGTTAAAAGAGAAATACAAGAGTTACGGTTCGATCGCCTGTTCTAGAAACCGGCATTTCAGAAACTCTCCTGCCCCGTGCTATCCCAGCACACGATCCGCAGGGAACGCGTCCACGCTCCTCAGACGCACACCGAACCCGAACGAACAAACGTTTCCCCACAGTGAGCCCAACTCCCTCCATGTCAGAGCTGCCTCCAGAGCGAGCCGCTACGTGTGTTTACAGCCCCAGGGTCCCCGCTGCAAATCCCAGCAGCGATTTCCTCACTGGTGTGAATCTGGGGGCTCGGAACCTGTCCCAGAGCACTGGCAGCACGAGGCTAATGGGCCTGGACGGACCAAGCACAGGTGACATCCACCTGGGGAACAGGGCGGTGGGACAGCCCAGGAGCAGGCGGGACAAGATGATCTGGGAGGCATGGAAGAGACACAGGGTCACCCCTCTCTCACCCCTCCGTCCCTCCCCCGGCCCCCTGAAGAGCCATTTGGGGGACCGGACTTGTACATACAGGTGGTCCTGCCGCTTGAAGGCCTTGCTGCAGATCTTGCAGACGTGCTTCCTCTCCTGGCTGTGCGTCAGGTAGTGCTTGCTGAGCGAGCTGGCGCTGCTGAACACCTTCCCGCAGAGGCTGCAGTCCAGGAGCGGGTTCTGCGGGGAACTGTGCTGCCGCTTCCCCTTCCTCGCGCTCCCGGCCGGGGCCCTGCTTCCTTCCTCCGGCTCTTTAGGCACCTTAAGCGCGCCCAACCCCAGGTCTAAACAGAGGGAAAAGCACAGGTCACAGGCATCCAGGGGAATCAGACTAAAGCGCTCCGCAGCTCAGAACCCGGGCAGGCAGACCTGGCGAGATGGGGCCAAACTCCCCCACAGCAGCAGCTCTGCTTGCAGAGAAAACGGGCTTTAGGCCCAGGCCAGGGGCAGAAGGGACCCAGGGAAGGCCGCGCCTGCAGGATGACACCCAGTCTTGGTGCCACTCTCGGAGGGGACAGCAGAGGCCGGAAGCTCTCCTAGGACAAGGTGCCCAAGACGGCCACGGCTTTATGACCACTCCATCAATGGCACTCGCAGAAAGGCGATCCAGAAACACATACTCCAAAACCTCAGAGAGGTCTATTTCCTTCCTCCCGGCCCATCCTACTTCTTGGTTTTTAATCAAGGACGTAAGTGTAGATTTGTACAGTTAGCTGCCAGGGCGTGAACGGCAGCGCTGTTTTCCCGGTGAAATGTCAGAACCCCGGACGTCCGACACGAGGGCACGTGGGCCTCTGCATTGTGGTCTAAGTGGTGTGATGTGAGCATTTAAGATGAAGCTGTGGGAAAACATGTGACGACACGAAAGGACGTTCGTGCCACACCAAGTGAGAAAAAGGAAGCCTGCAGCCAAACAAAACTGCCCTGGTCTAAGAAAAAGATATTTACTCAGAAAACAAATGGAGATGATGGACTGACCGGTAGGATCATGGGTCACTATTTTCCTCTTCTTGTGCCTCTAAACTGTCCATGTTTCCCGCTTCCCTGGGGTAAACTGATGACTAAGGTGTTTTAGGCATCATGTCATCGGAGAAACCGGGGAGGGGACTGGGAATGTTCACGCGGAGGCGGGGGGGTGTCTTCAAATATCCGAAGGGCCAGCGTGTGGAGGAGGGAGCATTGCTTCTGTCTTGCTCCAAGGGACAGTGCTGGGTTTGGTGATGAAAGAGTAAAATAAACCTAATTTCAAGTCGGCAGAACTGTAAGGGTGGTGGACGCGGGCACTCTGCGGGCTCCCTGCGGTGTTGCAGCTCCTGGACTTCCCGTTCGGGGCCCCAGAGGCCCTGGTCAATCACGAAGATCTTTTTCTGCCCCTTAGACTGGTCTTCGAGATGCATTAGGTTGCCTCATGAAATGGCAAGCTGAGAAATCACCATTCAGTTAGGATGCTGCACAGGCAGGATCCATGAATCCAAAAGGCTGGAGAACGCGGTGGGGTGGGGGGTGGGAAGCACTAAAGGACCCCGAATGCCGAGTCTCTGTGGCTGCGATGCAGCAGGAGAGCCCCAGCAGAGCGGAGCCAGGCTTCTGTCCCAACTCTGCCTCTGCACGTGGGCCATCTGTCACTTACCTGCCTGGTCTACGTCTTCTTCACATGAGAATTACGGTGATGAGTGGTCAAATGATCCCAACTGTTTAAATGAGGAAAAACAGGCCTCCCTCGGGGGAAAGTCCTGGCCTTGCTAGGTTACTTTAAAAATGCCTATTAAAGCAACTATTAAACTAGAAAACTAGATGTTGTTCTGAAACATTAGCAAGGACATTGAAAAGCACGCAACCACAGTCGCTGGCGCGGGAAGGGTCTTGATCTCCGCAGAGAGCAGCGGCACCAGACCTCTGCCGCTGCATGTTCTCTCACGGGCAAACCGACTTAGAAGAGCATGTTCAAAGAGCTCCAAAGAAAATTCGACATGTAAGTTGTTCACAAAAACTCTACAGCAGTCTAACGAGCAAGAATATGGTCAAACTATACAATGGAAAAACTGCTACAATGACCACTGAGTAGTTACTTTCACTTAAGAAAGCAAATACATTAAATTTCACAAATAGAATTATACACTTAATACACATCTGCAAAGCCATGTTTTTCTGAGTGACTTCACCCATGTTTAAAATGCATGTGTGGAGGCCAGGGTAGGGGTTTTTCTTGTTGTTACATTTCTTTATTTTCTAAGTTTTCTTTAATAAATATGTATTACTTTTCTAATTTAAAAATTAATGTAAGTATATGCATTTATATGAACCTAAATTTAAGTTAGAGAAGTGTAAATAGTAAAAATTATTTTATTTATTTTTAATCCTCACCTGAGCATATGTCTTTTAATTTTTTAGAGAGGAAGAGGGAGAGAGAGAGAAACATTGATATGAAAGAGAAAAATCAATCAGCTGCCTCCTGTACATGCCCCCACTGGGGATCAAAACCCACAAACTTAGGCATGTGCCCTGACCAGGAATCAAACCTGTGACCTTTTGATGTACGGGATGATGCTCCAATCAACTGAGCCACTCAGCCAGGGCCTCAAGAGTAAAAATATAATGTTCAATGGATTCCTTCTTTTTAAAAAATAAGATTAAAAACAATCAGGTCGTTCTGACCAGGTATCTCAGTTAGAGCATTGTCCTGATACACCAAGGTTGCAAGTTCGATCCCCAGTCAGGGCACATACAAGCAGAAACCAATGAATGCATCAATAAGTGGAGCAACAAATGGATGTTTCTCTCTCCCCCAACTTCCTTTCTCTCTCTAAAATTGATAAATGTAAAACTAAAAACAAATTAGGAAAAGCTAAATTAGACTCATGATTTATAACATCGCGGGAGGGTCCATAGACCACTGTGAAAATCTGGTGAAAGCTAGTTCTTCTGTCCAGCAAAATGTACCCACATTGGTGCGTCCCAGCGTTTTCCAGGTAACTTCTGTGCCCCAGGTTGAGAACCGCACTCACTGTATCCCCAGGCCCGGCCTGGCGCCCACAACACTGCGGGCGCCCCAGAAAGGCAGGGTCTCATGTTTAGCCATTGTTCCCGTGCGGTGACAAGACTGATGCCCTGTCCTGTGCATCTCGTGCAGAACCGGGGCCTCAGAAGTTTTTCATTTCAGCAAGTGCTTGGGACACATTTTGAGCTGCTTATTCCAATTAACAGTAACGTCTGTTTTCGGGGCTGCTGTTTGGATGTGGCCTTCCACAAGCATACGCGACTATAGATATCTAAGAGCTCTGACTCAGTCAGCCTGTCTGAGCAACTACACCCAAGAGCCTAGGGAGAGGGTCAAAAACAAAAAGTGAATTTATCTTGCGGGGATGCCTGAAGGCAAAGCAAAAGGAGAGTTAACAAAGGCCTTTGGAGTCGGTTAGTTCTCCCTTTGTTCCTCCGCTGCTGCTGAAGAGAAAAGACTTGGAAATGAATCAGCAGGCCACCTGAAATTAATTCTAACAATATGGGTAAAAACAACTATTATTTGTCTGGAGCTTTACAGTCTACAGAGTGAGTGCCTGTATGTTCATTCTTTCTTTTGCTTCTTCCTACTGTTAATAGGCAGGGAAGAAGAGTGGGTGTTAGTGTCTCCCCGCTTCACAGACGAAGACACCGAGGCTTGGAAGGTTAAGCAGCAGCAGATGGGTGGGACCCCCCCACGCTCCCCGCACCAGCTCCTTCTGGAAACGTGAGAGGAGCCTCTGAGACGCGGTGGTGGATAGAAAGTCTCCTGTAAACTCACAGGTCCGCCGACAGCCCACGCGACATGAGGACATCCCCAAACACCCAGACTGCGCCACAGTGTTCCCTAACATGAGCGCTCAGTTTTCTTGGCTAGGAAGTTGGGAACAATCCCCAAGTGGAAAAAAAGTGACCGCTCCCTATTCACCTGTGGAAGAGAGAAAAGGTTGCAACGGTCTGCGCGGAACCAACCCCCAGCAGCCACCGGAACTTTTGGCCGGTCCCCGAGGCCCGCAGACCCGGGGGGCAGCGCTACCTTGTGAGGACATCTGCGACTCCGGGTCTGCGTATTCTTCCAGCAGCTTCACGGGGTCTGTGTCCTTCCCCGACTGCAGGGACACCGCGTCGACGCTGTCCTCCAGGGCCTCGCTGGGCACGTCGGGCTTTGGGAGGCTGGGGTCCAGGTCCAAACCACTCAGGCTGGCATAGAGCAGGTCTCGTGTGCTGGGACCCAGGTCCCGGGCGAAGGTGTCACTGCAGCTGAGTGCCTGGCTCTCAGAAAATGCAGGGAGGTGCACCTTTGATGGAAGGGCACCCTCGTTCCCCAGGCTGTACTGGTCCATGGCTCTGGGCTGCCAGGTTTCGGCCGAGCGCTGCTCTGCACGCGGGCACAGCCGTGCAAGGGTCCGGGGATGAGAGAGCTCTTGGTGGTCTCTAATTCCTGCAAGCGAGCGAGGGGGAGTCAAAATTATAAGATGGCAACACAACGTGGTGGACAGAAGGTGGACTTGGAATTCAAACAGACCTGTATTAGGGTGTGTTCTCTGACACTTAAGAGCCATGTGACCCTGGGGAAGTCACTTAAGCTCCGCGAGACCCAGTCTCCTCATCTGTAAATTGGGCCTAAGAGTCCTTCCATCATGAAGTGGTTGTAAGGAATAAAGGAAAGGATTTCCAGCCCCATGGTGGACTGAACTGACCTCTTTTCCAGCTATAAATACATAAAAATATGGTTAAAGATCATCTTTAATACATAGCCACATGCAAGAGACAGGCAAAGCCCCAAGTGCCGGCAGCAGTGAGAGAACCCAAAGCCAGAGCTGTGAGCGTGTCAGCCCCAGGGGAAAATCCGACTCCCGCGGGGCCGGGCTGCGGGCTGTGACGCGCCTGCGGAGACCGCACCGGACTGGGAAGATAAGGTACAGAAAGTACTAAGTTCTTATACTGATTACATGTCACAATGATAACTCTTTGTATCTAGTGGGTTAAATATAATGTTATTTAAATTCATTTCACTTGCCTCTTTTTTTTTATTTGTTGACTTTAGAGAGAGACAGGAAGGGGGGGAGAGGGGAGAGAAACACGGATTTGTAGCTCCACTTATCCATGCATTCACTGGATGATTCTTTTTTTTTTAATCCCCACCCAAGGATGTTTTTTTTACTGATTTTAAGAGAGAGGGGAAGGGAAAACGAGAGCGCGAAACAGCAATGTGAGAGAGAAACATCAATTGGTGGCCTCGAGTACAAGCCCTGACCAGGGATTGAACCCACAACTGAGGTAAGTACCCTGACTAGGGATCGAACCTGCAACCTTCTGGTGTACACACAGGATGACGCTCCAACCAACGAAGATACCTGGCCAGGGTTCATTCACCACTTTATTTTTCAATGGGACTATTAGAAGATTTAAAATTATATGTGGTTCACAGTATATTTCTATTAAAGAGCATTTCCCTGGAGGCTGGGACCTGGGGTCGTAAGAGACACACGGGAAAAGGAAATAACGCCTTGAGGTGACAGGAAGTGGAGGCCTAGGCCCCTGGAAGAGCCACGCCATCCACAGGAAAAGGAAATAAAGAGGAAATCTCTACACACAAACCAGAGAAACATCCCAAGAACTAGAAAAAAAAAATAGGACAATGGAAGACAACAAAACCAAGTGTAAGAAAAAAAAAGAAGTCAGTATGTGACAGAACAGACATTTTAATAAAGAAAATGGAACTTCTAGAACTAAAAGACATTCCTGTTAAAAACTCACCGGAGGGCCGCACCGCAGTGGGGGCAGCGCTGAAGGCAGCGGCGGGCGCCCCGAGGCACGGAATCCCGCGCCACGATCAGATGGAAGGGCGGCAGGTGCCAAAGCCTCACACATGCCTAACAGGGGTCCCCAAAGGAAAGCAAAGAAAATGTGGGAGCACAGTGTCGTAAAGAGAGCGGTGGCGGACTGTCCAGAACTGCCGAAGCGCAGGAGCCCAGACTGAAAGCCACGATTCTTGGGAGGTGTCCGGTCACTAACCAGCACGCACTGCCGGCCGGGGCAGAATGAAGAAGGGGCGTTCACTCCCCGGCGCAGGGCAGAGCTGCAGCGCACTGAAGGCGGGGAAATCCCCAAAACCGCCAGAGAAAAACAGGCAGGCGGCCGGCAGCGGGAGGACGACTCGGGTGAGGACCGGCTTCTCGGAGGAGCGAGGCCGGAAGGCGAGGAACAACGTCGTCGCCAGCAGGTGCGCAAAGGGCAAACTCAGCACTGGCCCCACCCAGGGAAACTGGCGACCAAGGTGGAGCAATGAAAGAAAAAAAGGGGGCCATACAGACTTTTTCAGACAAAGCCTCAAAGTCATAGACCTGGGCTCAACAACCACCACAGGCTTTGAATCACTCGGGGGAAAAAGGGAGAGAATGACTCACTTCATACTTGAAGGATGCACGCGGAAACAGTCTGAAATGCAGCTACCAAGAAAAAAAGGAGTGACCCATGGAACGTCTCAACTAGCAGAATTTGTCCCCAAAAAGCAGCGAGAAAGACTCAGATTACTAAAATTGGAAATTAAAGAGAAGACATCACTAAACGACCTTACAAAAATAAAAAGGATTATAAAGAGATATTATGAATAATTTCACGACAACAAATCAGGTATCTTAGATTAAAACAGACAAATTCCTACAAAGATTCAAATTACTAAAAGTGACTGAAGAGGAAAGAGATGATCTGAATAGACCTATATAAGAAGTAAAATGATTAAATTAATGATTTTATTTGCTGATTTTTAGAGAGAGGAAAGGAGAGAGGGGGGAGGGGAAGAGACAGAAATACTCATTTGTTGTTCCACTTATTCATGCATTCATTGGGTTGATTCATTTTTTTAAATTTATTTTTTATTGTATTTTTTTCTGGTTGATTCTTGTACATGCCCTGACCAGGGATGGAACCCGCAACCTTGGCATAGCAGGACAATGCTCTAACCAACTCAGCTACCCACCCAGGGCCTGAATTAATGATTTTAAAACTTCCCACCTATGCCATCAAAGAAACGTTATTACAACTCTGGAAAGTAGTCAAGGGTTTAGAGCAGCAACCAAGGGAACCCTTACATCCCCCAGCACAGCCATGTTTGGAAGGCAGTGCCCACATTCTCGTGGGCGTTCCTGCTGTGGGAACCGAGGACTGAGGCTCCTGAAGGTCTAACGCCTTGCCTTGCGTTTGCCTTGTCTTGCTTTGAGTTTGCCCAATTTTGGAACTCTCTCAGGGCAGAGAGTAGCAATAGGAGGGGGGAGGGCATTTGCTGAAAACATTAAAAACAATGAAACAGTTGCTACAGCTTGGGACAAAACATGGCGTCTGGGGCCAACAACTGACAAGCCACTGAAAGCCGGGGAGGAGAGGCTGGAGATGGAGATGCTTGGGGAATACAGGCAGCGAAAAGCTTCCACACTGGCAGTTTCTGACGAAGGCAAACACGGTCTTCCCATGCGAATCCAGCCATTGCACTCCTGGGTGTCCACCCCAACGGGGTAAAAACCTTTGTCCACACATAGCCTGTACACAAATGTTACAGCAGCTTAATTCATACTGCCAAAACTAGAAGCAACCGAGATGCCCCTCACTAGGAGAACAGATAAACAAACTGGTACATCCATACAGTGAAAGATTATTCAGCAATAAAAAGCAAGGAGATTGCAAACCACAAAAAGACACGGAGGAACCCCACATGCACACTGCCAAGTGAACGAAGCCGGTCTGAAAATGCTGTGCGCTGTGTGGCTCCAGCTGTACGACAGTCTGGCAAAGGCAAAACTAGAGAGACAACTAGGAGGATTGGCGATTGCCCATGTTCAAGGGGAGGGGGGATGAAGAGGTAAAAACGGAGGAATTTTTTTAAATAAAAAAAAATTCTTTATTGATTTTAGAAGGAGGAAGGTGGGGGAGAGGGAGAAACATCGATGTGAGAGCAAAACATCTACTGGTTGCCTCTCATATGCACCCAGACTGGGGATCAAACCCCCAACCCAGGTATGTGCCCTGACTTGGAATCGAACCTCCAACATTTTGGTGTGCGGGATGATGCTCCGACCAACTGAGCCACACTGGCTGGGGCCACGGAGGGAGTTTTAGGGGAACGAAGTTACTCTGTGAGGTTCTGCAATCATAGGTGCATTAGCCAAAACCCACAGAACTACACAACACAAAAAGCGAACCCTAATTTAAACTATGGACTTTAGTTAATTAAAAAAATAAATTAAATCAGAAAAACCTTCTACGTATTTCAGGGAACCTAGAAGGCCATGTGCCCAGAGCAGGCACAGGCTCAGGAAAGAGCTGGAAGCCCTCAGCCCTCACCCCTGGCCGACCTTCATTCCACGCGAGCAGAAGTGAAGGCGGAGGCTGCTCGGGGCCGCCGAGTGTCGAAAGCATGTCCCGACGCTCACACAGAGCCCAGCTGCAAAGGCCGGGGGGTTTCTGTATTGTTCTGGGCAGTTAAGGAAATACCTGTCAAACCACTGACCACACATGACAAAGAATACAGCCTTTATTTAAAAAGTCTAGAAAAGTCACTAAACAAACAATTACAACCCACAAGGAGTAGCAATGGCAAACCCTGGGGTGGGGGTAGGGAATCTTATCCCCAAAGTCACACATTATGACGTTCAAAATGTCCGGTTTTTCAACAAAATATTACAAGGCTTGTAAACCAAGTATGGCCCATTCAGAGAGCCATCCATCTCACACAAATAAAATCAAACAATATGCAGCCCTTTCTGTCTGGCTTCTTTCAATAAGCACAGCATTTTCAAGGCCGTCCACCTTTTTATGGCTCAGTGATATCCCGCTGTCTACTTCTACCACATTTCCTTCATCCGTTCAACGGCTGAGGGGCACCTGGGTCGTTTCCATTTTGGGGCTGTTATGAAGAATTCTGTCTGCACCTAGACATTTAATAAACGCGTGGTGACTCCCTGAGAGCAAACCTGGTGGATCCGAGGACAGCTGGAGTTTGGGCCCAGACTCCTAGGCTGTCAGTTTCTACTGTGCTTAAACTTTTCGTGCCGCGATGTAATGGAACCATGGAGCCCTCAGCGCCTGCGTTTCCCATGGAGCATCTCTCTGCGTGTTTGTGCACGCAGCCTGCCAAGGCCACTCGAACAAAGAGTGGAACGCAGGTCTGCAGCCCTGTACCCAACTCTGGAAGCTAAGTGAGCTTCAGAATTCAAACCCCAGGGGATTTAGGAAGGTACGTCAATGTGTGCGCCATAGTTTAAGTGACCCCTACAGGGTCTGGGGCAGCACCCGGTAACCAAACCGTTATTTCTGAAATGACACCTATGACTAGAGTAATGGAAAAATAAAGACTGTAAAGAACAAAATGTGAGTTCAGATTTGGCACCAAATGAGGTTTTTGGTTTTAAAATTTTATATATTTATTTTTTAGAGAAAGGGGAAGGGAGGGAGGAAGAGGAAGAGAAACATCCATCGGTTACTTCTCACACTCTCTCAACTGGGTACCTGGCCCACAACCCAGGCATGTGCCCTGACTGGGAACCAAACCAGCGAACTTTTGGTTCACAGGTGGACACTCAGTCCACTGAGTCACACTGGCCAGGGCTAAGATTTGGCCACCAAATGAAGTGTGAGACTCCTTGGCATTCTCAGAGATTTTGGGGTTTCTAAATTGCAGAGGAGGGAGTGTGGACTACAGAAGTTTATATTCTGAGGCAAAATGAGTTTCTCCACCAATTCTATAGTCCTTCTAGAAACAGTTTTCAGCACTTCGAAGGGGAAAGAGCCCATCTCTTTCTTCCTCTCCCAGTAAAAACACGCTAATAAAATATAAAGATTTATTTAAAGTAAATTATTGAGCCTTTTTCTCCTTGTCGGGTATCACGCCAAGTATTTTACATGCGTTAATTCACTCCTCACGAAGAACCAGAGGTCGGTTCTACTATTCCTTGCATTTTGCAGAAGAGGAAAGGGATTTGGGCTAATATGCCCCACGTCACGTACCTAACAAGCCATTGAGCCAGGTCTTAAACCCGGATTATTCTGACCTCGGAGCTTGTGTTCTTATCCACTACACAATACTGACTGCCTGTAAGTTAAGCTCTAGGCTTCACTCTTCCAATTAACCTGGAAAACACAAAAGGTGCTGGGTCAGGGCAAGGAGCAAGACAGAACATCTCTGAATTCCCTGAAGGCTAATCTCCTGCCTTCCAACACACTCCCATAGTCTGTGGAACAAATTGGGCTGGTCACAACGACCTTGGGGCCTTGGACAAACCAGCTGGACGTCCAAAGGCCATGCTTTGATATTTGCATCTTTTACCAGGTAGACAGTAAAGCAAACCCCCGTCAGCCGACATTGGAGCTTGTTCTCGTTCTGTCAACAAGTTTAAGCACCTTCTGTGTACAGAGCTCCCTGCTAGTCCCTGTGGGGCAGGGTCTGTGCTCCCCTGGAACCTTGCAGGCATGCCCAAGGGTCTAAGGTCTCTCTCCTAGGACTTATTTCATTTTGTGTTTTCATTTTGAAAAGAAGTTAAAAGAAGAAAATCAATGTATTTGGATTAGGGGATTACTGCCTTTATAACCCCGTACGACCGGCTGGTTTCAATGCCCAGGGAATGTTTATATTGGGTTGGCCAAAAAGTCTGTGCTGTTTTTCCATAAAATAAAAGACGTACTTTTCATTTTCACCAATAACTTTATTGATTTGGACATTTTGAGTATGTTGGCTCTCTCCTGCTGTTGGCTTCTAGCGGGCAGAGGCCAGGGGCGCTGCTGAACGAACATCTTCCAATGCCTGAGACAGCCCCACAGCAAGGCCACTGTGACATTTGGTCACAATGTCAATAGTATCAAGAAACTTCGCAAACCATTTTTGACACATTCGATCAGTCACAGCACCTTCTCCATACACTGCACAAATCTTTTTTTGCATTTCAGTTGCACTTTTACCTTTCTTGAAATAATAAAGCATAATATGCCAAAATGTTGCATATTTTCTTCCATTTTCAATATTAAGATGGCTGTACAAATATTCACCAATTTTCACTTTTTTCACAGGCACGCTGTTATGACAGATGTCACAATACAATCTCATAAAATTGTTATTTTGAATGAAGTTAAAAGACAGCTAATCACTACTAGTGCCATTGTACAGAAAAAAACTACACAGGACTTTTTGGCCAACCCAATAATTGCACGAACGCCAAAAAGGACTATTTTACTTGTCATGGGCTAACGCGAAGAGGAGAGGTGGATTTAGCTCATAATAATGCCTGTGGGCTCCGCGAAAAGCCAGCAGACATCACGGTACAAATGGAGGTTCTGCTGCAGCGCAGAGAAAAGGGATGGAAGGGCCAAGACACCACAGGGCCTGCTAAACCCAACGGGGCCCAGTGCGGCAGTCTGCAAAGTACTCGCCTCAAAGCAGCACAGAAGTGTCAGCAGAAGAGCGCCCCGCTCACTAAATTAATGTTTGTAATTGGAATTACATTGGTTTGGTTGCTTTGTTTGTATTTAACTTGCAAATTGATTTTGGCTTTACAGCGGCACAAGAACTGTAAGCTTTAGGACCGTATGCATCATCTATACCTCATTTCATAGTTTTAAACACAATTTAAGTCAACCTTGAGGATCCAGAGCGATTTTAATTTTTTTCTTTTAAATAAGGCCCATCGCCCTCGCTGTATGGCTCAGTTGGTTGGAGCGTCATCCTGTACACCAAAATGTTGCAGGTTCGATTCCCAGGCAGGGCACATACCTAGACTATGGGTTCTATCGCATATGGGAGGCAACTGATCTTTCTTTTCTTTTCCTTTCTTTCTGCCTTTCTTTCTTCTTTCTTTCTCTCTCTAAAATCAATATACATACCATCTATCCTTGGGTGAAGGGGGAAAAAAAAAGGCCCATCATTCCAGGACTGGTGCAGGTAGAAGAAAGGGATTCTCCTATGAAACGCTACAACCTTCTTGGAAAGAAACCTGCCATTCAGCGCTAGGTTGTAGCACTAAGTTCACAAGTAGGTAAATTATATTTACTGTGGCATTGTTTGGATGAAAGGGAACAATCTGAATATATCTGCCTGTCCTACAAAGCTGTTTTATTTAGCTTGCAGTAAAGTTAAACATTTTTCATTTAGTTATCAAATTGAAAAATCTGTCAGACTTCCACTGGCCAGAGCTGCATGGTCTAAAAGAATTTTCTGGCACTGGCCAGGTCGCTCAGTTGGTTAGGGTTTCATTCCAATACACCAAGGCTGCAAGTTCGATCCCCAGTCGGACACATACAAGAAGCAACCAATGAATCCAGAAATAAGTGAACAACAAATTGATGTTTCTCTTTCCCCACCTTCCTCTCTCTCTCACTAAATCAATCAATAAACATTTTTTTAAAAAGAATTTTCCGTGCCGCTGGAAATGTTCTAAATCTGCACTGTCTAATGACAGCTGCCAGCCACAAACAGCTGATGAGCACCTAGAAATCCAGCTGGTGACACTAGAGAGCTAAATTCTTTCTTTTATTTAATTTTCATTACATTTAACTTTACATAGCTACAAGTACTAATGCGTACCACATTGGACACTGCAGCTCTAGAGATTTCTCATTAAAGTAAGGCTTTCCAATTTATATTAAAAAAAAAAAATCTGAGGCTGTATCAGCACTGAGTCCACATTCTGGCAAAGCCGCCACTGGCGGGAGCTGAGAAGCTGCAAGCCGCCTTCCGACAGAGCGCACGCTGTCCAGTGGCCGCAGGCTCCACTGCTCTGTTCTCTCACGCCCTCCCCCTCACTCGCTCACACGCCCTGAGAGGCCCTCGGAGATATCGAAGTTTAGGTCCCTGACCTGCAGTTGCCCTTGAGCCCCGCTCTCTTGACACAGCTTTACCAAATGCAACCCTGCCAAATCAGGCCTAAACGGCCCCTCTGCTCTAGAGGACACTCCCAACATAACAAGTCTGAGGTTCTTTCTCCCTCCTCAGATCTCTGGTAAGCACTTGTCTGACAACCCACTTACCACTTATCCCAGATGGCCTCGGAAGTTACCTCCCGTTCGGGACCCTCTCGCTTCCCCAGACCGCAGGCTCCAGGATGGCCGTGACTCTGCCTTACACGGCTCTACTCCTCACTGCATCTTGCCTGGCACAGAATTCTGATCAAAGGCGGCTCTCAGCACCCCTTTCATGGACGAGTGACAGGATTCCATTGTGCCACCTCTTTTCCTCTTTGAAAAGCCCCCTCTTCCCCTAGAGCCAATGTCTCCTGTCCCTCTCCGCATCAATGTCACCAGGGGGAAAGTGACCGCCCCTGAGTGCCATCAGGATGTTGGGAGACGGGAGCAGGGAGACTTGCACCTTTTACCTTGGCCGTGAAAATTCCTTCCTTATTTTCCCACTCCAAACTTTACTGAAAACTTTAGGCCTGCTTCGCTTGGCCTACAGTGTTTCTTAAAATTGGGGTAGTTGTCAACTTTTTTTTTTTTTTTTTAATGGAGAGATTTCAACGAAATATGTGGATTTCTGGCTTCTCTTGAAAATTATTAGATTTGTTATTGCCTGACAGTTCTCAGTAGGATAGAGCTGAGGGCCAGCTGCCATCTCTGGACAGGGCTACGGCCTCCAGGTCCCATTTTCCTCATTTACCTTCCCGCCTGGGCTCTGTCATCATCACCACAATTATAATAGTAACAGTGGCAGCAAACATTTATTGAGGCTTTATCATATTCCAGGCACTACTGTAATCACTTATATAACATCTCATGTAATTCCCACAATGCCCCTTTGAGGCACATACTATATTATGAACCCTATTTTACAGATAAGGTAGCTAAAGTCCAGAGAAGTTAAGTAACTTGCCCAAAATCAGGGTTAGGATGCCACCCCAGGTAGTCTGACTTCAAAGCTCTCACACAACCACGCCACACTGCCGTGACCCCACACTTGAGACGACCCCTGCCCTCATTCTGCACCTACACTTTTAAATTGAACATCCGATGAAGACTCCCTCATCCTGCCATGTAACCAATCGATAATTTTTTGAAAGACTTATTTTATTCTTTTTAAAGGGGGAAGGAAAGAGAAAAAGAAACATCAATGTGTGATTGCCTCTCCTACGCCCCCAACCCCAACCTGGGACTCAGTCCACAACACAGGCATGTGCCCTGACTGGGAATCAAATCCGCGGCCCTTTGGTTTACAGGCCAGCACTCAATCCAGTGAGCCATGATCTGTAATTTTAACCAGAAGGTTAACTCATTTCCTCTGACAGCTCATTATAAGAGCAGATTAAAAGTTTACATTGGGAAAGAAAGACATGGAGGAATGAGAAGGCTACGGACTCCGTTCCAGGGAATATTCTCAACATAGAATTAACTCAATGAGAAAAGAGACATCGAAGTGTCTCCCCTAAAGCTAATGCTAGCAGACAATACAAATAAGCATTCAAATCTAGACTAGCTGTTGCAACAGCGAGGTGCATTTTGGGGGAGCCCTGAGGCTCTCAAGAGTCTTTCAGGAAGTCTGCAGGTCAAGACTATTGTCATAGTGATATGCAGATGTTATCTGCCTTTTTATTCTCAGTGAAACTTCCCAGAGGCTACAGGACATATCTCAAAAGGCCCAAATGCAGAAGATCTGAGAATCCAGATGACTCTAAAACTGTAAAATAATGCCACTATTCTCACAAATTGTTTTTTTGTTCTTCTTTTTTGTCATCTTTTTCTCTTTTATCCTCACTAAATATTTTTGTTTTCTGAGATACACACTTTTAATAACAATGTCAATGATGTTACTCTATGATGGACTTATTTTAAAACAATAAATATTTTCAAAGTTTATTAAACTTCTAATACAACAAACAGCAGGTATAGTTCACCTGCACAAAAGCTCTCTGGGGTCTTCAGTGATTTTTACGTGTAAAGGGATCCTAATATCAAAGTTTGAGAACTGCTGCTCTAAAGAGAAAAAAACCCCATATGTACGCAAGCAGGTATGTATTTGTGTATCTGTGTCTACCACAGAAAGAAACCCTAAACCCAAATTTCCAAACTGGCGGCCGGCAGGCTTTGCAAGGACCCTACACTATCTCTAAATACTTAATAAATTCTTTGGCAGTGTTTAAAGATCAAAAGGTTTCATATAAAGACACGGTTCTGGTCTCTCTTCCAAAAAAAAAAAATTAAGCTCTAGCAACACTGCGCTGGCATTTCCACGGAGCCATTTCCACAGGCTGGCATCACTTAGATGGGGCACATGACCTTTGGTTCACTACACTCTGGGTCTTTAGCTGCCCATCCCGTGTAGGTATCTAAATTGTTTTGCAATAAACAATTAAACATGTACCAACCTAATAAATGTATGCATTCTTCCAGAGAGTCAACATGGACGATAAATAAACCTTTTCCTCATGTGACTTCCCAAAGCAGCAACTTGTAATAGTGTCCCCATTGGTACAGAGACTCTTGGATGGATTAGAAATTCTTCTGAGAAAGGAAGGAATCCATTTGACAAAGTAGGTGTCTCTGTTCAAGTGCAAGGGAGGAAACTCACCAAGAGAGGAGGGAATCTCCAGGGAACAGGAGAGCCCAGGTTAGGCCCCACAGGGAGGGGAGTTCAGGTGACAGACCATTGGATATTTCCTTCTGGAACGCTGGGTGGTAAAAACATAGGGCACTCAGCCAACTTCTTTCACCCTGAAAGCAGGTGGTGGGGTGGAAAGGAAGGGGCAGTCAGATCCTGTGTCCCCAAAGAAGCAAAGACACAGGTGTGAAATTGGGGAGACTAAGCAATTTTGGGAAGAAGGAAGAAAATAGGAAACGGGAGTGATCTAGGTTGAAAAAAGAGTTTTGTTGTTAAGGGAAAGTTTTTTTTTTTTTTCTTTCTTTCCTTATTTTCACCTTCCCACTCCCTGAAGGGCTTTCCTGGGAGAAGTCTGATTGAGGAAAAGGGATTTTTGTTGGAGAGCTGCGGAAGCGGTCAGAAAAATAAGTATTAGATGAGAGAGAAAATGGTAGGATTGAGTTGGTTACCAGGTAAAAGATATTCCAAAATTGGGACCTTGGGCGGGAAAGAAGGATGTTTGCTGGGAAGTGATCCTGAATGGAGGGAAAATCTGAGAAAGAAAAAATAATTTTTTGCTAGAGGAAGTTCCTAAAAGGAAGGGGAGGGGAGTAACCAAGGAAGATAGGAGAGAGACTTGTTTTTGCTGGAAGATCCTAAAAAGAAACAAATCTGGGTCCCGTAAGGTGGGGCTATTTAAGAGGAAAGTTTTTTAGCAGAAGAGGTTTGGAAGTAGAGAGCGAATGCAAGGCCGAGATGCAGAAAGTGCGGGAGGTCGGGTAGGGCTCGCGGCGCGAGCTGGGGACCTGAGAGGGAGCAGTTGGGGCCTGGGAGGGCGGGGTAGGAAAAAAGGGGGTGCAGCGGTTGAGGGACCCCTGAGGAACGTCTTCTCCAAAGTGAAGGGGGTTGCGGGGATGCAGCGGGGCCCAGAGCTGTTGGGGTGCAGAAGGTGCGTGCGTGACGCGGATTAAGGGGTGCCCGCCGCGCCTGCTGCGCCTTTCGAAAGGGAAATGGCCCCCCAAAGAAAAGAAATATATATTACGAATTAGATTTTAAAAGAGGGTAGAGGTTAAAAATGAGGAAGGGGCAGAAAAGAGAGGGTAGGGAGGATGGGAAAGGGGTAGGGGCAGCAGCAACCGGGTTTTACCCGCCCCCGGGGGCTCGCGCGCCGGGCCTCGCGCCTGGTGGGCCTCCCAGCGGCCTCCAGCCTCCCACGCGCTCCCGGCCGGCCCGGCGCGCACGCGCAGCCCAGCTCACCCCCGGAGCACCCCGCTCCCCCGCGGCGCGAGCGCGCGCGCCTGGCCTCGGACTGCCTTGCGCCGCCCAGAGCGACCACGCGCACGCCTCGCGCAGCCCGGGATCCGAGCGCGTGCCGCCCGGCTGCGCAGTTTTAGGTTCTCGGCCGTCACCGTGGGGAGGGGCCACGCGAGGGGCCGAGCCGGGCCGGGTCAGGTGACCAGCGGCGGGCGGGAGAGAAGTCGGTTGGTTGCTGTTTTGGAAGCAGGGCGGTTAGGGGCGAGAGCCGCTGAAGGCGGAGCTGGGGAAGGGCGGCTTGGGGGAGAGGTGGTCCATCACGACCCACACAGGACGCCGGGGGCCCCAGGCCATTGTTCCTTGAGGGCGACGTTAGAACGTAGCGCGGGGAAGCTCCGGCTCCTGTAGGCTGCTCTGAGCTGCGGGCTCCTCGATCAGGGTGTGCGAGCCGCCGCGGCCCTCGCCGGGTCACGGCACGGAGGCTCACAAGGCAGCCCGCCTTGTTTCCCACGTGTTCCCAGGCAGGAGCCACCGACGCCTGCCCTTTAGTGGTTGGGGAGACGTGGGGCTGGAGAACAACAAAAGGGACGTGATCTGCTCCGTCTTTGTTTCGGCAAACACTGCACCACTCGTGGGTCTGGCTCCGGGCTGAACAAGCAACAGAAACCGGGAAGAGCAGTAGCATGGGGTGCGAACTGGTCAAGAAGTTTGCACCCTGGACCAATTTACACGGGAATTCATTCCTTAGAAATTGAACACTGAAAATCTATGGCGACAGAAAGCTCCTTAGTGGGTTACCCGGGGGAAGAAATGGGGATTGACTGAACTGGCAGGAGGGGATCTGATTGGGGTCATGGAAATATTATAAAAATAGGTTATGGTGAAGGGTTGCGCAAGCTAATAGTCGTTGGATTGTACATTAAAATGGGTGCCTCTTATGTAAGTTGTAGCTTGATGAACATTTTTGGGGTTTGTTTTTTTTTTTAGATTTTATTTTTTAGAGAGGGGAAAGGAGAGAAAACATTGATGTCCAAGAGAAATATCGAGAGAGAAATCCATCGATAGCTTTTCGGCCCATGGGCAGCAACCCAGGCATGTGCCCTGACCGGGAATCACAGCGGCACCCTTTGGGGGTTGGCTCCCAACCCACTGAGCCACACCAGTCAGGGCTAAAGGGTTTTTTTTGTTTGTTTTTTTAATTGATCCCTGGGGTAGACAGGAGAGGAGAAGGACTGGAATTCTATTTCTGAATTCCTTCATCCAGGGAATATTGAGTTTCTGTTCTGTTGGAGTCAAACATCCCTGCTTTCTCTTACGTCTAAAGCAGTGCTACCCAATAGAAATATAATTCAAGCTCCAAGTGCCAGCCACGTGATTTTACATTCCCTAGTAGCCATTTTTAAAGTTTTTAAAACCCACATGAAATTAACTTTAATTCTACTGCATTGAACCCAAAATGTTATTTCAGTAGATAATCAATAAAAAATTTTAATGAGATAATTCTTTTTTGGACTCTTAAAAATCTGGTGTGTATCTTTTTTTAATGTTTTTTTTTCTTTCTTTTCCACTACCATTTATCCCTCATATGTGATATATATTTTATATGCCACATTTCAAGGGTTCCATAGCCACATGTCCCTAGTAGTCAGCATACCTCCCCTGGGAGATAGGCAAACACATTTATAATGCAATGTGGCTATATTTTAATGAAAAAGAAAGGGGAGAGGATAGAGAGTGTTAGAGGACACTTTTAAAATACAGACCAGTAAAGGCCTCTCTTAAGTGAGGAGGTTATACTGAGCAGAGACCTGAAAGAAATGAAGAAGAAACTTAGAAAAATACCTGGGGGAAGAACACGTCCAAAGGCCCGGAGGCAGGAAGTGGGGTGGGCCCCTTGGAAGAACAGCAAAAACCAGTGTGACGACAACCATGTGAGTGAAGGGAAAAAGTAAACCGGGGGCAGATCACATAGGTTATACCAAAGCAGGAATTTAGGAATAGTTCTTCATTTTAGGAGTGATTCTTCCTTTGTCCATCAAACATTCAAAACTATTGAGTGTCAGGTGTGTCCACCCTTGATGGAGGAAATGAAGGCCTGGCCACTGGAGAGATGGTGAGAGTTCAAAGAACAGGACTTACGCTCCTGAAAAAAAATCGACATCTCTCTGCCCTCTGATATCGTGGACAGAGGAGAAACCTGCAACGCGTAACACAAAGAATTAGCATTCAGAAGGTATTCTAAAAGTCTACAAATTAATGTGACCACCCAATAAGAAAAAGAGTAAAAGATACGAAGAGGTACTTCGTACGAGGGGAAACAGGAAAAGAGGCCAGGCCACAATAACTAGGGAATGCAAATTGAAGCCACAGATACTAGTTTACACCTACCAGTTTGGCAGATTTTTAAATTTTTTTCTATAGGGTGGGTGGGTCAAGGGGAACATATACAATACCAGTAATGCCTAAAATTGGTAGAGTCACATTAGAAAACAAATTTAACTTCTTTTTTAAAAAGATTTTATTTATTTTGAGAGAGAGAGGAAGAGGAGGAGAAAGGAAGAGAAACGTCAATGTGTGGTTGCCTCTTGTGCGCCCCCAAATGGGGACCTGGCCCACAACCGAGACATGTGCCCTGACTGGGAATTGAACTGGTAACCCTGTGGTTCACAGGCTGGCGCTCAATTCACTGAAGAAAATTTACAGCAGTGACAGTCAGTTTCAGTAACAACAAAACAGATGTGCTAAAGTTTACTTAAAAAGTTTCAAAATAGGCAAAACTAAACAATACACAGTTTAGGGACACAATTATATTGTAGTTATTTTTTAAGTTATTTCTTACATTTTACAAACAAAATTTAGTAAATTAGTTACTTTGGAGGGGTGAGGGATGGAAATGAGATGGAGAAGGGTCCATAAATGAACTTCAGAGGAAATGGAAATTGTTCTTCCTTAACTTTGGTGGTGAGACTACAGGCACCTTTTTCTTTTTCTTTTTTTAGATGTTACTTATTTTTAGAGAGAGGGGAAGGGAGGGAGAGAAAGATTGCTGTGCAAGAGAAACATCAGTTGGCTGCCTCTCACACACCCACAGCTGGAGACTTGGCCCAGAACCCAGGCATGTGCCCTGACTGGAATCGATCTGGCGACCTTTTGGTTTGCAGGCCAGCACTCAATCCACTGAGCGACACCAGCCAGGGCAGTACCTTTTGTTTTTATTCTTATTTTTATTATTATTTTTGTATTTATTTTTAACTCTCACCTGAGGATATGTTTATCAATTTTGGAGAGAGAGGAAGCGAGAGAGAGACAAATGTCATTGTGAGAGAGAAACATCAATTGGTTGCTTCCTATACGAGCCCTGATCGGGAATCAAACCTGCAACCTTTGGTATATGGCAGGATGCTCCAACCAGCCAACTGAGCAACCCGGCCAAGGGTGGTGGTGGTTGTTTTTTTAATTTGTTATTGCCCTGGCTGGTGTGGCTCAGTGGATGGAGCGCTGGCCTGTGAACCAGTCACCCTTTGCATTCCTGGTCAGGGCACATGCCTGGGTTGCGGGCCAGGTCCTATGTTGGGGGTGTGTGAATGGCAATTGCACATTGATGTTTCTCTTCGTCTCTTTCTCCCTCTATTCCCATCTCTCTAAAAATAAAGAAAAGAAAAGAAAAAAGAAAAAGAGATAAAAAAATTCAGATGCCCTGGCTGCTGTGGCTCAGTGGATTGAGCGCCGATCTGTGAGCCAAAAGGTCACTGGTTCCATTCCCAGTCAGGGCACAGGCCTGGGTTGCAGGCCAGGTCCCCATTAGGGAGCGCACGAGAGGCAACCACATGTTGATGTTTCTGTCCCTCTCTTTCTCCCTTCCTTCCCTCTCTAAAAATAAATAAATATTTTTTAGCAAGTTAAAAAAAATATTGAGGGTTTGTCTATCTTCTGCTCAGAATTTATGCTGGAGAGATGAAAATACAAAGAACCTGGTTAAAAAAAAAAGCTGGCAAATCTCAAGAAGAATCCATGTCCTTGATTCGCCTCTGGGTTGGCGCGGAGCAGACTAAGAACCCCCGCCTGCAGGAGAGCTCACAGTCTCTCGAAGGCCAGACGGCTCCCACGGCTGATGACACCCACAGAAGGACACAAGCAGAGAGAAGGAAGGTCGCTGGAACCGGCCTCAGAATGTCAGCCTTCTCCCTGTCTGGAGGAGACACTGGTGTCTGTGAAAGAAGCCAGATATGCAAGGTCACATGTGGTATGATTCCATTTACAGGAAATGTTGAGGATAGGCGAATCCATAGAGACAGAAAGCCCGTTAGTGGCTGCTTGGGGATAGGGGGGCAGACAGTGGGGAGTGATTCTTCAATGAGAATGGGTTTCCTTTTGCGGTGATGACAATGTTCTGCAACTAGGTCCTGGCCAGGTAGCTCAGTTGGTTAAAGTTTTGACCTAATATGCTGAGGTTGCGGGTTCGATCCCTGGTCAGAGCACTTACAGGAAGCAACCGATGATTGCATAAATGAGCGGAACAACAAATTGATGTCTCTCTCTCCCTCCCTTCCTCTTTCTAGAATCTATTTAAAAATTTAAAAAGAGGAAAATGTTCTGCAACTAGACAGAAGTAATTATTGCACAACATTGTGAATGTACCAAATGCCACTGAACTGTATACTTTAAAATGCTTAACTTTATGTCCTGTGAATTTTACTCCAATAAAAAAATTAATTAACACCCCCCCCCCCCAGTAGTTTTTAAGTTTTGAAGGCGAAAAGGCATGGCCACGTCTCTTTTAGGGACATTGGCAAGAAATTTCTGGTTGAAATTTGGACTTGAACAACCCTGACACCAAGAAGAAAGGGATAGAGAGGGAGGAAGGAAGGAAGGAGAGAAAGGTCTGCTTCTTAATTTTTAGCCATTAAAATGACAGGCCCACAGAAGCGGATGCCACTTCCTTGGCTCAATGAACAACAGTGACCGGCAGAGAAAAGGAAACGGCACACTCTGCAGGCTGCGTGATGCCGAGCACTCTCACAGCGCTGTTCCGTTTGTGCCTTGTCAGTCTTGCAAGTCACTCAGCAGATGCCTTCTGACTCTCTGCTCTGCTCTTCGGGGCACTGTGTGAAAATTACAGCACCCTGTCTCCCAGGGTAGGTAGTTATAGTTAGAGTAACCTTTCTAACAATTTCATACCTTTATGTAATGCTATATTGGGTTATTTTGTAATTCTTTTGCTTCTCCTACCAGATTACGTGCTCCTGAAAGTGTAGTCTGGCCTCGTTCACCAGCCTATATCTCCCATGGCACTTAGTAAGACATCATAATAATCAATACTATTATTAATAACATAGATTTATATCAGAATGACGAACTCATCCCAGTTTACCCAGAATTTAGGGCATCAAAAGCCCTGTGTCCCTGGAAATTCCTCAGTTCCAGGCAAACCGGGATTGTTTGTCATCCTGATTATAATCTAGAATATAAACAGAAAATATTTGTCAAGCTCTACTTGTCACAACATTCTGATAAGACAGGGATATTATGATTATCATTATTTTCTAGATGAGGAAACCGTCTCAGAGAGGTCAAGTAACTTTCCCAAAGCTACACAGCTGGTACAAACCCATCTTTTTTACCACCGCGGGTGTTCGGTAAATATTTGTTGATTGAATGAGTAGATTAAGAATCCTTAGTATTTAGCCCTGGCTGGTGTGGCTCAGTGGATTGAGTGCTGGCCTGCAAACCAAAAGGTAGCAGGTTCGATTCCCAGCCAGAACATGTGTCTGGACTGTGGGCTGCATTCCCGGTTGGCAGCTCTCAAGAGGCAACTGCGGGATGTGTCTCTCACATACCAATCTTTCCCTTGCTCTCTTTCTCCCTCCCTTCCCCTCTTACTAAGAATAAAAAAGAATCCTCAGTATTTAATCATAAAATCTAGTGGCAGACAAGACACTCTGTCTCATGTTTGATCTCTAGTAACCTGACAGGGCCTGGCACATAGGAAATCAATGTTGTGAAATCACACAGCCAAAAAACGTTCGAAAACATCAGCAAATGAGGAGCTTAGCTTCCATGAGCTGTAGGAGGAAGGAGAGGAGGAAGGAGGAGGTTATAAGGGCTGGAGCAGGTAAAAAGTTTTGATCCAATCTGTGCCTTCAAGGTTAAATGGATTATGGATTCAGTTGATCAGTTGCTTACAATGTGCCACAACTTTGCTAAAAAGTGTCACCCAAACCCTGGCTGGTGTGGCTCAGTAGATTAAGCATGGATCGGCCTGTTAACTGAAAGGCCACTGGTTTGACTCCCAGTCAGGGCGCATGCCTGGGTTGTGGGCCAGGTCTCCAGTTGGGGCATGTGCAAGAGGCAACCAATCCATGTTTCTCTTACACATTGATGTTTCTCTCTGCCTTTTTCTCCCTCCCTTCCCCTCTCTCTAAAAGTAAATAAATAAAATCTTTTAAAAAATTAAAGTGTATTAACTTAAATCTATTGATTAAAATTATAATTCTATTGATTGAATGTAAAAATTTAATTAAACTTAAATTTATTAATAAACTTAAAATTTAGTAATTAAAACTGAACTAAAATTGAAATCGAAATTGCCTACAGATTATGTTGTACAATTATAATTCTACAATTAAAGGAATTCATGCAACCTGTACATGAAGTTACCAAACTACGTGGCAGACTCTCTGAAGCACTATGCATATATTAACTCACTGAACTCTTACAAGCACCCTCTCAGGCAGACTAGCCCTGTGTTCCGGATGAGTAAACTGAACCTAGAAATTGGATGAGTTAGGATCCAGAGATCTGGATTTGAACCCGACCTCTAACCCACAAGCCGTATGGCATCAGGTAAACCTCAGTTGCTGCACTACAGACTGGGGACAGTGACCCATCTAGGAAGTCACAAAGAGAAAAATGGGAAGACTTTCGAGAAAGCCTTTGCTAAACCATGAGCTGCCCCACCCACAGGCAGACCACCGATCTCTTCAAGAGGCTGGGACAGTGCTTCTCACGCTGGGGTCAAGTTTCACTGCAGTCCCCAAACCCTGGGGAGGGGCGAGAGTGCTTAGGAAGTCCAGGCAGCACAGGAGAGGCAGGGAGGTGGCCGGTGGTGGCAGATTTACACTTTGAAAAGTGCAGGCGTTTGAGGAGGAGTCCACTGAAAAAGGGGAACCAGAGAAGTGGAAGGAAAACCATGAAAAGGGAAGTCCCAGCGGAGCTGGGGGCAGGGTGGGGGGGCAGGCAACACTCTCCAGGAGGAGTGTGGGGTCCACCCTGGCCACCGGCGCCTCCTCTCCCCTGCCTTTTCATTGCGTCTTCGCTTCGCTCAGCTACACTTCCTGTGATTCATCTTTTGAATCCCTCCCTTCAATCACCTACCAGCTCCTTGCCCTTCTGATCCTCCCAGGCACACACCTGGCCGGACTCCAGCCACGGGCCTTCTGTGCCAGCTACAGGCGGCAGGGGAAACCACCCAGCCAGCCCGACGGGTTTTACCTGAACCAGAAATCACAGAGCTCCAGAGGGCACAGGGCATTCTCTCTGTGTCGCTGGTGTGCCGCTTTCTGCTGAGCGGAAAGAGGGTTGTTTCCTTCCAGGCCTCCCGACCTGCACCCCACCTGCCCTCCTGCTGGCGTCCGCGTCCCTGCTGGTGCTTCCCTGTGCAGACCGGGGCCGTCGGACCGGAAGCCCCTTGCTGCCCTTCCCCTGAGCACAAGGCCCCTCATCTTCTTCCCTTTTGTTGTCCACTCCCTTTCAATCCCCCCCAACCCCTGGCTTCCACACCGTCTCTCAAGGATTGACATTATCTCCTTCCTTCCTTCCCTCCCTCTGCTGTTTCTGCTTCTCCTACCCGCTGTCCTCCCCCTCTTCCCTCGCCAGTCTAGCCCCAACTGAGCGGCTGCAGTCCTTTCTAAAAGGCATTGGGAAGAGAGGCCAAAAAATTGTGGGCCACCCTGGCTGGTGTGGCTCAGTTGATTGGAGCATTGTCCGGGAAACTGAAAGGTCGCAGTTTTCATTTCCGGTCAGGGCACATGCCTAGGTTGCGGGTTCGGTCCCCGGTGGAGGCACGTACAAGAAGCAACTGATTGATGTTTCTCTCTCACATTGATATTTCTCTTCCTCCCTTCCTCTCTCTCTAAAAACAATGGAAAAGTGTCCCCTGGTGAGGATAAAAAAAAAATTTGGTGCCGGGGGACGGGGGGGGGGGGGGCGGGCAGCGCGTAGATTTTGTTTTGTTTTCTGTCTATCTCAGTGATAGAGAACGTCCAGACCTCGCAGGTGGGTTTTCTGAGCATAAGCAGCATCAACCGAGCCGGGCAGATGGACCCATGCTATGATCCACCACATCCATTTAGAACCCAAGGCTTCAGATTCCAAAGTACCAGCTTCTGCTTTGAAGAAAACAAAATCTGCCCTGGCTGGCATGGCTCAGTGGATTGAGCGCTGGACTGCGAAACAAAGGGTCGCTGGTTCAATTCCCAGTCGGGGCGTATGCCCGGGTTGTGGGCCAGGTCCCCCATAGCAGGTGTGCAAGAGGCAACCACGCATTGATGTTTCTCTCCTCTTTCTCCCTCTCTTCCCCCCGCCTTCTAAAAATAAAAAAAGAAAAAGAAAACAAAATCCAAGTGTGTGATGCATCTGAGAACAACCAGGACATTCATTTTCCTAACAGAAGCATCCATACCCACTCACCCCCTCCCTTCCTGACCAAAGTCCTGTGGTCCTTGCATGTCGTCCAGAAAAGAAGGAAGGATGCAACAAAGGCCACGTGCTCAAAGCCACCTTAGAGCAGGTGGCGTGGGTGACTCACTTCTCTCCCTTCCCACCAGTGCCTAGCACCTCATTTCCTGAAATTCAGCAAGATCATCAACCCCTATGAAACTAAGACCCTGTCCCTTTACTTAAATGATCACACTATTTCCCAGCTAATAAATAACATAAGCTCCAGAGCTGTTACTCTTTGACCACGTATCTCTTTTGTCAAGGGTCCATACTGTATTCTTAGCAGCAAGCTGATATCTGGATATTGGACTGAGTTTCAAGGGGCAGTTGGTGAAGGAAAGGTGAGAGAATTTTGGATTTCCTAAAGTATGAAATGTTGGGGGTGCCCACGTGTTTATTCTATTAGCTCTTAATCTCTCCTTTGTATCAGCTCTGTAATGAACCTTCTGGAAACGAAGTGGCTTAAAACAACAACCACTTGCTTCTTCTCATGTATTGGGGTCATCTGGGCAGCATTGCTTATCTGGGCCAGGCTCAGCTGACCTTGGCTGCGCTGAGACACGAATCTGCCTTCCTGTGCTTCGCTAGCTGGAGGCTGGGTGAGTTTAGAACAACTTCAGCTGGGAGTCTCCTCTCCCTGTCGCTCACCTCCCTCCAGCAAGCTAGTCCGGGCACGTCGTCATGGCGAAGGCGGAGAAGCAGGAGAGAGAGGAGGAATACTCAGAGCCTCTCAAGGCCTAGGGTTTTTTTTTTTTTTTTCTTTGTTAATTTTTAAATTTTTTTCAGGGCCTCGTCTTGGAACTTGTACGTTGTCACTTCTGCTGTGTTCTACTGGCCAAAGCAAGTGGCGAGGCCCAGTTCAGGGGTGGGGAAGTAGATTCCTCTTGATGGGAGAAGCTGCGGAGTCCCAAGGCCAAGGGTCCGCCGAGGGGGTGGGGTGGTGGAGAGGCTGCACTTGGGGCAGGTCTGCGTGAAGCTCGCTCCATCTGCTCTTTCCCACACGCTGGTGAGAGCCCGAGGCCCAGCAGCCACTGTTGCCCATCTGCACGACATTCCTGTGTTCTGACGTCAGCCTGTTCTTCGCTTCTTTCTTTAGGTCCCTTTGGTAATTTGGGGGAACTCCCTAGCTCATTCCTCGCTCATTCCCCACCCCCACCTTCACCCATCCTCAGCGCCTGATTACCCGCCCCCGGCTTCCGGATCAGGCCTATGCCAGTTTCCCTGCCTCTTCTTGACCCCTTCCACTTCTGGCAAGAGTTTCTTCCCAAGGGCTCCTGAGGTGTTCAGCGGGGACTTGTCCCCCTTTCTTGCTGTCGTCAGTGGCCATTCCCTCTCCCTGTGGGTCAGTCCCCTTCTTTCCATCCCCACACCTCCACGTGGCCCAGTCCACCCCAAGAGATGATCTCTCGCCTAGACTAACAATAACACTCACACATAGGAGGGCAGGGGGATGGGGACCTGGGCTTTAATCCTGGCTCTGTCCTTGGCTAGTTAGGTGGCCTCAGGGGAGTGACTTGACCTCTTCGTGCCTCAGTTTCCTCCTGCTGTAGACTAAGTGTTTGTGTCCCACCCTCAAATTCATACATTGAAACCTAATCGCCAATGTGATGGTAGGAGGTGGGGCCTTTAGGAGGTGATTAGTTCATTATGGTGGAACCCTTGTGAATGGCAATTGTACCCTTAGCAAAGACACCCCAGCTCTGGGTGGTGTGGCTCAGTGGGTTGAGCGTCGGACTGTGAACTGAAAGGTCCCAGTTCAATTCCCAGTCAGGGCACATGCCTAGGTTGTGGGCCATGTCCCTAGATGGGGGCGTGCGAGAAGCCACTGACTAATGTTTCTCTCACACGTCGATGCTCCTCTCTCTCTCCTTCTCTCTCCCTTCCCCTCTCTCTGAAAATAAATAAGTAAAATCTTTTTAAAAATAAATAAAAGACACCCCAGGGAGTTCCCTCGCCCCTTTCTCCATGCCGGGGACACAGCAAGAAGACAGCTGTCTACGAACCGGGAAGCAGGCTCTGACCAGACACCAAATCTGCTGGTCTCTTGACCTTGGCCTTCCAGCCTCCAGAACCATGAGAAATAAACCTCCATTCTTCACAAGCCACCTGAATGGACTAAGGCACCTCTTCTATCTGATGGGATGATAGTAGCACCTGCTTATAAGGTTGTTTGTTGTAAGAACCCAAAAAGCAACCCCACCTGAGGACCCAAAGCACTTGGGACTGTTCTGGGTCCCGGAAGCTGATGGGAACGACGACAAAGAAGGGGAGTGGGGGTCGGGGGAGGGGATTGAGTCCACCTGATGTACCAGGTTGGTGTCCTCCTCAGTCCTCACTGTGACCCGGGGGTTTAGTTCCATTTTTCTGATGAAATGGCTGAGGCTCAGAGAGGTTCAGTCACTTGCCCAAGGCAACAGTTACTGAGTAAGTGACCTGTGATTTGAACCTAGATCCTTCTGATTCCTAAGTTCCTTTTTCTGTCTGTGAGCTCCAGCTTCTCCCTGGTCTCCCTGCTTCCTCTCTCCTCCCCGCTCCAATTTCTTCCCCTCATGAAAGCCAAAGGGGTGCAAGGAAGGGGTAAAGCCAACCAGGCCTCGCCCTTCCTGAAATCCTTCGGGGACATGACTCAGTATGATACAGGATGTGGAACTAGTCAGTGGAGCTGGTTGCGAGCCATTGAGAATATTTGAAAACTGTTGAATTGTACAATTTAGTTTTTTTATTTTTGACTTTTAAAAAAGATTTTATTTGCCTTTAGAGAGAGGGGAAGGGAGAGAGAAAGAGAAGGAGAGAAACATCAAAGTGTGAGAGATACATCCAGCAGTTTCCTCTCATAGTGGGGACCTGGCCTGCAACCCAGGCAGATGCCCTGACTAGGAATTGAACTGGTGACCCTTTGGTTCACAGGCCAGCACTCAATCCACTGAGCCACAGCAGCCAGGGCAATTTTTCTTTTTTAGAAAGGACGGGAAAAGGAGAGAGAGAAACACATATTTGCTGCTCCACCTATTCACACACTCACCGGTTGATTCTACCACATATCCTGACTGGGGATTGAACCGGCAACCCCAGAGAACCGGGGCGATGCTCCAACCAACTGGACTACCCAGCCAGGGCAAAGTGGTGAGTATGTGAGTTGTACAGGACCAACAACATGTCAACAAAGCCTTCAATGACAGTGCATCACCTTTGAGGTCAATTTCCAAACACCTGGTGTACATGCAGGGCTGCCCGGTCCCGCGGCCTCTTAGCCTCTTGGCCTCTCGGCCAGGCTCCTGACGCTCCAGCAGCCTGGCTTGCCTGCTTTCCCAGAAGCTGCTGCCTCTGGGCCTTTGCACCTGCTCTTCCCCCTCCACCCTTGTCTAAGTCTCTTTATCTTGCGAGTCTTATCTTATAATTGACTTTCCTCTGGAAGATCTCCTTTAATCTCCAGAGTCCAGGTCACAGGCTCCCAAAGTAGCATTTGAGATAATTTCCAGGTGACTTCTTTTAATGTTCATGCATTTATTTTAACAAATGTTAGGGGAAAGAATTAAGCAGTCCATCGCCCCTGTGATTTCACGACTATTTAAGGGAGCCCCCTGGGGACCCATTTAAGAAGAAAGGAAAAAAAATGGTTGTAAAAACAAATTAAAGGGACAAAAGAGTAGAGGAGCAGACATTGTGAAATCGTGCTTTAGAAATGAGTATAGAGGTTGGAAAGCCCCCCCGGGGCCAGGTCAGTGCTGCCTGAGCTGCCTGAGCTGCCTGAGCTCCCACGGCAGAGGCCGGGCTAGTACCTATCACACCACAGGAAGTGCATTGTTTCATATCTGCCTCCTCCACTGTGGTGTGTGCCCCGTAAGGACAGGGCTGGGCCTGTCTCATCACCACTGTGTCCCCAGCATGCCCCCTCCACTCCCCCGCCCCTCCCCGCACACAGTGCAGGGCACAGAGCAGGTGCTCAGGGAGTGTGTGTGGAATGAACTGACGTTAAACTATAGAATGCGGACTTTACCCCAGGGGCAATAGGAAGCCCCGGGACAGGTTTAATCAGGGAAGGGTCAAGGTTGATCTGTGCTGTAGAAACTCCAGGTTACCTCTCCACTCTAGGCCCAGAAAATCATCAACACTGCTCTCCACTTGAGCTTCTCCTATCAAACTCTTTATTTCCTCCTCCTCCAGGAAGCCTTCCTGAACCTCAGGCTGCCTCAGGTGCCTGCTTTGGGTACCCCCATCCTAGCTCTGTCTACCCTGGGGGGTCGGCTGGGCCTGCATCCCCTATAGACCCATCAGAGCTCAAGGAGGTCACCCTGGACTCTCAGGAACCTCTCCAGAGCAGGAGTATTGACTGGACCTCACTTGAATGCCATCTCCCCAGACCTCCACGTTCCTCCCCTCCCCCAACCCCTCCCAGCTACTTTTGGTTCCTCTCCTTGTAGACATGGCCACATGCACTATTTTTGAGTCCTGTGTAATCAGCACCTCTGCTTCCTCATCACCTTTTTAAAATTAAAAAATGTTTAAATTAAAATATATTTATATCATAAAATTTGCCCTGGCTGGTGTGGCTCAGTGGATTGAGTGCTGGCCTGTGAACCGAAAGGTCACCGGTTCGATTCCTAGTCAGGGCACATGCCTGGGTTGTGGTCTGGGTCCCCAGTTGGAGGCATGCAAGAGGCAACCGATCGACGTTTCATACGTAGATGTCTCTTTCTCTCTCTCCCTCTCTTCCCCTCTCTCTATAAATAATAAGTGGAGTCATATACTATATGGCCATTTATATCTGCTTCTTACACTTAGTATAATGTTTTCAAGGTCCTGTAGCATGAATCTAGTACTTTCGTGTTTTGTTTTGTTTTTCTTTACAGCTGAATAATATTCCATTGAATGGCACTACCACCCTTTGTTTATTCATTTATCCATTGATGGATATTTTGGTTGTTTCTACCTTTTTAAATTGTAAATAGTGCTGCTATGAACATTTGTGTCCAAGTTCTTGTTTGCATACCTGTTTTCAATTCTTTTGGGTATATATCTTGGGGTGGTCATATAGTACTTCTATGTGCAACTTGTTGAGGAGACAAAAAACTGTCTTCCACATCAACTGCACCCATTTAGCCACCAGCAGCACAGAAGGGTTCTGATTTCTCCACATGTTGCCAACACTTGTTATTTCTCCCTTTTTGGACGATGGTCATTCTAGCGAGTGGGAAGTAATCTGTCATTGTGGTTTTGATTTGCGTTTTCCTAATGTCTAAAGAACCGACCTCAGCACGGCCACCTCACTGAAGCCATTGTCTCACGTCTGTCAGCCCAGTGGTTTAGCTTAATTCACATCCTCTTCCCGACCCAACTCTTTGGACACCTTCCTCCCTCTCCTGCCATGACCTGCCCATTCCTTGTCTTCCTCCTCTTTTTTTGCAAAGAGATGTGGGACCTTGGGCCAGTTATTTAACTTCTCTGTGCTTCAGTTTCTTCATCTGTGGAATGAGAATGGTAGTGCTGACTTCAGGCTTGTAGTAATGATTCAATGAGCTCACGTATATGAGAAGCTGAGGGGTGTGCCCCGCAAGAGGGGTAGGAGGACCAACGGCGAAACTTTTCCTGGGAAAGGTACTTCAAAAAACTAAATCTGCCCTGGTATAGGGTTTTAGGAAAAACCATCAGAAATTCTTTTGTTAAAAAAAAACAAAACCAACTCTGTCCCTGGCTGGGTAGCTTACTTGGTTAGAGCACTGTCCTGCTCTAACCAAGTTGCATGTTCAATCCCTGGTCAGGGCACATACAAGAATCAACCAATGAACGCATGAATGAGTGGAACAACAAATTGATGTTTCCTTCTCTCTCTAAAGTCAGTAAATAAGAAAAAAATTATATAGGTTTCCGGTGTACAATGCTTCAAATAGCTTTTAAAAAAATGCAACAAAATCCAGAAACTTTTTAGGGGCATGTAATATGGTGGTTAAAAGTATGAACTTTGGAACAGGGCTGCCTGAGTTTGAATCCTTGTATGCCCTTATTTTCGCAGTTCTGTAACTACTCTGTGACTCAGTTTCCTCATCCGTAAACCAGGAATTATATTAGAACCTCCAACCTGCTAGGATCCCTGGGACATTTATCAAGTTTATCTATTAACTCATATTTTGCCGTGTACAATGCACACCTTTTTGCCCAAATTTTGTGGGAAAAATAAGGACACGCATTATACATGGGCATAATGATTACATACCATGGGTATAATGGGCATAATAATCCCGTGTATAATACGCACTAAATGTGGGAACGCATTGGTCAGGGCAAAATATGGTAGGTACCTGGGCATGCAGCCCTAGCTCAGTTAAGCATTACTTGTAACTCCATCATCTTGTAGCCTGGCATATTTTCACTCTAGGCATGAGTGACTTTCACAGCCATATAAACCACGTTTCACAAACCCTGTAGTGCACTTAAACAGAAAAAGTTTTTACAAGTAATTTCCGTAACAGGCCAAAACTCATTAGTTGCAGGAAGTCCTTCGCATCCTCTTCTCCAGATCTCCTGGAACATAGAGTAATAAACCTCTAAACGGGAAACACCCTTCTGCCCATCAACGCCTCCAGCTGAAGCCGGCTTCCCTTCTTAAAAGGTCCTTTCCTAGTTTTGACTTGTCCCTCCTCCTCATTCTCCTCCAAGCATCACCCAGGAAGGTGGCCCCCTACGAAAGAGCTACCCTCTGCCTACCCCATCTCCCTCCCCACAGGCAATTGCTGTTAACATTTTTTTCTTCGTTCCAAGATATTCTGGGCATTTAACAAGCAAAGCCTTGTTATTTTTCTTTTTTGTTTTTAAAGATTTTATTTGTTTTCAGAGAGGGCAAGGGAGGGAGAAAGAGAGGATGAGAAACGTCGATGTCCTAGCGAAACATCAATCTGTTGCCTCTCGCACCCCACCAACCGGGACCGGGGCCCTGCCTGACCGGGAATCAAACCAGCGATCTTTTGATTCGCCGGCCCGCGCTCAATCCACTGAGCCACACCAGCCAGGGCAAGGCTGGTATTTTCCAACACGTCCCCACATCCCCGCCCCCGCACCTTTCAAATTAGTGCATGCTCTGCTCCCTTCTTTGCCTTTTCCCCCTTGACTGAATATATAGCTCATTTCATGTCGGTTCACGTACTGCTTCCTCCTGTTACGATTACTTCATGTCCAATTGTGGGCCGGACCTCAGTTTATTTAACGAGTCTCCATCGACGGACAGCTAGATTCTTTCCGATTGGTTTTGCCTTATGCATCTTTAGGAAACAAAAACAATGCTCCTCACACCTTAGCGTTTATCAAACAACAGGCGGAAGCCTCAGCCCACGGGCCCCCGCTGCTCGCATCCGCCGAAGGTACCCCCACCTCCAGGGTCCCAGAGGTTTAGCTGCGCTTGCTGCACTGCCACTTGCCTGCGCGAAGCTGTCAGGCGCGGGCCAGGGTCCTCTAGAGTCTCGCCCCGCGGCCCGCCCCAAGTCGGGCCGATTCAAATCCAACCAATGGCAGGGTGTAAACAAACCCGAGCCCCGCCCCCCGATGAATAATACCTCTGGCCGGCGCGGGGCTTATTTAATTCTTCGGGGGTTGGAGGCGGCTCCAAGCAGTGTCCCCACCCCCAGGATTGGACCAATGGGCGGACAGGCCCCGCCCCCCGCACTTGCCGCGCTGAGGACCCGAGGCCGGGCTGGGCTTGCAGCTGCCTGATTTGGTCGCCGCTCCCGGTCTCGGTTCTCCGGGCAGGCGGGCAGGGCGGGGAGCCGGGGCTGCGCACTCCTGCTGTACCAGCCATATTTAAAGGGCGCGGTCAGAGGGCGGAGGTCACTCCGGAATCAGTGCCCTCTGATTCTCCTTTCCTTCCCCCTCCGGAGGCTAAAACCTGAACACTGAAAAAGTCTCTGATGGAAACTTTCTCTTCTCACTTCACATTGAACGAAATCTGGAAGGGCGAAGGGTATTTTTGGGATTGGGCAAGGCTTTTTCTTGTTTTGTTCGCCTTCGTTGTTGAAGAGTTACATACATACATACAGAAAAGCACACGAATCATAAATGTTCTGCTCGACTGAAAACTAAAAACACCCGTGGCACCAGCACCCTCCCAGATCAAGAAACAGAGCTTGGGTTGGCAGTTTTCCACTTTAAAGTTGCCACTGCGAGGGAGGACCGCGAAAAGCGTAGTTTAGACTTTCAGAGCCATAAAGCAATTACTTTTTAGAAAGAAAAAACAGTTCTCTGTAGAGCGAGGGCGATCAGGCTAGATACTGATCGGGGCTCCTTACGGCAGGAGCTGGGCTGCTGGGCGGGTAGGAAGTGCAAGGCGCAGTTAGAAGTCAAGGGGATCTGGTTGGGAGAGGTGGCGGTGCGGTGCGGAAGGATTAGAAGTGAGAATGGATAGGATAGAAAACTCTGGCACCTGTAGGGAGGGGGACCGTCCTGGCTGGAGCGTTAGGAGGGGAAGAGGATCTTGGACCCAGTGCGCTGGAAAACGACATCAGGCCCCTAGGAAAGGGCAGGTTAGTTCTCCAACGTACTGGATCCTTCCACAGCAAATGAGGGTTTTCCTGATACTTGTTTTTGGTTGCACGGTTATAGTTAAAACAATCCATTAAAGGTTTAGATGAGGGACCCAGAAATCCAAGGTCATGTTGAGACACAGCGTTTTCATAATCCCAGGTCCAATGTCCAGGTCTATGCTGAGTGGCTGCAAAGGCCTATAGTATAAGCCCTTTGCCTCACAGCAAACTGCATTTTTGAACCCTTTATTCCATCAGTAAACATTTGTGACGTGTTCATTACCTGCCCAGCCTTATGTTATGAAATATGGTGACTCATGGGATTAAGTCCCACACTGGCAGGCCAGGAGCCCAGGGGCGCAGCATAATTACTGGTTGAGGAAGGGTCGATGCATCTTCTCCGATCCTAATATATTACCTCTGTATGTTGCTTTGTCCCTGTCCCAAAAGAACTCCCATGTCCGTTGCCCCATTTTATCCTCTGTGTAGTCTTCAAAGTCTGGACCCTGAGGGCTGACAGAGCTCGGTTTGAATCCCCAACCTGTGCGACCTTGATATGGTTTCTCACAATCTTTGAACCTGTTTCTCTTTGACAAAAAGGGGATAGAATTGAGATTTAAATGAAAGCCAGTGCCCGGCCAGGGGAGTTTTTACAGTCCCCAGTTTATCAGAGCAAGGAGTTAGTTAGGATTACCTGGTAAATGACATAATCAGGGGAAGGTAAACATATGTCTGCCACTTACTTTTAAAGGCATCAAAAAAGATGGATTTGATGGATAGATGCACAGATGTGATAAAGTGAGTAGTGTGGCTGGTAAATCTGGGTGGTGGGTATTTAGGTTTCACTGTATTTCTTCCAATTTCCCACATTTCAAAATTTTCATAATAAAATGTTTAGGGGCAGATTGTAGTGTCTGACTATACATTCCAATTGGATAGATAAGAAATTGGAGGAGCCGAAGAAGTGACCTGACCCAGATTCATTTGGTGACTCAGGAACAAAGTTGGTGACAACACCTAAGCATACTGGATTAGTCCCCACCCTGGCCGGGTAGCCCTGGGGCAAGTGGATTAACCGGAGTCTCACGCTCAGTTAACCTGAAACTCACAACTTGCATAGGATTCTTAAAGGGAAGGGGTGTGTTGCCCTTAAAGGACAGCAGTTCTCTTTCCGTTTGAGCCCCTAATGACCCTACACTGGCCTTGGACATTTAATCTCCCAGGACTTTTGACAGCCAAGATTTGGAGCTGGCTATTAATTGGCTTCCTTCACATCCAGCCAGGCCCCATCCAAGTAGCATGGCTTCAAGACTATCTCCCCAAGAGATCGGGTGTGTCACGGAGGGTGGGTATTTTTTCTTTATTCAGTGGACCTAGAGCTTTCCAGAACACTGAATGCCAGGCACCACTCTAGGGGTGAAGGATACCATAATGCACCAAGAAACCTGGGGGCTGCCATAGAGGTTGGAGAGAAACCAAGGCTAAGTGAACTATTTGCTTACTTGCTCATTGTCTGTGTCCCCTAATAGACTGTGTATGTCTTGGTGGGGGCAGAAGGCCAGGAACCAGGGTGCTCTTGGTCAACACTATATCACTGGCACACACTCCTTAAACAGTATTTCCTGAATGAATAAACTTGTACAGTTATCTCCTAATGCCTCAAACATGCCAACTTTGAGGGAGCCAGTCCTCAAGTTCGGAGTACCCCAAGGGCTGGCAGCTATGAGAGACACAAGTGCCACACAGCTCAGATTGGGTCCCATTTCCTGGTTTTGTGACCTTGGGCAAAACACTTCCCCTCTCGGAGCCAATTTGGTTTTCTGCACACTGGAAGATGGGAGTAACTGAAAAGCCTGCAGATGAGGGGTTATTGGAGGTCTCTTCCTGGCAAGTAACACTGTACTTGGCACTAATGAACACTCAAGGTGTAGTTTGATCATGGCCAATGGAAGGGCAAGCTACACAAAATAACGTTTATCTCTTGCTGTTCCCTGAAAGATCATGTACCCCCAGTGCACAACCACTGTTAGACTTAACCACTCTCTTCTGTTTGGGGCAACCCATAATGTGCTCACTTTTGGAATTGAGTTTTTAAAATAAAAGAACCACAACAGCCAGCACTTATCTAGCACTTCTTGCTGCTCTCTCCAGGATAGCTCATTTCCTCCTAATGACCCTATTAAGTGCAGTCTATTATTTAAAGATGAGGAAATGGAGGCACAAAGAGGTGAAGTAATTTGCTCAAGGTCACACAGCAAGGAAGTGACAGAGGCAGGACGTGAACCAGGGGCTCACTGGCTTGACTCAGGGCTCTTAATCACTGTGGTCTCTGAACAAAACTTATTTTAAAAAGGAAAAAGAAATTTAAATAATTAGTATCACAAAAACACTAAGATCAATGCTAAAACTTAAAAAAATACAGGTATGTCTCAGTCACATTTATTCAACACACATTTATGGAGCGGTTTCTGCGTGTATAGAGCTTTTCTGGGCCCTGGGGAGACAAGGTACTAAAACACTCAAGTCTCCGACCCTGTGAGCCCCGGGAACGCAGGCCCGGGCTGAGTCCCCGCTGGGCCCTCAGCCCGGCAGCGGGCACACATTAGGCGCTCACCATGTATTCCCTGAATGAACGCGTGAATCTCAGCGTCCCGCCTGCTAGGCTTTCACGGCCAGGTGGGCGGAAACGGACCCAGCACCGCGGCAACTTGGGGCTTCTGGGAATCCCACCAGCGCGGCTCGAGAGGCCCCGAGGAGGCTCTGCGGTAGGACGCATCCGTGTCCCCGGCGCCCTCCGCGACGCCGTCGCAGCTCGGCAAAGACCCAACTGCGGTGAGTGATCAAGTCAGCCCGGCGTCCCAGCCAGTCGTCCCAAAGCCCCAGCCGCCTCCCACCCGTAGGGCTCGGACTCCCGGCTCCTTGGCGATTACACCTGCGAGACCTTTACTCCTCCCTCCGCGACTCCCGCTACCTTATCAAACCACCGCGTCCTCCCGCCCGGCGACCATCCCCCGAATCGGGGGCGCGCCCAGGGCGCACGGCGACCCCTCCCCAGCCGGGCTGGGCGCCCGCGGTCTGGGACCGCGAGTCCCTTTAGCTTCCCCCCCAACGCGGAGCGTCGTTTGAAGCAGTCGTAGGACTCCACCGAAGTCTGGAAAGGCGCGCCCCCAAACCCCCGGGACTGGCGCTGGGGAGGGGGCGGTGCTGGAGCGAAGGGGCCCCTCCCTGGGCGGCCGCAATCTCCCATTCGCTGGCGGGCCCGCCGCTCGGCGCCGGGAGCTCGGGCCGGTTTGCCGAGCGCGGGCGGGGCTTCCCCCAAGCCCCTCCCCCGGCGCGGGCGGAGGGAGGAGGAGGAGGAGAAGGGGGGGCGGAACACAAAACCAGTAAAGGTTTTTTTTTTCTTTTGCATTTAATTAAAAATAATTTTTTTTTTGCAAACCCGAGGGGTCCTCCCCAGAGCGGGCGCGGGGCCGGGGCGCCCGGGCCGCGGCGCGGGGCGGCGGCGGGGACCCGGCGGAGGCTGCCGGGCGGCCGCCATGCGATCAGGCAGTGCGCTGACCGGCCCGGCCGGTCGGCCCCTTCTGGGTCCTCCCTGTGCAGCCCGTGCGGGGCCGTCTCGGAGACCCCGCGCCGACGGCTGCTCAAACATCAGGGTGAGTTTCTCACAATGTAGCAATTTCTCTTTAAATCTCTTAACTCTCTCTACCTGCGAGTCGGGGCTGTGACAGGGCGCAAAAGCGAGGGGGGAGTGGGGGTTGGAGGCGAGGGTGTGTGTGGGGGGAGCCGGAGCCGGGGCCGAACCCACCCCCCCGACACTCACACACTCAGCCCCCCAACCGGGGCGCAGCGCCCGCTGCCTCTTTTTTTGCTCGGCGCCCACCGCCCCCGGCAGCCCCCCACCCCCCGCGTCTCTCCCACCATCACCGCCGCCCCGATCCTGCGGGCCCCCCCCCGCCCGGCTCCCCTGCCCAAACCCGGCGCCCGGTGCCTCCCCGGCCCTCCCGCCGGCTGCCGGGGATACAATGGAGCGGCGGAGAAACGAGACCTAACGTTCCACGGGGGGAGGGGCGGGGAGACCCCCTCCCCCGGCTCGGGGGCTCCCTCCCCTCGCCCTGCTCCCCGCCTTTCGGGGAAGAAGAGGGCAACGGGGCAGCGGATGGTGATTTCCCGGCCGGAGGCGGCGAGCCTTCACCTCCGCCTCTCGCCCATCTCCTGCGCCCCCTCCCCAAATGCCTCCCGGGGGTGCCCGGGAGGAACGGGGCCTCCGGCGAGCTGGGGAGGGATGGATGTGGAAGGAGGCCACCAGGTCTCCCCCTCCCCATCGCCCCTAAACAATGAAAGGACTTGACTTGGTCCTCCACCCCCCAGCAATGAAAGGAGTTGACCCCCTCCCCTTCAGGCTGGCTGGTCCCGGAGGGGGGCCGTAACCGGGGGAGCGAGGAGGGCGATGAGCCTTACCCCTGTCACCTCCCGGGATTTGGGGCGGCCCCCCATCGCCACCCCCTCGGCCCGGGAATGGGAGGCACCAGGCCCAGCCCGGGCACCGCGCTCGGGTGGTGACCTTTAGACAAAGGCAACCCTTTCCCTGGGGTGAGCCCGGGCGAGCCGGGCCCCTGCGGAGGGCGGCCAGGCCGCGGGCACCGGGAGGGAGGGATGGAGGAGGGAGGAGGGATGGAGCCATCTGGTTTTCCCATCCCTGGCCGCCCCTCGGCTGCTTCCCCGGCTGCTGTCACCGGCGGCCGCGCAGAGACAAGGGACCGGGGGCTGCCCCGGTCTTGGTCGGCGGCCAGCGGAGAAGCGGCCGAGAAGCGGCGGGAGGGCTCGGGCCGGGGCGCGGGCGCCGACGGTGATTGGAAGGCACTGTAGCTCCTTCCTCTCCGCGCCCCTTTGTTTTGCTTTGTGGTTCTGAGCAGCTGAGCTTCCCGGGAGGTGGGGTCAGAGGCCGCGGTGTCAGCTCTCCAGGGAGGCGGGGGTGACAGGTCCTGGCCCTCCGGTGGTCCCGGACAGGGGGCTGCCGTCTGTCCCGGCCTCCATTCCAGACCAGCGGCCCCTTTTGGGACAGATACGACCCTCCAATAGTATAACAAGGATCTGGGCTTGTACTGAGCGTCTGCACTTCCCTCACACCTCCTTTCTGAGGGCGCTTGTCTGGGAAACAGTTTGTAGAACCAGCCAAGACAACAAGGCCTGAGATTTAAGAGTTGCGAGTGCTTTCAGATTCTCACCTGGGATGGGGGTGGCGGTGGGGGCTGAGTCAAGCTTGCCCTCAGGGGTAGTGGGAGAACAGGGGAGGTGACAGCTCAGGAACTACCCCTCCTTCCCATGTGCAAGTGTCAGGTGGGACTTAAGGGGTTCATCGACCTCCCCCACCCTTCCCCATAGCTCCCCCACTCTTAGAAGTTGGAAGTAACCTTAGCTCCCTACCCAGAGAGCTTTGTGACTGCTGCTAAGTGCATTGTGTACCAGCCACAGCAGGAGCAGGAAGTAGGGAGTGTTATCAGTCCATTTTGCAGACAGGATAATGGAGGCTCAGAGAGGTTAAGTGGTTTGCCCAGGGGCACACAGCCCTAATTTGTAATCCTCTCAGGTTTCTCCAACTAAACTCAAACCGGTTAGGTTCTCTTGTGTGACTCTGTGACACTTGGTCCCTTTGATTTCAGTTGACCTGGGTATCACCTGTAGTTAACACCTCAGCAGAGCTGTCAGAGTGCTGCTGTGGGGAAGGGGGAAGGAGCACCGGGAAGCTGGGCTGAGGGGAGGATTGTTCCAGCTGTGGCTGAAGCTGAGCATTTGCCTGTGGGAGCTGAGAGCTGGAGGCATGTGAGTCAGGGGAAGGGGGGCTCCCAGGCCGGCAGGGGGGGGGCGCTCGGGAGCCAGCCGCACCGTCATCCTCCTCCTCTTCTTCCTCCTCCTCCTCCACCGAAGCTGGGACTTGCCCTGGCTTGCTGCTCTCCAACCCTGCAGGGAGGGAAGCTGAGCCGTCGGGGACCTGGTCGTCACTCTGCCCTTTGACCCTCCGTGGCACCCTGATGGCAGCTGGCGGAGAACTTTCCTGCTCATTCTCCACTTGCCTTGGGTGTCCCGCTCCTGCTACCGCCACTCTGTGACTTTAAGGAGGTCATTCAACTCCCTTGTCCTCGGTTCCCTCATTTGTAGATGGGGATAATGATAGTCTCCTTCGCTGACCAGGGGTGGGCGAAAGTATTATGTGAACGGGTCTTCTGCTTCTCATTGGGTGCACGGGTCGTGGCGTTCCAGTAGGGCCGGGAGCGCTGCCAGGTGCTGGGCGTTTTAGGGTGATAGCAGGAGGTGTCCACCCGTGAGGATTTCCCTGTGGTGGCCAAGGTCCGCCTGTAGGTAGCTCCCGCTAGGTGACATACCCCTTCCACCTCTCTGACCTGGGACCCGACTATTCTAGCAGTCACTGGTGCTGAATCCACCTCTGGGGGGTGGGGCCGAGGGAGAGGGGCCATGGAGGGAGGTGACGCAGGTGGTCTTGCCATTTTACAGGTGAAGAAACTGAGTTCAGAGGAAGCCTGTTCTATGGCTGGGGCTAAGTGGGAAAGGGACGCTGCGTTCAGTCAGCGGAGCTTTGGAGATGACTTTTTGAGGGAGCCCCTGCCCCCAACTGCTGTCCTCTCCTTGATGTGCACATATCTTCCTTCCTGAGATGACAGGCGCAAATAATAGTAATTCCTGGGTGGGTAGGAGGAGGGGTGATGTAGGCCTCTCTAGGCTGAATGTTTCTGAAAGTAAGAAAGGATTTTTGTTGGGGGGGGGGTAAGGAAGCATGAGTAAGGCCCAAGAGGGACAGACCGATGCCCCGCCCCCCTTCCTGCTGACTTCCTTCCCAGAAGCCTCTGGGGCCTCCCCCAGCCTTCCTTGGGGATGTGGGGTCTTCTTCCCCTTCTCCCTTCCAAGTGGCTGTGGAAGGGCCAAGGGGTCAGCGCCAAGCCCTGGGGCCTGGTGGGAGGGGTCCCCGGGTGTGGGGAGGGTGGTCCAGGTCCAGCCACCGGCAGAGTTCCCGCCAGCCTTCCCAGCTCTCCCTTGTAGCTGTCTTGACTCCTGGTCTCAAGAATGCAGAGGGCTGCTGGTGGGGGAAGTTAATTGGAAACAGGAAAACATGGCATTCCTTTCCAGCCGGCCTGGGCTTGGAAAGCAACGGAGGGGCTGCCTTTTTCCCTCTCCCGCCCCGCAGGGGAGAGGGGTGGGGGGCATGGCTGTCTTGCCCTGGTCTCTCGGGCCTCCCCCTCATCGGGCACCCTCACTGTGACTAGAAGCAGTCAGTTCCCGAACTACACATCCACGACATGCGGTGTCCCCCATCAGAAGGAAGTGCCGCCCCCGCCCCACCAGTTAGTCACTGTTCACATCAAGTTCGTCCCTTCGCTTTGAGGGCGGAGGGCCTGCCTGCGAGTTGGCACCCCAGCGTAGGATGTGTCACACTGGGGACACATGGGAAATGTTTAGTTGAACGGTCCCCAAGGAGTCCCTCCTCATTCCTTCTCTAGAATTGTCCCCTGCCTGGAGTACCACCATTAGGGTGTTGTCCCCATTGACTGAAGCCTTTGTGTCTCGGTGCATTGCAAGTCTCCCCAACGGGGAGAGGGAGAATGTGTTCCAAGGCATTTCTAGTTTGGTGACAATTAGTCTTGTGCAGTTGGTGTATTTGTGGTGGCGAGGCCCTGTTGGCAGGAGAAGCCGGAGAGAGTGCCTTTGTTTAATTGTTCCCAGTGAAACTTCCTTGAGGGCCTACTGTGTGCCAGGGCCCTGGGGCTCAGCCACGATATCGGGACCCAGTCCAGGAGGAGGTACGGACTGTTTTCCGAACTGGATGAGCTGGGTGGGATTTGATGAATTCGGTCTGGGTGGTCTGTGAAGTCTCCAAGGAGGAAGCAACTTCTTTTCTCTTTTTTTTTCTAAGTGATGGATGCACGTGAGACGCATTCAGCGTAGTGAGTCTCCTTCTCCGCCCCCGCTGGCATCCCTGGGACCCCAGCTCACCTCCCCAGAGGCAACTCTTCAGTCTTAATATTCTGCACACACTCGTTTATATCAGTGTGTGTGTTTGTAAAAATACTTATCGTGCACAGATGGTCGCACACCCTTTGCACTATTCTGCATGTTAATTTTTTTCTTCACCTCTCAGGGAGACCCTTCTGTGCATTCTGGGAGGGTCTCCTCCGGCTTTTTCTTGGCTGCGTGATAATCCTCGGAGTGGGTGAATCCCCCCTCGGCCTGGCAGGCACCGGCAGATGTTTCCAACGGTGTCTGCGCGCAGAGGTGGAAGGTGCACATCCACATGTCTCACTGGGAAGTGGGTACGCCTGTGAGATAACCCCTGGAAGTGGGATTGCGAGAACCAGAGCCTGCCACTTGTCACTTGGTAACTCTTAGGAGGTCCCTTTGCAGCCACCTCTTGAAGGAAATCGTTCTCCCTCCTGTTCAGTTCATCCAACCTGTCGGGCTCCGGGGTCTTTGTGTCTTGGGACCTCCTTGCCTCTTCCCCCTGCCTGTGGCCTGCATCACGTGCTTGCCAGTGGGTGTGGAGGTCAAGAGTGTGGGCTCAGGCGGCCAACTGTCTGTTGGTTCAAATCTTGGCTCTGCCAATTGCTGGCTGAATGGCTGTAGCCAAGAAGTTTGCCTACTCTGGGGCCCGGTTTTCCCTTCTGTTAAATGGGTTCATCTCAGTACCTACCTTTGGAAGGTTGTTATGAGGATTAACTAACGTTCCTCAAAAGTTCATAGGTTGCCTGTACAGTCAATGGCAATGCTCTCTGTCATGCTTTGTTAGTTCTTTCTCCCCGGGGCCTTTTCATCCCAGCCGAACCTCAAATGCCTGAAATTCGCTGGCATGGGAGGGAATGCCGGCTCTTCCACTTAATTGGGGCATGACTCTGGGCAAATGATCCCTTTTCTGGGTGTCAGTTTACTTGTCTGTAGAATGGGCCCGTGACAGCTCCCTCGTAGAGTCTGCTGGGAGGGCCTGGCGAGGCAGTGTTCCTCCAGGCCAGGCGTGCAGGGGGCTTTCAGGAACTAGCAGCTGAGGGTGCTGCTGTTTTCCCTGTGATTGCTGTTCTCCCTGGGGACCCGGGCTGACTTATCCTCTCTGAAAGGTCTCCATTGTCTTCCCCAAAGGCACATGGGAACAATGTTGGCATTCTAAACCAGACGGCACATTGCAGGCTGCTCTGGCATCAGGCACGGCGGCGTGACCCTGGAAACAGGGCTTCCCTCCCCCGTGCCTCAGTTTCCTCATCTGGAAGAATGGGGGTGACAGAAGACCGCCTCGGGTGTGCTCACGGGTGTTCAGTGCGTGGGATGAGAGAAAGAGAGTGACATCACCTTATTGTCCTACTTATTGATGCATTCATTGGTTGATTCTTGGATGTGTCCTGAGCAGAGCTTGAACCTGCAACCTTGGCGTATCGGTACGGCGCTCTAACCAAGTGAACTGCGTGACCAGGGCCTTACTATTATTGTTATTAGGAGAAGTAGCAAAGTCTCCCACGAGATCAGACCCAAGTCCTTACTGCCTTCCCCCCAAAATCTTAGGCAATCAATGTTGGCATTTTAAATAGAGGACAAGGTCCCAGGCAACCCAGTGCCCCTTGGGTCTCAGCTCCCTCACCTGTAACAGAACTTCCCTCCTGGGCTTGTTAGGAGACCTAAAGGGTGAAGACGAGGAAAGCTTCCTTAAGACGGGGCCCGACCTGGAGGAGTGCACAGGGAAGGGTCACTCTCTTTATTATCTATTCATGAGTAATACTTATAAAAGTATCATTTTAACTTTTTGTCGTGGAAATTTTAAAGCGCCCACCAAGAGCTGAGAGAATAGTATACTTCAGCCCTTTGTGCCCATTGCTGGCTTCAGCAACTTTCTGCTAATCTTTTTTGTCCATTACCCCCAACGCTGCCTTTTAAAAAAAATCTGGAGTACTTTTTAGCAGATTCCAGACATCTTATCCTTTTAGCTGGATTGTTCGTGTTCCTAGTGGCATTATTACTCCTGCTGTTGCGAATCGGATTGGCCACCCCCAGGGTCTCTCCTGCCCCGTGAAGGAGGAGACAGGAAGCTCTTGTCACAGCTTAGGGAAATTGAGGCAGGAGGGATGGGCCTTGGCAAGGTGGTTCTTTCTCTGTGGTCCCTTCTCTGGGACCTCGGTGTGTGGCCCAGTGTTGGCTGCGCAGGCCTCGCACCCTGGGGGCTGTTTCTGATGACACGTTTGAGGATTAGCGCCTGGGTGTGGGCAGCGTGGACTCAGGCTCTGATGTCCTGGGCAGGACCGTCCCTGTGCAGGGCGAGTTCGGTGGCAGGGGCGTGGACGCGATGACCCCGGAGGTGAGGGGTAGTTGGGTCAGCTGCCCAGGTTCGAGTCCTCCTTCTGCCCCTTCTAACCTTGTGACTCGGGGGCAGGTGGCGCCCCTTCTCTCCTCCCAGGTTAGAGAACCAGAAGTGCAGGAACAATAACAGATGCCTCTCCCGGGAGCCTTTGCACGCACTGAACAAGGCCCTGTGTGGAAAAGCATTTGGCCAAGCGCCTGGCTCAGTCAGCAGAAGGCCTCTGTCACTAGTGTTGTCACCATTGTTACTTCTCATTTCTGTGTGGACCTAAGGGGGTGTAGCCAGACACGCTTGGTGGGGTTCAGAGGGTCGGAGGAAGGGTGGAGGGTCCCGAGTGCCCAGCCATCTCCCCTCTCCCACCCCACCCCTCACTGGTTCCCCCGCAGAGCGCTTTTTCAGAGGGTCTGGAGGGTCTGGAGGGGGCTGCCCACTAGACGACCCCACTCCCAGCCTCCACTGTCCCCTGTGTCCCGGCCTGGCAGCCCTGGGAGCAGAGTGAAGGGGGGTATCCCTGTTCACGACCCCTGGGGCCTGGAGGGAGCCCCTGGTGGCCTCCTCGGCCTGGAGGCTAAGGGCGGCCCTTCCCCCAGGGCACCCACAGGTCAAAGCTCCCCGAAGCCCCCTTTCCGGGAGGGTGGGTGCTGCGTGTCGCCCCCTGTGCAGTGCTGGTCAGGTGGACACCCCAGCTCCGCCTCACAGCGTGGTTGGGACAGCTGGCGTGACTGTAACCCCCTCGCTCCCATTCACAGCACCTCCCCTGTCCTCGAATACGGAGCCCCCCGGACTAGGTGAGGGGGTGCCGTCTGGAAGAGCTCTTAGCTCTTCACCCTCTCATGCCAGGCTCCCCGCGGCTCAGCAGGCCCTTGCGGCAGAGTCCTGCATCCCTTGCCCTCACAGCAACCTCCTCCCGTATTTAAGACGCATCTTTGTTCTCCTGTGCCCTGGCACATGTTTGCTTTGCGAGGTGGGTTTCTACTTTCCATGGAGGATCTTGCTTTATTTCTCCTTCTCTGTCTTTTCCACCTAGCTCTTTGCTTTTATCTCTCTTTATTTATTGATTTTTTGAGAGAGAGAGCAAAAGGGAGAAAAGATATACACACACACACACAGAGAAACATCAATTTGTTGTTTCATTTATTGGTGGATCCCTTGGTTGATGCTTGTATATGTCCTGACGGGGTCGAACCTGCACCCTTGGAGTATCAGGACGACACTCTAACCGACGGAGTTACTCAGCCAGGGCCCCAGCTCCTTGCTCCTAGGCCTCCGTGTTGCTACTTGTCCACGTGGTGCAGCCATCACAGTGTGCTCAAAATTCTCCCTGGGGCCAGACCTCCAGGTTGCCACCATCTCCCAGTTCCAGAGGTGAGAGACAAATTGACTTGTCCAAGGTCACACAGCTAGCTGCTGGCAGAGCAGGGATTTGAGTCCGGGCAGATCCTCCTGGTTAATTCCTGACCCGCACAGCCTCCTGTGTCCCTGGCCTCAGAGCTCTGCCCTCAGGGACGGGGGAAAGAGATAAGCCAAGAACACACCCATCCTCCCTGCAAGGTGAGATCAGTATCTTAGTCAGCTAAGATCCCTGGTGGAGGCTGGGAGGAGAGGTGACTCCTGGAGTATGTTGGGGCAGTCAGGGGAGGCTTTCTGGAAGAGGGGACTTCTGGGGGGACATGCTTTGGATTCAACGCCATTCCCAGTAGAGGAGCTTGGGACGCTTTGTACAAAGGCCTGTTGAAGCTTCGTGGGGAAGGAGGGCCTGGGACACGGGAGCTGGGATCTGGGGCACCGGAGTCTTGTTGATGGGAAGTAAGAGAAAGAGGAAGTTCCGGATGCCCCAAGGTCATTGGCTTCAACAACTGGGTGGATGCAGCTGCCCTTTCTTGAGACGCGGTTGGGCGCCAGTAGTTGGGGACCACAAACCCCGGAGACTAAAGATCTAAAGCCCTCTTCGCTGGGGGCGGGGGAGCGGAATGCAGAGAGGAGAGAGACGGAGAGTGAACGCATGAACCGTAGTGCTCCCCCGTGAGAGATGGGGACCCTGAGTGATGCCTGAAGTCCCAGGGATGCGGATGGGTCCCTGAGGAGAGCGCAGGAGAGAGTCGAGAAGCAACCTGAGTGCCCGCCCATGGGTGGGGTAGGGGCATCTTTGGCCCAAACAGAGAAAGAGAGGGAGGAGGACCCGGATCAGACACGGTCAGCGTCTCGGTCAGCGTCTCGGGAACGAGGTGGAGGGGTTTCTGGAAAGGCTGTAGCTTACATGGACGCGAGGTCAGGCCTCCCGGGTTGGATGCAGCTGTCCTGGGAGCAAAGAGGTTCTGCGTTTGATGGGTAGGTAGGGGCGGGAGCCAGGCTGAAATATGGTGCGGAGCCATGGGAAGGGGGAGGATGGTTTCATGGAAGGAAGGGAGGGAGGAAAGAAAGAAAGAAAAAAATCTTGCTACCTTCCATGGCTCCTTAGTGCTCTCAGGTAAACTTCTAACCCTCACCTCCCCAGAAAAAGCCCCTCTAAGTCTGGCTGGGCTTGTCTCCTTGACCCTACCTCTCACCTTTCACCTTGTCTTCTTCTTCGTCCTCCTTTTAAAAAACGATTTTTATTTATTTATTTTTAGAGAGAGGGCACATGAGGAAGAAGGAGAGGGAGAAAATCATCGATCACACACCCCCACTGGGGACCTGGCCCACAACCCGGGGGGGAATCGAACCGATGACCTTTCGGTTCACAGGCCAGCGCTCAGTCCGCTGAGCATCACCAGCAGGGCTCACCTTGCCTTCTTTATGCTCTGAGCTTGGTCCTCCCTACCCACTTTTGTCCTTGCTGTGCCCTCTGCCTACTGCAATCTCCTCCAAGTCCTTCCTGTCTCCCCGGCCTCTGTATAAATACCCCCTCCTCAGGGAAGCCCTCCTTGTTGCCCGTCAAGCTTCCTTCCCAGCACTCAGTTAATTCCCATGGTAGGATTCACCCCCAGGGCCTGACTCCAAATAAACTCATAATGGGTATTGATTGCCTAAACAAGGGGCTAGGCAACCTTGCCGCAGGTTGGGAGGAGAGGTGCACAGGGAATTGGTTTTCCAGGATCTGAGCAAGCTTAGGGGCTGGGGAGAGAAAAGGAAAGGGGTGAAGGAGAGTTCTGGAAGAGGCCGGAGGGGTGGTGCCCAGTTGGCCTCAGGAGTGTTGCCTCGCAAGTGAGGGGCGAGGAGGAGCGCGGGATGAGGGCCGAGGAAGATGATGTTGGCGCGGTCGGGAGGGAGTGCAGGAGGCCAGCGTTGCCTGCCTGGGCACGAGGAGAGGGCGGCCTGTGGGGGCCCGGGGCCCAGCTGGTGCGGGGAGGGAGCTTCGGCACCTGGCCCGCCTCCGTTGGGAGGCAGGATCTTAAAGCGTGGCTGGTGGTTCACAGTTTGGGGGCGAGAGCTCTGAGGTCCTTTTGGGAATCTGGTCAAAGGCCCCAAACCTTTTCCCCAGAGAAATGCACGCTTGGCCCTCCCAGCTGCGGGCAGAGGGTTCCGGGAGCTGGGGGGGGCGGGGGTAAGAGCTTTACCCAGATTGTGACCATGGCAACAGTGATAGCAGCAGTCAGTGCTGCCCTGACTCTGGCCCAGGCCCTTCGCGAGCGCTGACTCATTTACTCGCAGAGGGACCCGGGCAGGCAGGTGCGCCGAGCACCCCCATTGCACAGAAGAACAAACTCAGGCGCAGAGCTGTTAAGTGACTCGCCCAGAGTCACACGGCTGTGAAATGGTGCTCTGGCCTCAGAACCCGGGCTTTTGTCCGTGAAGGCTCGATGCCGCCTCGTTACTGGGGCCAAAATGAGAAAGCCCACAGCCCGGAAGCTGCTCTCGCCCTTCTGCCCCCACTGCTGGTTGGGGATCCGACGTGGGTCTCAGGGACCCACGGGGAGCCGGTGTCTTCGTTAACATAACCGTGCCGCCCCAGCTTCCTCCAGAGAGCGGATCCGTTTGTGAGTCTGTGAGCTGGCGAGTCGGGCTGGGTGGGCGGCAGGCTGCGATGAGTCAGCGAGGCCCGAGGGACGGGCCTGAGGGGTCAGGACTCGCAAGGCACAGCGGCTTGTAGCCAGCTGTGGGGCTTGGAGTGCCTCTCTTGGCCTCAGTTTCCCCGTCAGTGAGAGGGGCCCCGTTCCTTTCTCTTGGCGGTGAGATAGGTGACGTCGTGAGTTGACAGAAGGGCTGTGTGTATGTCACTAGCTGGTATTGTAAGTGTTTCAAGATTCAAAGTGTCTCAGACCGGAGCTCACGCTGGATGACGGGGGCTGATACCCCCGCAAGGCGGGCAGCTCCCGTCGCCAAAGAGACTTAAAATTTCGGCAGCAAAGAGTGTTTCTGCTGCTGATAGGTCTGTGGCTGATGGCACTGAGAGGGCGGAGACACAAGGATGGTCATTGCAGGTCGGGGGTGTCCCCGAGTCGGGAAGAGGGGAGAGAATGGATTTTAGAGATGTTTCAAGGGTGAGATGGCACATCTGGGGGCCACAGAGTTGCCTAAATTATCTACTGGTGGGATTGTTGGGGAGTTTCACTTGAGATTCTGTGTAGTTGGGTGCCTGGCCCAAGAGCACCTTGTAAATGCTGGTCGATCACTCTCGCTGCTGTTGCTATTATTATCACTAACGAGCCTTTAGCCTGTACCCACTGGTGCGGACAGACGGGGCTGGCCTGAACACCAACGGCTTCTCAGACTTCACCGGTTTCTCAGACTTGACTGCCCGCAGGTTCCTTGGGGAGCCTGTTCCGGTGGGTTCTGATTCAGTAGGTCTGTGGCTCTGCGTTTCTGACGGGCTCGCAGGTGCGGCCAGCGCTGCCCTTGGACCGCGTGTTTGAATTGCAAATGGGGTACCGTGCAGAGTGGTTTCCCCTCGGCTCTGAGTCGCTGTGAGCTGTCCGCAAATCTGAGACGTTGGATGCCAGGCTAAAATAAGATTCCTTAGCTCTCAGCTTTTCCATTTGCTAAATTGAGGGCAGGTCTGTATCAATTATTATATAGGGGGAAAACTCATGTAACCCTCTACGTCTTTGCACTGACCCCCCCAACCCCTCCCCCCCACCCCTCGGGGAGGCGACCTCGGTGGGGAGTTTGTGCTATAGTCTTTCAGCCGCCTTTTCTTTCGGATAGTCACCGGAGGACATGTTTATTGATTTTAGAGGAAGGGGAGGGAAACATCGATGTGTGAGAGAAACAGTGATTGGCTGTCTCTCATAAGCGTCCCAATGGGGGCGCGAACCTGCAACCTACGTACGTGCCCTGACCCAGTATTGAACCCGCAACCTTTCTGGTGTGCAGGACGACACTCCAACCACCGAGCACCCTGCCAGGGCCTACCCTTGCTTTTTAACTTGAACAAATGTCTTCAAATTATTTCCATGCCGGCAGTCTTGAAACTCATTCTTCTAGCAGCTGAGGAGTAGTCCATAATTTATTTAATCTCTACCCTAAGGGTTTTTTTTTTTTTTAAGTTTGATTCCAATTTTTTCTGTGAGTCTATATGTGTCTTTATATTTAAATGGCTCTGTAGTCTGACCATTTCCATCTGTCGATTACCATATTAAGATGATTGCTGTCGGGTAGAAATAAAATGCTAGCCAATTGTTACATTATTGTAGCACTGGCCAGGTGGCTCAGTTGGTTAGAGCATCATCCCGATACGCCAAGGTTGTGGGTTCTCTCCTTGGTGAGGGCACATACAAGAATCAGCCAATGAGTGCATAAGTAAGTGTAACAAGTCAGTGTTTCTCTCTCTTCCCCCCTTCCTCTCTCAACATAAATAAATAAAAAAGGCATATGTTATTTAAAATTTTCTAGTAGCCACAGTAGCAAGAGGGAAAAGTAATGTGAATATATTTTATGTAACCTAATAAACCCAAAATACTATCATTTCAACCTGTGATCAGTATAAAAATCATTAATGAGATGTTTTATAGTCTTTTATTGTGGTTAAATACACTGAACATGAACTTTACCATTTTAACTGTTTTTCAGCGTACAATTCAGTGACAAGTATATTTGCAATGTTGTGTAACTCTCTACCCACTAAATATCCCCTCACCCTTCCTTGCTAGTAACCTCTATTTTACTTCCTGTCTTTATAAATTTGCCTACCCTCGGTACCTCAGATAAGTGGTACCACACAGTATCCATCTTTTTGCATCTGGCTTATTTCACTGAGCACAATGTCCTCAAGCCTCATCTTTGTGGTCGCATGGATCCGCGCTTCGTTCCTTTTCATGGCTGAGTAATATTCCAGTGTCTGCACACCGCCCCCCCCCCCCCGTTTTTGAACTCCGGTGCGTATTTCAACACCCATAGCACACGTGGTCTGGAGCTGCTGCGTTTCAGGGCTCGGCAGCTGAAGTGCGTGGCGGGCAGGGCAGCACCAGCCTAGGCCATTTTCTGTTCCCTGTCCTTACTAATGTGGCCAGATTGAAATCTTCCATCTTGCTCTTTGTTTTCTGTTTACTGCCCGTGCGTGTTCTTTGTTCCCTTTTTCTCGTTTCCTGCCTTCTTCAGATGAATTGAGTAATTTAGTGTCCCTTGCACCCCCACTGTTAGCTGATTCACACAGCCTCTTTGTAGCATTGGGGGTTCTCTTCTGCCTCTTGGACCAGGGCTTCCAGTCTCAGTGCACCAGGAGCCATGAGGGGGGGTTGCTTTGGGCTGGGGAGTGGCCCCACCTGACATTCTTGGAGCCACACCTTCAGCCACTTATGCAAGCGTGCTTCTTCCCAGCTCCTTTCCTGGAAGAGGACTTGCTAAGGCAAAGGGAAGCGCGCATTTAGATGTGGGTAGGCCCTGCCAAATGGCATTCCACAAAGGCTTCGCCATTCTCACCCCTTGCGAGTGGTGGCCAGGATTTATGGAGTGACTGCTCCGTGCCAGGCCTGTGCTGTACCCTGGGGACACAGGCGAGAGTCAGCCCGGGTCCTGCTGCTTAAACACCTCTCGGTCTTCGAGGCCCAGGGCAGCCCCGGAGCCGCCTCAGAGGCAGGCGGAGCTGTCAGAGGAACTGAGAAAAGGAGAGGTGAGAGGATGTTCCAGGTGGTGGCAGCAGCTTGGCAGCCCGCGCCCTGGCGGCGTGAGAGCTGGCCGGAGCAGGAGGCGGGCCGCCCTGGGCCGGCGGCCGCACGTGTGGGCTCGCCATCGGGGCAGGACACGTGCAGAGGAGGAAAACAACCGCCTCCCTCTGGGCTGGTTTGGGGAGGATTCCAGGGGAAGGAAGGCAGCACACCAGCTGTTTGACCCGATTGCCGCCGCCGTGGTGGGAAGGGATCAGCGTCAGGAAGGGTCAGCTTGACCTAGGGGCCGGCTTGACCCCGGTTTTGGACAGCGCCGAAGGCCTGTGTCAGATAAACTTCCTGGACACGCTACTCCAGGCCTCTGGGTAACCGCAGAAGCTGTGTCGCAGGGGTGTGACCACGCGGCCTCAGTCAGTGACACGGTGGCAGCACAGAGCTCGGTACCCTCCGGAACGGGAGGGAGGCTCCCTGAAGGTTAGCTGCAATTATTGTTGTTGCTGCTTTTGTTGTCTTTGTTGTCATTATCGTTAATCTAAGGCCTACGGGCAACAGCCAGATCCTTCCTTGTCCCCAGGGCCCAGGCCCCAGAGAAGCCAAGGCAATTGCTCAGGGTCAGAAAATTGCAGATCCGGGATTTGAAGCGGGGTTTGTCTGATCAGAGCTCATGGGTGTCCCCTTTCCAGGTCTCTGGGGAGCCTCCAGGGTTAGCACACAAGGACTGTGCCCCTTGTAGAACAGCCAGGGAGCGAGACACGCTATCAACATAACACCGCCAGGGTCAGTAATGGTACCGCGGTGACTTGGGCAACAAGACCTGACCTGTAGCCCGGACTATTTATAGTCTGTCTTGATCATGTTCCAAGTGAATATTCATGTTTGGATGCAGAAATATTAGCAGTTGATTGTGGGGCGCCGCCTCAGAGCCCATTGTAGGTGTTCTGTAATAGACACGTGGACACCATTACCTCGCAAAGTCTGGGAAAAAATCTGTTTCGGCACACACCTCAGCCCGAGGGACTGGAATCAAGGATCGCAGAGGCACGTGGCTTCTGTCTCCCCCTTTCCCACACCCCAGGGCGCGTATTGCACACTGGTCAGCACCTTCATGGGTTGTGTTTGCTACTCGATTTCTGCACTCCCAGCTGCACGGCTCCCAGTGAGCAGCGGCGTCAGCCCTTGATGGAACTGCAGGCGAGGGAGCGGGTTGGGTGGTGGGAGTGGGCCGTGGGGCTTGTGGAAACCTGTTCTCCAAAAGCCGGGAGCCTGGAGTCTGTGCTGGGCTGTGGCCAGTGGCGAGCAAGGAAGGGGGAACAGGATGATGGGCCAGGAGCAGTGTCCTGGGAGCCGGAGAGGCCAGGCCCTGCAGGCGGCCAGAGAGCAGAATGGGGCGGGCGGGCGTGCGGGCAGGCGTGCGGGCCAGGGTGATCAACTCACTTCCCCCTCGTTCAGGGCGTTCCGTCCCCAGCCAGTGCTACTGCGCTGAACTCTCCACCGGGTTGTCTGATGGGCACCTCAAACTTTATGTCCAGCACTGTGGCCCCCTCCTCCCCCGACCCCCAAAACAAAGCCAAGCCAAGCCAAGCCTGCCCCTCCCAGGTCGTCACTGTCTCTGCTAATGGCAGCTCTGTGTCCCCCCCCACCCCCCGGACAGGGACAGGGCTAGATAGATACTTTTCTGTCATCTTGACTTTCTCTCTCTCTCTTTCTTAATTTAAAATTGAACTTTCCTTATTGTAGTAAACAACACAAGCATAAAATTGACCACCCTAACCCTCCGGAAGTGCAGAGTTCCGTAGTGTTAAGTATAGATCCACGTTGTCGTCTTGGGCACCTCTTCTTCTAACCCTTGTGCACCTCTGCCTAGAGAATGTCCCCAGAACCTGGCCTCACGTCCCCACTTCCACTGCTCCCCACCTTGGTCCAGCCGCTGTCACCTGCCCCCCCCGCCCCCATTGCGCCTCCTCCTCCTCCTCCTGGAACCCAGCCGGCGCCTCTCACCAAGCCGAGGGACCCCCGTGGAACCGGAGTCTGCTCACGGTCTCTCCTCTGCTCAGAGCCCTCCCGTGGCTCCTGTCACTCAGAGTGAAAGCGAAGTCCTTGCAGAGGCCCAGACTTCTGCTGTCCACCTCGGCGGCCTCTGGCCACGCATGGCCCTTGGGCGCTAAATGAGCTGTGAGTGTAAAATGCACGCTGGATTCCAAAGTTTTAGAATGAAGGGGGCCCTGGCTGCTGTGGCTCAACTGGTTGGGTGTCATCCCACAAAGCGAGAGGTCACTGGTTTGAGGATCCTGGTCAGGGCGCATGTCTGGGTTGTGGGTTTGATCCCCTGCCGGGGTGTGTAGGAGAGGCAGCCGATGCATGTTTCTCTCTCACATGGGTATTTCTCTCCCTCTTTCTCTCTCCCTTCCCCTCTCTCTAGAATCAATAAAAGAAAAAAAAAGAATGAAGGGGGGAGGAAAGGTAAACTAATCTCAATATTTTTATATTAATAAAAGTATTAACTATCTTTGTAATATTGATTGCATGTGGAAATGCCTGTGTTTGCGTATGTCAGGTTACGTAAAACACATTAATAAAATTGGCGTGTGTGAGGCCACCTGTTTTTCCCACTAAGAAAGGCTCTCATCGTGTGTTGTTTGGACAGTGCTGGTTTGGAAGGTCCCTCCGCCCTAGGGCGGCTGGAGGAGCAAATGAATTTACATAGGTAAATCTTTCAAAGCCTTTCCTGATCCATCAAATGGCACATATGTATTAGCTGTTTTTTTTTTATTATTATTATTGCAGGAAAATGTGCATAACACAGAATTTACCCCTTTTACCACTTTTAAGTGTACAGCTCAATGGCACTGAGACGTCCATAATGTTGTGCAGCTGTCACCTCTGTTCACTGCCAGAATTTTTTCATCGGCCCAAACAGAGACTCTGTACTCATTAATTAATAACCTATCCTGCCCTCCCGCCCCTCCCCCCCCGCCCGCCGGCAGCCTCTAATCTACCTTCTGTTTCTATGAATTTGCCTATTGTGGTTACCTTGTATCGGTGGAATTGTGCATTAATGCTTCTTCTGTGTCTGGATTATTTCACTGAGCATAACGTTCTCAAAGGTTCATCAATACTGTCACGTGGATGTCACAGAATTCCATTCCTTTCTGCGGGGGAATGATACTCCACTGTATGGATGTACCGCATTTGTTTATCCATTCATCAGGTGACAGACAGTGGGGTTGTTTCTACCTTTTGGCTATTGTTATTTTTTTAAATGGTTTTTATTAATTTCAGAGAGAAGGAAGGGGGAGAGAGAGAGAGAGGAAAAAAAATTGATTTTGTTGTTGTTGTTGTTCCACCCATTGATGTATTGCCACATGCCCTGACTGGGGATCGAACCTGCAACCCTGGTGTGTCAGGACGACACCCTAACCAACCAAGCTACCCAGCCAGGGCTAGCTGTCATTATCTTTAGTACATGGTCTGGACCCTGGCTTTCTACCCAACCTCATCTCCCACTAACTGCTCTCCCCTCGCTCAGTCGGCTTCAGCCACACAGGCTCCTTTCGCACTCACACACAGGTGCACCTCAGGGCCTTTGCACTTGCTGTCCCCCTTCTCCATGACCCCCTGCCTCCCTGCTTCGACTGAGCCTAACCCTAGGAGTCTATTTAAAATCGCGATCCCCTTGCCGTTCTCCTTCACTGCTCTTCCTCCATAATCACGTTCTGACGTACCATCTCTTTTATGTTTGCATCGATAGTATATAAATATTTTATAGTGTAAGTATTTTCTTTTGAATTTTCTGTGGTGCTGTTTTATTTCTTAATAGTTTTGCCATGAGCCACCACAAATCCCTTGTAAAATCAGACAGGATAATAAGTAATTAATAAACAAGTAGCGAGAGTAGGGATGGAAAACTGCTCCGTTCGTATCCTCATGTTAGGAGAAGCCATCAAACTGCTGTGAAACCTGTCATGCTGGGGTGGGGACAGAGATCGTTTTACGAGTCCAGAGTCCGTGTTCCTGGACCAAAGCGCCACACCCCCTCCGCGGCCTGGTTCACCAGGATTAGAAGTTGACCTCTTGCCTCTGTGGCGCTGCCTTTGCCCAGAGGAGCCTGGAAGAAGCCGGGGCAGCCAGCTCTCGTCCACCAAAGTCTGACCATCTGTGTAGGTGGGGTGACCTTGTACCGGTCAAACACAAGGACATCGCCCGCTTGGGTCAAGGGCATCTGCTGTGGAGGGTCCTGGTACAGAATCACTGCCAGCGCCTGGACGCAGACTCCATCCTTGTTCTTTGGGGCGGCAGCGGCCGCGGCCGCCGCCGCACAGGCAGCCTTGCTGCCCACAGCCTGGCCAGCGGGGGGCGGGACCGCGGGGGGCTGGCGCGGCATGGGGGGCGCCCTGGCCGCCCCTGCACAGTGCACGGCTTGGCAGGGAAGGAGCGGAGTCACTGTGTACTTCTAATATTTATCAATAATTCTGTATATGACATAGCATTTCCACTTTAATACTTATAAATATAACTTACCATGTCTATTAAAATTTTATTCAATAAATATAAATCAAATACATGTAAGTTAAGTACTTGTACATAGTATAATATAGTATTAATTTTGGTCTCTGTCCTTCCCCACCTCAGTCTGGAAGGGAACAGGGGCCCTTGTTTTGTTTACAGCCGTCCCCCCAGCTTCTGGAACGGAGGCGTGTGTCTCAGTCCTTAATTGCTAAATGGGTGAATATTTAGTGGATGAGGAACTCAGGAGGATGTGTACAAGCCACCGGAGAGTGTACTGGGGGTGGAGGGGAAGGAAGGTTGGGAAGAACAGAAAAAAGGCCGTACGGCTTAAAGGTGGTGTGATCAGGCCCTGCGTGGGTGTGAGGGGCAGTAGGAACAGGCTGGCAGAGTAGGCAGGGGGGTGGGGGAATTCCTATCTTGACCCCAAACCCACTTCCCTCACTCATTGCTGGGCGATCTTGAGTCAGTGACGTGCCCTCTCTGAGCCTCATGGGTAAACAAGGAGAAGAGCGGCTGTTTACTCAAGAGGTGTGTCCTGCCTATCTGCCACGGACCAGGCACTGTCTGTGGTGGACGAAGGAGGCAGTGTCCTTGCCCACGCTGAGCTTCTGCCCTAGGCGCCCACCTCCAGGCTGATGTGCGAGTGGAGCGCTCAGAGGCCTGGCTGGCCCCTGGCGAGCCCCGGCGCCTGCAGTCAGGTTTGCTGTAAGCTGCAGCGTTCCCCGTCTCTCAGGCGGGGAACAAAGGCGCCTACGATGCAGGGTGGCCATGAAAGCCTGGGACCTCGTTGATGATAACGGTGATTTATAAATGGGGGATCTTGTCACTGGTGTGATGTTGGGCTGGGGACACAGGTTGGCCCCGACTGCGGAGCTTAAGTTTCTTTTCAAAACGCGAACTTGATATGGCCTAGAACATTTTGTGGGCACCACATCTCTGGCCTTGGACGCGGCCCTGATGCTTTGCTGTCGGCTCTTCTGAGCTGGGCCCACCTGTTGCACCCCGAGGCATGCAGAGTCCATTCCCTCTCCTGGCTTCTCCTTCTGGAACTTCTGCAAAAGGTCTTTCATTCAGCAGGCTGCTGAGCCGACCGGCCTTCATCTGGTGGGTGTGTGAGTTAGCAGGGATCATTTGAGCTACTGTAACAAGGTCATGCTAGCTACTGTAACAAATAAGCGGTCTGTTCTCAGTGGCCTAGCACAAGCCGTAAAAGTATCTTTCTTGCACATCATAGACCAGTGTGCGTGTTTCTGGTTGGGCCGCCTCTTGCAAACTCACTAAGGACGCCAGGCTCCTTCCCTCTGTGGCTCTGCCCTCCCCTGAGGCTGGAGTCCACTGTAAACGAATAGCGGAGGAATGTTTTATGTGACAGGCCTGGAAAACGAGTGTCACTCCACTTACATCCTCTTGGCCAGAATTCAGTCACATGGTGACTAGCTACAAGGGATGCTGGGAAATGTAGTCCAGCCCAGAAGGAAATCAAATGGTTTTGGGGGGCACTCACGGAAGTCTTTGCCACAGTGGGGTTCATAGATGCTGGCATGGCCAGTGGAGTGCGTGGGAAGGACCGAGGTCTGGGGGCAGCGGCATCCAGATGCTCTTTTCCTCACTTTTTTCTTGGAATTCCCAGTAAGACATGTTTTACACCGTGACCCAGGATGGACGGACAGACAGACACACGCACCTGAAACCAAAGTTTTGTGGAACTGGTAGCTTGACTACCTTTCGGTCATTCGGCAACACATTTTAAAATTCTCTTGTTTCATCCATGTAAGTGGTGGTTGAGACCTGTTACGTCGATTTCATTGCCGTTCCAGCACCGCAACCCACAGTTTGAAAAACATTGACAGTGAAAATGGAATTGAGTAAACTGGAGCTGCAACGGGCACCTTCTGGGCGTCTGAGAGCGCAGCTGCGTCCCCTGTGTCCCAGCAGCCCCCGTTGCAGAAGCACGTTGGAGGCAGGGAGGCAGGGAGGCAGGGAGGCTAGAACGCTTAGAACAAAATCCGCTCGCCTCCCCTGCCCCCGCCCCTCGACCACCCCTCTGACGGCATTCCCGGTGCGTCCTCCCGCTTCGCAAGGGTCTGGTTGTTCTTGGGGCCAGCCAGGCACCTTCCTGCCTCAGGGCCTTTGCACTCACTGTCCCCACAGCCTGCTGTGCTTCCCCCCACGTATTTGCGTGACTCGGGTCACCGCTTCCGTGGTACCTCTGCTGACCCCTCTGTTTTAAGATGGAGACCACCCCTTTCCCCATCATTCCTTACCCTGCGCTATGGTCCCCTCCTAGACACTTACCATGGTTACTGTTAACCCCGTCGTAGGGTAATTTGTTGACTGATCATGGTGTGATCCTCCTACAAGAATTTAGCTTCTTGCGGGGCCTGCCGGGGCCTGTGGCGTAGTAGGTGCCCATTAGGTATTTGTTGAGTGAATGAATCAAAGTCTTTTGGTTTTGGTTTTTTCCCTCCTCAGGGGAAAGCTGTTTCCTCAGATGTAGGACCCCCTGTCGGTAGGGAGGACGGGGCGGGGGGAGCGTGGGAGGGACAGAAACGGGGTCGGGAAGGCCATTCCCAGGAGTTCTGTGGCATCAACAGCTTGGATGCTTGAAGCAAGAACATATGTCTGTAGATTATTTTTCATAAATGAATTGCCTCAAACAATGCAGGGTTTTCCTGCCCCCCGCCCCGGCTTCGCACCAGCCCTAAATCTACCTCTTAAATCAGCTCAACCTCCTGAGGGGCCACAGGGTGTGAGCTGGTCCCCTCTGGCCTGGGGTTCTATATCTGTGTCGTGTGTGTGTTTAATGTTTACCTAAGTATAAAGGCTTCTGTGGTTTTGTTAAATGTGTTGGGGTGACATTGGTGCACAGTGATGTCAATTTCAGGTGTACCCCTTCCTGGCCTGCACTCCTACCTCTGTGCGCTCCAGCGTGTGCTGCGCCGGGAGTCTAGTCTCCTTCCGCCACCACGACCCAATGTATTTGACCCCCATTACTCTCGCGGTCCTCTCCCCCCGCCAAAGGTGTCTATGTTTTAATTTGTTTGACATGTGAAGAATTGATGCTTCTGAAATCAGTGCTTTGCACACAGGAAATTCTACAAACCCAGCCCATTTCACATTCCTTTGTGATTTTCTCTGTCTTGCCCATTTTTGGCGGGGGGGCGAGGGCAAACGTGGGTGGAATGTGAGGCCACAGCCTCGTGCCCACCCTCGTGGCACCCTGGCCCCCGGCGGGCAGTGCGTACAGAGGGCAACAACCTGGGAGACGCAGGGCCCTACCTGGAAGTGCATGTGGGGGACCCAGGAAGTACAGCCAGGAGGGGGCGGGGCCCTAGGGTCCACCTCAGTGTTTGGGAGATGGGTGGGGGCTGGGCTAATGAGCGGCCTGGGAAGTGAAGTCCGCTGTGACCTGTTGCATTTTGTTTTTTTCTTAAACTTTTTCTTAAATACTCACGATGAGCTTTTAAAGATTTTATTTATTTAATTTTAGAGGGGAAGGAAGGGAGAAAGAGGGAGAGAAACATCCATGTGTGGTTGCCTCTTGTGCGCCCCGTACTGGGGGCCTGGCCCGCAACCCAGGCCTGTGCCCTGACTGGGGATCCAACCAGCGACCCTTTGGTTCACAGGCCGGTGCTCAGTCCACTGAGCCACACCGGCCAGGGCTTCTTGCTTAAACTTTTAAACCGCTTTATTGAGATATAATTCACATGCCATCAAATCCACCTATTTAAAGCCTACAATTCGGTGGTTTTTAGTATATTCACGGAGTTGTGCAACCATCCTCTCTATCTAGTTTAGTCGGAGAACATTTTCATGTCCCCAAATAGAAACCCTGCATCCTTAAAAGTCACTCCCCTTCCCTCCCCCAGCCCTTGGCAACCGCTGCTTTTTGCTCTCAGTCCCCGTGGATTGGCCTGTTCTGGACATTTCATGGAAACAGAGTCATCCAATACGTGACCTTCTGTGTCTGGCTTCTGTCACGCAAGTCATGTTCCCAAGGTTTTTTCATGTGGTACCACTTATCACTATTTCCTTCCTGCTTTTTCTTCCTTTTCTTTTAAAAAATCGAGATCATTTTCAAACCACAAATTTCTCCCTTTGAAAGTATACATTGCAGTGGTTTTTGGTATATTCACAGTGTTGGGCACCCATCACCTCAGCCTAGTTCTAGAATATTTTCGTCACCATTTCCTCAAAAGGAAACCCTGTTCTTATTTCCCCCTGTCCCTGGCAGCCGTTGTCTACTTACTGTGTCCATAGGTTTGCCTATTCTGGACATTTCATATAAATGGACTCATGCAATATGTGGTATTTCGCGTCTGGCTTTTTTCACTTAATACAATGTAAGCATGTGTCCGTGTTTCATTCCTTTTTATGGCTGAATAGTACTCCGGTGTACAGCTGTACCGCGTTTGGTTTATCCATTCATCAGTGAACAGACGCTGGCGTTGTTTCCACTTTTTGTCAGTTACAGGTAAAGCGACTTGGTGTCCTTTTCTTTGGGGGGCAGTGGCATTTCTAGCCACTCCCTGCCCAGTCCTGTGCTGCTTTTGTTCCCACAGCCCAGGCCCCTCCTCCTCCCCCTCCTCCTCCGGCTCCCCCTCCTCCTCCGGCTCCCCCTCCTCCTCCCCTTCTTTCCCCCTTTCTCTTCCTCGCTTCTGTTCTGTTGTATTTCCCCCTCCCCCAGCCTCCACCCAGGGAGTATGAGCCTGGAAATCATTTCCAGGGAGCCCTGGGCAGGCCCACGGGGCGTCTGAGCTCTGCCGGCAGGGCCGTCTCAGCCTGCGCCCCGCTGCCCACCCCTGGGAAAGCGACAACCTGATCCTTCTAATCCAGCCCCAGGGGAGAGGTGTACGGACAGGGCCACACCTAGGAAACAGCTTTTCTTTGGGGCTTCCGTGTATTTTATTGTATATTTTGGAATAGAGAGCACCTACTCAAAACTCAAATGGTATCAAAGGTTTCTAGTGGGAAATCTCCCTCCGTCCCCCAACTCCCAGCCGGCCACTCCCAGGCCCTGTGCCCAGAGGTAACACAGCTACAGCTCCGGGGCCTCCTTCCAAAGAGATGCTCCGTGCACGTGTTAAGCGTCTCTCTCTCTCTCTCTCTCTCTCACACACACACACACACACACACAGTTTATAAGTCAATAATGACAAGTATTCCCTTTTTTAATGTTTGCTTTTTTAATGTTTACAGAATAAACTTATTCTGTAAAGATAAAGTTTTGACAAAGGTTCATACACATCCACAGTAAAAGGAAAAAAAGCTGATGACGTGGCTAAAAGTTTATAAACCACCACTGAGATACAGTAAATAAATAAAAGAAACATTGAAATTGTAAGTGCAGGCAGTAGGTTTTAATTTAACGAGCTAGATCAAGTTCAGCATCTTTCACAGCTGCTTGTAAATGGCCCGCATCGTGCGCCATTGGAGGGCCCTAACTTAGCGAGCCAGTCCCCCTTCCCCGGACACTTAGGTTAGCTCCAGGCTCTCACTGACAGGGCTACAGTGGGTAACCCTGAGCAACTGTCATTTTGTGGGAACGTGAGTAGAGCTGTAAGTTAAATCCCAGAGGCAGAATTGCTGGGACAAAGCGGGAGTGGGTATGTGTTAAAGTATGAAAATTCCCAAATGTACACAAAAGTAGAGAGAACGGCGGAATGACCCATTAATCCTAAGGCTCCACGTAGATGTAGATTTGGCTACCCTTGCTTTGTTGGTCTCTTTTTTGTTGTTGAAGTATTTTAAAGCAGGTCCTCGATCTTTTTGTATTTTACATACTTTAGTATGTATTTAAAAAACAACAAGAAGCATTTTCTCATGTAACCACAATGACATTATTCAACCCAGCAGAAGTCACAGCTGTCGCTCTCATCGAGCGGTGCGCTTTTTTCTTATCTTTTCATATTGAGATGTAATTCGCATACTTAAAACTTGCCCTCTAACGTGTACAGTTCACTGGTTTTTAGTACATTCGCAGGATTGTGCAACCCTCACCACTGTCTGCTTCTAGAATATTGTCACTACCCCACAAAGGAATCTCGTACCCATTAGCAGTCTCCTCGCTCCCCCAGCCCACCCTCCCTGCTCCAGGCCCCTGGCAGCCACAAATCGACTTTCTGTCTCTACGGATTTGCCTATTCTGGGTGTTTCGTATAAATAGAATCCTACAATATGGGGTCCTTTTGTGTCTGGCTTCTTTCACTCAGCATGACGTTCTCAAGGTTCACGCGTGTTGTAGCGTGGATCAGCACTTCATAACTTTTTATGGCTGGATAAAATTACATTGTATGGATGGACCACATTTTATTTATCCAGCCATCAGTGAATGGACATTTATGTTACTTCCATTTCTTGACTCTTACAAATAATTGCTGCTGTGGACATTGATGAACAAACTTTTGGGGGACATGCATTTTTAGTTCTTTTGTGTATGTACCTGGGAGTGGAATTTCTGGGTCAGATAGTGACTCACTGAGGAACTGCCAGACTGTTTTCCACGGCGGCTGCATCATTTTACACTCCCACCAGCGATGCACGAGGACTCCAGTTTCTCTTTATTATTACGACCGTACTACTAGGCGTGCAGTAGTCTCTCATTATAGTTCTGATTTGCATATCCCTCGTGGCTGATGATGTTGAACCTCTTTTCTTCGGGAATGTGTACTTTAAATTGTGATCTGTGCTTACAAATAGGGGCTAGGACCCCCATTTGTTTTTTAAGGTTTATTTATTTTCAGAGAGAGGGGAGGGAGGAAGAAAGAGGGAGAGAAACATCTATGTGCAAGAGAAACATTGATCAATCGGTTGCCTCTCTCACACCCCCAGCTGGGGGCCTGGCCCGCGACCCAGGCATGTGCCCTGGCCGGGCATCGAACCGGCGACATTTCAGTTTGCGGGACAACGCCCAACCCACTGAGCCCCACCAGGCAGGACTTGTTCACTTATTCAGCAGTTATTTAGTGTATGTTGTGCCTGGCTCTGTTCTAGGAGGGGGACTATGGCAAGAACAAGCCAAAAATCTCTTGCCTTCGGGGAGCTGATTGGCCGGTGGGGGAGACCCAGGAGGTCTGAGAGCTGAATGCTGTGGAGAACAACAAAGAGGGAGCCTGGGTGGGGAGAGGGCTGGTGGCACGTGTGGTCCTTTTAACCAGTCCGCCTTCAAAAGATGACATTTGAGCAAAGACCTGAAGAAGGTGAGGGGCAAGCCCTGCTGCTGTCTGCAGAAGGGTGTCCAGCGAGTGCAAAGGCCCTGAGGCAGGAAAATGACAACGCTTGCCTTATAAGCCATAGTTAGTAAGTGCTGGGGCCTCAGTTTGCATCGGGCAGCCCAGAGTCAGCCTGGTTTGTGGTTTTGTTTTTTTTTTTTAATAATGACCTTTATTGACATGTATTTACAATGTGATACATCTGTTGTAAGAGTTCTGGGGGTGTACTTTGACCACCACCTCAGTCCAAAGCACGAAACATTTCCACCCCCAAACAGCGGTCCCCCGTGCCCCCTCGGAGTCAGCTCTCCCCGCGGCCTGGCCTCAGGCCGTGTCCTCTGCCTATAACTGTAGGTTCAATTGGTCTTTTCTAGAGTTTGACGTAAACAGAATCCCGCAGCATGTGCTGTTCTTGCGTCTGGTTCTGCCACTCAGCGTAACGATTTTGAGGTTCATCTGCGTTGCGTGTATCAGTGGTTCGTTTCTTCTCTGTCACGGCTCTGCTCTTCCGCTGTGTGGCCGCACCACGGCTTGCTTGTCCCTTCACCTGCTGGTGGGCCCTCGGGCTGGGTGCAGCGTGTCTGGCCGTTACTGGTGAAGCTGCTGGGGACAGTCACGTACGAATCTTTGCGTGGATGCGTGTTGTTTCTCTTGGGTAAATTCCAGGAGTGGAAGCCGGGGTCTGACAAGGACATGTTTAATGTTATTAGAAATAACTTCCAAACCATTTTTTAACATTTTACGTACCCCCAGGCTGTGCAGTTGTTCCAGCGGCCCCCCCACCCCCACTGCCGCCTGCTAGGGCAGGCTTTTTAATTTTAGACCTTTGAGTGAGTATGTTTTGGGGTCTCTTTCTGGTCTTTGTCTTAATTTCCCTGATGACGGAAGGGATTGAGCATCTTGTTGGCTCATGGACCATTGGTAGGTCTTCTGTTCATTTTTGAATTGGGTTGTTTGTCTTCTTATGACTGAGTTGTAGGATTTCTTCACATAGTCCGGATCCCGGCCTTTGTCTGCTGGTCGCGCTGCGAACGTTTTCCCCCAGCCTGTGATGGGCCAGTTTATAGCCAATTCTTGTCATTGACAGAAGATATGTTCTGGGGGGTTGGCAAAGGCACCACACTGGGGGCTTTTCAGAGATCCCGCTGGCTTCCCCGGGTGGCAGGCAGCGGCTGAGGCCCCAGCCAACGTGACACTGTGGTGTCCCAGCCCAGACAACCCTTAATGCCACCTTGTGCCTTGTGCAGGGCACCCCGGCTGCCCGGCTCCCTCTTTATTCCTCCAATGAGGCTTTTCTTAAAATGGCTTTATGAGATGTAACTCACGTACCATACAATTCCCCCGTTTAAAGTGTGCAGGTCAGTGGTTCTTAGTATCCTCGCAGGGTAGAGCGACATCACCGCAGGCCATTTTAGAACACTTGCACCATCCTAGAAAGAACCCCATACTTCTTAGTCATCCCCCTCCGGTCCTCACCTCCGGCCCCCCAGTCACCGCGAACTTCTAGTCCTTCTGTCTGCTTGGGTTTGCCTGTTGCTGCTGTTTCATGTAAATGGAATCCCCCGCTGTGTGGTCTTCTGTGTACTGGCTTCTTTCACTCAGCGTCGTGGTCGAGGTTCATCCACGGTGTAGCCTGTGTCATGCTCTGTTCCCTTTATTTATTTTTTTTAAGATTTTATTTATTTTTAGACAGAGGGGAAGGGAAGGAGAAAGAGAAACGCTGAGAAACATCAGTCAGTTGCATGGTTGCCTCTTGTGCGCCCCCTACTGGGGACCTGGTCTGCAACCCAGGCCTGTGCCCTGACTGGTAATCAAACCGGCGACCCCATGGTTTGGAGGCCAGCACTCAATCCCCTGAGCCACACCAGCCAGGGCTGTTCCTTTTTATTGCCAAATAATATTCTATTATGTGGATAGACCACTTTTTGTTTATCCATTTGTCTGTTGCCCGGTGCTCTTGGGCTCTGATCTGACACAGCAACAGAAGAGCCTTGGACGCTTTCCTCTTTCTAGACATAACACGTGCCTCCGCTCACAGTGGGTGGGGGGACTGGGGTGACGAGGCCCACCTGTGTACCGGCTGCTTCCCGTGATGGTCTGGTTTTATCCTCACATCAACCCCCCAAGGGTTTGGGTGCAACTCGCCCATTTCCCGCACAAGGCGACTGAGGCTTTCAGATGGGAAACCGTTGGCTCAGCATCCCACAACTGAGCAGAGTGTCGGGGCCACTGGCCCGGATGTCCCCAGGGGCCTGGACATGAACGCTGGGTGCGGTGGGAGCAGGTGGGCCTCTAGAGAAGAGGGTTCACCCAGGGCAGCCGAGAAGCTCTCTTCCTGTCAAGAGGGGTGAGTTGCAGTTCATTTCTTGTTGTGGGTTAGACATTCCAGTGTTTCAAGAATAGCCAGCCCTGCCCACTGTGGCTTAGTGGATCGGGCAGCGCCCCACAAAGTGAAAGGGCCCTGGTTTGATTCCCGGTCCAGGCACTGCCTGCGTTGACTGAGGCGCGTAAGGCAGCTGACCAGAGTTTCTCTCCCTCTCTCTCCCCCTCCCTTGTCCTGTCTCTAAAAACAAACAAACAAACAAACAAATAAAACATTTTAAAAAAAAGAAAAGAATGAAAAGCCAGAAATCCAGATCATTTTCTTAAACACATTCTTCCCGGTTTCTAAAATCGGGCCCACAGAAGTAACTCTATTTAAACCAACCCAAATAAATCTGGGGTTTCTGGTTTGTTGCCTCCGACTGTCAAAGTGACAGATTTGAATGTGGCTCTTGCTGCTCCGCAGGGGCTCAGGCCAGGCACCTGCTTCCTGGGACATAGGATCCTGCCTCAGTGTCCCCAGGGCCCCTTGTGGTGAGGTCACCAAGGTCCCTGGCAGTAGACAGGCTGTAATAGGGACGGAGGACCAGCTCCCCTGGTGGGTTGGCCTTGGACAGGCAGGCCAAGGAGAAGCCGCGCTCTTTGGCTCTGCGCAGCCTGTGCATTAGCTGGGAGATGGAGGCATAAATTTACATTGTTTCGATGTCCTCCTGGTGGTTGTAACAGTTAACCTCCATTGAGCGTTTAATGTGTTAGGCGCGTGGGCTCATTAGGTCCTGGAACAGTCGTGCAAGCAGAAGGGAGGCAGAGAATATTTCAGCCCCATCCGAACCCAGGCCTGCCTGAAACACGCACGCACGGTCCAGGCAGCGCACCGTTGGCCTGCGAGGCGCCTATTCTGATGTCTGCCTTTCATTTATTTATTTATTGCCTTTAAAAAAAAGATTTTATATACTTATTTTTAGAGAGAGGGGGAAAGGAGGGAGAAACAGAGGGAGAGAAATGTCAATGTGTGGTTGCCTCTTGTGCGCCCCCACTGGGGACCTGGCCCGCCACCCAGGCATGTGCCCTGGCTGAGAATGGAACCAGCGACCCTTCGTTTTGCAGGCCAGTGCTCAATCCACTGGGCCACACCAGCTGGGGCCTGATGTCCGTTTCATAGACGCAGACACTGAAGTGTGGAGGGGGCATCAATTCACTCCAGGTTGCACAGCCAGGAGCACATCCAGGCAGTGTGGCCCCAGAACTGGCTGAACTTTGTTTTGGAAAACTTTCAAGTTTCTAGAAAACTGGCAGAAATAATATAGAAAAACCCTTTATCCAGATTCACCAACTTTTAACATTTTGGTACACTTCCCTTTTTTGGTCTCTTTTTCTCTTTTTATGGGCCAGCAGAGCACAGTTTTCTTGCATGGGAGTCTCAGTTTTCCTCATCTGGAAAATGGGCCAGTTACAGAAGTTGGTCCTGTCACACCTGAACTCTACACAATTTGTTTTTCCTAAACCATTAGAGAGTGGGGACCATGCACCCCTTGCTGTTTTGGCCTTTGACACTTCGATGTATATTTTCGAAGAACAGAGGTGATGTTACGTAACCCCAGGATAGTTATCAAACTCATGTCATTGAACATTGGCATGATACTGTTATCTAGTGTATTCTGCATATTCCAATTTTGTCCTTTGTTTAACAAAGTTCTTTATAGCGATACCCTTATGCCCCCAAGGTAGGACCGGGTTTGGGATCCTGCGCTGCAGTTAATTGTTTTCGCTTGTTTCCTTCTGTTTAGAGTGTTTTCTTCCCTTGTGTTTTGTGACATTGGCTTTTTTAGAGGGGTCCCCACCGGTGGGCTGGACTGCTGTTTCCTCTCAGTGAGAGTCGGGTATTCAGGTGATGCCTCCCCGCTGGAATTTTCAGACCCCTGCTCTTGACCTGGCTGTGAGGTTCTTCCTTTCAAAGGTGCGGTCTGGCAGGCGGTCATCTCCTCGTTCCTGCTCCCGTGGCTGGCGTGTCGTTTGCGACAATCTGTTGCACTTAATAATGTGTGCATTTGGGGAGGCATGTGATTTCAATAAAAAGTTAAAGAAAAACCATCTCTTGCCATGCAAAACACCATACAAGTTCGACAGAAGTAACGAAGGAGGGGGGGGGGGCGCATTGGAATATGCAGATGCCCCAACTGCGGAGAGCACAGGAGCAACAGGAAATTCTGGCGCCCGGGGTCCCGCAGCCTTCCCAGCGTTTTGGCACAGGGCCTCCCAGTCTGCGGGCCTTTCCCCATGCCCTCCGGGCGTTCAGTGTCACACGGTGGACAGACTGGTAGATTTTGAGAGCTGAAGACGAGGAGAATCCGAGGCCAGGCTCAGTCCAGGGACGTTGGGGGCCTGGCCGGGCGGGCGCATCGTGAGTGGGCAGTGCCCACAGAGGGCTCCTGTTCCCCGCGGTGGCAGACCCTGTGGGGCCTTGTGCGGAGGCACCTGTGTCCCCCAGTGGCCCTGGGAAGGACTCGTAGCCTGGGTCCTTCGGGGTGAGCAGGGCAGGCCTATCCCCACCTCTCCAGATCTGGGGACCCAAAGCCAAGGCCAGCCGGCCCTGACCGGCCCTGACCGGCCCTCACCGAATGAAGTGCTTTGTGCTTAAAAACAGTTTTCCCGGTGGTGTTATTTTTTTTGAAATCTGAGCCTGGGGATTTGGCCACTTTTGATAAAAGCGCTGGCTCCTCACCCGTCCTGTGAACCCCGGGCACATACTAATTCACTTAATCCTTGTGTCACCGCCTCGGAGGTGGTGTGGTTCCTGTCAGAAGTAGAAACCGAGCTGCAGGGAGAAGTAACTTGCCCGAAGCCAGAGAGGTGCTTGGTATCTGCAGAACCCAACCGGGGCCGCCCGGGCGCGGGTGGTGGGCATCCTGGCCTCATCTGAAGAAGCAGTTCAGCCTGTTTATTTAACCATGGCCTCCCTGCTTAAACTGTGTCAGTTAAGCAGCATGGCACTTCTGTGGAACTAAAAACAGATGTCCCTTTTTCATGACCCTTTAATGCCACCTGCCAGAAAAGGGTGGTCCTATACAAACCCCATCTAGTATGTGTCTAATGTGTCGTAAGCAGGAACAGCGTCTGCACCGGTCACCCAGTGTTTACCAAACATGTCCCAAGGGCTACCTCAGAGACAGACAACAAGTCAGTAAAATGTTTACTGTGTCAGATAATTGGTGAATGTGCCTGAGAAAAATAAAAGCAGAGAAAAGGGGGATCGGGGGCAGGAGGCTGGGGCTACACGTTTGCAGGTGACATTTGAGTGGAGACCTGAAGGGGGGGAGGGGTTCGCCGTGTGCGGGTTCAGGGCAGAGCGTTCGGCAGAGGGGCTGCCCGTGCAAAGGCCCTGAGGCAGGGTCCTGCCTGCTGGGTCTGGAGGCTGCTGAGTAGCCGGAGCTGAGCGAGCAGAGGGGAGAGGGTGCAGGGGAGAGCAGAACTCAAGGTGGCAGGTCCCTTGGCAGGTCCTGTGGGGCCATGTGGGCTCCAGCGAGGACTCGGCGTTTGCTGCGAATGCACGGGGACCTGGGCAGGGTTCTGAGCAGAGGGGGACGGGAGCTGACTCGGGTTCTGAGCAGATCCCTGTGAAGGCCAGAGCGCTGTGGGGCAGGGAGACCAGTGAGGAGGCTGCGGAGGAGGTTCAGGCCCAACGTAGGCTCGGGAAATGTTTGTTAATGTTGAGTGAATGAAAGGCTGACTTCAAGGCAGAATGAGCCGTTTCCTGAGGCAGAGGCAGGGGGTGGGCTGCAAGGTCCGTTCCTCCGGCCCGGGCCCCTGCCCCGCAGAAGGAAGCAGCCCCGCCTCAGAGCCCCTGAGGGCCATGCTCTGTGCCCCGGAGCGGGCCGGGTGGGGAGGGGGCCTGTT